>NW_026056782.1:316010-1053854 GCF_023758085.1 Alternaria hordeiaustralica | reverse complement strand
AATTACGTAAGCAATTAGATTTACTAGGAATTTTTCTAATTTGTTAAGAAATTACAATAAGTGCAATCTTAATAAAGCTTAATAATAATAAAAAGATAATAATAACTAAGTTATTATAATCTTTACAATTATTATATAAACTATTATTAAAGCTATTATAAAAGCTATTATTAGAGCTCTTAAAACTTACTTTACTTATTTTATATTATATTTAAAAACTACTAAGACTATTACTACTATTAATACTATTAAAATTCTTATACTACTACTATAAAAGCTCTTAATATATAAACTAAAATATTTTATAGTTTTTTATTATAGCTAAGTTTTAAAGTAACTTACTAGTAATATATAATAGTTTTTTTTTTTAGCTATACTTACTTTTAAAAAAGTAATAAAATAGTTATTATATTACTAGTATTACTCTTTTTATCTAGAGTAATTTATTAATTATCTATACTATATATATTTATAACTTTATATATAAAATTAAGTTCTAAATAGCTCTACTTATAAAGATAAAATAGCTATTATATACTAGCGTAAAACGTTTATTAAAATCTTTAACTAAAGTAATAATAAATAAACTAAAGAAAACTTAAGTATTTAAAGTCTATTTTTAGTATAATATTACTATTAAATAAATAGTAGCTATATTAGTATTCTACTATTATAGTTACTTTTAAGAACTAAGAAAGTAGTTATCTTTATTAGCTACTTAAGTTATATTATATTAATAGCTAAAAATTAAATATAGTATAATATTAATAATATAGATATTACTTAATATAAAGTTTTCTTTCTTAGTAAGGCTTTAAAAGTAATTTATTATTAGTTAGAAGCTTTAGTACTAATAGTAATATACACTAAATATATTAAAATTTTAAAATCTTTTAGTAGTTCTAAAATAACTTTTAAAGCTAAGTATTTTTTAATATCTTTTTACTAAATAGAGTTTATAAAATTAGATATAAAGTATAATTAATTATTTTATAATATAGTCTTATACTAGATAAATAACTTCTTAGTCTATTTACTAAAATACTATACTATTAGACCTAACTTTACTATTTAGTATAGAAGAATAGATAGTGTTATATCTAGAACTTATAGTAGATAAGTTTTACGCTATTATTAAGAGTAGTAGAGAGCACCTATATAGAGTAAATGCCTCTACTAAGTGCATTTTAGGCGAATTAGACCGCAATATTACATAAACGGGAAAGAGCTTTTTGCTGCGTTCATTTCCACATGTATTCACCGTACCTCTCGCGTGGTGGGTACTATGGAACAACACTGCGTTATCGCAGTCATTATCGTGTCCGTGAGTGGAATGTTGCAACGTTTACCTCGGCGGCACCAGCGCGATCAACGCGACATTACGACACCTGAGCACCGCCACCGTCCGTCAACGATGGAAGACGAGAATAAGTTCATCTTTTGTTCAGGAGCCCTCAAAATCAAAGAAAGGCTCTAGACCAGCAGCACGACATCTGTCGCACCGTGCGCGAATGCTCAGGCTCACCAAGGCCCATGCCTCGCTAGACAACCGGTGAGCCACCGCACCGCCTCAGGTCAGCGTTCCAGCATGTACCTGAGTATGATCCAAGTTCTGTCCCGCAGCCTTTATTCCTTGACTGCGTGAATGACAGTTGGCAAACGTCGTCGCACAGCGATAATTCGTTGGTGCCACGACTAGTAAAGAATGTCGAAGGGCGAAGGGCAGCGAGGCTGTCCCGGCGGGAAATTGTCCGCCATGCAATTTGGTCCGCACCCTCGCGGCGCTATGATTGCCTACCCCACATCTTCCGTCTGGGCAGCTGCGACTTGACCGCATCCTCACCACACCGCGCGTTCGAGACCAGCGCAAATCCGATTCGGCTGCCCGGGATATCGATCGTATTCGTGCTAATGCGCATGGCACATGTCGACGGTCGCCTCCGAGGGCTGCATCATCACGAGAACTAGCTGCCATCCTGGGGACTTTCCCCAGCTTTGCCCAACTTCTTGGGCGCAAACGCACACCAGCTTGCGTCGCACACAATCATTTGTTTGCTTGTGTAGACAAGGCCTCGCGCAACGGTCTACAGGGAGACTTCTCGAAAGGGCTTTTCGCCCAGCATGGCGCTCGGCAGATCGCCATTCAACAACGCTTGGCAAAGAAAAGTACGAGCCTCATCCACGTCATCTGGATTGGCATGCAGCCAGCGTTGATGCGCAGGGGCAAACTTTCTATTTTAAACTTCAGCTCTACAGTGGAATAAAAGGTTGCTCCATCCCTGGCTTTTGCACCTGTATCCCTTCGTTTTACTAGACTTAATACCCTATTCTTAATTCTGAACATGTGGGCCAAAGCTGCTTCTATCCTCGCCCTTGCGACCACCGCCGTCGCTCAGAGCAAAGGCTTCAACTACGGTGCCACCAACGCAGACGGATCATGCCGCGGCTACAACGACTTCGTTCGCTTCTTCAATGAGGCAAAGAGCCTGTCTGGAGCTTCGGGCTTCAACACAGCACGTCTTTACACTTCGGTTCAATGCGGTACCGCGGCCGATCCCATCTCTGCCTTCCAAGCAGCCATCGACACCGACACCCAACTCCTCGTTGGTCTCTGGGCCAGTGCCGGACGTGCGGCATACGAGAACGAACTCAACGCCTTGATTCGTGGCGCCAGGGAACTTGGAACCGCTTTCACAGACAAGATCATCGGCATCAGTGTAGGGTCTGAGGACTTGTACCGCAGCAGCCCGCAAGGTGTACAGAACAACGCTGGTGCTGGTGCTACTGGCGCTGAGATCGAGGGTTACATCGGTTGGATGCGTGACTGGATCCGTGGCACCGCGCTCGAGGGCAAGCCTATCGGCCATGTCGACACATTCACTGCATGGGTTCTGCCCGAAAACCGCGGTGTTGCGCAAGCCGTGAACTGGCTTGGTCACAACTCATTCCCATACTTCGAGACCACGAGGCCCAACTCGATCGACCTGGCACGTGAGAACTTCTTCGCCGGTCTTGGTCAGACTGAGAGCGTATCTGATGGAAAGCCTGTTTGGGTCACTGAGACCGGATGGCCACGAAGTAAGTTGTTCTTCAGTACTCCCCTAGACTATCATACTAACGCAAGTATAGTTGGCCCTAACTCTGGCTCCGCTGTTGCCTCCCTTGAGAACTCCAAGCGTTACTGGGACGAAGTTGGCTGCTCGCTCTTTGGCAGCCGTACCACGTTCTGGTACACCTTGAAAGATGCCAACGCCGCCCAAACCGATCTGTCTTTCGCTATTACACCCCTACAGAACAACAACCCGTTCTTCGAGCTGACTTGCTAGACACTCAGCGCTTGTTCTTGGTTCACCATATGGGGTCTCCAAGACAGTGCATCTTCTTGTATATAATATAAACTTAATGAATCAGACTGGCTGGTTCTGTGCATCGAAAGTTGTCAAGAACTTGTAGCAGTACCTCTTACTCGATGTTTACAAATCGCCCTCAAGCGTGAATGACCTGAACTTGACTTCGCTGACAGTCGACTACCTGTACACATGCAAATGCTAAATACCGACGTGACAAGCCTTCCCGTACGACGAACCTTTCCAAAGAGGCTTCCCTCGATAGTTCCTTTGCCGATAACTCAGGATGAGGGAATACTCTGCGCATGCGTCGTGAAGACACCCTGTGGATCCAGGTTCGCCTTGATCCTCTTCATCTTCTCGAAGTTGTCCCCGTATAGCCTCACGCTCCATTCCTCAACGGAGAGCTCTGTATCTCTGTAGTTCACAAACCCCCTTAGTGGTACACCCTCCTTCTTCAACTGATCCTGGAAAGGTCGGAAGTCAGCTTGCATATACTCAATGCCGTCAGCAGGCCATTGGGTCAGGCCGTTAGCAAGACGTCCTTCCCAGCGGATGAGCCACTGGTTGTTGGAGTAAGCCATCGCCTGCTTTGAGTCGTCAACATCCCTAGACACGCCACCCCATAGGTCCAAGAATCCAAATTCAGTTAGATCAGTGCGGTTGAAGGCGAGCGTTGTGTACTGGTAGAGCGCTTTGGCGGACTCGAAGGTAAAAGGCTGATCTTTGCGCAGAACCAGTGCTTGCAGGTACATGCTGCGCGGAGGGAAGGCATCTGTAGTTCCGTTGAGCTGTGGAACGGCAAAATTCTCCATAGCCCAGAAATCCGCCGTACGCACGGTAGTTGTGGTAGTGTTTGGGAGACGTTCGACAAGGCTAGCGAATAGAGCATCAAACTCGTTCGGGTTACCATAGAAGTAGCCACTACCATTCCATTCGCCCGCCAGTTGCCATCGCAGAGCGAAGGTATCAGGTGCTTTAGTCATGGCCCAGTCCTGGATGTCGATCAGGGCTTGGGCGCCTGTGTCAAGGTCGACAGCACCAAGTGAAATCGTGAAGTTTGTGACGATGTCAAACTCTGGTTTCCAAGTGCGTGTTGTCAGAGACAGAATGATACCGTAAGAAGAGCCTGCGCCTTGAACAACGAAGAACAGGTCTGGGTTTTCCGTGCGAGAAGCAGTCACCACTGTGCCGTTGTACAGCATCACTCTGACGCTGTCGAGATTATCCATAGGGACACCGAGAAAACGACTGGTGGTTCCAAAGCCGCCACCAATAGAGGATCCAGAAAGGCCCACCCAGTTAGCTCGGACGTGGGGGAAGTGACGCCCGTGGTTCTCCCAAAGCCATGTTGCAGCTGGCCCAACTCGGCTTCCACCACCGTAGCTATGATTATTAGCATAGAGTACGTTGGTTTTAATTGCGAGATCACTTACGTGAACAGACCAGTTGCCTCGTCAAAGGTAGTCTCCGTGAAGCGCTCCATGTTGATCACAAGTGCTCCATCCACACCACCCAGCCCATAAGCTCCGTAGGAATGTCCTCCATTTAGTGGGGAGACCTTGACGCCCGCATCTACAGCGCATGCCAGTGCAGCGGCTATTTCGTCTTGGTTACGCGGAACAACAACTGCGGCCGGTTCTGGGTTGAATCGCAGAGCCCATGGCGAGGTTATAGACTCCCAGTTCGTAGCATCAGGAAAGGTCGCTAAGGAGGCCAAGATGCTCGAGCTACTCAGGCAGTCTCTGAGTTTGGTGGCATCATTCTGGGCTGCAGCAACTGGTAGAAGGGATCCAAAAAGAACGATGTTGGAAATGAGAGCGAGTAGACCACTAGGCCTGGCAGACTGGCGGCGAAGCATGGTGAGTGGCGGATAGTTGTGTATAATGAGCGTGGTAAGGACTTTAGGTATCAGGGCACCGGCTTTATATCCAGAAATACAGCGCATGTCTTCTGCCTCATGTCTGGTCAGTAATCAGCTATCCCATCGCCTTCCGCGTTGTCCAAACCATTGGTGTGTTGTTTGCATGATTACGCTTCGGCGCCGAAGCACCCGTCCTGCCATGCGCCCGAAATGAAGCCATTGTTAGTTCTCTATCGGCTTGAGTGCGCGAATCTCATCAACGGGATGTATTAGCGGACTATACACAAAAGCCAAGAGTTGTCGTACGCGTGGCACTTTCATGTAGACGCGATGAACATGGGACACCCGTCTGCGAGTGCTTTTCCACTGTGGGGAGGATTAACTTGCCGGACTTCCTCGAGGATGCCAGAGCGCATGTGTCATTCGATAGATTGAACCTAAGCTGTACAGTGCAGGTACTGCAAGTACTGCATAGTCCGCGCATGTTGCACGACGACCTCGGAATTGATGGGCGACAAATGCAGGACGGGGCATGAGCGTAAGATGCAGGAACCATCGCATCGCACTATCCCGAGCTCTCTGACTCGGCTGCTTGACATTACTTCTATTCGTGCACGCTGTCTCCTAGGAATGTAAGACTGATTACTGATATGGGTGTTCTCCGGTAGCTTGGTTTGTTTCACGAAACATGCTCATACGTGCCCGGCTGCGGTTCCAATCGCGCACCGGATCATGGATGATTCTGCGGGCCGAAAGAACTCATCACAAACGGGGGAGGGTTTCGCCTGGTCTTCGCGCTCATCCTTGATGTTGAGTATCCGCGATTGCGTCTTGTCACTGACCTAAGAGCCGGCCAGCGACATGTGGAACCCCAGACGCTAGCTGGCAGCTTCCCTGCCAAGATCGACGCGAAACTCCCCACACCATGACATCACCCATCATCATCTTGTCGTCGATGGGTTGATTTACCGCTTTCAGGACGCGTTTCACGGGGGCCCAAGATGATGCGAGAAGCTATGGCGACGACAAACCTTGAAAGGCATGAAGCCTCACACAGGGATAGCCCGATCGTGGTCTTCTCTTCTCGCGCAATTCTCGAGCCATGTCCGCACCCAGCAATGACAAAGACTGTCTCCAGGACTCGTCGCAGCAGCTAGACTACGTTCACGGTAGCTCGCACAAGGTCCTGAACTTCCAAAATGCCAATTCACGGCGCTATGCCGTCAACAACGAAGATGGACACGCGAGCGGAACGGAATGGGAGTGGTGGAGTCGCGAGAATCGAAAGGGTGCGTACACAGCTATGTTATGTATAAGCCGAAGATTGTACTGACTAGTCTCTGCTTCAGGCCGGCACATCCTTCTCCTCAGTCACGGTCAAGCACCCTCGCGCACCGCACGTACTACCCGCCTTCTTCGAGCGCTTGTGCGCATGATCACAGTCATAGCCTGGTGGGACGTTTCGTGGTGGGTTGGCGTCGTCTTTACTGTCGGCTCGATATGCTCCATCACCTCTGGCGTCCTTCAATGGCTTCCAGTCGCATATCCAGATAGGCGATTCGCCGCCGACCCGAGCACTGTCAGCGGCGCGATATCCTTCTTCCGTGGAATGTTGTTCCTGCTGGGCGGCATGCTCCTTGTAGTCGAAGCGGTGAACGCCAATCAGAGCGACTGCTTTGGCTGGGCGCTCAAGGAAAGTTTGAACTCCGACAATGAGAACATCGAGCTCGCGTCTCCGGACGAAGAGAAAGCGACGGAGAACCCTTCCGGCTTCCAACCCGACCGTCGAAACTGCACCCATATCCACAACCCCGACCGCATGAAACATCGAATAATGCACACCAAGACGTTCAAGGTGGAGGCTTGTCCTCAGTCAGGGCCTGAGCAGGCCTGGAAATGGTGGCCCACGTGGCAGGATGTTCGCGTTCACTATCGTCGGGAAATCGGCTTCAACGCAAACCTCATACTCTTCATTGGTACGGCAATTTACTGGGTCACGAATCTCCTCACCTTACCAGGTGTATACAAGAACCTCCCGCAAGGTGTGCTCTATGGGCTATACTATCCTTCTTTCCTGCTTGGGGCTATCTGCTTCCTCGTCGCTTCCATACTATACCTGTTCGAAGTGCAGCGCCAGTGGTGGAAGCCCGCGCCGCGCATGGTCGGGTGGTGGGTTGGAATGACAAACTTGGTGGGTAGCATAGGTTGGATCTGGAGTGCTTGTTTGGGATATTGTAGCACAGGGTGGTGCGAGTATCAGAGTACACTGGCTCTGGTATGGGCACCTACAGTATATCTCATGGGCAGTTTGCTGATGCTTTATGAGGCTGTAGAGAAATGGCCCATCCACATCGAAGGATAGGGCCAATTTCGTAATACTGGACCATCACTGTCCTCCTAGGAGCAAAATGCAATGCAGATAGGTATTCCGAGAAAAGCCACAGAGGTGTACTCAGCATCGCGTACGACATCGATTCATTCTTTCAGCTTGGAAGTTACTACCCACATTGTGATCTGTATCGGACAGCAACACGAGAGATTCAACAGGAAAGTGTCATATCAAGAACGCTCTCGAGATATGATGATTGTTGTGAACGACAGGAGGCTCAAATCAGGCGTTGCGCGTTGCATATCAAAGTATCTGAGGATATACCTCTGGCGACTCTCACATGCTTTTGATCAATGGCATTGGCCCGGTCTTTCTTCACAGTGGTCAATACCCCTCTAACACGCTCTTTCAGGGATTGCGCAAGTTCGTATTGTGGCACGGCTTCATCGACAGGCTCGTGGCGTCTCGCATCGGGCAGCCACACCCCAAAGTAGCTAGCCATGACGTCAAGACACATTGTTCGTGAGAAGCAGAAGTTCTTGAATTAGTCGTACAATCCCTACGACTTCACCTTCTTCTTTCCAGCTGAGAATATGACACTTCCTGTTACGGGCAAGTCCGGAAAGGACACACTCGCGGCACGCCTCGAGAACGACTTCGAGAAGCGACCCGACCCGGTCGCATTAACCCACAACGCCGATGAGTCGCAAAACAGCTCTTCGGGGGTTGACTACGAGCCGCACCCTGAAAGCTCGATAAAGTTAGAGCCTGCGAGGGAGAGAATTGTGCAGTCTATTTGCAACTTATACTCTGGCAGCGCTAGCGAAGAAGACATGATGGTGTATGGTAAAGAGGCGGTATATGATGACCCATGGAGCTATTGCGATACGAGGTATAAGATCGCTGGGCAGTGGTATGGTGAGTAATGCCTAGACTTAGACTGGAACGAGGAGTTATGCTTCGCTAACACCTGACAGGCATCCCAAAACTCATGAAGAGCAGTCGGACGATCAAGACTGAGATCATTTCCTCCAAGCCTGATGAGATCATCTTCAAACTGCAGCAGGAGTACACTCCCAAACCTATGCCCATTGCGAAAAAGGTCAACAGCTTGATCACACTGACGCTCGATCACGAGGGCAAGGTGCGTTATCACAAGGTACGTTGAGAGATTGAGATTGCTGTACTACGCAGACCTGCGCAACCTATCATATCTCGAAAAACACTACTGACATCGAGTAGGACATGTGGAATGAGAAAGATTACAGTCATGAGGGCCTGGGAAAGATCATGAAAGAGTTGAATGGGGACCATCTAACAAAGATCACGCGACCCCCAGAAGATCTGTGATGCAGCAGCAGCTCTTGAAGGAATAGTCTCATCCAATATTGAGCGAAAAGCTCGAACCAATCATCATGATTCCAAGCTCATGGCTTCCAGCCCCCAGTGCGTGACCTGAACAAACCCGCCGGATCCACCGCATCTGCAACCCTCCTCGCCAACGCCCTGCTCTCAGGCCTCAATCTCCCGAAGTAGTCCTGCCGAAAGAACCCATAGTTCATAAAGACAGGCAGATACGCTTCCGGTAGTTTGCCCTCTGCTTGCCACGCCAAAACTCTGTTTCTCACGCCAGAATAAGTCGCTTCCATTGTGTCAGCCATCTGCTCATACAACGACTGCGGCGTGAAAGCGTAGTTCATCTCGATGATAATGCGATCGACGTCTGCATCAGCGTCGATCAGATCAGGGCTTAGTTCCCGGGCCTTTTGCGCAATCTTCTTTGGGAACGGCTGCCATGCAATGGATGCTACGATGCCAGGTACGAGTAGTGTGGTGTCAGAGATGTCGCGCCAGTGCTTGTGAAGACCTTCCATAACCTCGACTGCATTGCCGCGAGAAGGTAAGGGTATTGTTTCTGTGGCGATGTCCACGACGTTGCCTTTGATTACAACCCAGTTGCTTAGGGCCATGAGATCGGCGTAGGTGCGTGTTCGGGTGGTATCAAGCAAGGGATTGACATCGGTGAAATTGTCGAAAACTCCGGCTGGGGGCGTCGGACCATCATAGAACAAGAAGATGATCCAAGAGTCGACTACGTTAAGATTCGCTCGCTCAGCCGTGACAATGACCGCAGCCTTCTCATCCTCGTTGTACTCTGTCCAGTCACGAACTGCTTGAAGTAGCTGCTTGTCCTTGCTCGGCGTGCGAAGAAACACCAGGTTGCCGCCCCAGATGTCGCCTTGTCGGTGAGCCTGCAATTTATAGTTTGTTACGACGCCAAAGTTGTTACCACCTCCCTTGAGCGCGACGAATAGGTCGGGGTGATTGTCGTTCCGGATGTGGCCGATAGTGCCGTTGGCAAAGACAATCTCGTACTCGAGGACACTTGACGCAGCCCATCCGTACTGCGTCGACATGTAGCTGAGCCCTCCACCCAGTACTAGTCCGCCGACTCCAGTGTTGCCGATGCGCCCGCCGACAAACGTCCAGCCCGTGCCTTGGAGTTTAGCAGCAATGCCATCAAGCCGGTTACCAGGACCTACGTCGACGATACCTGTGCTGCGGTCGAGATCGGCTTGATCGAAATGCTCCATAGCAATGAGAGGGCCTCCAGCTACGCTACTCCATCCATTGTTGGGATTGTGGCCACCAGATTTGACCGCGAAGCGTTCGGTGGTGTTGGCGAGGATTTGCACCACGGTCGAGACTTCTTCTACCGTCTTCGGGAAGATGATGCAAGATGGGAGGAGAGCAGAGCACGAAGTAGACCAATACTGGGTTTGTTCTTCAATGTAGGCCAGGTTGAGGGGATACGTCACGGTAATGTAACCAAGAGAAGCGACTGATGAACACGTATCGCCGCGGGCCAAAGCCGGCAACATGAACGCGAGAACAAGGTGAACGAGAAAGCCCAACATCTTGAGCTCAGGATTGAAGACGGTGAAGTGGTGGGGTTGAATTTGTCGTGAGTTACATCTCGATTTATACCCAGCTTTAGAAGCTTATAGCTGTAAATGACGTGGTTCGCGATGGCTCGAGCATGGCGTAAATAGGTGCATGCGGAGTGATACATGTGCATTTAATCACGGTCAAGCTCGAACCATCTGTCGCTTCTGTCGTATGAATGAGCGCAGGCCGTATAGGAATCGATCATTGTCAAGATGGCTATGTCAATGTCTTCTCAGAAGAGTACGTAGCGTCGCTTACTCATAGGTGGACTGGCATTCGAAAACAAGGTTTGTGTTGTACTATTCCCAGTGCGCAGTATTGCAGCGTGTCGTCGAATCGTGCCCTGGCAATCCCTACCACGCTTCGTCCATGACCGATTGCCTATTGGTGCATATCAGTGACAGTCAATACCGAGACTTCACCCCTCTTCCCACTGTCCAGCAGAGACTTCGAGCCAAGCAATGTAGTCGACATTGTTGCGCCAACTGTATGCTCAGGCTGACGAGAATGATCACGCTTGGCAGCTCAAGATCGATAGTTCGCGGTATAATCTGTAAGTCAACGGATATCGACTGATGATATTTCGAGCAAGGAGGGTCGCGTGTGGAATGTGGCGGTCTTGGTGACTCGTGTTTGTAGCTTGTTCGTATAGGCTGAATGGGTACGAACTCGGTTGGCCAAGGGCTGACACACCCAAGGGGTACACCCGCTGCAGCTGCAAGCCCCAATACGAACATTAGAGTAGCCCAGAACCAATTTCGGGACCTGCATTGATTAGCGTAGTATTAGCCGTCCCAGACAGAACACTTATCGAAAAAGAGGTGGCCATCCCGAAGGACAGCCATTGAACCACCCACGATGACGCCATGCCACGCTCCCCCATTTTCACACCAATCACATTTCCAAGAACGACGTCGGTGATCAAGCGGTAATGCGCCCAGGGCATAAGCCAAGAGACCGTGGCGAAGAAAGGTGGTGACATGCCCGCGAAGCAAGTTGGATGGAAGAATGAAGAGCCCGCAGGAACTTGTCGCAGGAAATGTTGACAGACAGGTCTAGACCTTGAGCCTCACTCTTGAGAGGTCCCGTCTCCATTTTCTGGTTCGAAAAGCACTGCTTTGTCGCTTTCACTGTCCACCAATATGCTGTTGTCGGGTTTCCAGACTCTCATGCTCAGCTCTCTTGTTGTAGGGCCAAGCCAAAGAATGCAGACCGATCAATCCGAGGTTGTAGGACTTGTCAATGCGATCGTGTGTCGATAGAAGGCGCCGTCGCAACTCCAACACTAAGAGCTCTTCTCATCGCTGCAAGACCATCGTCTCCGTGCTCCAGCAGGCGTGAACAACAAGATCCTAGTCAACTTGGCACAACAGACACGCAACACTCACCAATGGACACAATCATCATGGGTTGTTAAGCCAAGATGCTTCTCTCTGTACGTCGTGACAAGACTTCCTGAGACTAGTCTTTGTTTCCGCTCCGCTCTCCTGAGAAACGAAGGGCATGATGTTACGGACAAAGGACATCCTCAAAAGCCGCATTGACGATCGCAACAGAAATAGAACTGCTCGATCGGATGGGTAGACGCTCGCCGATTCATAGGTATGCTGAACATACGTCTTGGCGACTAACGCGACTGGTCAGATATCACCCTAGAGTGACTGGTGTCGAGTGGTAATACTGTGACACCGGCTTCGTAACGTAGTAGATGAAGGAAGAGGTTGGAGATCTGATGGGGACTTTCGTTCCTGTGGGCGAGATGCACGGGTACTTCGTCGCCATAAATAAGTCCGGCTCGAACAAATTGCCATATAGTTCAAACGCCACGTACTTGATCCAACACATATAGACACAGTAGACTTTTCGTGCGTCGAACGTCGAGACATCAGATCCGGAGCGTGACGGCCCGCCGTAGTTGACAACACCAACCTGCGACGTATCGAGACCTCGCTAGGCTTTCGCCTTTCCGACGAGTGGATCTCACGCCAGCCGAAGCCGAACAAGTTGATGTGTCTGTATGTCTGGCTTGATCAATGTCAAGGCCGCGCTCTTCTTCTGTCCCGTTGCTGTAGGCAGGACGTCTGCTGGTAACATGGTGATAGTTGGCATCAGGTATTGCAGCTCCTGTATGGCTCTCGGAATCGAGGGGACTGTGATTTAGGCGCGATGATGAAACCCAAAGTCGATCCTCTAGTGAGGCGACCGGCATCTGACTTCAGAGCTCTCCTCTTCGCCTCGTCGCATTCGTCGTGAAGCTATCTTTCGTGACCAGAGTCTGTTGTACAGATGGGATGCCGACGTGGTCCTCGTGCGAGAACTTTAATACCCCGACAGGCACATGTCATCCCAATTTGAGCTCCCGCTCCCGTACCTCGAGTCTTCCTTTTGCACACCAAGCAAGTAGGTCCACGAGAGCAGACCAATATGCAGGGGCTAGTCGGAAGGTCGGCGACATGACCGCGATACTATCCGTTGTGTTACAAGCACATCGAATACCGGAAGATGATTAGGGTTAAGATCCGAGCCTGCCCTCCTCACACACAACCCCAGTGTTTCCACGAAGGCGCACAGACAACATGCAAACGACCCATTGAGACCATGCTGAGAGGCTCGGGCGTGTGATGACTGCGCAAGTGCGTGAGGTGCGGACGAACCGCATTCCAAATGGAAGACAGACATCGGTAACTGTGGGGGAAGTGACTTGTGGGGGGCTTGCAAGCAAGCGAGAGAAGAAGTTGTGTCCAAAGGGAGCGTTGCGACAGTCCCGCCGCGATTGACATGGTCAGAAGATGTTGGTGACGCGTGCATGGCTCAGGATCCAATCGAGACGCGATGAGAGGTTGTAGCGTTTGAACAGAGATGGACGTCGTGTGGCGATGGGTACGTCGGGGTGGTTGTTGGGTTCATGTTGGCAGGGGCAGGACGAAGACGCGTCGCCTCGCGCCAAGAGATCGCGCCTGCCTCGCGTCGAATTGACGCTAGCACGTGAGACCCATCCTTCTCTGACAAATCAGCAATATCCGTCTCCGCCTGTCCATTGCCATTTGCCATTGCATTGTCCCACGTGAATGGCAAATTCTCTGAGATCTAGAGGACAACATTGGACTATCTAGAGCCTTTGAGGTGAATTTCGCACATATATCGTGAGCAACACGCTCCGGCAAGACAACCACCACTATACCCACAGCCGCGCTCAGCGCTTTGCGCCCAGCTTCGCGGCACCGCTAAGCACGATGGGAGCGGTCGAAGATGCAGTGGATGCGGCAGCCAACTTCATCGGCCCATTCGTCGATAAGGACCGCCAATACAGTGCCGACGTGCCTACCGATACTCTCGTCGAACAAGCGCTCGTCCATCTCCAGGCCATAAACACTGCAGACCTAGCCGCAGATCCAAATGCGCCCTACGATGCTTCCCTCGCCGGCGTGGTGTACGGTCTCGTAGATCTCATCACTATTCTCGCAGTGATCCCACGTTTGTCTTCCGGTGTTGCATTCAGTCAACGGCCAAGGTCGGTCCTGACCGCTGTAATCTTCACGCCACCGAACCACAATTTAGAGGCGTTGGCGGCAGTTATCGACGCTTTGCTGCCCATGATGGAGCAGAAGGGTTCGGGCGTACAGCCGCTTCTGTCCCAAAGAATCCTCCCGGACATCATCTCCGCAGTGGCTGAACTGTCATACGCCCCAACGTCGTCTGAGACAGCGAAGTCCAGGTATTCGCAGACATACGAAGAGATCATGAGAGATACACCGACATCTCGACTTCTACCTATCTTGACTACGTTCCTCCAACAGCCTCTTCCTACCTGGCTCAAACCTGTCATATCCTCAGAGCTCTCATTGGTACCCCTTCGGACCCAAGGCGTTCGCCACACTATCGAGTTTCTTTCGCTATCATACTTATCGAAGAACTCTCATGTACCTCAGAGCGCATCAGGTCCTCAATCACAGATACCAATCCCACTAGAAGCTGTCTCGCAAGCTTCAAAGCTGTTGGTCTTACCACCGAGCGGCATCGATCAGGATGAATGGCTAGTCAGGATATCTCCTCAACTGTTGCATCTTTTAGATGGTAGCGAGGGCAAAGAGCTCAGTCGAGCTGCTGGGCAGATCATTGCCGGTGGCATTCTGAGTAAGAAGACGACTGGTGCACCAGGAACCGTGGGATGGAACACATTTGCGAAACCCTTGTTCCAAGCGATCTACCCAAAGAATGTTAGCACATCGAAATCCGACCTGGCTATCGTAAAGGAAGAAGAGCTTAAGACGGCGCTGAGACGACTAAAGACTGTCCTTTCATCATATTCTCACGGCGGACTTATTCGACGTCTCATTCATCCCATCATACTTCCTCTCTGGGCGTTGCTCAACTACGCGAAAGACAGACCCTCTCTCGACAAAGAATGGAGCATGCTTCCAAGTCTCATTCTTTCGCGTTACATGGAAATTGCCTGCGACACGAAGCAGATAGACAATATCGCAACCAACCTCTTCTGGGATGGCGACGCTAATTGGACATTCGGGCCTGGGTCTCAAGGCGGTGTCGAAATCCGCACTCGCACGACAAGCAAGACCGGAGGAATAGGAACGATGGAGGGGATCTTCGGGCGCATCAGCGACCTGGACAATAGAGTCACTGTTCTCATTACCCTCTTGACCGAAGCCAACATCGCCGACGACACAGCTGGGTCCATCTTTGTGAACGCCACAAAACGGTGGCTCGTACCGGAGAAACCTGTGACTATGTCGCTCACCGACGACGGTTCCGACGTCGATCCACTTTCTGCGCTTGTCGATGCGAAGTTATCGGAGGCTTTAGCACAACGATTCCAGGAGCACTTTGCCAGAAGTCCACAGCATATCGTCGATCTCGTCGCACAGCTAATCCAGAACTACGTGAGCGAGCAGAAAACTCGAAAAGACAGGTCAGACAGACTGCGTACATCGAAAAGGGTAATGCTTGACAACATTGTACGGAAACAAGACATGACGAAAGAGAGCGAAGAGGGCGAGGCCAGAGATGAAGACTTGGTGTCATTCGCATTGAGTATCCTTAACACACTGCTTGCATCGTCGGACCTCAAGAAGACGCCCGCAGTCACCGAGACTTTGCATGCACTTCTTCCATCGCTAGCATACCTTTCGGAGTCGCAGTCAGCCACATCAGCTGTCATAAGCAATTCTGCCACTACAGCTCTCCACCTTATTGCTCCCACCCCGACAACGCCGTCGTCGACACGGAAATCAACAACCGACCCACTGAACGAATATCGCAAAACCTTGAAGACTTGCTTCGCCGAGCTGCAGTCACCGGATCCTCCCAATCGGACCTGGGCATTGAATACGGTGCATAAGCTTCTTAAAGACCCCACCGCGTTTCCGGCTATCGACGTACCATCTCTCGCGCACACGCTTTTGTCAGCTTCACTGGCAGACCCAGAGTCCTACGTCCACTTGGCCGCCATACCCGTCCTCGTCACCTTGGCCCTGCGCGCTCCAAAGCCCGTGGTCGGCATACTGGCCGATGCGTTCATCGACATCGATGAGCGATCACTGAAGCTAGCGCGAGGGAAGCAGACAGACGAAAAGGAGCGGGAGCTGAGAAATGCTCTGGACTTTAGGCTACGGGTTGGAGAAGTGCTGAACAATTTTGTCGGTGAAGACAACTTTTGGGCTTCAGCCGATCATAGCGCGGTACAGCTTCGATGCGCAAAGCAGATCACCGAAGCTTGCCTTTCGTTGGCGAGTCGGCGCGGTCAACGAACACAGACATTGTCGGCACGTAACGAACTCGCGGATAGTGAACGAAAGCTTCGAGAGGAAGGAGAGGCTGCTTGGGGCGGACCGATACCTAATGTTCTCGAACCCGAAGGCGCAGATCCGCAAGAACAAGCGGAGTACGAAGCGCTGCAGAAGATTGTTGGTGGATGGAAAGATACTGGTATCGAGGAAGACGTCCGTATACGCGCTTCTGCGCTCAGCGTGCTGTCTACTGTCATGGAACATCGATTAGATGATCTGCGTCAGCCTGTTGTCGATGCGACATTGCAGATGGTGTTATTAGTTCTTGCCATGGAAAGAGAGGAGTCAAAGGCGTTGTTGCGTCGCTCGGCTGTGCTTGTCGTGATGGGCTTGTTGCACGCCATCGACGCAGGGATCGAGAGTGGAAAGGAAAGTGCGGTGGGTCTGAACTTGAAGCAGCAGGAAGAAGTCGAGCGAGTGGTGAAATGGGTTAGAGATGAGGACGCAGACGAGCTCGTAAGAGACCATGCTGCGAACGTCGTGGAAGGTCTCGAAACGATGAGGATGAAGAAGCTGTATAAGATTAGAGATGAAGGCCTGAGGCTAGGACCGGATCTTGGACTAGAAGGAAACCTCCGAGGGCTCAATGTCCAGCCTCAGACTGCTACTGGGGAGGGTAAGAAGAGGATGGTCATAGAGGAGATCGAATAGCTGGCAGCTTGAATAGTTGATGACATTGTCGCGCCTCACAACCGAAGCTTGGTATCCTGACTTTTACCCATTCCAATTGTGCGCCTATCTGCTCTGTGGTATCTTCAGTGCGCATGCTACGTGGAGCGCACCTGCTGCCTTCCTGCTGCGTGCGCATGTGGTCTTTGCGCCCAGACAGCTCCTGCGCGCTCCCGGTGGGCGCTCGTATTGCGATATTCAGTTTGTCTCGCGCATCGTGTGTCTGCCCTCGTGGGCATCTCAACCGCTCATGGCCGTATCCTTTGTCGCCTTGGGTTCCACCTCTTCGGCCTTTCCGATCCACAGAACATTGTTACACCTTATTAGGACTTGGCCGAGAGTGCCGGAGCTGACGCCGTTTACGAATTCTTCGGTGTTGGAGAGCTGGATGTTCATGTAGAGGTCCACCGAGACGAGTCTTCCCTTGTACTCGGTCTCACCCCACTTTAACCTGACGACGATGTCTTTGTCGACTCTGCGCGTATGTTAGCGCGTGTTCGTCGGGTGAGGGTAGGTAGAGAGGTGAAGGCGTGCGACGTACAAGCTTTGGAGCAAAGGACGAGGGTTGAAGGGTGCGACTGCCTGTTGGATGTTAGTTTTGCGCGCGACTGGAGAACATGAAGGATAGCTTACAGCCATGTTTGCGACTCTATCTCAGGGCTTGCTGTCGGGTAGCCGTCCGTTTGGTGGGTAGAGCAGTGATAGTCGTGGTGCTATGGCGGTCGTGCCTGCAGCTTTGGAAAGTCATCGGCAAAAGGTAGCGCCGATTGGTCACCGTGCTTCACCGCGGGGAAGCCGCGCAACAGATGGTGGTTTAGGGTGGAAGGTGCATTCGAGGGTAACTGAGACTCGCACTCTCCTGTCTTGGACTCACGTCGCAATCATGATCAATCATGCACCTGCCTTCGTTGTTCTTCCACACCCATGCCTACCTGCTGTCCACGATGTAGAGCGACGCGACTAGCGGACGCGCTAAGAAATTGTTCCCTCTTCGAATGATCGGACGAGTACAACAATTGCGGAACCCCGACATCACAACCTCCAGTCACACTCGTTCGGCCGCCATACTCCAGCTGGACCTTCATAGCTGCCTACTCTCAGCAGCACCATTGCGCCTACCACGGTGCGCCGCCTCCTCCTTCCGCCGGCGACCCGGTCCTTCGTCGCCCCTCCACTCCTCGCGCAGCATGCCCCGGTAGCAATGCGAGCCATCTGGTCCCGGGCAACGTCGAACCCGGGTACCTGCAGATGCATCTCATGCGTCTCCAACACCGGCGCTCTCGCTAGGCGCAGCGGGCAGACGGCTCTTCGTCGCACTCGGGCAATTGGCACACCAACGTCGACCTTCGTATACACGACCATCTTCGCTGCGGGGCTGGCCATCGATGCGAGAGCGAAAGCCGCTAGGAACACACAATGGGAGAAGGCCTTTTCGTCACTAGCCCAATCTACTGGTGACGGGCCGCCGGTAGACGGAGCGAAAAACATAGACACGGCGACTGATTCCGTGACCTTGGGGCATGGATACCATGGCTTGACCTTTGATGATCTGCCGGACGACTTCGACTGGAGCGCATTGGAGCGCATTGTAGGCATGGAATTAGATGAGGATCCAATCTTGGAAAATCAAGAAATCCAGTCACAAATTCGCGATTACGCTGAGCTGGAAGACCTGCGCTTTGACTCGAGGTTCCCCGGCATGCAGCTTCTGGAGTTTCCAACAAATACCGGTCCTGAGCTTATACGCTACAACTTGCCGCCCCAGTCCTTGTGGGCGCCAGACGCACTACGCGTAAACGCCCTACAAAGGCGACACTCGTGGAAGAAGCTGGCCATGCAGGAACTCTCCACCGGTCTCCTTATACACGAACTACTGCACAAAAACAATGTGCCTAGATTCGACAAGGCTTGGGAAGTGGATTCCGACAACTTGTCACAGCAGATCCAAGACGTTATAGCTATGAACGCTGTAGAGCGTGAGCAAGCGCGCCAGAACATCTTGGAGGCTCTTGAAAACCTCCACCAGATTCCTGTTGATAGTCCGCCAGACGTGATTGCCCAAGCTCGAATTCACCCAGATCATCCAGGAATTCCGGAATATTATCAGGACGTGGATGGCGACTTTTACGCTATCACGATCCAAATGAATCAGAGCATCCAAAAGCTGTTTGAAAGCGACGTACACGGTAACGACCGCAAAGAAGCTGTCGTGCTTGCAAAGATCTGTCACAACCTCCTCGTTTCATCGGCCTCACCGGACTTACAGACATTCAACACTTTGCTGGTAGGTTTTCGACAGTGGCGGCGTCGAAACCTCATAGATTGTGTGATACCCGCCCTGAACTACAACAAGATTCGTCCGAACGAGATTACCTGTCGAGAAATACTCAATCACTACGCCTCCCTGAGGCATGGAAATCCTGAAGACTTTTCGAGGTTTGTCGCCAGGATGAGAGGTGTAGGCGACGGGCTTATGCTCGCAACTCCCAAAGTCAACGTCAACGAAGCCAGTCATGGTCGGCTCGTGAGGGTCGACGAAAAGAAGGTCTACCAGAAGGTCCACCCAACACCCATGGTGTTTAGTTCCCTCATAACTGGTGTCATGCGATTCGCAGGGTTCGACCGAGCGCTTGATATCTACTACGAGATGAAGGCGGACGGCTGGGGTCTCGACGTTCAAGGTCTGACGAGAATGCTCAACGACTGTCTCCGCCGCGCGGACTGGGAAGGGGGCCTATACATTTGGGGAGAGATTAGCAGCATCAAGGCCAGAGTGAATCATGACGACATGACCAAAGCATACGGTCAAATGATAGGCTTGTGCTCCATTACCGGCAACACGGTCGCCTTCAACCAGATCCTGGCAGACATCTCTACCGAAGGCTTCGATCGTGAGAAGATCCTCAGCCTCGCCTCAAGAAACGAGCATGTGGCAAAGAAGAAGAAACTGCAGCTCGCTCCCGCTTGGGTTGCAGATAACGTCATGATTGCCGCTTCCGCCTACATCAAGGACACAAGAGACGCGGATGTAAAGGATGCGCTAGAAGGCATAGACGGGGACGACAACACTACATTCATTCAGGACGAGCCTGACGAGCATGATGCAGCTGATCCAGAGGAGGATATCGCGCATAACACGGCCGACCCCAAGGAGGTTTGGGCGTCATGGTTGGAGCGGGAGTTTGGAGAAAGACCAAAAGATCCGGAGCCTTGAATAGCTACCATGTGTACAGTACGATTTTATCATGTATACTAGTGTATATACCAAAGCCCTTCGATGGCGCCACTTCCGAATGAATAACCAACGATTTTGTTTCATCAAACTCTCGTCCAGCTGGCGATGGAATTTTCTCATCTGGCGAAGCTGACAAGAACACAACTCACCCTGCTGCCGTCGCATCCGAAAGTTTGGCACAATGACGACCTGCTACCAAAGAAATCTCATCGTGTTCCAATTCCGAGGTGTCACCAGACCATCCCTCTGCCGAGGACTTCTTTGTTTGAGAGTTCATCTATTTAGATTAACTGCGTCGGCAGCTTCATTTATCCTTTTCGCTTCAGCACGTCTGTCACCAACATTACTGTTCCTGCTACTCATCACCAACAAGCTTTGCTCGAGAAGGACTTTTGGCACGGTTGGATTTTGTTTCGTGTTTGTCATGTTTCGTTATTATTACGAGTTTGGAATGCTTCCTTCCGTTGGTGCGCAAATGCTCATCCTCTCGTGTCCGTTTCTTTAAACAATCTCCTGATATTTATTCCAAATTGAAGAGCTCATATGACTGGGGACGTTTGATATGCCCTCGCTTTCGCACTAGCCAAAGGAGGCAGTCGTGTCGGGCGACGCTGCATTCCTGTCTAAAGATAGACAGACGCACTATGGAGATCATTCCACCGGAGCCTTTGTATCGTTGCTCAGTCTCCAATCCATCGTGCAGGTACTTTCTCCAGACTCTGCAAGCAGTTGCTTGTAGCTGATATACTACATATGTGGCATTATCTCGCGTAGCTTTATCATCAGGATCTATCTAGTGTGATGCATGGGGAATTACTAAGGCATTCCTTCGTAGTCCAGAGCTGATGCCAGCCAGCTCTAGACCTTTGTATCCCTATGTTCTGTCTACAACTATTCTGTGTTGCCTGATAAGCCAGGCGTCTTCATCTCATCACCCTTGGTCTTTCACTATCCCAGAGGACTAGCCGCGATAGCGTTGCATACACGGTAGATGATTACTCTGCCGAAGATTCTTGTGCGACACAACGAGGTTCTGGTCGCACTCGGATGTACGTTTAACCCCTTACTTAGTACAAATCATCCTCTCAAGGATCTTCATGCAGGGAAGCCGTTCGATGCCGGATACGCAGATTGAGGTGTGGGTTGGGCTAGAACGTGTTGTGGGTGTTGCTAGTCCCTGCATCTATGCTTTTTTTTTGAAGAGAGATTGCATGCAACGTGGGTTGTTGTACTGTAGTATACTTGAGACACGATAACACAATGGTAGGAGAGCATCTCGCCCGTGTTTGCGGTCGTACTGACTGTTGAGCCTTTTAGACATGTAAAGGGAAAAACAAGTCGGAAGGGGGCGTGACAAAGACCGCAGAGAAATACTAACCCATGACTTTGGGGAGCTAGTAGACGTCTAGTCAAACTTTCTCGTATGCGAAGTCCTTGCCAAATCCCCAAGGACGAGTACTAGCAGCACCAGTTATCTTAGTCCTCTGGATTGTCGCATTCCTCAATCACCCCACACAAAATGCCCCAGTCACGTATGCCCTTTCATCTGCCAACTCGCTTGAGGCTGGCTGGACCAAACATCTCCTAACCACAACAGGAAGCACAAGTACTTTACCCAGATTACATGAACCGTATCCAACAGCCTCGAACACCCAACTACTCACCTACCATCTCGGGCAGCTACAGAGTGGCAAAAGTGTGTCTAAACTTTGGTTCAAATGATGCGTATAAATGAAGTCGTATGCCGGCTCCGTGTAGATCTCATGTATCTCTTTCGATATATCAACCCCAGACCCTGAGATTTCCTGCCTTGCAAGCGAGGCCCACCGACTTTCCATCCTTTCCCAACAATAGTACTCGACGTTAAGAAACAGTCAGACGGAATAAGAGATGCAGTACCGATTCGTCTCCGTTCTTGCTGCTGGTGTGTTGGTTGCTGTGAGCAGCGCCGCACCTGTGCCTTCAGCTGAGGTAATTCGACTTCGTCATTATCACAGATATACAAGCTGACAAAGAACAGGCACAAACCCTCAGTCCCACCAACCCAGACGACATTCAACTCGGCAAGCCCTCTAGCGAGATCATCTGGAGCAAGCGCGACGACGAGCCGACCAACCCAGATGACGTGCAGCTCGGCCCCCCAACCAGCGAAATTATCTGGAGCAAAGACAAGAAGCGCGCCGTCACTTGGAGTGAACCCAAAGACACGAAACGCGATGTCACTTGGAGTGAACCCAAAGACACCTTCACCATCAGCAAGCCCAAGACCGTTGTAACATGGAGTACAGCGAAGCGCGACACCATCTCGCAGCCCGACACCATCGATTTGGGAAAGCCTAGCTCCGAGGTCAGCTGGGGTAAGAGGGATGGGACTGACCCTGCCGATACCATTGAGCTTGGTAAGCCAAGCACGATCATCACGTGGGGCAAGGAGAAGCGCCAGACGCTTGGTAACCCGGACTCGGAGACGACGTGGGGTAAGCGCGAGGCGGAGAAGCCGAAGGATAGCTTCAAGCTCGGTAAGGCTACTACGGTCGTTACCTGGTCTTGAGTGTTTTGGTCTTTATATGGTGAGTTTGGTTCAGATATCCTTGTTGACCTCGTACGCTGACGATTTCGTAGCTCCCGTGTAGGACTTCGTTACTGGTTTTGTAGGTAGAGTTTGGAGGTAGATTCCACCGTCGCTACTTCATCGTGGCTGGTAGCTGAGGTGTAAAACTGTGATATCCGTAGGGCTGTGTGCCTTTTCAGTACTTCCAATATACTTGTGTTCGATAGCTTTGCTGTTCACCAAATATGATGTGCAGTTTGTACGTGCGTAATCTGTTGCGCCACCCTTCGCAGTCTTTGTTGAGCATTGCTGTTGTCATTGATGTACATGTGCCTCCGTATTGCGTATAGACATAGACCTCCTCTTTGAGTTACTCTTGTCTTATCAGCTCGACTATACCATGCCTGGTGTGCGCTGTTCCACGCTGTACAAGCTGTCGTATTGGTCTTCCTCTTTCCTGCGCATTTTAAGCGCGACGTATTTCCCACTCGACGTTTGTGATGCTGACTTCCTCGCCAGCCTTCTCGTCGTAGTCGTACCATTCGCCATCAGGTAATTCAATACCTGAGAACTTGGTGCCGGACTCGGTGCCTGTCGCAAGGAACTCTCCCTCAGCTATGAATTCGACGAACTCTAAGCCTCTGCAGTCGAACATAAGGACATTGGTCTTCTTCGGTGGGTCGCTTTGTTCGTAGGAGGTAGGCGCGGCTGTGATGTTCGCTGAGTGTTCTCTCTGTAGTCCGTGTCAGTGGCTGAAGTACAGAGAAGGGCGCAGGGCAGAAAGACCTTACAGTTCTTACACCTCCAGACAAAGTTGGCTTCACCCTTGCTGCCGCTCTGCTCGTTCATCTCGAATCGATTGACCGAGACGGGGTTGGGATGTATCTCGCGACATGACGTGCATTGGACTTTGAATGTGTAGAAAAAGGGCGCGTCTTCCGTGTCATTGGGGCGGAGATCGGTGACGCTGGAAGGGGTTAGCAGTGTAGACAGGTGAAGGTAGAGAGACTCACCCATTCAGCTCTGCTTTCAATGCTAGTGCGAGCACCATGTTGACAGTGTTGATGTAAGCGTTTGATAGATTCCCGTCGCATCTCGTTGCGCAGCTGGTGATGCGCCCCGCCCCCACTCGCACGCGAGCTGCTTTTGAGCTAACACAGAACGGGTATGGCGGTGTTACCGTGCATCGCAGCTTTCTTGCGCTCCAAATCTTAATCACGCATTGCACTGCAAACTTACAGAAACGTATGCATTGTCAGACTTCCATTTTTCTCGTCTGATAAATCATAGTCGCATTACCACTCTCACCCTACTGTGCAACTAGTCGAGTCGGCAGATCACGACTTCCAAGTCTGCATCTCCCCTTTCCACTTTGAGACGACCATTGAACGCAGTTGCCGCAAAATTTACATTACTTGCTTCGACCCTTCCTGCAAATCGTCAGACTCCCGAACGACATCTTTGCCGGCTGCATTCTTCAGCATCGTCCCATACTAGGCCACCATCTTTGATCCTGACCGCTACTTGGTTCTAATCTCCCTCACTCTTCAACATGGTCAAATTCTACCCTTCCCTCAACGAGAATCACATCGACTTCATCTCCAGTCAGCCGCTCTTCTTTGTGGCCAGCGCTCCTTGGGCTGGAGATCACGTCAACATCTCGCCAAAAGGCCATCCGTCAAGAACCTTTTCTGTTCTCGGCCCGAACACTGTCGCCTATCTGGACGCGACCGGCAGCGGGTGTGAGACCATCTCTCACGTCTATGAGAATGGCCGTGTCACAGTAATGTTCTCCTCCTTTGGGCCTTCGCCACAGATCATGCGACTGTTCTGCAAAGGAAGGGTAGTCGAAAAGTGGGATCCGTACTACGGGCAATTGCGCGCTAAGATGGCGTCGGAGAACGGTGACGAAGTCGACGTCACGGGTGCAAGGGCTATCATCGTGTTGAAGATCCAGAAAGTGCAGACTAGCTGTGGTTTCGGAGTACCTCAGATCGATGGCGGAAAGACCGCAAACACTGAAGAAGCAACTGGTGACGCAATCGCCTATGTGGATCACGATCACGAAGATGGCGAAGAGAACGGGTTCAAGCAGCGGGATACGATGGACAACTGGGCGCGAAAGCAGCTTGAAAAGCAAGAGCTCGCCGACTACCAAAAGCAGTTCAACCACCGTTCGCTTGATGGACTACCGGGTATGATGAGTGCGCGACGATCGCATGACGAGAACATCGCTGTGGAGGACACGAAGGCATGGTTCAGGAAGGTGAGCAGGCAGCAGGATGCTGTAGCTCTTGGTGTGGGCTTGGGCGTTATATTGATGCTGCTGTTGAGTCTTGTTGGCGTACTCAGCATCAAGCCGATATTCTTGCAACACATACTGAATGCGCAACGAAGGCAATTGGGCTTGCCGGAGGATCATTCGTGGAAGAGCGAGCTGTGAGCGGCTTTATGCTCATGACCAAGCTGCAGAAGTTTGAAGCAGTATGTTGCAAATTCAAGTGTTTTTTTGATGCGCAATACGACGCGGACATACTCGCAATGCATCTCTCTATATTTCATGACTTTCATGCTTCAAGTCTGGAAAGACTGATGTTGATGTTCGGAGAGACGGCGAAACGCGCGCATGTGGAGCTCGTCGCTCGCCAAATGCCCTAGTCCCAAAGCAGGCAGGCTAGAAGAGAACCCCGGCCCGCTTGTCAGAAAAAGTTCGGGAAGTCGCGAACTTTTGCGACCTCGAGCTTGAAGACTGCGACACGACAACAACTTTCCCAAAATGGCCGGTATCAAACGCAAATCCACCGGCGCAAGTGCGCCCGACGTCAAGGACAAGAGCAAAAAGGTCAAGGTCGACAAGCCCACCACCAAGAGCGAGAAGAAGCGCGACGTTAAGCCGGTCAAGAAGGCGAAGAAGGCCAAGGAAGAGAGCTCCGACGACTTTGAAGAGTCGGATACGAGCGAGAAAGACAATGGCTTCTACGGCTTCTCGGCGGCCGACGGTGCCGATGTCGACATGAGCGACGTCGAAAGCAGCGACGAACAACCGGCAAAGTCCAACGGCAAGACACAAAAGCGCAAAGACGACAACGATGCCTCAGGCAAGGCCGAGGGCGAGGGAGTAGAGTCCAAGTTGGCGGGTCAGAATGGTAAGACACAGCCATCTATCTTGCCTGATAGTCCAGCTAATCATCCCTCCAGTAAACAATTCGAAAGAGGCGCACGCAAAACAAAAAGCCCTTGCCAGAGAACGAAAGGCCGCGAAGCCAAACGCCGACATCATCGAACGCTCCAAGAAGCTATGGGAGAAGCTCAGGCTCAAGTCGCATGTTGACAAGGAAGAGAGGAAAGGACTTGTCAAGGAGTTGTTCGAGATCATAACTGGCAGAGTCAAGGACTTTGTCTTCAAGCACGACTCGGTGCGTGTCATTCAGACGGCCATCAAATACTCCACAATGGAGCAGAGGCGGATGATCGCGAGAGAGCTCAAAGGCGAGTTCAAGGTTTTGGCTGAGGGCAAGTACTCCAAGTTCTTGATCGCCAAGTTGGTGGAGAAGGGGTGAGTAAATTGTCTGCACGCGACATGCCAGGTCTAACCGACCGCAGTGACCCTGAAATCCGCGACCTTGTCATCACCGAGTTCTACAGCCACGTCAAGCGCATGATCAACCACCCCGAAGCCGCATGGATCGTCGACGATATATACCGAGCCGTAGCCACTCCAGAGCAGAAGAACCGTCTCCTCCGGGAATGGTATGGTCCTGAGTTCTCCATCAAGGGTCTTAATGCCGAGGGCACCGACAGCGCAGAGCTATCGGCCATCTTGAAAGAGTCCCCGGAGAAGAGGAAGCCTATCATGGGCTACCTTGAGAACCAGATCAACTCGCTCATTCAGAAGAAGCTCACTGGCTTCACCATGCTTCACGACGCCATGTTGCAGTACTTCCTTGTATGCGAACCCGGCACCGAACAAGCGAACGACTTTCTCGAGCACCTCAAGCCAGACCCAACGACCAAGGAGGGTGAAGAAGCCGACAACGTAGATCTCATGAAGAACCTCGCGTTCACAAAATCAGGGTCGCGACTGGTCTCGCTTTGCTTCGCATACGGTACAGCCAAAGACCGCAAGCTCTTCCTGCGACCGTACAAGGACACAGTAGAGACTATGGCTTTCGACCAACACGCCCATCACGTCCTTCTTGCTGCTATGGCAGTCACCGATGACACCAAGCTTTCTGCCAAGTCCATCTTCAGTGAGCTTCTACCCAGCAACGATGCCCTCCCTGAGAAGGTGTTGAACCTTGTCAATGATGCCCGCGCACGCACAGTTTTACTATACCCATTCGCCGCAGATGCCAAATGGTTATTGGATGACAACACACGCGAGCGATTGAACGAGCTGTATGTCATTCGCCAGACTACATCAAAGAAGGACCCAAACATCCGTCTCTCAGAAATCGCAAAGAGCATCGAGCCGCAGCTACTGACAGCTGTTACCGCCCGCGCTGCTGACTTTGCCTCCTTCACATTCGGCCTGCAATTTATGGGCGAGGTTCTCGTCGGAGCTCCAGAGGTGGAACCAGCGAAGCGCAAGGAGGCGTTGACAGAGGTCGCTCGTCTCTCACAATCGATCTTGGATTCTGCGTTGCCTGCTTCCGCCGGTGACAACAAGGCTACCAGTCACGGCAAGAACATGTTGAAGATGCTGGTCCAAGGTGGCAAGTTCGACCCCACCACCAAGAAGGTCGTTCCCGTAGAGCCTGCTCTCGGCTTTGCAGATTTGCTCTGGCCTCAGATCAAGTCTAACCTGCTCGACTGGGCGACTGGTCAGGGTTCCTTCGTGGTGGTGTCCATGACCGAAGCTGAAGGTTTTGCCAAGAAAGACGAAGTACTGAAAGCGCTGAAGAAAGAGAAGAAGGCGCTAGAGGCGGCTGCCAACCCTCCGGGCGCGCAAAATGGGGAGGCCAAGGGCAAGAAGCAGAAGAAGGGCGACAAGTCAGACGCGGCTCCTAGAGGAAACGCTGGAGCGAGGATTTTGCTTGAAAAGTTGTAGAGTAGCCTATATTTGATTCGAACATGTATGATGATACCCATGTAAGGCCTTCTTCATGCATTCCATGTGTTCCAAGTATCTTGCTACCCCCTTCATTACGTCTCCTCGGCATCGATGTATACTGCATGCCCAGGTGTTGCCATGTGTCTTAGTAGTCCAAATCGGGAATCGCTTCCGCCGAAATATGCAGGCACACCCACCTACCAACCCGGACTTACACCGGTATTTGATCCATGGATACCACGACCCAATAACCTAGATGGTCAATCAATCTACCTTTCGGACCACTCTATCTCGTTTACTAACTATCTCTCCTCAAAATCAACTTGGCCACCCCTCCAGTATCATCATCGCGGCTTCCCAACTTCCATATTCTCTCACCTCTCATTCGCATACCACATATACCCGCAGCACACTTTTCCAAAAACCAAACATGAACGAAATGTCACGCAACTTCACCATCGACGAATCCTCCCTCCCCTCCATCTTCCAAGCCCAGTGGAAATCCAACCCGGACCCAACCGCCCTACCCTTTCCCCGCGACAACCCCCCATTCGCCCTCACAGCCATAGATTGGCAGCAGCTCTCCCTCCCAGACGCAGATTTCCAACCCCACACCTGGTCCAACCTGCACACCCTCATCAGCACCAACCACCTCGAAGAACTGAAACGCTGGCCCAGCGCCCTAAAAGCATATCTCGCATGGACCGCACACGTGAAGCAGAAATACGGCAGCGTAATGACATACCTGCTCGACCAGCGCCTTCTCTGGGAACCGGTTGAAGATGAGAGCGGGGCGTTGCGGTTTGATGTAGTCAACGACATGCCATTTGCGGATCCAGCGGATTACAAGATTCTGAGGAATGATTGGACGTATGCGTTTGTGCCTGGTGTCAGGCATGTTGTTGTGTGGTTGAAGCAGCGGTTGCCGGTGGATGGGAAGGGGGGGTTGAGTGAGGCGGGGAGGGCGTTGGTGGAGGAGTTTGTGAAGAGAGAGTTTAGGGGTAAGGCGGGAGAGAAAGAAGAGGGGAGTAAGGTTATTTGGTTCAAGAATACGACGGATTTGCAGAGTGTGAGGAGTTTGGAACATGTGCATGTTTTGGTGAGGGATGTGGAGGATGAGGTGCTGAAGGAGTGGATGGTTTAGAGGGAAAGAAGATGATGAGGAGGGCGAGTGTGGAGCGTGTTCTTGATTTGTACATACTTGCCAGGCTTACGATACACATACGTATTGATCGCGGCTGTGATAAGCATGCACTACCCAAATTACATGCAGTACGGTGTCATAAAGTTGGCAAACATCACCTTAGAAGAGTAGCAGCGTATGGATTCATGTGTTCAAAGGGTGTATAAGCCACGCAGGGCAATCGTTGCTTAGTATATACCGCATCGCCTTCATCATCTCGACGATTAGACAATAAGAGAAAGTGTTGCTCGCCCGAACCACCCAGGCAAGCACCATGTATAAGGACGATAACCAAAAGTAAAGCCCCATACCCATAATGATACGGAGAAACGCCCTCGCTAATGCAGAAACACCTACACAGAATGCCCAACCAACAGCGGTCATACGTAAGGAGACGCGCCTGACAAAAGAAACAAAAGTGGGAGATGAGCCCACGTAAACGCCCTATCCATACTTCCCAAGAGACGCTAGCGGGAAGTGGAGGAGTACAGGCAGAAGCGGAAATAACAATGTTTGCAATCTTCATGTCCCCGAAATTACGGGGTGCAAGATGGAGTGTAGTTAAGCACTCCTTATGGTTCAGAGAAGTTGAATTGTCGGAAAGGTGAAGCTCCAGTAAACGATGAGCCAGGTGGTATAGTGAAGGGACTAACCCCGGAACCTGCTGAGACGGCATCTGGAGAGGGTAGAAGGCTTTGACCAGAATCGAGACTGGCCCTGTGTATGGAAAGGCGGCGAGCCACTATGCACTATCAGCCAACATCATCAAGATTCATGACGAAACATGCTGATGAGGGCGTCAAGGATTAGTTGTAGGTGGAGTTTTGCCTACTACTTTGTGGTGTTCCGCTGCTAGAGTTGCTATCACTGGGCGTCGCTGGTTCCAGGCTGAGCTGGGCGCGGAGCGTCATGATCCATTCGTGCTGGAGCAGCTCGACCGCACTGGCTCGCTTGTTCGGGTCGCGGTCGAAACACTTCTTGAGGAAGTCGATACCAGTGTCGCTGAGTTGCTCCTTGGATGGTAGTTGCGGTGGGTCACCCTGGGCAATGTGGTACATGATGGCCCATTCGTTGTCCATGGAAGCCCAAGGGCGGCGACCCGTAGCCATCTCCAGAATGACGCAGCCCAGTGACCATATATCGACAGCGCCGTGGCGACCTGTGCTTCCACCCCGAATGACTTCAGGGGACATGTACATCGGTGTTCCAGTCATGGAGCGTTGGCGGCCCTGGCGTGTAGCGTTGTGTTCTGCGGCGAGGGTTCGACCTTGGCGAGCGATGAGTTTGGCGGCGCCGAAGTCGACAAACTTGATGACTCCGTTGTGGTCGAGCAGAATGTCTAGGTTTTGTTAGCAAGGGTAAACTATGATAGGATCAGAAGTCGACTTACTCTCGGGCTTGATGTCGCGATGCACAACACCAGCGTCATGTAGGTAGGCGAGACCCTCCAACATCTGAAGCGCGTAAACCATGATGACGGTCTCGTCTTCAATGCGTCCATGTTCAAGCAGTCCGGCAAGCGAACCACCAGAGCAGTATTCCATGAAGATGTACACCTTGTCGCGATGTGGTTCGATACCGTAGTAAGACACAATGTTGGGATGATCGAGCACTTGAAGAACACCCATCTCGTCTCTGATCTGAGCGACAATCGTAGGAATGAGCTGTGGATCTTGGAGACGAATTTCTTTGACGGCCATAAGGTGGTTGGAGTCGAGGTTCATAGCTGCGTAGACGGATCCAAATGTACCTCCGCCGACAAACTGGCCCTGTTGCCATCGGAGTGTGACGTTTGTCGCAGACGAAGACAGGTAGGTCAGCGCTCGGTCGGCTTCATTAGAGTCCTCCAGCACCCGACCAAGAGCCTGGCGTTCGGCTTCCTTGTCTTTGCGGAACGTGTCAATCTCTTCGAGCCTCTGCATCCACTGTTGTTGGGTCATCTCGATGGACTCATCGTCATCCTTTGCGTTCTTCGGATCGAGCAGGCTCTTTCCAGCAATAGCGTTGAGGCGCTGTCGCTCGGCCTGAGCTGCTATGGTCGACCTCGCGCCCATGATGTCGAAGTGGGAGATGAGGACAGACATGCAGCCAGCTACCTTCAGTCGCAGCTGTGAGTATTCCTCGTCGCTGATGGAAAGAATGTTCTGACCGCGGGTCATCATCATGGCAAACTCTAGAGCAACCACAGCCCATCGGAATGTCTTTCGGTCCGAAGCAATGCAGTCGTCGCAGATGAAGCTGACCCAGTCGAGCGCCAGCCTTGTTAGCTTGATGTTGTTCATTGCCCTCCGGTTGTAGTCCATGTAGAGGACGGAACGTTGACCGAATTCTGTCGCGAAAGCGAAGCAAGTCTGGATGAGATCCTGGCAGTCAAGACCAACTGTTTGCCTACGGACGATCTCAACACTGTCCATGATGGTGTTGGACAGCTTGTACGCCGTCTTCTTGATCTTCTGCAGTTCTGCGTTGACACGGGGAAGGTTGGCGCGCTGATCGATAAGGGTGGTGAGCTCCATGCCTATTGATGAGAGGAATGATAGGTTCGCGTTTGCGAGGCGTTGTTGGGAGCCATCCGCGACGAGCCTCAACCGACCAGGCTTGAGGTCGAGATGGGGCTCGATGATGTTGGCTGACATCTTTTTGCCAGGCCAGTACAGTGGCTGCTCTGGTCTGATGATCAAAACGTATGGGTTGGAGGGGTCCTCTGGAGCTTCTTCTGCGTGGTAGCAGGTTGTAAGAAGCGACTGGATGTCGTTCGGTCGGTCGAGTGCCGTCGGTGATGCAACGATGTAGATGCCAGTGTTGTTTCCGCCGGTGGTCTCGACGAGAAAGTGGCCAGTGGCAACGAGAGCTTCGTACAGTTCCTGGAGCTGCTCCTCGTCTAGGTCGATGTTGTTGATGTTGAACTCGGTGCAGTTCTCGAAGCGCTGCGTGAGAATCCTGGAGAAACGGAACAGCTTACGCTGTCGGACACGGACAGAATCGAGGATCTGCTTGTATCGCTTTTCCATCTCAGAACCCGTGAGCTCGTCCGGCCGACGCTGCAGCTCTCGCTCAAAGTGAGCGCTGAGACGAGTGAGCGACTTGGATGTGAGCACACTGAACTGTTCCGCAGTCTCGACGTCGCCGCCCTGGAGCTGTCGACCGAGCTTGTTGCAAAAGTCCCACTCCTGTTCGAGGATTTCAGCCTCCTTGAAGGTGTTCTTGTTGGCGGCCAACTTCCAGTTCAGCATCTTGAAGTAGAACTTAAGCGCGTCTAGCACGACGGTGTCGAAGTTCTCCTCAATGCACGGAGGCAGATCCCAGCCAGGCTCCGGCCGGGAGATGACCATGTAGCTCTCCTTGACCTGGCCAGCCATGGCGAGCAGGATCTGGAACTGCGCAATCATCTGCTCGGCCATCATGACGCCCTGTTGTGACGGGTCCTTGATCTTCTTGGCGTACGAGAGACGGACGCGGATGATCTCCTGGAGGAGACGCGAGGGGAAGTTGATGAGAGTCAGCAGCTCTTCGATGTAGGGCGGAAGATGTCTCTCGGCAAAGCCTTCGGCGTTGGCGATGAGGGTGGCCTTGGCCTTCTGGATGACCTTCTCGAGCGGGGCCAGCAGGTTGGTGTCGCCCTGCAGGGACTTGAGGCCATCCTCCTTGAGTATCCGGTCAATAAACGAAGAGTCGTCGGTGAGATGGTGGTCCTGGGACGAGCGCGGGCGGGGCTTGGTGAAGTCGAGCTCCTCGTTGCCGACCCATTTCTTAAGGATGGACATTTCGGTGTTGATGAGGGCGATGGTGTTGTGCCAGGCGATGACGGCGTCGCAGGCGTCCTTGTAGGGCTGCGAGGCGGCGCGGGGATAGGCAGCCTCGAGGGCCTGGCGCGTGGGGTAGACGCTCTCGACCTTTTCGATCTTCTTGACAATGTCCTCGACCTGCTGGGCGGCTGTCTGGCCGGCCTCAGCCTCGCCGCCGACTTCGAACGAGATGATGCTCTCGAGGTTGGCGCGGATCTTGCTGCGGGTGTCGTCGACGATGCGGCGCTGGGCCTGCAGCGAGCGGCCGCAGACCTTGGCGCGGATGCCCATCCAGATCTCGGCCTTCATGGTGCTGTCGCCCTGCTGCTCGGTGCTACCGATGAGGCGCTTCTTCTCCTGCTTGACCACGTCGCCGGTGAGGACGCTGGCGAGCATGCTGTGCCACTCGAGGCGCTCGCGGTTGGCGGGGATCTTGAGCTCCTCGATCGAGGGCTGCATGTCGTCGTTGCCATAGTAGAGCAGCGTCTCCTGGTCGTAGGGGTCGTTCTCGACATACTCGGCGGTCGAGGGCGACTCGTCGTCCGTCTCGGAGTCGGTGCTGTAGCCCAGGCTCGGGGTGCGCAGGGCCGGGTCGAAGAAGTCGTCCTGCTGGTCCTCCTGGCGGATGCGCTGGACGTAGGCCTTTTCCTGGGCGCGGTACTCGGCGTTGGGGTTGCGGCGGCTGCGCGTGGCCGAGTTGTTGCGCGGGCGGTGGGCGGATGAGTTCAGCGAGAACTGCTGCGGGCGGCGGGCAGGTGCGTATGCGCTGCTGATGGTGCGGCCAGGCGTTGGGCGGGCGGCTCTGGTGGTCGAGGTCGGCGCGCTGCCCCCGTTGGGCGTCTGCGGCGGCAGGTCCGTCATGATGGCAGGCCCGCGAGAGCGCGAGGAGGAAGCGTTGCTGTTCCACGAGTACTGGGGCTCGCGCAGAGGCGCCACTTGGTCGCGGCTGGTGGTGGTCGTCGTGGGCTCGCCGGGCGACGTCGTCTCGTCCATCGAGTCGCCAGACGACCCCGAGGCGCTGCTCGTCAAGCCCGGGCGTTCGGGCGCATTGACTACGACGGGCTTGGTCGCGTCCGCCATGGCCATGTTGTTCAGCAGGACGTTGTGGGGAGCGGCTCTCGAAAAACGCACGCTGCCATGCCCGCTCATGTTGACGACGACGGCCGCCTTTGCCGTTGTGGGTAAGGATCAGCGCCGAAACAGGTTCGCGGGATGTTGTGGCGGTGCAGCACAGACAGGTGGTGAGATGAGGAAGAGCACTGGATTGCACTGTACTACCTATACACCCACTGCCTGGTAGCACCTTCACTGGTTCCTAGGCAGCTTCCGCGCCTTCCACCCGGCTCGCAAACTCCCTAGCCTCCCACCTCTTAGCCTCCCAGCTCTTTGCCATCCAAGACAGCAGCAATCTTGGAACTGCCATACAGCCTCCAGTCGCCACAAGCTTCACGCTAGCCCTCCTAGCGCCATCCTTCCCTCACCAACATCCTCGAGGCTACCCCAGCGACCTCACCACCAATCTCGCTGCAGACCCAAATCGGCTGTCGCTCCCGGGAGATCGATGCGTCCAGCTTCGGCCATCAGGGTCCATTCGGCGCGCTCGTCATTTTAAACTCGCGATGTTTCCATTACCGCGCTCCCCTAGCACGTGTCTAGACTCCGCGACATGACCACGGCATTATGTATAGCCGTTGGGATCGGCCACCTGCATCGCGTCGAGTATGACGCAGCATCAACGTCTGCTGTTTCACCAAACTGCTCGACAAAGCAATGCGTATTTGCTTACGTCGGAGCAGCACACGCCTCCGCAGGCGCACCCATGCCAATGGACATTGCTCACAAAAGAAATATGCATCACCACGGCGCGTACGATGATGACGTCAACCACGCGTTCCACACATCTGGGAAATCACTCATCTCCATCGAAGTTGTTTGAACAAATAATATTATGGTCCATCCTATAGGACTATTGCACTGCACACCCCTAGATATCCTTCCTGGCCAGCTTGCTCTTCTGTCTGATCTGCTTGCCCCACTTGTAAAGCACAAATGGAATCGGGAGAAAGGCAATACCCAGGAAGCCCAACAAACTGCTCGCCCAGTTTATGCCCAACTTTTGGTACATGGCATTGGCGAACAGGGGGAATCCCGCACCGAACGACGACCTCATCAAGTCGTTGCCTGCCAGTACACTAGCTACAGAGTCGGGGTAAGCATCCGACAGGTAAGGTAGGACAGCCTGGAAGAGCGTGAAGGCAGCGATACCGAAGCATCCAGATCCGATAATGGGCACAATCCAGTGCACATCCGAGCGTGAAGTCCATCCGAACCAGAAGAGACAGATGGGCACAAAGAAGCAGCCGACCATGGCAGGGATGAGACGCTTCTCTGGCGCGATGTTGCCGTCATCGTCGAACTGCTTCTCCAGGTAGTAGTAATTCCACGCGAAGAGCACAATGACGGCGATGAATGTACCAACGAGGATACCCAGAAACGCAACACCCTCAAGGCCGAGGTTGAAGCCGTACAGTCCGGAGAACACAAGAGGGAACGATTCGAACCAGATGTAGAGTAGACCGTAGATGAGTGCGATGTACAAATTTAGCAGGAACACGATAGGTTCCTTGAACATGAGGGTGATGGGTTTGAGAAGACTCATGTTGAGAACCTGAGGTAGTGTTAGCAGTGATTGGGTCTAATGGAAGAGGTGCAACATACGTCCTTTCCTGACATCTCAGCAGACATGATATCCGGTTCGCAAGTAAGACGGTCGTCGCCAGTCAGCTTCTTGAGCCTGCGTGTCCTGCGGTGTAAGATGTTGGGCGCGCTTGTCTCCGGCAGGAGGAAGAACAGGAAGACCCAGCAGAAACCCGAGAGCCACATGATCTCCCACATGGTCCACCTCCAACCTTCAGCCATGACGGCGAAGCCACCCACAAGAGGACCGAGAACAGGACCGCAGACAGCGCCAATTCCCCAGACTGCGAGACCGTACACTTGTTTCTTGGGTCGGTACATGTCGGCGATGGAGGCTCCTCCTGTCGCGAGTGCCGGCGAACCAAAGAATCCAGTCAGGAATCGGAAAGCGAGTAGCATGCCGAAGTTGACGGAGAGAGCAGTAGGGATCTGGAGAAGGACGAAGATGACTGTTGGTGTCGGTTAGCATGCCATGTCGATGTGAACGGATGGCTGCACTTACGAAGGGTAATAATGTAAACCCAGAGACGGCCAATCTGCGAAATCTCGCTCATGGGTGACCAGAGGAGAGGACCAAGACCGTATCCAGCAACATACAGCGTCAATCCCAAGGTCGCGGGGACCTGAGCAACGCCAAACTCTGCCATCACGCCCATGAGACCGGGCGTGTAGATGGCTGAACCAATGTATACCGAGAAAGTGAGGAAGCAAATCTCAAAGGTGACGAAGTACCGTTTTCCTCGCGACCAATTCTTTGGGTTCTACAGAGCCGTCAGTACAATCCAAAGATGTGAACATGGAGCAAACATACCTGAGCATCATCCGGTCCATACCAATCAATAACGTGAAGGTCCTTGCCCTTCTCAGGATCGACTCTCAAGCCGCTGGCCTCGTTGACACCATTGCCCACGGTACGCGACGACGTCTCGGAATCGCGTCCCTCCCGGTTCCTCACACCATGCGTTTGAGCGAGCTCATCGATCTCGTCCTTGTTTTCCGGCGCCTGTGTAGATCCATGGTAGGCCGCATACCCAGACTTCTCATGACTGACATACTTCTTCCAAATCTCGGGGTCCTTCTCTTCGGGATATTGAAGATATTTGTTGCGCGTCACAAGACGGACGATATGGCCAAAAGCCGAGTCGCGGATGAGATCAAACATGATGCTCACTCACGAGAAATGTGTTGGACAGAGCAGAGCAGGTGGGCTTGGAATGATTAAAGACACAACTACTCCCACCGAAGCCCTGGCATCGAATGCTTAAGTCCACTACACACCCGTGACATCATCATCCCCATCACGCCCACCAGCTCGATCTAAGAAACCCTAAGGAAGCTTATCCGTCCGCCAGGCGCCGCAAGAGGCACCCACGGCCTCCGAAAACACCCCTTGTAGTCACAACTGCCAAGGAATTCCGGCTCGAAAAGCTTAGCTTGACACAAGATCTGGACTGGTGATGGCATTTGTGCGCGAGGCTATCGAAAAGTCCATGACGCGACCGCATCGTTGAGATCGGCGCCAGGGCACTCAGATCGCGCGCACACTCACGCGAAGGAGATCTGGCGTTTTACCTAATTCGCTCGGAATGCTGCGGATGGACTACGCGTGGTGTATTTGTGATGGGAGGAATGCGCTGGCGGACGGGCGAATGACGTGCCGGGTGAAAATTGTTTATCTATCATTTAGGTTTTGTTGTGGTGTTCTGGACTGGATGTCGGTGTGATGACGTCGTGAGTGAAGAGGTTGCGCGTGGCTGGTAGGGCGAGTCGTGCGCGCTACTGGTCATGACTCGTCGATATGTGCGATCGAAAAACCCGTGGACTCCGGGACGTAGACTTGATGTCTCACTTGCTAGGGCGCAACATCGAAATTGCATCAGAGTAGGAATGGATGAGCATTACAATGAATGGCAAGCTCATTGAAGCAAGTAAGCAAAGCAAAGCACTTACGCCGTCAGTAGTCACCTCAACACCTATCTACTTTCATTGCCATCTCAGTCCTCACGTCGAATTCCCTAATCTTCTCCCTCTGTGCATCGTCACACACCATTTCCCTTTCCGTATCCACCCAGTTCTGCCACGAACCAAACGTGTCCAGCCTCTCCTTGACACTAAGCCCATCATCTCGGGTCCTCATATCCATATCAGCGCCAGCCTGTCTCAGCACCGCAAAAGCCTTGACCCAACACCTCGACACAGCGTAGTGCAATGGCGTCCATCCATTTTCATCGGTGTGGTTCACGTGCGCGCCGTGGTCGATCAGCGCTTGTGCGATGTAGGGATTTGAACATAGACATAGTGGCGTTCGGGCCTTGTTATCTTCAGAGTGTGGTGAGACGCCTTTGGATAAGAGGAGTCTGGTAGCTTCAAGATTGTGAAACTCAGATGCGAGATGCAGTGGTTTGCGGCCGCTGCCATCGCGAGCTGTGATATCGGTGTCTGCATGCTTGAGCAGGTCGAGTGGTGGACTACTTTCCCTGTCTGCACCGCGATCCATGTGTAGAGGTCGTTTGAGCGCGATGTGAAGGGGGCGGTCGCCGGTGTTTTGGCAAATGACGTTTGGGTCTGCGCCGTAGGAGAGCAAGGCGGGAACGACCGTGGGGGTATCTGCCATGCACGCGAGTGCTAGGGGTGTGTATCCCCCATGATCTTCCACATTGATGATGTCGTTGCAAGACTTTCCTAACATGAATTCCACAATACGGTTCATACTAGCCTGTGCTGCATAATGCAAAGCAAGTCGTCCTTTTTCGGTCGTACGTTGTTGGACAGAGGCACCTCGTACCAGTAAGAAAAGAGCTGCAGCTTCATGGCCTTCCGCTATGGCAGCGATCAATGGGGTAAGGCCTGCATCGTCTACAGCATCGATGTTCAGTGGCTCCTCTTCGGCTAGATCCAGATCAAGGAGAAACCTGAGCACTTTGACTTGCCCACACGCGGCGGCAATTTGCAAAGCTCCCTGTCCTTTCTTGTTGACAGCAGACACGTCTGCGCAGCGTGTAACCAGAAAGTTGATCAGCTCCACGTCCATTTCGCAGGCCAGAAGAAGAGGTGACATGCCGTCGTTGCTCTGCGCGTTGATGTCGGCGCCTTCTCGTCTAAGTGCGTCAATGAGCACTTTTTGGTTGTATTTGACAGCGACGTGCATCGGAGTAGACCCATCGTCGGCCTTGTCGTCGTTCACATCAGATATGAAATCCAGCATCCAGGACGCCAGGCTTTTGGCAATATCGGCACTCCCACCATCCAACGCGCTTACTACACTCAGAAAGGCACTAGATTGAGCGTCTGGTCCTTTCATGATCTTGCATCGCCCACTCGCTAGCAAGATATGGAAGATAGCCATTTTCTCTGGACGGCTGGTTTCGAAACCCAAGATTGCAAAATGTAGTGGCGTGGGTGTGGTGGTATTTTGCGGGACCTTAGCCGGATCAGCGCCTGCCTCGAGAAGTAGTTCGACTATTGCCAGGCTGCAAATTTGCTTGCCGACTGCGATGTGCAGTGGTGTGTAACCCATGAATCCGATGACGTTTGGATTGGCTCCTAGTCTGAGTAATTCTGCAGTCACACCGACATCCTTTTCGACTATGGCAGCAAACAGCATGTTGCACATGGCTCTCGATCTGACGAGCGCTCCGCCTTGATCTAAGACCCACTCGACCCAACCCAAGTTCTCATCGGCGGTTGGATTGGAGTCGATGTGTTTGTACATGAGAGGGATGGCCTTCATCACTGGTACCAGTTCTACCCTAGATTGCGCAGTGGCCATTTGGAGCGCGATACTATCCTTTGGGTAGTCTGGTCCACCAATGGCTTCTAACAGGATCTTGGCAGCAGCGAGGTGGCCTTTCGTCATGGTCATATCGAGGATCTTGTCACCATCAGCCCAGTCGACTTCAAAATCTGGTTTGTAATCTGCCCCGTGTGACAGAAGAACCTGTAGCACTTCTGCATGTCCTTGTAATGCAGCAAACATTGCCGGGGTGAAGGATGCTGGATCTAGACTGAGTGCATTGATGTCTGCACCGCTCTCGATTAGTAGTTGTACGACTTCCAATCGGCCATTCATGCTGGCGAGTGATAGGGCGGCTGCTAACATCAGTTGCTGTTCAACAAGTCGTGAAGGCTATATCGACTTACTGAGATCCTCTACGCTACGGTCGTCCACCCTCGCTCCTGCCTCCAACAAGTAAAGAACGACTTCGTGATGTCCATACTCCGCCGCCCACATTAGAACAGTGCAACTATTCTCACTTTTCTCGTGCAGATCTGCTCCTTTGGCGAGAAGTAGTCTGACAATTGCAAGATGTCCATGTTTTGCGGCCAGTATCAAAGGCGTCCTCTCATCCTCGCAGGTCTTGCTAAGTTCTACTCCCTTGCCGATTAGGAAATCAGCCCCATGTATCATGCCGTTCGATGCAGCGAAATGTAACGCGTTGATATTCTCTGTCCCAACTGCTTCCAAGCTGGCGCCATGGTCGAGGAGAAGCTGGATGATTTGGGGTGCTCGATCTTTCTGCATGACGGCATGGTGGGTGGGAGGAAAACCATCGAACGGGCGGGTCACATCTGCGCCTCTTTCTAGCAAGAGCATTATGATGGCGATGTCTTGCTTCAGAATGGCGAGGATTAATGGTGATTCTCCCTCGTCTGTTCCACGTTCGACATTTGCACCGTCGTCCAGCATCTTCTTCACGCCATCTAAGTCTCCGCCTTTGATCGCATCGTGGAACTCATCGTAATCCCATAACCAAGGTCGGCTTTCCCTGGATTCGTCCATTCCTCCGTTGCGCTCTGTTTCCTCTGTCACCGCTAAAGTCGGTACGGGGGTGCCATCTTGTGATCCGGGGATGCTCAGAACATCGTGGTCGTGCTCTACTATTTCGAATCCGTCATCGGAACTGCGCGAGGTTTCATGCGCAGTGTTAGCCCTCAGTGACGGAGTTGTCGCGCTCATGTTGGGTATTGAGGGCACGTTTGGAATTAGTGCAACGACCTCGAGTGTCGTCCGACCGGAGAAGATGATGTTCCAATAAACGCGCCGAACGGCTCTTGTCAAGAGTCTAGAAAGTATAAGTCGAGGTGCGACGTTAATGTTGTGCGTGTATGATCTCGCGGCATTATGACTTCAAAGCTGAACTTATCAGCTGCTAGGCAACACTGCCCATCGGGCGCAAGGCAAGAAGCGTGGCCGCGCTAATGCTGCACAGTCACATTGGTCAAGCAGTCTGGCGGGCGCAAGAGAGGGGTAGTGTGGCGCATGGCATGCAGTGCAGGAAACTTCATAATTGTTGATTTTGAAATCTTATTCATCTGAACGAACGATACATGGGTAATAGAAAGAGCAGGCCCGTTGTTGATCGATCGGTTTAGGCACTGGCGCTTGCTGAGAACGGACTAGTCGTCCTTCTCCAGCCATTGTTTACACGCATCGTAAACCTTGGGGAAGGCGTCATCAAGAGCCATGATCTTCTTGAACTTGTCCTCGCTTATGCACTTGACGAAGTGTAGCATCGACACAAAGATAAAGTCGGCATACGAAACTGTTCACAAGTTAGGACACCAAGTAGACATCATCCAGCCAGCGCATTGTCGCTTACCAGTCTGACCCAGGAAGTAAGGTCCACCGTTCTTCCTCAGTAGATCGCCCGCCTCCTTCGCCGGTGCCTTAGCCGCCTCCCAACACTCGTCCGCATTGGCGTCCTTTTCGACTTGTTCGAGCGGCTTCCCGAACATCTTCTCTCTAGTCTCATTGAAGTAATCCGCACTCGGCTTGTTCAGCAGCACGACTGGCACCTGAGGAATGAGTAGTGGTCTCAATGGGCCTGCTATTTTGGCAATATGGTCCCTGACCTGCACAACGATGGGGTCATCGAGATGCAAAGACGGAGTCGGGTGTTGCTTCTCAAGTTCGTAGGCAATGGGCCAGGAATCCATCTGATAGGTGCCATTCGAATGCTTGATAGCGGGACTGGTGTACTCTGCGAAATAGCCTGGCGCGTCCTTAGGGGTGGGTGGGATGCCGAGGGCTTTGAACTTGGGGGCCAGGTCAGGGTATTCTACCCATTCGGTCGTGTAGTCGATCTTCTTGTAATTCAACACCATGCGAGCTGCGCGCCTGTCAGAATGATTAAGATAGAGCTTGTGGTGTGGATGAACTCACTCTTCCATGGGTTCAATGACCATGAGGAACCACTCCTGCTAGGCAGATCGTACAGAACCACGTTTGACGACGACATAACGTTTTGATCTCGATGGTTGATAATCAACAGCAAGATGGAGATGGATGCGATAGATATGCAGCTTTGGGACTGGTTGACATGACGCCCTTCGTGCCTTCTCCACAGTCATTTGTCATCTAGTGTTAGGTGGGGATTAGCTGAGGCTAATCGGCAGTCGCTCTCGCGCGCGGGCATCATCGTCAGAGTTACCATCCCCCTGCTCTTGCGACGACGGATACGTCGCATGAGTAGCACAGGACCATCAAGATGCCTCTTACAACTCCGAGGATTGGTGGGTGCCCGCAAAGGTAAAAGCTGACAGTTTGGCAACCGCGGCCGGTTAGGCAGGTACTCACTCCGCGACGCTTACAACAGCAACAACCACAACCACAACAACGTTGACATCGGCCTAAGCTTATCTCCGGCCTCGAAGAACTTCCACAACTGCATGGCCGAAGTCAGCTGCACTTCGCGACATACTGCAAGCTCCGAGCCTTGCGCTTCTACCCTCCCGCAGCTGCATCTTAGGCGAATGAGCGTTCCGGCCCCCCATACTTGTTGTTCGTGGCGTACAACCACTTGGATATTACTGGACTAGAAACGCCTCGATACTTCGCTTGCATTCAACAGCCTATCTCGCTAACAATAGGACTACCGATCGCTACATATGTACACTCGTTGGTCTAGCGTAAGACTCAGCCTCCAGTTTGGGAAAATCAAGCCTGCCTAGGATGAAGAGTGGTGGGCTGATGTACTTGTCCGAAGCCAGGCTTCACGATAGGTGCATGGTGAGTTGTTGATGTGCTTTTTGGTTTCTATTCTTACGCTTTGGTACTTTCTATCGTCCCTCTATCAGCCTCTGTACTGGACCTACAGTCGCTCCGCCCGCGTCGTGCAACGCCAAAGGCTTGCAGATGCGGCTGTTGTGGCCCCCAAACTTTCAGCCCCCAATATGGTCGTCGCGCGGAAACCCGTCCGAGAGACAGCGATAAGAGCGCGATGTGCGCTCATGAAGACCCCCCACTTCCTCTACTTTATATTACCCCTCTTGCGACTTCTTTTGGTAGTATTATTGCGGAAATCCCTTTCCCATATCCGTATACCCGGGAAATACAACCACAGGCCCGGTACCTTCGACATCGCTAAGGAATGCGCGTGTCGCCCCGCTCTCTACTCAGCTTGCTATCTTCGCCTAAAATACCTGCAGCCTGCCGTCTGACGGCGCGCGAGAGCTTAAGCTACGCAAACTCATCTCTACAACTGTAGATTGAGGAGCAGAACACAAACACATCATCCACTCGCGCAGGACCAGATAATGAACACCATGGATCGGAATCGTACCGTGAGTGGAGGACACTCCGACCACGCGCCATTGATGAGCCATGCCGAATCTCCAGGCTACGACAGCGGCGATGTGGCGATGCAGCATGTTGACGACATATCATACTCGCCATCTAACTCAGCATTAAACACACCCTCCATGGTCCAGTCACCGGAGATGATGGAGTCCAAATCCGGATTTTTCGCCAGCATAGGCAGCCCCAGTTCCACCTTTGACGTTGAGGACGGGACTCATCATCACAACCAACGCACTCCCATTAAGCGCTTCGATCATCGTGAAGCACGAAAGACCCTCATGCTAAACGCTGCGTTGAGGCTACTCGGAACATTATTCTTCAGCGCATTGATGTGCGTCACACTGAGAGCGTGGGAAGGATTTCGCCAACCCGTTGCGCTTTCTAGGATGGATGTTAAGATCTTCAATTCGCTTACACTCGCTCTTTCACTATGTCTGGGTCTGAACTTACTGGCCTCTTTGAAGCACTACGCATCGGTAATCCGATGGTCTTTCCTTACGAAGCGATACATCAGCCTGGAGGTATTCGATCTCATTCTACACCTCGAATCGCTGGCTAGTGTTACTAAGCTCATGATCATATCCTGGCCTGGAATACGTAACAAGAAATGGCTGCGCAAGTTCCGGTGGTTCAAAGACATCAGAGCAGATGGGACGAAGTGGATGTGGCTTGCATGTCTGGTATGGCTTGCTATCAACCTCGGATCTCAGGTTCTGGTCGCATTACTGAGTCTGTTCTGGCCAATGGTGACTTCGGAACTCCCCCTTCTGGCCAATGGAAACGTAACAGTAGCCGACTTGAACGCCTGGTACATTGATACCAATCCTATTGTCAACAACGCCGACGAAGAGCCTCGACTGAAGAATGACACAACTCTAATGGCGGCCTGGTCGTTTGGCATGGAGGCCGCAAGCTACCCCAACTACACTCTTGGGGAAATAGAACACGCCGAATCTGATCTATCCGTTTTGGCAGGTGCACCAATTTACAGAGGCGATGGCGCCTGGTACTACCGCTTTCTCAACCGCTGGCCGCCACGCCCCAGCACCCGCAACGTCACCGTGAAGGCAACATGCAACCACCTCGAGCTACTGAACGACACTGTCCTTTTTGGAGACGATAACATTGATTACCTCTTGGCAAGAGAGCGTGGAACGGAGGACTATCTCCCGTACTACTTGCCCGAAAACGTCAAGGGTGAGACCATTTGGGTTGGATCCGTGGAAGCACACTGCGGCCCAAGATGCACAAACTTCACTGTGGTGCAGCGACCATTCGGCAACATACGCAGCACGTCCTTGTTCATCTGCAACAACACCCTCGGAGAAGTGACCAAGCCCGACAGCACCGACCTAAAACCACACACAGACGCCGACAAGGCAGCCTTATACGGTAGCGAAGAGTTTGCCCGTATCGCCGCTGGTACCATCGCATGGACGGGTATTCCATGGGATCTCTATGACCGACAGACGAGGTACTACGGCCAAGGCTCCAAATGGTCGCCTGATCACGATGTGACGAAACAAGAAGTCGAGGAGATGCTGATGCGTTTCACAATCGGCGCTGTTGCTGCCTTTGACGATCATGGCATCCGATATAATCTCACAGATCAAATTGTGCCTTTGCCAGGCCAACAACTCGACGTAGATTGGTCCTACATCTTCAGCATCCTAGGCGGAATCTGCTTCATCCAATTCCTCGCTCTCTGCACGCTGGGTCTCTTCGGCAACCGCACGATTGTCCGTGACGAGAGTTTCTTCAGTATGGCTATGCTGTTGAAACCGGTGGTGAGTCGTATTGGAGGTGATGCGGCGATGGTCATGAGTGGGGATGAAATTAAAGATACGAGGGCGCTGCGGTTCAAGAAGATCATGTATGATTACCATGAGGGGGAAAGGGGGGAGCCGAACAAGGTTGCTATTTTCTTTGAGGGCGAGGATCGTAGGGAGAGTCGGAAGAGTTGGGCGGCGGGGAGTTATAGTTAGGGGATGGGTGTACGTCGGGCGTCTTTGAGCGTTTGTTCATGCAATGCATATAGTTGTATCATTTTGAGTCGGCTACATCAACAGTACTATAGTACACTACTCGCTCCCTCATTTCTTCTTACCGTCCAAATCCGTGTAAAAGTTCCATCCAAAGTTGCCCGAAGGATCGTTAAACCGCATCTTCTTATCAATGCCAGTAATCTTCTCTACATCCTCCTTAGGCAGCGCAAAGTCACCCTCCAGATTCGCCTTGATCCTCGACTCAGTCTTGCTCTTGGGAATAACAGAATGGCCCTTCGCAATGCCCCAAGCCAGAGCAACCTGCGCACCAGTCTTGCCATGCTTCTTGCCAATCTCCACAAGCACAGGGTCATCCATCAGCTTATTCATGTTCTTCCCAGAATCGTAGATTTCGTTCTGGTTGCCAAACGGCGAGTACTGCGTCACATGGATACCCTGTTGCTTGTGAAACTCCGTGAAGTCGTTTTGCTGAAGATACGGATGGCATTCGATCTGATGAGCAGCAGGCACAACAGAAGTCTCCTTGATCAAGCGCTCCATTTCCGCTTTACTGAAGTTCGAGACGCCGATTGCGCGTGCTTTGCCGCTTTTGAAGCACTTCTCCATGGCTTTGTAGGTGTCGACGTAGTCGCTCTCGCCGACTTTGACTTTGCCGGCGGAGTCTTTGGGGAACATTTCTGAGCCCCGAGCGAAGGGTGAGGGCCAGTGCATGAGATAGAGGTCGAGGTAGTCGGTCCCGAGGTCCTTGAGGGATGCATCGAGTGCGGCTTCTACGTCGTCGGGGTGGTGCGAGTTGTTCCAGAGCTTGCTGGTGATGAAGAGCTCGGAACGGGGGACGCCGGACTTTTTGATGGCGTTGCCGACTGCGGGTTCGGTGCCGTAGATGCGTGCTGTGTCGATGTGGCGGTAGCCGGCCTTTAGGGCCATGGTGACAGCTCTATCTTCTGCATTAGTAAAACAACACGCTGCATCATGACAAGACAAAAGCTTACGGTTCCTGAGCTTCCTTGTCCTGCCAAGTTCCAAAGCCAATGGCAGGAATCTTGGCGCCCGTGTTGAGCGTGTGGGTTGTGCCGTTGTGCGCCATTCTGATTTGTTGCGGGAGGACTTGTCTGGTTATTTGTGAAAGCCGGTCTGTGGAAGTCGTGCGTAAGGAACGCGAAGCTGATGAGGCGAACATGTTGGCTTTATGTGTGCTATGAATTGGAGTATCTGGTTCGCTCTTGGTGAGTCTTTATGGTACTCAAAAAGAGGGTAGGTCATCGTCATGGCGGGCGATGAGCTTCCGAGGTTGGGAAACGATGATGTCACAGGGTTCACCACAACCATCATGGTGTCGATGGAGGATGCGGGAAGCTAGACGGCAGATAACGAACGTTTGACCTCGGGAAGGCTAGGAGCGGAGGACATACTTGACCGCTTCTTGGGATGGTGTTGATCATCACTTTGTTATGTGGATGTGATGACATCTGATTCGGGGTTAAGCACCATTCGGAGATACCCACAAAGCTTCGCGTGCGAACGATGTTAAACGTGGAGAAGACAATACATGTATCTTCGTTATCAGACACGACTTTGGATCGTGACTTGTACGGGAAGAATTACTGGCAGGTCGCTATCAAGCTATGCGGACTCCACGATTAACGGTGTACAACTTCAACACGGCTCCACTCATAGCACATTTGAACATGAATCGTTAAGAGAATAAAGTCAATGCATAGAGCAAATTTGTATTGAAGAGAACTTCAAGCACTAGTCAGACTTCTATTGTCCAAATGATTACAATCTCGCAATAGCGATGCGCCGAAGCATGAAAAATGATACTTGGTACAAGCAAAGGCCTCAGTGCCTACCGCCAGCATGAACGGAAAGATATGGAAGAGAGGGGTATCAAACAAGCCACCAAATGAACTATTGAAGCGAAGAGTAGTTCCACCGCTGAAAGTTCCAATACGAACGAACCAACCCATACAAAAACGCGACACAACCCTCAGACGTTCCGTCGTCGCTGCTATTATCCGACAAACGTGATCGAGGAAGAAGAGGATCAGTCTCGCTACCGTCAGAGTCATCTTCCGAAGTGGGTTCGTTCGGCTCCTCTTCCAAGGAAGGTTTGTTCGGGTCCGGTATGCCCATTTCGTCCAACGTTTTGATAACTGACTCAAACAGGAAGTCGAGATACTCGGTTGGAGACCTAGTAATCGTTGTGAGCCATGTGACCCGCATATTCAAACGTGGACCCGTAGAACATGGTGGGAGTACGGTATACGGATGTGCAAAGGATCAGATGTTTACTGAAAGACGAGAGCGGTCAGGATGTAATTATTAGCAAAGTTCCAGCGCGCGTTGGCTTCGAGTACGTCGTTGGGCTCATATATACGTCCGCCGTATGCGAGACGAATTACGAGGGTGGGATCGAGCTACATGTGGTCAGCAAAGTACATACAGTAAAGGAGAGACATGGGGGCAATGAAGTCCGACATACCTTTGCTTGTTTCTTCAGCTTCTCAATTATGGCCGCGACCGGGTCTCTCATCCGCATGACGACCTGATGATCCCGCTGGTCGTGGCTCGTCCTCACTTTCACACGTATAAGGCTGCCGGAGTCGTCGGCGAGGGTATCTTCAACCGTCTCCTGCATAGCACTGGCACTCGCATCTCCAGCCAAGTCTTTGTCGTCCATACCATCCTCTTCTGCTAGGCCCTCTGGCTCTACTACCACCCACTCGGGGACTTTGTATTGGACGCCAGTCGCATCGTAAACGCCTCGCCAAAGCAGGCCCGTTGGGCATGTGCAGTCACTGACATCGAGCATCGTCTGCGCCTCTTGTAACTGGCCAGCCTGTAGATGCTGCGCTACAAGACGTATGGCGCCCCATATCTGCTCCGAGCCCGTGACCTGTGTATCCCACCAGTCTTCACGCTCCTTCACTAACCGCGATCGGGTCCATGTCGAGTGCGTAGAGTCTGTCAGAGGCTGGACGCGGCTGCTGCTCTTAGCAGTGGGTGAAGCGAGCGTGTTAGGCAGGCGCGAGCGCTGAGTCGGAGAAATGGGCTTGAGAGGCGTGTTGGGGCGGTTGTCGGCATCTGCGCGACCCGTCGGTGGATGCGCATTGCCCTGCGAAGCGTGCGAGGCGCGTGGTGAGGGGATGGAGCTGGGTCGCGTCGACGGCGCTGTGATGTTACGCGACGACGAGTGCGCGAGGACAGCAGGCGGAGTGTTGTCACTCGTGCGGGAGGCGCAACAACCCTAATGGTGTGTGTTAGAGCATGCGAACTGCTGGTACTTGCGCTGAGACACGCGATCGGCATCCACCTACCATAGTGACGTGATGACATGTATGGCCTAGCAATGCACAGAGCGAAGGTAGGAATGCAGCGGCAATACGAGCGGGGTATGAATGTGAACGCAAGTGAAAGATGATGGCATGGGCATGGTGTTCCTCACGAGAGAGAATAAGGGCGAGCTGTGTTGGGTAGAGACGAGGCTGCCGGGTCCAGACATGGAAGTATCAATCGATAGCACCAAGGAGGGCGCAGTCAACCTGCGCTGTATGGTTCCCCCAGTGCGCCTTCCGCTCTTGCCGTGCTCATGATGCGACAATCTTGCCCAAGCCTTGCCACATGTCTTCATGCACACCCAGGGCTGGGCCGGTCTATTGCAGCTTGGTGTCTAGTTCACACTCATCCGGGCAGCACACGACCGTTGTGAGTGAGCGTCATGCAACTTGGTCGACCCGCGCGGCATACTCCTCCCCGCAAACCATCGCTATCATTGAGTCGAGACATGACAGTACACACAGTTAACACTTCAACTAAGAGCAAACGACAGTTTATTAGAGATTATTACGTCGATATGTGCCCTAGTGGCCGCTTGTGTACTCCTTCTAAAAAGGCAGTACGCAGAGGGTATCCGGGGTATTGCGCGATAAAACAAATGCGTCCGAGATCCGCCAGTGGTATCAAAACGAGAGAAACAGTTACAGTGGTATCAGTCTAAACAAAGAGTCCGTCGCGATCCACCAAGAGAGAGTGACAATGAGTTGGTCCAGATGCAAGGAGAAATCAAATATGAGAGGGGATATGTGAAGAAGCTTGATCCAAATGTGACGCCTGAATCCGGGTTCAAGATCCAAAGCAGATTTTGGGGGTATCAGTGGCCGGCGGTCAAACAAGGGATTTACGAAGTCTTTGCTTTTCCGTCATTCCGTCGTGGCTGTCGTTGCAAAGGCTGACATCTTCCCACCAAACCTTACGCAGTTGTAGCGACAGTCGGGTTGGCGCTTTTCGAAGCATCGCCCACACTGTTCTCAGCGGGGATGTCGGCTACGACAGGGGCGGTGGTCTCTTCCTTCTTCTCCTCAACGGCGGGGGCGGCAACGGCCTCCTCCTCGGCGACGGGAGCAGGGCTGGCAGCGTCCTTCTTGTCCTTGGGTGCCTTGTTACCGGTCGCCTTGGAGAGCGAGCGGCCGAGGTTGCCGAAGAACGACTTGCGCTTGTCTTGCTTGGGAGCCTCGGTCTCTGCGGTGGGCTCAACCTTGGTCTCAGCAATGGGGGCAGGCTCGACGGCCTGGACGGGCTCAGCGGTGGCTGGCGCGTTGGTGTCGGCGATCTGAGGAGCAGCCGCGTCGACCTTGGGCTCACGAGCAGGCGACTTGGCGCGGTCCTTGGAGCCGAAGAACTTTCCGAACTTGAAGTGGTCCTTCTCCTTGGAAGGAGTAGAGACCTTGGCCTCCTCGGTCTTAGCTGGCTCGGTGGCAACGACGGCGGGCTCAGCAACGACAGGTGCGCCAACCTGGGCCTCCTCAAGGGGCTTAGCCTCAGCGGCAGTCTCGTTCTCCTTGACGGGTGTGGAGGCAAGACCGGCCTCGTGCTCCTTCTTCTCGGTGGTGGGAGACTTGAGCTTCTCAACGAAGGATCCGAAGATGGAACCACGCTTCTGGGGCTTGGGCTTCTCAGCAGTGGCGGGAGCAGCGGTCTCATCCACCTTGACCTCCTCAGCAGGAGCAGCGACAACAGGGACAACGGGCTCGGCGGTGGTCTCCTCAGCGGGCTTCACAACGTCGTTGGCGTTGACGGGAGCAGTGGCGGGGACTAGAAGATGTTAGTACGAGACGATGCAAGTATGGAGCGGATGAGCTTACTCTCGTCGAGGTGAGGAACAACGGCGGGCTCCTCCTTCTTGACCTCAGGCTCGGTCTTAGCAGCATCGGTCTCCTCCTTGGGCTCCTTGTCCTTCTTTCCGAGCAGGCCGCCGAAGAGGCTGGCACGCTTGCCGCGGGAGACGGAGCGGGACTTGCTCTTAGCAGCCTTCTTGCGCTTCTCCTCGTCGGAAGAGGAGCTGGAAGAAGATCCAGTGCGGGCAGCGACGGGCTCGCCAGCAGCGGCGGTCTCACCCTCGGCGAGCTTGGGGGTCGCGTCCATGCTCTTCTTGGGGGCGGAGGATGTAGCTCCCGCTAGCGCGGTGGGCTTACCTGCGGGATGTTAGCCTACTGCAGCACACAGACAGATCGCCCACTAGTGCCATCGCGACGCGACGCGACGTGGGTGATTTGGAAAAACGTACCAATCTTCTCCTTGTTCTCCTTGTAGCCCTCGCTCGACTCGATGGTGTCCTTGGACGCCTTGGCCTCGGTGATGGCCTTCTCAACGGCGACGAACCATCCGTCACGCTCGGCGGCGGTGGTGGCCTCGAAGGTGTGCTTGTGGCCGGAGATCTTGAACGCGAAAGCAACGGCGCCGTCCTTGGCGAGGTCGGTGGCGTAGGCCTGGGGATGTTAGAATGTGTTTTTGCACTGAGGCGAATTCAACATACCAAGTTGAGGACACCGGCGGGGTGCTCCTTCTGGTCGGCGTGCTTGACGAAGAAAAGGAGGCCCTTTCCGGTCTGGCTGGACCAGGCGACAACGGGGTGGGCAACCTCGGGCTTCTCGCCGCGGAGGTACTCCCTCAGGTTGTCGGCGGCAACGGGCTCCTCGCCGAACCAGAAGTACTTCTTGGCGAAGCGGAAGGCGCTGGAAGTTGTTAGTAAACGGTCGCGAAGTCGCCGAATGTGGTTGCACTCACTTCTTCAGGCCAGGCGCCTTGTAGCCGAGCGCACCGCTGTAGATGGGCTCGACGACCTTCTCCTCCTTGGCCTCCTCTACGGGCGCTGCGGCCTCGCCCTCGGTCTTGGGGACATCCTCCGTCTTGGGCGCCTCCTCTACGGGCGCGGCGACAACAGGCTCGCTGGCGACAACGGGTGCCGGCGCAGGCTCAACGGTGCCGACAGTTCCAACCTCGGGGTGCTCGACGGGCTTGGGGGCGTCGACGGGGGCAGACATGGTGTGTGGTGCAGTTTGTTTGGGAGAGCGTGCGTGTGTGGGGTTTGTGGGTGCGAAAAGAGGAGTGTTGTGAGGCAAGCTCGGGTTTGGGTATTACAAGATGTACGGAAAGGGAAAGTACGACGCTCGCAAAGTGCAGCGGCAGACAAGCAGGCACGACCTTGTTAAGGATGCGAAGGGCGGTGAGGAGGAAGAAGGATAGAAAATCTCAGACGCCCAAGGAAGGGGAGAACTTTAAGGTGAGGGCTGTTGCTAGGTAGGGGTTCAGGTGCAGGGATGCCACCAACGAAATTGGCTTTCGCGGCTGCACGTCCTCTTGGACGGACCCGCCAGCTGCTAGCCCGCCCGAATAGCACCATTCACCAACGTTATGCACTCTGACCTCTGAAACGCCCGCTGTGCATGCCGGCATCAACCTTTGCTATCGAAGCCAGAGATGCATCTACTGTGCGTGATCCGGCATCTGGCGGACTCCACGTTGGCGCCCACGCGTCTGATAAGCAGAGAGGTCGACTGACCCTTGGGCGTGGTCGCATGATCCAGCTGCCCCTCTTCACACTTGCCCACGATCGGCCATGTATGTCTGGCAGAGGTTGCTATCTTTGCGGGCTCACGAGACTGATGACGGCTCCAAACACGATAGCCGGCGCCGTCTTGGGCAGATAGCTCGTCTTTGTCATCGACACCCATCTTCACTAGGTGTCCGCTGTACATCCACCAGTATACAGCGTTCGCACCATCAGTACTCCGGGCACAGTAGTAGTGCCCAGGTGAGCACCACTGAGTATAACCGTGATCGACATCGGTATCTTGCATCCAACCCACTCGATGCACATCATCACCCGAGCGCCCTCGAGTCTCACACACCCAAAAGGCGGCTCTACGGCTGGCCGCTGCAGTGAACACCTCCCTCAACACCGCGCACCTCTGTGCCACGCCTCCGCCGTCTTGGTTGCGCCGTCGCGAACTCTGCACAACTCGCACTCTCGCGCCATGCCAAGGCTGTCTGAGCATTCAAGGCTAGACACTTCTAGCGCCTGCACGTAACGAATCGCGGCACGCCACCGCCCTCCAAGCGTGATCCCCGTTTACAAAAGGCGTCAAGACCCTGGCGCCCAAATTGCTAACCTTTGCACTGGTGCTGGCGAATGCTGCCGAAGAGACTACGTGCCGCCATCTTAGTCTTGATGGCGTTCACGCACGCTTGACTTTCTTTTCTTGCCAGTCCGACTCCGTCGAGGCTGGTGTCTGATCTCTGGTTCTGGCATCTGCATTTACTATCTGGCGCGGTCAACACCTGCACTCCTGAACAAACCAGTCCTGGCATAGATCATCCAGATTGGACACCGCCTTGCCACAGCAACGGGTGAAGTGAAAATTGCTAAACCCGGACTGACTCTCAAGAATGGTCGCCTTCATCTCAGATCAGCCGAAAACACCTGGCCAGTGTGACTAGGGCCATGCCGGCTCAATCTTCACCTCACGTGAAAGGGGCGTCTACCACGGGCAGCACCATGGACTAGCCTGCCACAGCTTGCACTCCAAAAACTCTCTGTTACGTATCAAATAATAGTCGCCCATTCTTCAGCTGCCCCATCACCTCGATTCACCTCATTGCTGCTGCCAGACCTGAGACGCACAAAAGAAATTCCGCTTGATCTACATGCCTCCTGTCATCTCAGCGGTGGTAGCCCAACATCGCGGTACGCACAGAGCACTCGATAAAACTCCGCAGACGATCTCCCTGACAGTAATTATGACCGTACCCAATCCGCGTCTCGCTCACCGCCACAGGCACTCGGGTGCAGCAAATTTGGCGACAAGAGGCTGACGGGTTCCCGTGCGGCCTTGTGCCTGGGTTGTTCGCAACCTTGTGCACCAAGTCATGTTGCGCGCCGTTTCATGCCTTTGAAACGCTAAATGCCATCCAGAACTTTGCCATATTTACACTCCACACATTAATCAACATCTGACAAGCCACCATCGCCGTATCTCTGATCGAATTTCTGAGCCGCTGATAGCCCTGTTGTTGACAATTTATCGTCGCCCTTGCCCCATCGATGAACTGTGGATCTCGCGTCCCTGACTACTCTCGCTTCGTGGCTTCTTCTGGAGCGCGGAGCGAGTTGGCTACTCGAAGACTCCCGGCCGGGCTCCACCACACGAGTCAACGTCGATAGCGCGTAGAACTACGGCTACCACGAGCAAGCCATGCGATACTTGTTGAGGTGTGGTTCTCTCAAATCTCACACCACATGTCAGCTACATGGCGTACAAAGTACAAATAGTCTCAGCAGCGCCACATAAGTAGTCCTGCCAATGTTCCCCGCATGCCGTGATTGAGCCAACAGAACACTCCGCGGGAGGTCATCCACCATCTTCACTACCAATGCATCACAGCCAACAACCGATATTGACAACGATGCACCGTGCGAAACAGTATTACAGAACCAACACCAACCTCGCATGCAACACACGATAATAGCGGTCGAAATAAGCTCAAAGCAATGGCGCTCGACTGCCGCTGCAGGGCGGGGAAGGAGGCGATGCGCGTTGGTGGAGACGGCTACAACGACATCTGCCTTCCTTATTTGGTTGGATGCACTTTCCGTGTCTGTTCCCACAACGTCATCGCCTCAACCTCGCGGGTCCCTTCTTACCAGAACTATAGCACTTGTCACAGTATGGCGGGGATACATCCAATCGGACCATTGTTGGGTATCAATTGCTGATTCTATGGTATACAAGCTCCCCCTTCCTTCTTTGTGGGCAGTGTTCTCTCTCTTCACTTTCCTCTGTCTGCATGCATACTGCTCTCCACGTCCTGAAAAGCAGCGCTCCATTGTCTTTTGCTCTCTTTCCCACCAACATGTGCCGCATGGTCATATCCCGTGGAACCTTTGATTCTCGCCTCTGTACGCTCCTGCCTGTTCCTCAAGACGTTTCTCATCTTTCGCTCCTTCCTCAACACCTCCTTTGACTTGATAATGCGTTTCTTTTCCGCCGGTCTGCCCTTCATCGCCTCATCATAGATATCCTTCCTCGACTTCCCAGGCATAATGATATCATACGCAGACCGGGACCCGAAATCGACCTTCTTGTAAGCAACTTCCCATTCGCACTCACTCGCCGGTGGTCCAAAGCCATGGAGCCGCAAGTCGAGAGTTGGGAATCCTAGCAGTCTTTGCTCGCCTGTCTTGCGATCTATCCGGAATACGGCGGGCAGTGTGAAGCGCAGATCGGCTGGTTTGAGCAGATCGAAAGCAGCCGTGATGAAGCGATAGGGACTATTTTCTGCAGGTTCAAGCATTCGATCCTTGATCTCATGGGCAGTGGGTAAGTAATCATCCTTGCTAAAGACACGCAGAACGATGTTGTCGTACGTAAGTCGATTGGTTAAAGAAATCCAGTAGCGGCCATCGAAGAGTCGCCACAGTTCTCTCTGCGATGGTTTACCTAGAGTTCTTTTTGGCGGGTAGGCGATGTTCAATTCAGGATTTGCTCTTTCCAGCGTTTCAAGCGGCTGCCGGGTAAGCAGCCATTCTCGCGGGTGGGTCAGGTCCGGGTTGATGCCTTCTTCTTGGTGCTCGGGCTTATTAAACGGCGAGGGCTTGTCCCAGAAGCGCCACCACACGTTGTAGACGCAAAAGTTCTTCTTCCGGAGTGCTTCACCCGGTACCACGTTTTCTTCGAGCTCCTCGAGTTCGGGATAGATGCGATAGGCGGATGCGGCGAGTTCACCAAGAGGTGCTTTTGTGGCGGGTGTGACTAGTCCTGCCACGCGTTCAAGCAGGCAATATGCCGTGTTCTTCGCTTTGATCTTGTCGGCTTTGGTGTCTATCGGGTATGGTAGGAGGTCGGAGAAAGGGGGGAATCGGACGATAAGACAGCCTGTCTGTATGTCGAGTTTGATGGGGCATTTATCGAAGAGTTTGTCCGCGAGATCTCTGTGCCACTTGATGCGCTCTTGCATATGCTGCGAGACATTGACCAGCGATTTAACACTCAAAGCTTCCGGAAGTTTGTGGTTCTGATATATATGGCGTATAGCGTTGCGCGACGTAAGTGTCTTGATCTGGTTCGTTTTGTCTTCTGCCCAAGCTACACCCTTCCCTTCACACGTCGCAATAAGTCTCGTCTTCTCAAACGTCAACAGAGGCCGCAGAATCTGCACACCTCCTTGTTCGACCTTGAACGGTATAAGCCCGGTGCGATCTGGCTTCTGGTGCTTTCCGCTGTGGTACACCCCATGTAGGCCCTCGCACTCTGGTATCCACTCTCTGCGCTGCATTGCCTGAAGCCCGGAGCGCAGCCTATTGTTCGCCAACCTCATCATAACAGTTTCGGCCTGGTCGTCCGCATGATGTGCGAGCATGAGGCGTGTAATCTTCAGGCTTCTGCATGCTAGACCTAGCGCTTGGTAGCGGAGCGTACGCGCCTCCGTCTCGAATCGCTTGGAGTCGTTGGGATCGAAGGCATCGGGCCATATAAGGGGAAGAATGGTGATTGGTATACCAACTTCACAATGTTAGTACTTGACCGCCAGATAAGTATCATAGATCTCACGCTTCGTACGTAGTTGCTGTGACACCCATTTCGCTTCCTCCGTACTCTCCGGTCTTACTTTGTGGTCTACAATGAAGCCATGGGGGATAGGCAGCTTGGGGTCTTCTAGTCGAGACTGTGCGTATAGCGCAGCGAGTGCCATTGAATCGACACCCCCACTGATGGCAATGCCTGCGTCGTCCATCAGTCGCGCATACTTGCAGCGAATGCGACTACGACTTACCCAAAGTATTCTTGCCTGCATCATCACCCTTCTCTTTCACAAACACACCATCTCGCATAGCCGACATGAACTCATCGTTCCCGATTGGCAGAGCGCTCGTAGACTGCGCGCGTCGGAATAGCCCAGCTACATGGCTCCGTCTCGCAGTATGGTAACAATGCCCGCATCGTCGGACATTGTTTCTCCACATAAGAAGCACTGTCGACGCCGATGCAATGCGAAAAGAAAGCACCTAGCAAGGGACGAATGTGAGGTTACTCGTTCTGGTAATGCGCGAGATGCCAAACGTTCCGCAGGCTGTTCCGAGGTAAGTGCACGGACATGGAATTTTCTGGAAGGGCAAAGCACAACATCTTCATCTTGCTGTCTAGCTTTCAACCGAGCATCTCTCTCTCTCCAAGCCCAGCGCACCTATATCCCTTTCTTGATTCTACGTGATACCCCGTCCCCTTCCGTCCGTCAATATGGTAAGCTCTCCCTCCGTTTCCAATTACAACTACTATCATCCACTCTACACGAGCATTCACAACCACCCCACCACCCATCCTCTATCTCCACATCCACCTCCACCTCCAGCCCAGCTCCCAGCTAACCAATCCCCCCCCCTAGTCCGCAATCAAGTCCATCAAGAGCATCGCGCCGCTCCTCGACCGCATCCTCGTCCAGCGCATCAAGCCCGAAGCCAAGACCGCAACCGGCATCTTCCTCCCCGAGACCGCCGTCAAGGAGCTCAACGAAGCAAAAGTCCTCGCCGTCGGCCCCGGTGCCTTCGACAAGGATGGAAAGCGCGTCACCCCCAGCGTACAACCCGGCGACAAGGTCTTGATCCCGCAATTCGGCGGAAGCCCCATCAAGGTCGGCGAGGAGGAGTTGAGCCTTTTCAGGGACCACGAGTACGTACACACTATATTTAGAGCTGTGGTTGAAGACTGTAGGATAGCGGCTAATATGTCATGTACAGGCTCCTGGCTAAGATCAACGAGTAAATCGGGCATGTGCCATCATCTACCATGATAGAATCAAGATAGATTGGCTTGCGTATCCTGTACCAACACCACACCCGAACATTCACGAAACGCGAGACGCTAGCATAACGGCCGGCGTTCATTTGGCATATCATCTGGCTTGGGGCTATCTGTTTTGGAAAGCGTTTCTTCGATAACATGTATTTACAAGGAAGAGGTCGGAATCAAAAGACATCAGATGTCGCGCAGATGTGGGGGAGACACAATGATATAAGAATCTCTACTCTACCGCACTTCACTTGTTCTCGGGATTGAAAGGTCATGTTTCGCATTATTCATGAATCTACTGACATGTTGCAGTGGACAGATCCATCCGGAAGCCGCGCCAGGGACGCCTCACTCCCTCTATAGCCGTCAACGCCTGGGTATTTGAACCAGCGCTTACCACCCTGAGTTTCCTCCAGCGCCCCACGCTCTTGCGCTACCTTCCCCAGGTGCGCCTTGATCATACGAATTGTATGCGCCACCCTGGTTATACGCACCATAAGTTCCTGGCGGGGGCTGTTGAGCCGGCGGCTGGCCATAGCCTCCAGGAGCGGGGTAGTTTTCGTACCCTTGCTGGTAGTTTGTAGGGACCGTGTAGCTAGGCTCCGCACCTTGACCTCCAGAGTACTGGCCTTGACCCCATCCATATCCGCCAGAGGGCACTGCGTTGCTGTACTCGGCAGGCGGCTGGTATCCTTCACCTGCGTAGGAGGACTGGTAAGGTTGGAAGTCAGCCCACTGCGAGGGTTGAGGTGATGGCGAAGGCTGGTATGGACCTGGACCTGGTGCTGCCAAAGAGGAAGCAGAGGGTTCATCGTCCATGTCGCGAGTTCTTCCAGAGCTGCCACCGAAGCTGCTGAGCATACCGCCGAGAGGGCCGGGAAGTTTGCTCGTCAAGGAACCTAGGAGGTCGCCGGATCCGCTGGACTGCTGTTGATGACCACCGCCACCACCACCGCCATGGCTGTGGCCGCCGAAGCTCGACATGTTAACTGCACCGTGACTGTGACCTGCAGAGTGATCGTGGTCTCCGCTGTGGTTATGTCCAGCCTTTACAGATTCAGAAGACAGGATCTGGTTCAGGTCCTTTCCGTGGTAGTTACGGGCCCATTGCTCAACGACCTTGAACATGTTGTTGTGTACCTCGCAGTGCGGATCGCGAAGTGCTGGGTGATGGAACACGCGCATACAGTCGTGCAGGACCTCGTCGACCGGCACATCTGGGTGGTCCCAAGCGTATATGACGCGGGGCGCGACGTACTGTAGAATAGCCACGGCGACTTGACCGGCAGGTGGGTTCAAGACGTTGGAGAAGTGATCCTTGGACAGCATGCTGTGTGTTGGGTTGGTGGATGTGGGGTCCGTCCATACCTCAAACTGGTGCTTGGCCGCTGAGTCAATGACGGCAGAAGATCCGCTCTTCAGCTGGGTCGATGCTGTCTTGATGATCGGCAGAATGAAGGGCGCAAGCAGTGATAGCACGAACAACGTGACGCGCTCGGTAATGGTCTCAATCAGCTTCTCTAGACCGGGGATCTTGGAGACGATGGCCGAGATCTTGCGGACAACGTTGTCACGGAAAACTTGAGGAGGTCAGCTACAACTACGATTCTCTGTTCGCGAGGGCCTTACCTAGAATTGGGTAAATCTTTGGGATAATTGTGGCTGGATCAGTGTTTGTTCCTGGGATGTCTGGTCCTGGTGGTCCGCCCATGGATCCAGGTGGTGCAGCGAAGTCGTTAGGTCCAGCCCTGGACGAACTGTAATCGCCGTGACCACCTCGCGCGTTCTCTGCAGCTTGAGCATCTGACGAAGCCTGCAGACTCTGTGCTTGGCTGATGAGATCGCCAGTGCCGGGTACTTTACTCAGGACATCAATGAGTCCACTGCAGGCATTGGATTGGCCTCCAGGTCCGCTTCTCTGTCCACCAGACCCGCCAACTGCATCTACAAGAGCAGTGTTCACCTCATCGATCTCAGTCTGAGTAATGTGATCGTTGGCCTCTCCTAGCACCGAGTGGAAGAAGTCGACACCTCCAAAGGTACCAGTTACCAGAGGGTAGGTGTGCTTTCCATGGAGGTTGATGCCAGCCTGGACGCCCACGTGAGGGAAGACATTAGTGTAGCCAAGCTCACGCAGTACAAGTTCAGTGTAGTTGGTATGGGCTCCGAAATCTTCAAGGCAGTGCAGTCCTTGTCCTAGACAGCGAAGCGCTTCAGAGAGGTCCTCGTCTCGTCCACGTTGACCGGACTGTCCGTGCGTGTAAAGGCGGCCAAAGTGGATGGCGCGCGCGAAAGAGTATTTCACATATCCGGTCGACGTAGCCCAGTTGCCATGTTCATTCGCAATGTAGTTCTTCATACCAGTGTTTGGATCCACTGCAAGCTCGGCATCAGATACCGGACCTCGGAGACGAGGGTCGTACTTTCTCGCGTCTTCATTGTCGGCATAGTCTTTCTTTGAGAATGTTAGTATCAACACATTCGTATGTGTGCAAACTGCAGTTGCTTACAGGGTTATCTGGGCTCTCGTTAGTATGACGAAGCAGAAGAGGCTCAAGTTCGCTTACCGATGTGTTCTTCGGGCCTATACACACCTAGCCTCTCGGCGGTGACCTCAAACTCTCCAGTTGCGTAGCCAAAAGACATGAAAGACAAGACCCAGACCAGAACGCGAATGGTTTCTCCCTACGTCTTGTAAGCATGTCGACGGGGGAAATCGCTTCTGCTGCTTTCGCGTACTTGGACTTTGGCCAACGTTCCAACATCAACAGCCTAAACCGGTCAGCGCATTCCGACGTCGCACAGTCTGTTGGGCGTACTTGTGAGTAATCGCGTAGCCAGTTGCCAAAGTACACACGCTACACGTAGGGTTAGTCACCGTCATCACAGCTACATCGTCATATGGGCATACCTTGATCATGTTACTCTTCCACTTATGACCCTTCAAGCAAGCGACCGTCGCAAGCATATCTTCGATATCGCCATGACGCCAGTTCTTGCCCTCGATTTTCGATATCGACGCGATGTTTCCAGCACCGAAAGCGTCTGCGCCGGCTGGAAGCAGGACGAGGATGGCGATAGCGATAAGCAGCACGTACTGCGAGGAGACTCCCATGATCGTGGGATGTAGAGGGGAATGAGGAAATGGAAGATGATTTAGCTCAGCGCAGTAAGAGTCTGCGATAACTGTCTGCTGGAGTCAGCTGCACTTACGTAGTGAAAGTGTGGCCCATGATGGCGCAGCAAATGACGCCACAATGCCCCACCTTCTCTCGGAAATCCGGCATGGAGGGGTAGCACAAGACCGAGCCCAACTCAGTTCCTTTCCTTCGCCAACCACGGCCGAACAAAAGTCATGATGAGACCGCAGTATAATTGGAAAACCTGGGAGCTTTCAAGATGTATGTGTCCTTCTCGGTTTGCGCGTCCCATACTGTCATACACTGCGCCACGATTCTTCCTGGTGTAGGACAACCACGCTTGGTCCGCTCACACCAGCCAAGCCAGGCAGGCACATACGTGGGCATGATACAGCTCGGAATCTTCCAAGGTTCCGACTTATTATCGCAGCATGTGTCACACTCGAGCTCAAGTATTCAAGACCAACCCAACTTCGCAACCAATACCTGAGCTTTGCGTAACACCTCTCGATCCGTCTCAAAGTACAACAACCTCTCAGCCTCTTCACAGGAATACAACCCCGTCTTCACCCCTTCTTCACCAGGCCCTTTCATCGCACAAGCACCTTTGTCCATGATCGCGACGTACCACCATATAATCTTGACACCTTGACCATCTCTCAACGTCCGCATGGCGACCATGAAAGGTTCTACCGAGTCGCGTGAGATGCGTGCCACGTCTGGGGCGTCCGCCGCGTCGCCAGCAATAGTGGCTCTGGTTTCCATATCCACCGGCAAGATATGACACTTGTATCCAGTTTCCTCGTATACTTTGCGTAGTGCAGCTTCTTGGCGCGATTCTCCGCTGTTTCGACGGCCTTTGGGTAGGTCCATAGATCGGATATAGGGAGATGGATTAGGCATATCTTCTGGCGAGTTATGTCGTAGAGGATGGCGCCGCAGCTTTCGACAAAGTTTTCTGAGGTATATTGCTGGGTTGAGAAAGTTGATTGTGCCATGATTTGGGTAGGGGAAGGGCCATGGGGATGTTGGTGACGAGAAGAAAGTCGACTCTATGTCAATTGTAGAACTGATGCCTTGGCTGCGGCTGAATGATGATTGCTTTCGACCAATGAGACTACACTCTGAGGAGTAGCCCGAACACCTTTACATCTATCGACCTGTATGTCCTGTCGCGTACTTCTATTCTTAGCCGTTAAGACTCAGAGTCCCAAAGACCGCGGATACCTTCAGGGTACAGTCTATTATGATTACAAAACAGACCTGTCAGCTTCAGATGCGCTCCGCACATAGAACACCACACAGAGTCACAGGGCCGTTAACTCTTGACCCGAGTGTGACTCTTCAAGATAATAGATCAAATCACGCTAGCCTGTTACAGACAACTTATCCCTATCTAAGGTAGCATCCATGGATGAGATTGTCATAGGGCGTAACACTATATGAAGAAGAAAACGCGCAACATCTGAAATCTAATAACATCGAATAACACTACTCCTACCCACCATGTTATCCATAGAAAAGATCACCATCCTCCCAATCCCCTGGGATCATCCAGACAGCATCCACCTCCGCTCCAAACAACAACTCGAGATCGACGACCCAGACTACACAACTCCGCCCTCAGCCGCCGACGTCCCCCTCTTCCTCATCGCGTATCATGAAGGTATCCCAATAGGCTGCGGCGGTCTACGTCCTCTATCTGCTTGTTCAGAAAACGCGCGAGAAAGCTCTGTTGAGATAAAGCGCATGTTTGTCGACTCGCCGTACCGAGTGGGATTAGAAGGAGAAGCCGGGCTACGCACATCGGTTGCGACGATGATACTCGAGAAACTGGAAGAGGAAGCGCGGAGTAGGGGTTGGCCGTGGTTACTGTTGGAGACGGGTGAGCACATGCCGAAGGCGAGGCGGTTTTATGAGAGGTGTGGGTTTAGTCAGCGGGGGATGTTTGGGGGGTATGTTGAGGCTGAGGGGAGTGTTTGTTATGAGAAGTGGGTTGGAGGTCCTGCTTCTGCTTCGTAGGTGTAGAACAGCAAGGATGGCGAGTAAAGGAAGGAATGGCCCGAGTTCTGCTAATACTAGAGATGTTCTCCACGCACGAACAGTGGCTGATGAGTCCGCTCCAGTGTATATACAACATTGCACACCTTGGGCCTATGAGTCACGGCATCAGCTCTGTCCTCATTCCGTACTTGCCAGTCCGCCTCATCGACCTCGCGCTTATCCACTACACGCCACAAATCACCCGGGTGAGGGAATACTGCTCCTTGGGGTATTACGTCCTTTGCAGCTGGATCTAAGAAATAGAATCGATCCTTGGAATAAGACAAAGCAATCCATCGTGCCCCCGGTTTCGTCACTAGCGCTAAATTCACAGCCATGACTACTAAGGGATGGATCAGCTCGGGGGTTTTGGCGGCATCCAGGTCTAGAGGTTCGTAGGAGCGGATGGCTAGTGGATATGGCAAGGGGACTAGGACGTCGTCTGCGCAGGCAATGGAGTCGCATGTTGACTTGTCGACTATGACGGAGTAGGCTGCGCGCTTGCATGCGCGCATAACGGACTGGTAGTCAAGCAGGTCTGCGGCGTCCCAGCGCATGCATGCAGCTTCTCCTATGTCCTTTCGCGGATCCTGGTATATTTCCTGTTCCCGGATCTTGCCGACTTCAATCGCTACTTCAGAGTAGTCCAGGTTGTGTATTTGTCTCGGTGCGTCTACATGAGAGCGCAAATGGTAGGACAGTAGTGAAGTGCCGCAGCCTATGTGTAGAAGTTCCGGCTTGGGCGTGGGTGTAGCATCCAGGGCATCGACGATGTGCGGATCTAGGGCATTCGGGGCCTCTAGCCACTCGAAGGGGTCTGTATTCGCAGCGAAGCGCTCATTCCAATAAGCTTGCGAACCGAATGACGGTGGTTGTTTAGAAGGCATTGCGATCTGAATTCATTGCGTCAATACTGGAATCAGAACTATAGGCGTGATTAGTCTTCATCTCCACTAACAGGCTCAAACGTAGATGGTATGGGTTTTGGGCGCGCAATATGCACCTAGATCACAAGTATAGGCGTGAGATCCGTAATTCAGTATGAGAAATTGTTGCGGTGAGTGAAAGTCTCGAGACGCGACGACGCCCAACCTTGGAAAGATTAAATGCGCCGGTCCGAGCGTCCTCCGAGCCTCGATCATTTCTCATCACTCGGACTCCCGAGGCGACGAGACGACAAGCATCACCACCCACAGCCATGGCAACCCTCCAATCAATACCACGCTTTCTCCTTCCCCGGGGCCCTCTGCTCCTGCGACCCCAAGCCCGCGCCTTCCTCCCGCTACCCTCCCCCACGAGCGCCCGCCATGCGTCCATTACCCCCAAAGGCCTGTCAGAAGAATTCCGAAGACGGCGGGAAGCACAGCAAAGCAAAGGAGCACCCGTAATACCCCAGCCCGACAAATACCGACCGCCATCGCATAGCAAGCGGGCGCCGAACCGCAATCTCGAGAACAAGATCTATGGCGCGCCCGTATCCGAGGAAGACAAGAAGCGCATGGCGACGAAGAAGTACCCCAACATGATGAGTCCCGAGGGCACCTTCTCGCATTGGTTCCTGCACAACCGGGCCATCCATCTCTGGATAACAATGGTGCGATTCCCTCTCCAATCCCACCCAACCACCCCAAGCTAACCCCGCTCTCCCCACAGGGCATACTCGTCTCCCTCGCCATAGCAGCATGGTACATGGACTTCATCTCCAAGACCGTCTTCGGTCATCTGCTTCCCTCGCGCAAAGATTTCCTGCGCCACCCTTTCGAGTCCTCGTCGAGATTCATTGAGGTCTACAAGATGCATATGGAGCAGACGTCGCAGCAGTACCAGCAGCAGAGGCTGAAGAAGGCGGAGGAGGTTGAGAAGAGGAAGCAGTATCGGTTGGAGAGGATGAGGGAGGCTGAGCTGAAGGGCGAGGAGTATGTCGAGGATCCGAGGTATTATGTTGGGGAGGATGGTGTGAGGCGGAGGAGGGTTAAGAGGTGGTTTGGTATCTGGGAGTGAGGGTGAGGGTGGTTGGTCTCTCCAAGAAGTAAGATTATCAGAGGCATATCTGTGGTAGGGATTGGGTCGCGCAATGGCATACGGCAGTGTAGGATTGCGTGATGAACGGCATCGAGTCGCGCAACGCTGGTGGGGAAGAGGTCGGCGAGATGACGTTTGAACCCCAGCTTCATTGAAGAGCTGTGGGTAATTGGTATTACGAGACATGTACATGAAGGTGTGTATACTAGATGGGTGAATCCCGTTCTTCAAGAATCGACAGTTCAAGGACATCTCCTTTCATTTCAACATTGCAACATTTCAAAAGTCTCGACTCTCTACGACTGCATATCACCCTCTTCCTCCTTACTCCTCCCAAACCAGACCTCATCCCCCGGCCCCATCCCCCTCTCCACCCCCTCCACCCCACACAACCCCTCAATTTCTGCTGGTACCTCCCAGTCCCTCATCCCCTCCACCCTCGTCGCAAACACCATCCCCAACCCCGCCTCAGCATGCCATCCCACGTGACAATGGAAAAACCACAAGCCCGGATTATCAGCCACAAAACTTATCAACAACCACCCATACGCCTCCACACTCGCCGTATCTCTCCGTAGCGGATTCGTTAAATCCAAATGGTCTGTACCGTGGTCAGGGGAGAGCAGAGTAGAAGGCGGATACCCGTGTCCCTGGGCCAAGACAAAGAATTTGTAGCCGTGGAGGTGGAAGGGGTGAGTTCCGTCGTCGAGATTCTGTATCAAGATCGTTATAGTGCGTGTGGCTTTAGTTTGGTAGATGAGCTGGTGAACTGAGTCGAAGGGGGGTGTGTCTAGTATGCCCTCTTGCGTCTTCGTCTCGGGGGTTTGTGTTGAGAGCAAAGTGTTTAGAAGCGGTGATGTAGCATTTACACGGAAAGAACTGTCATTCAGATACCCGCGCGAGAGCCTCCAGTCGCGGATCTGGAACGAGGAGCGCAGGTAGAGGGTGTGCTGAGGATCGCTTCCTGGGGCTGGTACTGCGATGACGGGGGCCAGGGTGGATGTGTTTAGATCTCGGCATTCTACGTCGATGATTTCGGGCCAGTCTTTGCTTGTTGGGATGAGGTTTTTCGTGTCTTCGTCTTCTGCTGAAGGGTAGTATAGTACGCCTCTGACTTCTTCTTGTAGCTCTGGCTCTTCGTATGCAAAACAGTGGGTTATCATTCGCGCACGCATCCAGTACATGCCTTGGTTTTCCTCCTCTTTTGGTGGCGTCACGATGATGCTGTATCGTTGCGCTGGATTGATGTTCAGCCGATGGATAGACTGGGGGTGCACATCTGTGCCATCGACTTCTGTGACCTGGAACTCGTGTTCGTCGATCTGTAAAGCGAATTCGGCGAATGCTCCGACGTTGATGATGCGAAGTCGTGTGTTGCTGGTACGAGATAGGTTGAACAAGGCATTGCTGATGCCAGATGAAGAGCAGTTTCGATTCGGCAAGTCGGCGCAGTCTCGCATGTTCCTTCCGTTGATCAAGGCGGATGGCGGGACGGGTTCGTCGTTCTCGCTACCAGGGGCGAGGTACTGCATGAGTAGGTCGGAAGAGAGGTCGTAGTAGTAGTCTGATACCATGACTACGCGGTCTTGCTCGTACGGTATCTTTTGCAATTTATTTTTCTCTTCTCCGCTCCTGGCATGAATGATAAGAGGTCCCACCAAACCATCTGACGCTTGCATGCTGACGTGCGAATGGTACCAGTACGTTCCCGTCTGCCCTGATACATTGAATCGGTATGTAAACGAGTGGCCTGGAGCAATAGGACATTGCGTCACCCCAACTGTTCCGTCCATCCAGTTCGTACCGTTTTGGTACAGACCGTGCCAATGGAAAGAAGTAGCGTTGATAGCTTGGTTCTGAACATTAATAACAAGCTCGTCCCCTTCGTTACACTCGACAAGTGGTCCAGGAAAGGTGCCGTTGATGAGTATCATGGGTCGATACACGCCATCTGGGTTGAGAATGTAGTCGGATACTACCCATGTATACTCTCGGGTCGTAGGTGGTGCGTTGAAATCCCATGATGAAGAGAGTATGTAGTCTTCTTCCGGTCGATGTCTTGCAAGACGAGCATCAAGGGAGGGTGATGTATCATTCCGGCTACTTGTCAGACCCCGATACACCAGGGCTATGACTGTGCATATAAGAAGCGAAACAACGGTGACGGGCCTGATCCATGGCCACTGATGAATGTGATGGTGCGAAACGTCGTGCTTGTCGCTCCAGCGCGGTTCCAAGTCGTTTTCTTGGTCTTCGCTGCCTCGAGATTGGGAATCGTCTGTGGGTGCATGCAGCAAGCCAACTTGCTCCTCAGGCTTGTGCATATTTGACTCAGACATCTCTTTCATGCCGAAGCTTTGGTTGCGGCCCATCGCGGTTAGCTTCCAAGACTACTCATCAAGTCCCTGCCTGTATTACCAAAGCGTGGTTCAGGGTATATGTAGCAGTAAGACGATGTTTGGCGTTTGGCGATTTCTGTGTCAAGCACCCCGTCCCTGCGTCGGATCTGATGGTTGTAACGTGCCATGTCGTTCAGGGAGCCTCTGAACACGATCGCCACCAGCAGTCAGCCGCTGCACGAGTCCACAAGATCATCACGCTACGCCACCCCACCTGCAGTGTCACTGGTGTCAGGTGTGGCCATACCTTGGATCTGCGGGTCGTACCAGGTTTGCCGAGTTCGTGTCCAATCAGCCCCGCACGTTCATCTCTCAAAGCTATCTAAAGCTTGTCGACCTTCCTAAAAAGCTTATCCTCCCGCATCGATGTGCGAAGTTCTCTCCCTAAGAATGCGCACATGTGCGCTGCGAAGAATGTCATTGGTGGGGATGTGACGGCTACACTGCAGGCCGTCCCAGTGATGTCCAGACCCCTAGGCACTACCTAGCGGAAGCGGCGCCTCATGACCCTGGCAGATGGGATGAAAAGCCCCGAGGGAAAACATCATGTGTGCCTGCTTCTGTCGTTCCATCCGGCGTTTCTCCGTTGTCTTGACGTTCCTTGGTAAGGAGATATTTTGGTAGAAGGAGCCGAAAGGGCATGCTGACCAAATTAACAGATTTGTAGAGCCATCATGATTACTCCACTCGTTTCGTCTCTAGCACTTCTAGCAATCTTGAACCCCGTACAAGCCCAAAGTACGTTCCCAGGGAAAGCCTTCGACCGCATAGCCATAATATGGCTTGAAAATACCGACTACGATCTCGCAGCAGGAGATCCAAACCTAGCATGGCTCGCAAAGAAAGGCATCAGCCTCACGAACTACTTTGCGGTAACCCATCCTTCTATGCCAAACTACGCAGCTGCCATTTCAGGCGACTATTACGGCATCAACCACGATGACATGGTCGCCATTCCCTCCAACGTATCCACCTTGGTAGACCTTCTCGAAGACAAAGGTGTTAGCTGGGGCGAGTACCAAGAAGACATGCCTTCAGTAGGTTTCCAAGGGAAATCGTACACGAACCCCAAAACCGGAGCGAACATGTATGTGCGCAAGCACAACCCAGCTGTGCTGTACGACTCAGTTGCGCAAAAGACGGAGAGGCTGGCGAAGACAAAGCCCTTGACCATGTTCAAAGAAGATATGGACAAGAATCAGTTGCCGCAGTGGATGTTCATCACTCCTAACATGGTAAGTCCTGGCTGTAAAAAGGGCATGTGAGACATGTACTGACTTCGTACCTCTACTTCTGCAGACAAGCGATGGTGCGTATCCAAGACATTCTGCACATCCCCGTAGAAACATACTCACACCCACAGGCCACGACTCCACCGTAACAGTAGCAGGAACCTGGACGCGCAACTTCCTCGAACCCCTCCTCACCAACAAGAACTTCATGAACAACACCCTCGTCATGGTAACCTTTGACGAGAACCACTCCTACGGGCAGCAAAACCGCGTCGTGGCCATACTGCTAGGCGATGCCGTGCCCGCCAGCTTGGTCGGCACCACAGACAACACGTACTACAACCACTACAGCGAGATCGCCACTGTACAAGCAAACTGGGGCTTGCGTACGCTGGGCCGTTGGGACGTGGGCGCAAACGTGTTCAAATTTGTGGCGGAGAAGACGGGCGATACGGTGAGAGCTTGGTCGGGCAAAGTTCCGTTGAGCAATATGTATTTCAATGCGTCGTATGCGGGCAAGTTGAGCAACAAGAACAAGTCGGTTCCTTGGCCTGTGCCTAACACGGATGCGGTGTATGCGGGGAGGGCTGTGTTGCCGGCTATTGCGGATACGTGGGGGAAGCAGGTTGGGCAGTCTGCGTATACGACTGCGTTGGAGATTCCGGATGGCATGCATCCGGAGGCTGAGTTCAAGTAGTCGCACCCATGAGTAGAAATTTGAAGATGATCGCCTACACAGAGCAAGAAGTACCAATGAGTACTGAGCTATTGATTGATGGTACAAGTGACTCGATGAATTCAGAATCACTCTTACCATCAATCGATAGCTTAGTACTCATTGGCATCGACTGATCCGATATACATTAACCCTAGACTGGGTCATGCCCGCTGTACATATCGCTGTCAACTAGACTGCCCATTGTCTGCGTGACGCCTTCTTTGCCTCCTCCATACCCTTGGCATCGCGCCGCAACACAGCACCCACAACCTGTATCCTACCCACGTCTGCATAGGCGCCCTTCCCAATTTCCTCTGGCCATATATCAGGGTGCAGGATCGTGTACTCTGCAAGATCCGCGCCTTCTACTTGTTGCAGCTTCTCCAAGAAGATGTCATGGCCAGGGTTGGCCGTGGGCATTGCGACACCCGTGTAAACCACGATGACGCCAGTTGACGACAAGATTTTCATGCCTTCTTCTACGATGCGTATGGAGAGGTCAAGACCGAAGCCAGCGCCACCATCTGCGTATATGGGCAGATCCTCGCCGTCTGTACTCGATGCGATGTATGGTGGGTTGCTGACAATCAGATCCACACCATGGTGCTTCAGATCTTCAGGCACAGTCGCGAAAAGGTTCGACTCAGTAAAGCCGACCTTGACGCCCGCCAGCTGTGCATTGATCTCGGCCAGGCTCAGCGCACGCGGATTCAGATCCAGCCCCAGCGTCTTTGCCAGTGGGTATGTCCTCGCCATGTGTATCGCGCCTGCGCCGGCTCCGCAGCAGACATCTACGATGCTGCTTGGTGCGTGTGGAAGGTGTCGGGATATGGTTTGGAGGAAGCCGACGAAGAAGTACGTGTCAGGGCCGCAGAAGACGGAGTCGGAAGACGCTGGGTAGGAAGAATGGATGTAGTATAGCGAGGAGATATCAGGATCGCGACTCGGGAGGTTGGGAAGGTACAGGTTGGATACGCGGATGGTGGAGCGGTAGCTTTGGTCATCATTCTGTGTGATCACGCTGGCTTTGTGGAGGCTTTCGAATATGTCGTCGGGTATTATCGATCGGAGTGCTTCTCTGTGAGGTGATTAGTATTGAAGAATATACATAACCTCTTCTGTAAACGACAAACAGTGAATGATGACCTACCTGGTACACGGCAAGTTCCAACCAAAGAAGTCGTACGCATTCTGGGCATCTTCCGTCGCGACATTCGAGCGTCTTTTCTCCACTAACCTGCCCTGTGTCTCTGGCGATGGACACACAAAGACGTATTTCTGCTTGGCTAGATGTTTAGTCAGGGCCTGGTAGGCGATGGTAGTTTCTGACATGGTTGGAGGAGTGCTACACGTTTGTCTCCGCGGGCGACTTCATGGCGTAACGCCTCTGTGACACAGCCAACATGTCCAAGTGTCAGTGCACATGGTACCAAGAGTTGACTGCGCCGCGGAGCATAAGAAGCTGTCAGTGTGACGTTGTTGTTAGTAATGAAGGCTGCGTGAAAGCCTTCGTGGATGTCGTGATCTGGCCTGATCTACCCGAATAAGAGCTGTTCTAGACGCGCAGTGCAGATTGCATGCAAAGAACCATCGCTTTTTCCTGTCGCTTGTCGCATCGCTTGCAGTTAATGGACAGATTGATGTCGCGAAGACGTTAGCTCCCATGCGGAAGGGTCGCGCGGTTTGTGGGGTGCGCTTGGCCTAGCTGCAAGCAGTCTAGTGCCAGATGTCGTCACGAATCCATTTCCCGGCGATGACCTTGACATCTCAAAAGACACCGCTGCGTGGTGTTCATCGTCACCATGATCTACTGTGCGTGTTTGCCTGGGGGCGCATGCTTTGCCACAGCTGCGCTAGGAATAGTCAAAACCATGTGCTACTTCATAGCTAGAAGAATGGATTACTATTCACAACAAACCCACGCCTGCACATTACGATAGATTACTCATAATGTTTATTCTGCAGACTACTACAGCTGTACTCATTGCGTTTCTTGCGGTCATTGCCTACAATGAAATTCGGAATCGTCTTGCGAAAGGAAGATCAAGAAGAAAAGATCTTGAAACCCCAGGCAGCCCAACCATACCCGCCACCAACGATGTCAAACCACCAGTGGATGACGGAACTTTGGAGACATCTTCCATCATTCAGACGTATCACTCAATCGACCCCGAACTGCAGAGATACCAGCAGCTTTACTACAAACTCCATCATCTCGAACACCACCCCGAAATCCTACCAGAGTGTCGCGAGCTTCTCCTTGGTCTCCTCTCCTCCACAATCGCCGACGCAACCAAGGAACCCCACAGCGGAATCTTGATCGTCGAACAATTCTCGCGCGACGGATTAGATGAGTTCCTCAAAGCCAAGGACGTCGACGTTACCAACCGCTGGGAGGAGTACCTTACGCGTCGCAGAGCCGGTGGATCCCGCGAGATGTTTAGTGACAAGGAAGAAGCGAAATGGTGGCTCAAGCAAGCAGCACCAGTCAAGTACGTCGATGGCGCATGGCTCGGACACATCAACAAGATTAGCACGCCATTCAAGTACCGTCAAATCACCAAGAATGCCTGGCAGGTCATGTCCGAAGAACTTGGGGACGGCGATCTCGCAAAGAATCATGTCCATGTTTATCGAGAACTGATGGAGGACATCGAAGCTGGGCTTCCCGCTGCCGGTTCGGAAGACTTCATTCATCCCCGTCACGATCTGACTGAAGCACGCAGCTGGAAAGCCGCCATGGCTCAGCTCACTATCTCATTGTTCCCCCACGAGTTCCTTCCAGAGGCTTTGGGCTTCAACATGGCGTACGAGAGTCTGCCGCTCCACTTGTTGAAGACCGTCAAGGAACTTCGCGAACTTCGACTGAACCCCTACTACTTCGAGCTTCATATTTCCATCGATAATGCTGATTCGGGTCACGCTGCGATGGCAATGGCTGCAGTTATCAACTACGTCAAGTTGGTTGCAGAGAAACAAGGGGATGAAGCGGCGCATATTGCGTGGAAACGCGTACAAGCTGGCTACATCCTCGCTGAGGGCTTGCCTACGACTCCCGAAAGTCCATCGCTCAAGGTCGAGGCCGAACAACCCTTTCCTCGTACGGGCACAGAGGCAGCGTTGATCGACATATTCGCTGCAAAGAGCTTCGTTGCTCATAAGATCCACTGTAACAGTCGCCTGAAAATTGGCCGCCGTTCTTTGGTGGACTGGCTAGAGCCAAATGCTTTCAAGGACGCTCAGTGGCAGAAAGAGTTCCTACAGGATCTGAGTAACTGCAGGCCTTGGGTCATTAAGGGTGACAGTGAGAAGAGCAGGCTGGTCAAAGAGTTATCATGGGAAGGGAAGATGTTTGGGAGTTTTACTGAAAAGGAGGTGGAAGTCGTGAAAGCGTGGATCGACGAACTTGGCTCACCCACCCAGTCTCCGAAGTCTGATCCAAACGTGTACTTTGACTTCACGGGACAATCTTCTCGTCCTCCGGTAGAAGCCGTGACCCAGGACTTGGACATCCTTACCGACTACCCCGTCCTCGCGACACCAGAACCAATTACTTCGTTCACGAATTCTGACATGAGCAATCTGAGCATCGACGAATCCCTCATTCTCGATTTCAGCAACCTCAATCTCAGCAATCTCCTCCCACTATGGCTTACCTCACCCACTCTACTTGAAGCACTACCCGCAGTACCTGTCCGCGCTGCTGACATGTTCGGCTCCGCCATCGTACGCGTATTTCGCGCACAGACCGGGTTCAGTGCGGAAGGTCCTGGTGTCGCCGGCATGGACGAAGTTCATCGGACCGACGACGGTCACGCTGTCGGTCTTGTGGAACTTGGCTTGCGCATGTGCCGCAGGGAAGGTCTGCATGTACCTGTCCGCTTGAAAGAGGGTGTTGCTTTGGGTAGTGATGAGATTATGTCGTTTTCACAGTGGATGGTTTGGATGGGCATGCGATGGCTGACACACCGGGATGTGCTGGTTGGTATGGCTTGGGCATTTATGGAGTTGCACGAAGCGCTGGCTAGGTTTCAAGGAGACATTGCATTGTTGGATGAAGAGAGTCGAAACATACTGCAAGATATCGCGACTAGAGAAAGAAAAGGGCTTGATGTCTGTAGAGAACAGATATTCCAAGACCAGAAGCGCAAAGAGGAGTTTAGCAGAGGTCTTTTCACAGCAAGACGAGCGATCAAATCATGTTTCACATAGCAATAGATGGAAGATCATGTGTAGAACTAGGCATCTTACGATACCCATGAATTCATTTGTTCAAAAGGTGGCCCTCAGGGCTAAAGGAAAGAAGCGAAATCAACAGCCAGACTATATACAACTCTCCAGCTCAAAAATGTATGTACAATGAAAGACTTTTTAACAAGCCAAAGTAGTCGCCCTCTACTTCTTGAGGGTAAGGAGACCGGGCCTGTAGGGGAGACGGTCGTAGTCGCCACCGGCGTTGGGGTTGCGGCCCTGGTACAACAGCTGCAGGTTGCAAGGGTCGACAGTCATGGTTTCGTCGTTGGTGACCTTGACCAAGTCTCCGTGGGAGATGTCGTTGGTCCAGGTGGCACCGCTGTTGGCCTTGCCGGCGAAGGGGTTCTGCTCGGTAGCAGCGTTGGGGGTCCAGCTGCCGCCGAGGCTGGAGGCAGTGAAAGAGCGGAAGTAGCGGCCACCAGAGCCGACGGCCTCGACGATCATGAGGTACTTCTTGGAGGTTCCGCCCTTGACGGTGTAGACCTGGACAGCCTCGAAGAGGTTGTTCTGGGTGTCGCTCATGACGACGGTGGAGGCGGTGCCGAAGTTGCCGGGGAAGTTGCCCTGGGGCATGCTGGAGCGGTAGATCTTGCCGTTGTCACCGGCGAAGAACAGGTACATGTTGGTACCGTCACCGATCAGGGTCTGGTCAATGGGACCAGTGCTGGAGCCGGAGATGGTTCCAGAGAAGAGGGGCTTGGCCGCACTCCAGCCGTTGGCGTTGGTGGGGTCGGAGGAGGTCTTGTAGGAGAAGGCGGTAGGTCCCCACTGGTAGGCAATGACCCAGGTGCTCTTGGGCTTGAAGTAGAAGAGAGTGGGTGCGACGAGGCCCTGGTTCATGGCGTTCTGGGGAGCAGATGCGAGCTCGTTGAAGTTGGAGACGACGCCGAAGTTCATGGAGCCGTACTTGGAGCCGGTGTCGTGGTTGGTGGCGTAGACGAGGTGCTTGCCGTTGACCATCTGGGTGGTGAAGTCCTTGAGGTTGGCCCATCCGGCCTTGGGCTGGGCAAGAGCGTTGGATGAAGTCCACTTGTAGCTGGTGGGAAGCTGGCAAGTCTGGGCTGAAGCAGTTGCGCCCAAGAAGGCGACTGCGACAGCGGGAAGGCTGAGGTCAGTAGGAGTGAAACGCATGGTTGCTGATGTGTGGAGAGACTGTTGAGTGAGTGAATGAGAGACTTGGTTGTGTGGTGAGGCCTTACAGACGGACAACAACAGGATACTTATACCTCCAAGCCTGATGTCGGACCTACCAACCCACAACGTACACAGCCTGTCACATCGTCTCCACTACGCAGACCACCTCATTGTCTCGACCGATCACATTGGCCTCGGTCATAGCTCATCCCGGCGCTGGAAATTGATCTCCATACCGTGGGTCTGTTTGCGGCGTAGTATATTGTTCCGTTGTTGTGGGTATATTAATGACATGGTGTTTCAAGGGAATTGGCGTACCTGCGCGGACACCAATTCTCCGTAATGCGGGGATTACCCGGCAAAGGGATGCCATGCCGTTCAGAAGCCCGGTTGGGGAAGGCGCCAAGTCATGGTGGGTAATGCTTGATTTCCATGCAGGCTTATGCGGCAACTAACGGTCTGATCGCTAGGGCTGAAGGCTCTATTTTGACGTCTTTCAGTCTCTGCGATTGGCAGTAACAAGGCCATGCAACCATTTTGTTTCAATGTTTAGACGCGACAGAGGGTGGACAGCTGTGTTGATTGCTGGAAACAAAATCTCGGCGGTATTCCCACAAATGTGAGTGGTAGTTAGCTTTGTGATACAGAAACTGCCACCGGGTGTTTACCAGAATCCACTAATCGCGCCACTCAAGGTTTAGTGCCCGCTGTGACCAGATGTCAAAACACCGTGAAACACCCGGTGGGCGGAATCTAGAAGCAGGTGCAGAAATGTCGGTGGCGCAACAATGCTGGTGGTGGTCAGGCCAGCGTTTGAACGATCACAGGCAGCTCAGACGGGATCTTAGCGAGGTTGAAGTTGTTGGCAATGCTTATGCTGCGGCGCATTGATACCCGTCCTGACATTGACACTACGTCAATGGATGTGGACCTTTGTTTCGTTTCAACTGCGTGGCACAGGGGAAGATAACGACCGCTTTTGCACTGCCCTAGAGTCGGTGAGTGATCTCGAAGCAGTTCATTCCGGTCGCGCATAGACCATGAGTCTACTGTAAGATTGTACGGAGTGCGTTCTAGATGGAGAGGACGTGGTCGCCGAGTACACCTACCACCTACGCTACTGAGATCATTCCAAGATTCGTATGAAGACGAGGCGGTAGGGTCGGTAGTCGAGTCGACTCGTGGAATTTCTTTGCCCGTGGGTATGAACAGCGGTGGTGTGTGGCGCCACCGACAGTGCTGGCAGCCAAGTCACTTAGAACGTTGCCGAGGAATCAAAGCCGACCAGATGACCGACTCAATGTGGACTAGTAGTAGAAGTCGTAAGCTGAGCGCAAGGGTCGGCACGAGGACTAGGATTGTACATTGAGCAAGTGAACCCCTTACCGTGTTGACAGTTATGGCGAACTCTTGCGACAGTATCTCTCTGCGCGGTATCTTGACTGTATCTTGACACACAACTCGACGGATGTCATCGTACATTCGGAAGCACGGAGCCTATCTTATGGGTACCTTCCGAATCCACAGTACCCCATACCAAGCCTGTAGGAGCCGTGTAGGAAGCTGGGCATCCCAAGACACTAGGCATCTCCCGTGGCTGCAGGAAACGTTCCCAAGACGGATTTTAGCATGGTTCTGGCGCTTAAATGCCCCGTGGGGAAGTAATATAGTTGTCGGCAGTCGCGTGGTTCTGACGATATGTGGCGTCTTGCCCAGAGACGGAATATTCAACGCCGCCCGTTGCGTCCATACTGACACTCAACTGTAGTGTGGGTAGTCTAACCTGACAAATCTGTTGAGACTCCTCGCAAAGTAAATATTGGAATTAGTTCCACGGTGTATTCGCTGTCCGACGAGATGGCAGAGTGTCCATATTGGCTCAGGGTTTTTGTGTACGGGATACAGGGACAAGGAATATTTAGCCGTCGTGAGTTCGTGCAGGCAGACTAACGAGCTGGTCGGCTAGAAGTACTGTACGTTCTGGCTGAGAAGTCAATTGTACAGTGTATGTGAGAGGCATAATCGAGATGAGGAAGGAGTGCAAGCTGTAGTCTGAGTTGTAGACGAAGCGAGTGCTGACTCAGCCACGTCCCTATTCGGAATGCGTTCGCTGAGGAAGTAGCGAACTTTGCGCATTCCTTTTACTCACCTCTCGCGCTGCAAGCTGTCGCTTACACAGACTGTTGCTTGTTCGGAGTGGATATCAGTTGTGATTGGAAAGGTCGTTGTATCATCAGCAGATGTATAATGGTTTGGCATTACAGGCATCGCATACCCATCTATTTAGCCTCGTGATGAGCCCCTCTCACTGGAGTTCGAAACTGCCGGTAACATTTACACTGTGTTGGAAAGATGGCAGGATCGCAGAAAGTGCTGCTACCGCCTAAATCCTGCAGCTCGACTAGCACCCCAGCCTTGTTCCTGGATGAGTTGAGGTCCCTCAAACTCAGATGTATGAGTACTGGCTATGTGGGTGAAGTCGGGTCTTTATGAAGCCATACACGTCTTCACCCATGATGAAATGTGACCAGAACCGTGAACGCAATGTGTTTCGAAGATGTAGTAGTTGGAGGGCCGTATACTACAAATCTGTCAGTTGAAGAAGCGCAGTGGAAGTAGATATACGTACACTCATGTAACACTCAATGTATATATCCACTCAGGCAACTTGCTCTTGCCACACGAACACTCGCACGCGCGTCTGCGCGTCTCCGCTGAGTACTCCGCGCGTGCCCTGTGTATCGCATCCGTGTCGTGAACGCCTCAAAGATAGACGCCATCGTCACCCTCAGGCGCCGGCGCATCACCATTCCTCTGTTCTTCAGCCGCGGTACCATTCGTCGCCGGAGCCACGCTGCCGTTCGTGACCGCACCATCGACTTTCTCCTCTTCCCTTGGCCTCCACGGCAGACCCCTCACATCCTTGACCTCGTTCTTGATCGCCTCCCTCCGCTCCTCGAACCTCTTCATGACCTGCTTGTTCTCCATCAGCGCCTCGTAGCAGTCGCGGTCGTCGTTTTCGCGCGCAAACTCTTCGAGCTGCTTGTTGCTCGATTCAAGGTGTGTGAGTTGGTTGGTGAGCTCAGAGTATTTGGCGTAGAGCGATTCGACGGAGAGGTCTTCGAGGGCCTTGGAGAAGCGCGTGAAGGTTATGGGGGCGGCGTCGGCGGACATGGCGGGAGGTGGTTCGAGAGTAGCGCGTGGTCTGAGGGTTTATTGGGTTCGCAGGCAGTAGCCGGGACGTCAGTCGAACTGTGAAGTTGGGGTGTATAAGGTTTGGTGGGTAAGGTTGCGGCGTGAGTCTGTGTGGAACATGACCGCATCTGGTGGGGCAAAAGAACGGAGCTACCCCGCCATACTGCTGAGCTGTTGCCTGAGCCCACTGAATCATCCACCTCTTGTGAACGGTTGTCTGGAAGCTGTTCATGTTCTATCTATGTGTTGTATTGGTGTATGAGTTTACTATTTCGTGAAAACTGCATCAATCAGTAAAATACTTGATTTTCCGGCACTTTGGCGTACGAGCTCCTCCAGTCCACCTGCCATCAACGCTTACTAATCCAAATTCTAGGGAGTGGTTAACGCGCTGGCCTGCTAGTCCTTCACCGGAAAGTTAGCCAGTTCCTTCGGGAGCGTGTGTTCGAATCACACAGGTGTCGCAACAAACCGATTTTTTTGAATGTCGAGGGGGCACCCCGCAAGGAGAACATTTCTTTTTGGATTGAGAGATCCTGATAATACTAAATTAAGACCTACGATACATTTCAGGTCTGTTGTGTGTTGAGAACTAGCTTTTTGCATTTCTTGTGGACGTGTATTCTGCTAGCCCTCCCCTGGTACACAGAACTCGATATTTCAGTACGTGTATTCTAGTAGAATGTGATACATGTCCATTGCTTTGATACATAGTTCCTCTATCTTCCAGGATTCATACCAGGCATCAGATCCGGCTTATCGAGCACCATACCCCGGAGCAGCACCAACTGCCTCAACCCCTCCCAATCATCGCCCTCCTCATCACCCCGTCTCCACACTTCCTTGAAACCCCATGCGCACGCAATACGATCCAATGCCGCCCGCTCATCTTCCCTTATGTATCGATCCAGCAGCGGGACACCAGGCCTCCAGACCACTCGGTCGTGGTGATCGTTGTATGTTGTAAGAGCGACGAATCCGAGCGTGCCGGTGCACAAGACATACGTGCTCATGCCCATGAAGGCGTAGAGCTTAAAGGTCCACGGGTCGATGAAGCCGCTGTAGACGGAGAGTTCCTGGGCGATCATGTAAAGAGCGAGTGGCGTGAGGCCGACGAGTACCCCCGGTAAGCCCATCTTTGTGAGTATGCGATGCCGCCGCCATGCAGGAGCGCGGTAGGTGTGGTCGACGACATCGAGGGCCAGTGCTAGGTCTTTCGCGTCGATGGCGGCCGTGAGCGCTTCGTCAGCGAGATCAGCTGGAATGACCTGCTTAGCCGACTTGGGCGAGGGCTTGGAGAACTTGGGTGGTGACGAGCCTTCAACTGGGACCGGCTTGTTCGCGTAGAGGTAGAGTGCCTCAGGAATAGTCTTCGGTCGGGCGAGTAGTCGTTGCAAGTGGATGTATATAGCGAGGACGTTCGGTGACAGGAAGACTTTCTCGTGCTTTAGGAGACGCTCGGCGAGCTTCGAAAGATACGACGGCGAGGGTAGGGCATCCAGTCCCAGCATTTTCGAGCTCTTTCTTTTCGCAGTCTCCGCCGTCTCGTCCCCATCCAGTCCAGAGAGTATGGCGCCCGCTGAGCTCTGCCTTATTGCCGCCTTCTGTAGTTGAGGCTGGCGTGCGCGTATGGCAATGGCTTCTTGTGCAATGCTGTCCAATCCTTCAAACGCCTCCATTATAACGTGCTCCTTCTCGACCTTGGGTGAATTGAATATTTCCTGTATTCGCGCCTCCACTTGGGCAAGGTGACTCTTCAACGCCGCAATTCTGTCGGATGTGTGTAGGCTGCCATCGTCGCGCGTGTCAATCGCTGCTGCCGTCCGGGGTGTTGTCGCGATGCTTCGTACCGATATACGGGGTGTCAGAGTCGTGGTTCGCGCGTTTTGCCGCCGTATCGAGGGTGTTCGGAGGGAGGATGCGGAGAGGAATGCGCGGCGGCTTGCAGGCTTCTGCAGTATGTAGTCACACAACTGACATACTGGCCGCGACTGTGCGCGCATTGGCAAATTGCCAGGCTTCATGGCGCTGGTGGTGATATCGTGTGATGCGATCACCAAGCCGTCTGCAGGGCACGTTGGTTAGGTGTTTGGGTGGGAAGCGATTAAAGTTGCTTATCGATAGGACCGCGACTGGAGGTTGGACACTCAAGTCCTAGCAACATCACGTAGCCTCCACGCTTAATTGGCAGCTGCAAGCAACTTCACTTCATTAGAAACAACTATCCCAAGGGATGATCCGCTGTCCTGAACGCGGAATGAGCCCTGGGAATCACGGGGCGTCGAGACGAGGCAACGTCCACCTGTACCCGAGGCCTACAGCTATTATCCAGAGCTCCGGTCACGATAGGCGACATCCAGGGATGTGTACGAATGGAAAGGGAGCCTTGTACCCTTGCAGTCGATATTTACTGCGCATGAACGCCTTTTGATGAGTCACCCGCAGGCGTGGCTAACGAATCGTACCTCGCCTCGTAACGACTGCCCTTGCCTCTACATCATCTGCGCAACGGTATCACCAACGTCTTTGGGTCTATGCGGCATTACGTTATAGATGCACCAACAATGTATCAGCAGTTCGAGCAAGCGCGAGAGTGCGCTGAACGCGATCTAAAGCAGTAAGTGCTGCGACAGCCGTCAGCTCCCAAAGTTAATTACAGCCATAGAGCCAGTCTCAACTGTAAACTTCATCTCCGGAATACCGCATCATCCGAGGATGGCGTGGATGAGAGGCTGCGTCGCTATGACCACTTGACAGATGTTTTACATGCCGCAATTATTCGCTACACGAATGCTGCAAACATGGACGTCGTCGCACGTGTTTTGAACTTACCGCGAGAGCTGCGGGATAGCATCTACATGCAGTTATGGCAACCTGACGAGAAACACGATCCCACTCGCAGTGTTATCTGTTGGTGGGAACTGTTCCATGAGCCTTGGTTCAGCGTGGACCACGATCCCGACACACCAGCAGGGTTATCAATGCTGTACATGAACCTTCGACCGCAAGTAATTGCCTATGTACGAACTGCATGTGAGACAAACACTGACTTCGTACACCCATCTTTAGGCCTCATTTCATCGACAAGACTTTCGTAGGACCCGTGTTCGCTGAAGAGGCCCTCAAGCTATTCCGAGATATCGTCGGCAAAGACCTGCGTCCAATTGACGACAAGGATCCCGTAGCTGAATGCTTATTGCTCGACACTTCCGTGGCGGACTTTGTGAGGAGAGACGCATTTAGTGTTAGACTCTAAGGATTGCGATCTCTCTTATTTAGTAAGAAGTACCTTTGCGTATATAGTAGTTATATAATTTAAGAATTATAAGTAGCTTATCTTACTTTACGTTATTATAGTACTATAGATAAAATAAAAGAACTAAACTTTAGAATTACGTACATACTAAAGTAAGTTAACTATAAAAGAATATAAAATATAACTATACTTTAGTATCTTTATTACTTATATAACTTATATAACTATATTAGTATTCTAGATTTCTATATTTTAAGTTAATACTTAGAGCGCTATAACTAGCTTCTATAAAATATTAGTACTAACTCTTAATATCTTTACTTTCTTTACTCTACCTAGTACTTTAAAAAGTATTAAAAATTTAAGTTAAATACACGCTAGCTTTAAAGACGCTAGTATTTTTAGTTAATATAAGTAGTAGCTCTAAGAGAACTTTATTTACTATAGCTATTTATAAAGTATATAGTAATACTATTTACTATAAATATAGCTAACTATATAAGTAATATTTTCTAAGCTAGAGACTTTTTAAAAAAGAAGAAAGATATAGTAAAGAGTCTTCTTTATTAACTTAAATAGCCTAGCTATATACTAATAAATTCTAAGAAGTTATACTTTATAAGTAACACCTATAGCTACTTACTCTAGAGAGTTTGCGCTAATAACTACTTTTATAGTTATAGTCTATAAGTTAACTAAGAGTCTAGAAGATAAGAAAAGATAAAGATAGTAGTAGCTATTAAGTAATAGAATCTATATTTAGGTAAATGTAGTCTTATATGTGTCTTATGTAGGCTAAACGCAAAGGAACAACCTTTTAGTGTTAGATTTACTATAGAAGAGCTGGCAAGGAATTTGGATCTGCGTGTGACCTTCCAGTGTGACGCGCTGACTGACAGCGAATTCTCCGAGATTCAGGAGAGCAAGACACATGATCAAGGCTCGCGCACGACGGGTGCAACGGCTTATACACGAGAAGACTATCTTTCCGAGATTCATGACGGCGCCACGGCTTTGCTGGACATTTCACATACTGAACGTGTTACTACTCACAACGAACACCATCGCCATATGCAGACCCGAGCTAGAGTTGTTACCTTGGCTATAAGACAAGAAGAAGACTTGGACCCGGGCTGGGATCATGGTTCGCTATTCCTGAAACTTGTTGCTCGCACCTACCATGGGCTGAGAGCTAAAGGCTTCGTAGTCAAAGTCGAGTATCACAGCGAAGAGATCGATCTCAAGGTATTGTTTGAGGATGACGTCTGGACGTGGACGGAAGATGAATGGGAAATTAACCTCTTTGGAAAGAACATGTTATCAAATGGGCATGCGTCCGGCAATTCACCCCAGAGATACATTTGGGCGCAACTCAGGGACCATTTGTTTCGACGCCCAGACCAAGAAGATGTCACCGCATGATTGTAACGACTGCGTGCAATGAATATAGATGCATCAGATGTGCATCAAAAGTTCGAGATAGACTTGGAAAAGGGCCATTTCGCAGGTCTGACATTCGCCTGGCCAGCCATAAATGGACCTGCCACGTTGGTCCCGACGCATGCCAGGTATCTTTGGTTCCGTTCGTCAGCTATTCGGCTTGGATGGCGACTCCGCATCCATCCCCGGCTCCTGGATTTCGCCCGACAAATTCCCACTTCCGTCCACACTACCTCCATCAACCTCGCTGCTCACACTACCCCTACTTTCTCCAAACGTCGCAGCAAACTGCACAAGCATATTACCATGCTTCACGCTATCAACAATATCTCTTGGATCCACACCAGCTCTGATTCTCGCTAGGATCTCACTCGCTTCCTCATCCGGCAGCGACTTGAGCATCTCGAACAACTCTTCCAGGTCTTGATGTTTACGTTTCGACTGAGTGTTCTCTGTTTCCGTGTACTGACACAGGGAATCGCGGGACGTGCATTCACTGCAACTGGGACGGTTGCCGTTACACTATGGGTTCAAAAGATCAGAAGGCTACTTTGCTGATGATGCTTTATATACATGCAATGTACTTGGTCTGTCGGTACCTTGGTTTTACGACTTCTGCAGGCTGCACAAGCTAGAGAGACGCGAGCTCGCTTCGGTTGCGATGGTGGAGCCTCGACTCTCGGTGAGGCTGCAGGGAGGAGAGGGCGTAGAGGGCGTGCCGCAGCACTGTCGCCGGAAATAGCTGGACTGGTCTGTTGCGGTTGCATCACGCACGAGACGGCAACTAACAGGGGTTGCTTCTTTCTTCTGCTTAGCAGAAATCTGCAAGCAATCTGCCAATCCAAACGACAGGGGAGCCTTCAAGACAGATTCCTACGCGGGCATAAGGAAGAGAATAGCATGCAAACAGTCGGGGGGCAAAAAAGAGGTGAGAAATGATTGAAAGTAAATGGTAACCGGAGAGTGCACAGAAAGGCACACCCAGTTCAAAGCAACATTCGGAAATTGGACTGACTGTACTTGTACAACTAAAGCCGACTTGGTTTACTAGAAAACAATACAACTCACCCTCGCAAAACATCAATATTACCCACTCGCTCCGCCCGCTTGCGGACCAAACGTTTTCTCGATTCGAATTCCTCAATCTTGCCACAGCTCTTGCGATCCCTCACGGATATGTAAGAACGTCGCTAACCACGCTATCCGCCGATCGCGTGGCCTGTAGCGTTGCCTTTCGCCACCGGGTCATGGACCCTGCATACGCATCGTTGCAGATGAACTAAACCCGAAGAGTTTACTATGGGGGTTTTCACTTCTTGGTCGCCCCGAATGCGATTGTTGGGAGGGGGGGTTGTTCCTGGTTATGGGTTTCTCGGCACTGTTAGCTGGTAGTTTGGCGTGTGGGTAGTGCGGTCCGTTGAAATGGGTCGCGGTTGATTTGCCCGATGTCACTTGTATACTTGTATTGGCTGGTGGGTGTGGGTGCGTGTGCCGCAGTGGGGTTTTGAACTACCAGGTACTGCGACTACTACTCATGGTGTTGTGGTATATCGCCGATTGTAAGTAATCTTTGCGACCTTCTGGTACTGGCGAGGGTGTGTTGGCGCTGATGCTAGGTTATAAGCGCCGGTTATAGGCATTTGCTCCTGCCTTGCACTGCCTAGTCATAGCATGAGTTTTCATGGGACCTGAGACACTACACCTATATCCGCAGTTCGTTCTAGCTTTCTGCTAAACTAATCTTACACCCTTCTCGGATGACAGGCTTGGTTCGGATCGGAAGCTGCTGATCTGCAAGACCGAAACCACAGCTCGCGAGATTTACCTACCTAGTTGTTGTTCCCGCCGCCAGTGACACAAACAACGAGAAGGATGCATGCGCCATAGATTGAAACCGGTATCATCTAGACAAGAAGACTCCAAGCTGCAAGCGCCAACAATTCCAGATCCACTACAACAAAGTGTCTCTCACCAGCATAATCGTACCAGCAACACCCCTTTCAATCACCACCTGCATCATGCTCTGCCCACCACATTGGCCACACCCACGGAATCCGAATCCGAACCAATCCCCTGCGCTGATCCACACCCATCTCAAACAGGCAATCCAATTGCGTCAAAGAAAAAAAGGTGAAGCCATCCCAACACCGGCGAAATGTTCCGCGGAGCACCGCCCCCAAATCGCGATCACTATCCTACTCCCAAGACCGCAGTCACACTACGCGAGGATGCAGCAATGAGTCCGAGAGACAGGTTGGGCCAATGAGAAGCTAAGATTGCGTCGGGACGACGCCCTAGTGGAGCGCGGAGGTTCGTGCCGCTCTTCGCTCACAGACACATGGCCAGGGGAGCTAGGGCCAAGGTGGAGTTTGCAGAAAGTAGGGCTGTGGGGACTGGTGTGGCCTGTTTGTGGGCCGATGAGTTGATGGGTTTCTCGATGTGTTTGCCTTCGTAGCGTGATGTCTGCGATGGCGAATGTTGTGAATTGGACGGAGGCTGGCTTGGCTGCTTGACGAAGCTGGCCGCCTTGTCACGGTTGGGGTGGTACTGATTATTTGTAAGCGAGGGCATCGTTGATTGTGGCCTTGCTTATGGTTTGGAGACCTTGATGGATAGCAATACTACAAGGAGATATGTACTGCTAGGGCATCTATGTTATGGTATTAGTGTAGAGCAGGCCAAGATCTCCATTATACGAGCAAGTTTCGATTGTTCGAGTACTTCGTTGCGAATGAGCGAGTCAGTATTCATTATGGGTCGCGAGTCAACGACCTGGAAATTTCGGCGTCACTATGCTATAGAATCCTCGTCACAGGACACGAAATATCTTCCTGCAATATTGTACCCCATTCCGCTTGACCTGAATCATCACCACCTCAATATTCAAAGTCATCATCAGCACTCGGGCCCTTGCTTTTGCTGACACTCTCCTGCCTCTGGTACATCTCAGCAATCATGCGACTTGAGCTTGCTTGGTCAGGCTTCTTGTCGTCCCTCTCCTTGATGAATCGGGGGAATCTTAGACTGACGCCCTTGCCGCCACCAGACACCTCATCTGCGGCAGCCCTGTATCGTGGAGACAGGGTTAGATCGGCAGTCTTGACTTCCCAGACATAGCGTGGCTCAAACCAGACATCGGGCTGGTCTTTGTTGCCGGTAGAATGGGTATAGAAGGGTTTAGGGCGGTCAATGACAATCTCAGAGAGCGTCTTGTGGAGAGTCTCAAGAATGGCTTCCGAAAAACCGGTACCGATGTTGCAAACAGTCTCGTACTTCTCCGTCGAGGGGTTGTAGCAGGCGAGCAGGAAGGCGCCATACCAGCTTGTGCGCTTACCCTTGCCGTAATAGGCCCCCAGGACGACAAGATCCAGAGAGTCGCCCACGCCGGCAAGATAATCTTTCTTGACCTTGAGCCAGTTCTGCGAGCGCTTGGATGGCTCATAGTAGGACTCTGGTCCGTCCAGCATCTTTACCATGAGGCCTTCGCAACCTTCCTTGACGGAGTCTTCAAGAAGAATTTGGATCTCTTCCAGCTCGTTGGTGTTGCCAAACTTGGCGAGTGCGAACTCTCCTTCAACAGGTATGAAGGCTTCATTGAGATGTTCACGACGCTCACGGAAAGACTTGGTCACGAGAGCCTGCGATTGTTAGCGACGATGCGGTAAGTAGGAATCAAGAAGCTTACCTCGCCGTTCAAGTAGAGGAGATCGAAAGCGAACACGCAGACCTTGACCTTTACGTCCTCGACCTTGACATCTTTCCTCTTTCGCGTCATGAGCTGCTGGAATGGCAACACCTTCTTTTCCACCATGTCCCAAGCAACCGTCTCGCAATCAAGAACGAAGCTTTGGGTGCCTTCCTTGACCCAGGTAGGCAGCTTGGCCAGGATATCAGGGTACTTTTTGGACAAGTCTTCCGAGTTTCTTGAGAAGATGTTTGAAACACCGCGGTCGCTCTTGCCGGCTGTAGGAGCAGCAGTCGCCAGCTCCATTTTTGCGTCGTGAGAGACAAAGTGTATCTGGGCACGCTCGCCGTCGTATTTGTACTCGCATGTGAAGTCCTTGCCTTCAAAACGATCCAAAACTTCTGTGATTGACTTTGTTGGTTTGGCAAGCATAGGCTTGAGCGGTACACCAGGCTGCAGGCGACAGTTCTCTCGTAGGTTCATGATACCGTGCTCAAGCATAGCAGGTATGATGACTTCGTAGCTGGGAAGCTCACTATAAACTGTCTTCAGTGTGGCCTCGGCCTTTGCCAAGTCTTCAGTCGATGGCGTCTTGCCCTTCTGTGACATCTCGTGGAAGATCATAGCTTGCGCGACAGCTACCACCACAGTCTTCTCAGCAAGACCCAATCGAAGCTTTCCCTCCAGTGTCCGAACGATGAACTTGGCTTCGCTAGGTCCACCCTTGTCCTTTTCAATGTCAACATGCTTGCCCGAGTTGTGCGCATCAGCTGCCGATAGAAGCTTCTTGATACCGTCCACTTTTCGTCCTTGAGCACCTTGTCCTTCAACAGTAGCAATCCCCATGAGGCCCTTGCGTACGCCTTCTATTGTCAAAGCCTTGGGCTTGAACATGGTAGGTTGTTTGGATCGACTCTTCGCTGCAACAAGTCCAAGATCACCAATCTCGTTCTGGTCGCTCTTGATCTGTTGTAGGTTTCGGCCAGTACTTTCGGAGACAGCCTTCATGATCAAAGACTCGCCGATACCAAGCTCGATGCCTGCGTAGTCAGCTGCGAGCTTGTTCACCATGAGCATGACGGTTGGGAGCATGTCAGATGGTGTCAGTCGCAAGACTTGGCGGAGGAAGAGCGAGCAGTGGGCGAGAATCTCCAGGCGCTTCGTGGTCATTTCGATCTTCGAGAACGTTGTGCAGAGTGCGGCGTATGGCACTGGCTCACCCGGTTTCCAGTCAGGATATGGGTCCTTGGTGTTGGACGAAAGCGTCGTCTGAACCTTCTTCCTCGCCTTCGTCTTGACCTCTTCTGGCTCCTCCTCGGAGCTCACGATCTCTTCCTCTTCCTTGTTTGAGTCGGCATCATCCTCGGGTACAGGTGACGATTTCGCCTCTTTCTTCTTGCCCTTCGCGACCTTTGCCGGCGCTGACACTTCCTCGTCGTCGTCCTCTGGTGTTGCAGCTTTCGGTTTAGCAGCCGCCTTCTTCGACTTCGCTGGTGCTTTGTCCGCCTTTGGCTTCGCAGCTGCTTTCTTTGGCTTCTCCTTCTCCTGCGCTGGCTTTCTCCGTTGTCGTTTTGTTGGGGGTTCTTCTTCAGACTCCTCCTCTTCCTCTTCTTTTATTTGCCTCTTCTTTCCAGTTTCGGAGGTTGTACTGTCGACTTCCATTGCATCATCATCAGTCTCTACCTTCTCCTTGGCAGGTGCCCTGACGTCTGCGTCTGAATCGACATCGTCGTTCTCTTCTTTCTTCACCTCTTCTGGCGATGACTTAGGCTCCTCCTTGGCCTCTACGTCTTTCTTTGCAGGCTTCGGCCTCGTGGAGAAGGAGAGTTTCGACTGTTGCTTCGCTGCGTCGCCGTTGGGTTTCCCGAAGAACTTTCTGCAGAGACCGTAAGCATTGTCCAATTGGCTCGTAGAAGAATTCCAATGCCGTCGCCGCACCCTAACGTAGTCTGAGAAGACTTTACATACCCGAGAGTGGCCTGCTTCGGAGCCATCGCTACGAAAGTGCGAGTGTCGTGTGCGCCACCACGCTGCTGAGGGCAATTGCGGCGTATAAAGATGGAAGACGACTGCAACAATCGGATTGAGGGCGCTGACTTTAAATGGAGTCGAGTTGTTGAAGTGCAACAGGCAGCGAAGCGGAAGGGCATGGTGTTCCAGGCGGCAGGCGCGTCCACGGGTATCAAAGCGCGCCTCCTACGCGCTTGCCAGACGCGAACCTTGAGCGAGCAGACCCTTGCTGATACCGCGTTCACGGGAAAACTGAACAAGTGCCTTGCAGTCTACATTAGTGTTGGAAATACACTGCTGTGAGATGCAAAGGCAATGTAGTTCTCTTAGCTTTTTTGTCTATAGTTGTGCTTTGCAGAGGTAGCTGTCCTATTTTCCCTTGGATGGGGTGCTGACATCATTACACGCCATGGACTAGGCGGCATCTCCAGCATTGACATCTGCAACTTTACAGCTCTACAAAACACCGTGTTTACTAAAATTAACTGACTTCAAGCTGGCGAACTACTTCTGGAAACGTTCGGAGCCGTCTACCTCTACCACCCCGTCCCAGCCCTCCTCGCCGCCGAAAATGTCGAAACCATCTGCGGCACCTCGCCTCACGCCACAATTCTGCTTCAACCAAACCGCACTGCGAGGTCAGCACTCTCATAGACTTGCTAGCCAGCTCACTAACTAATGCGCAAGTCGGCTGAAACAGACTTCCTCCGCATATCACGCGGCGCAATCGACGACTCCATAACACAGAACCTCAACGCCCTCCTCACACCCGCACAACGAGGCTTCGACCCGACTTCTACAAGCACACGACAACTGCCATCACCTGATCACGGTCGGTCGCTACAGCCAGAGCAATGTGAGGGGTTCAAAGAGAAGGTGCTGTTCCCGAGCTGGGCAGTGCGGTCAGATGTCTTAGACTACTGCGCGGGTGTCGCAACATCGCCAGACCCAGACGACCCAGATAGCGTACTACGGCAGATTGAAGACGCCAAAGCGAGAGAGAGGACTGTAGATGAGCGGTTAGATCCATACTCGGGGCGCTACTTCCCACAGGAGGCGAGGACAGAGAGCTTGGCTATGCTCATGCGCAATGAGAGGGCAGTCGAGAAGATTATACGGATGAGAACGTGGAGTATGCTGGGCGAACGGTGTGGCATGACGAGCGAGTCTGCTGAGGTGGCGTTCGACAAGTGGAGGGACACACAACAGCGATGAGGTGGACTTGTGTAGACGGTGCATAGATACATAATGTGGCAGAGCATACAATCTCATCTCATTGCATATCCAGACGCGGCCATGGGGTCTGGGCAGAGAACGTGAGATGCAGCCAGCTACAGGGCCGTTCCTGCGCCATCGAACGCGGGCAGGGCGATATGCACAGCCAAGTTTAACCCCGATATACCCTACATGTACCTAGGTAGCAAGGCATCGCTAATGGTAGCTTGAGCGCACTCTGGTATCGCGTGTCTTTAAAGTATAGCGTCTCTGTCAAGTCGCATCGCATTGAGCTGAGTGCCCCACAAAAACTTCGAAAAGCTCTGCGCAGCATCGCAACACCTTGTTCGCACGGTAGACAAGACAGCATCAACTCAACGACCAAACGCTAATGAGTTCACCGCCGAAGCGAGCACTGAATCACAAACAGCACATTCACAGAGAAAAGGTGTCCCACACCGTCCCACAACTCCAATCCATCTTTTCACGGATAATTGCAATTGGTAAGGATGACGGGCGGATATCGATCTACGGGGCCGGGAACGGAGAACTGTCCACAGAGAAAGGAGGGACAACTCTCAGCATGCCACTTGCGTGGAGCCACGATAATATACATAGGATGTAGATTTCCTAACTGATGATGGAGAAGCAGAACGAGGGACGGAGGCGTGCGTGGTTTTGTAGGCGGTGCCAAGGAGCTAGAGTGGGGATTAGTCAGCGCTGCGCACAGAGGATTGCAGGTTTGGATGGGAAAAGTTCGGTGGTGGGGCACGCGGCGGGAGAGGTTGGTAGAGTGGGTGGTGGCCGTGCGAGGTGAAAATTCGAGATGGGAGCGCGGATATCAGGCTGCAACAGGATAGCTTGTGTTCACAGTGATGGTCGAGACTTCAGTGACGCCATTCATGTTCATCGCATGCGCAGATTCAGCGTAGAGGTCAAGGCTCAATCACAGTATGGTTTCACGGCAAAGACAATATCTATGGGTTCATGCATGCATTCAAGCTAGCTAGACCCATTGTTCGTTCCATCGAGATTCCGTAAGATCGTGATTCATGACAAGCCATCTTTCGACAGCTCACCACAACATAACCCAGCAGACGTAGCGACCGACTCTCTAGTAGAGGCGCTTGGGGGGGCTCATGGTGGCCTTGATGGTCAAGGAGCCCACGTTCTGCCATCCCTTCTTAAGAAGCGAGACGAGGTAGTTGATGGCCAACATGATGTTACCGATCAGCTCGTCCTCAGTCATGCCAACGTTGCCGATAGCGACACCCATGCACAGAACCTTCTTCAACTGGAACTTGATGGTGGACTTGACTTCGTTCATCTTGTTGGCGAGGTCCTCAGCGTGCGAGACGGGTGTGGGGAACTTTCCGGCCTTGGAGAGACCGGGTCCGAGGAGACGGGGAATCTGCTTGATGAGGGCGTCGGAGGCAACGAAGGCGTCGTACTTCTTCGCGAGCTTCTTGATGAGCTTCTTGTTCTTGTTGAGCTTCTTCAAGTCCTGTGGAGTTGTTAGACATGTCTAGCGAAAGACTTCGGGGGATGCTTACATCAGTGCTCATGGCATCGACACCATGGTGCTTGGCACGATCAATGTCGTGCTGGTCACCGAGAACGCAGATGCTCATGCCTGGAACTTGTTAGCATGCGCTTTCTCGTCTGCGCATCGGTAACGACTTACGAGGGCGGGGAAGGGTGGGGAGCTTGATAGTTCCGGAGAAACGCTTGTCACGCTGGGGGTCGTAGTTCTTGAGGCCGATCTGGAGCTCGACGGTCTCGAGGAAGTTCCTCTTCTTGGTCTCGTTGGAGTACTCAAGGAGCTGTTGAACGTTCGTACGAACGCCGGCGACAGAGATTTTCGACATGTTGGCTGATGTGTCTCCCAGAGGATATCGTTTCCTTTGGTGGCTCTGTAGCGGTGGTGGTTGAAGAAGAGAGAAAAGTGGCGGCGGATTTGTCGCTTGACTGTGGCCGTTTCGCCGCTAGCGAAGCCTGCGCTAGTCCGCTTTGGACGACTGATGGAATTCACTTTCCAAGGTTGACATGGAAAATAACATTTCGCCTGTGCTCGTGTTCTCTGCTATGGGTATCGCCGTCAAATTGTGCTTCAAAGGGATACGTCGCATGTCATTCCACACATACCCCAGACGGGTTGTTGCATCGAATACCTTCATGTCACTTTTGGCAACTACGAAGAATACATCACGACTAACTTGCACGAATGTCGATGAAACATGCTTCTGCATTGCTCGCATGCATGGAAGAAATAAAAAATGATACTATACACTTGACTTTTCCTCCTAGAATCCGTGCATTGATGAGTGCACTACGCCATGCAATGCCCGAAAACTCCTCGCCATAACCATGAGAGTAAGAAGAACAAAGTCAATAAACACAAGTTAAATGAAGTAGCATGTGCCCAAGCACAGTGTTGCTACGGGGTATCCCGTGTGAGAAACCCTAACGCCGTATCCGCCGCACCATTTTCGTAAGCCCGATCCGATCGCAACTGAGGGGTATGTCGTCTACGCGTACTGCCGCGCCAAATGAAGCAAAAGCCGAAGCTAGAAATATACAAAAGGCGAAGGAGAGGTATTCAAGATCATCGAAGGTACCTGTGCCAGATGTGCCAGATGTGCAGAGGAGGTGTTTTGTGCTCCCCATTGCATGTCTCCTAGTGCATGAGCTGCTGGTTGTTGGCGGCATCGACGACGTTGTCGGAGAGGTTGATCAAGAGTTGAGCAAGACAGCGCTTAGTGGCTGCGTCGTCTCGAAGAACAGAGGAGAAGGTGGCGTCGCGGAGAGGCTCTGGTAAGCACTGGCGAAGCGCCTCGCGAGCGCGAGCGTTATCGCTCAAGCTGGCAAAGTTAGTTACAAGTACAAAAGACGGACATGGAGTATGCATACCGAAGGAAACACCTAACAACGTGCTTGAGCAGGCGAACGGTTTGCTGCTCCACAAGTTGGTTGACCATGTTGCTGAGTACGGTGCCGACAGCATAAAAGCGCTCGTAGGTCTGACAGATGTAGGCAAGACCGATGTCGTCTAGCAGGATCTTCTGAACGATGAAGATGGCCACTGTCTTGCTGAGCTCCGAGCCAGTCTCCATGATACGCAGGCAAAGCGGGATGATCTCAGTTGTGAGGAGGAAGTTGATAACTTCACTAGAGTCGTTCTTCACCAGAGCGCCAATGACACCGAGAGATGTAAGACGCAGGTATTCGAAAGGCCGCGACTTGGACGTTGTGTTGAGGAACGGGTAGAGGAAGAGCGGGATGTGCGCTGTGAGTGCGTTAGCTACGTCTCCTCGGTGCGATGTCTGACTTACCGCTTAAGAATAGGCCGCGAGTTTCGGTATGAGAGGCGACACACTGGAGAAGCGCAAGAGCGTTGCATACACGGTTAGAAGCAGCAGCGGTCAATTGCGACGGGTTGAGCAGAGGGTAGACGGAGATGATCTCTTGGAGGAGCGAGGCCATGACACCTGGAGTCGTTAGTATCCCGTCGCATTTTCGACAACATAATACGCGTACCGAAAGAGTGCCAGAGGATCAGAGCCAACTCAGGAACTTGTTCTCGCTTCTTGCTCAATTCCAGAAGCGCAGCCTCACGCGTGGCAGGCTTCATGAGCTGGGCTATCCACTCCAAGACGCGCCTGTTCTCCTCCGTCATTCCGATATCGGTGGTCTGGACGTCGTTCGCGGGGCCGCGGGGAACGGCGTTGTTGCCGGGAAGGGTGGTGCCATTGCTGGCGGCGAGTTGTTGGTGGTACTGTCGCTGGGCAGCCGCCTGGACGGCCTGGGCCTGTTGTTGTTGAGCGTGCAGCTGGGCGGCCTGGGCTTGGTGTTGTCCGTGCTGGCCTACATGGTGTTGCGGTTGCTGGTGATGGCCATGGGCTTGAGCTTGAGCGGGCCAGTCGCCGTACTGCTGCTGCTGCTGCTGCTGTTGCGCGAGGAAATGTTGCATTGGCCGCGATTACCGACAGGTTCGTATTGATTGTGGGGTGGAGGTAAGATAACAAGGTTTGCGCGACTTTATATGGTGAGGCGGCGATTGCTTGCGAGGTCACGCGGTGGGGAAATCGGACGTGGTGAGTCTGGCAGCACTCGAGAGCACTCATGGAGTCGCGAAACACCCCGCTAGCGCCGGGGCCTTCCACGGTTAGTCAGCTATTTTAGGCGTCATGCTTCCTCAGTAAAGTAACTATCTCTACATACTTTCACCTCGTACAGGAAAACGCTGAACAAAGACACGTTATAGCAACTAATCGCCAATGGATCCACTACTGTCTGAAGACGAGCTCCAACATCTGCGCGATGCACGCGGAGCAAGCTCGTGGATAACCCGCCTTTTTGTGAACAGCATCCCAAGGAACAGCTTAAGCCGGCGGAGAGCAGTCACTAATGCCAGACTCTATTGCACTTTATTCAAGAAAAAGACCGAAACACTCTAGAGCCTACATTTACATCCGATCATCTCTTTTGCATACTTTCATCTTAATACAGGCTGCAAACCTATTCAGAAATTTCCTTGTATGAAGTGATTGTGCGAGTGAATATGGCATCGACATCCAGAAGGAGTTGACAGATCTGTGCTTCTGCCAGACATCCGTGGATCCATGAAAGACGCATGATCTCAGTGATGAGAGTGTAGAACAGTGTAAATGTCGACATCGTTGTGGTAAGGATGGAGTCATGACGCGCTTGTTGAGGGTCTGCTGTCGATAGTGATAGGCATGTAGCGCGTGCTTGGTCGTGCACGTATCTGATCAACGCATCTGCGATACGCGACCCAGGTTGTCATGGAATTGACTGTCTGAGACTTTTGCTAGTGCGTCATAGAAGGTCGTGTAGAATTGATGTCGCGCGTTTGCTCCTGCCCTGCACGTAGTCTTTCCACAGTATCCAACACCCAACCGACACCACCACATTGATTGCTTCCTACATTGACAGAAGATGGAGGAATACGATCCGGCAAGATTCGCAGGTGGTACTGTCAACCAAGCCCGATTCTACCATTTTATCTGGATACAGACTGTACATGTCCGCATTGGCAAGGCCACCAGCGATCGATCCAGGCGCTGGTCGACCTTCTTTGCGGCGAGGATTGTTTGGTTCTACAGATTTCAATGCTGAGGAGTATCGTCGTATCTGGAAGATGGGGTTCATGTCGTCCCGACTTGTTTCATTTCTGAGACCTCTGGATCACATCACTGGTGAGGAGGGACAGGTGGTTAGGGTTTCGACATGAAAACATGCAAAGTATATGGCCTAACGTCGATGTAGGCTCTAGACCTGTTTAGGTTTTTTCTTGTATGAGGTGCGAGCTCTATCGTGCCTTCCTTCTACGATGGCATGCGCTTGTAGTGATAGAACTGCATACACACAGCCTCACCATGGCAAAGTTACCGAGGCAGCTCTGTGTCGCTAGCATCTGCACCTAATTCACAGCAAGGGTCCCGAGCAGACACACTCCACAAGCATAGTCAGAAAGCGATTCAACATTCCTAAAACGAGATCCAAGACCATCTCGTGTCATCTACTACCAACCGCGCTCACCCCTACCTCAGAACAACAGAAGAATAAACATATGAAATTCGTGGGTGTCTTCACCCTTAAACGGTGCTTCCAGCCAAACCAAACCCTCCCCACACTAAAAGAATTACAATCGCACATAACAAAAGCCCCTCGTGTAGAAGTGAACCATGCATACCAATGCCCGCGAAATAATCAAAAGAGAAAACGCCTAAAACCCCTTCTTCTTCTTCTTCTTCTTCTTCTTCTTATCTGTACTCGAACTAATCATCAATCAAAGTCTTAGCTCTGATAGGATAGTCTGAGCCATATTCTTGTACTGCCATGTACCCCCATCCACTTTCTTAAACTGGATGCCGTGCAGCGTCAACAGCGGAACCTTGACGATCAAAATCTCAAACACCAGACTCATGCTAGAGCCCATGTCGCTCTGCACCTGCGTCGATGTTTCGCCCGCCGCTAATGCGCGTCGTGGTCGTCGCTCGTCCCGTTCTTCGCTGCCGTCAGACTCGTCGGTATTCGTGTAGCTTTGGTCCGCAGGCGATGGTCGTGATCGCGATTTCGGTGTCCCAGGTGCTCGGTGGTTGTCTCGGAACTCGTCACGATCTCTGTCACCGCCCATGAAGCCGCCGAAGCTGATCTTTCTCTTGTGTCCTCCACTCGGTGGGGACGCTGGCGAATCCATAGGCTTGTTCATGTCGATGCTAGGTGCATGTCGACATCGAAAGCCACCTTTGACTTCGGTCCACTCGACACCAAGCTGGTCGAGCACCCTTATTAGATCATCCTGGATGATGGGAAGGGGCTTGGTGCTTGTCGTTGAGACGCTGAAAAGACCTTTGAGGAACACAGGCTTCACAGCATCTGGACTCCGACTAGCTTCTGCTTGCGCTTCTGCAAGTTCTGCATCTGTCTCTTCGGGTACATTGGCTTCCTTTGCTGCCTCCCTCTTCATCCTCCTCGCTTGAATGCTTTCTCTTCGCGCATGGCCCAGCGATTTCGCTCGGGAAGCTTGCATGGGCCGTGGGCTCGAAGTGAGATCGTCGGAAGCAGCATCGTTGTTTGGTCGAACTTTGTTCGCGCTCAGCTCAGATCTATCTGTTCTGTCTGATCCACTCGTGGGCGGAGGGTTTCCAGGGTCTTCCGAAGATCGACCGCGTCGACTGAGTCGTCTCCGGAGATCAGCCGAGTTGACGCTGGTGGAGCGACCGAGTGCCTTTAGTTTCCGCGCAGCGCTGTTGCCAGTGCCGGGAGGTGAGAGTAACTCGGGTTGATTGTTGGAGCTGTCTGGAAGATACGAGGCAGAACCTCCTTCGCGACCGCGCGGTCTTCGAATGCTGAAGCTCTTTCTCGGCACGGTGGCTGGCGCTGGGGCCGGTGCGGGTTCGGCGGGACTGGAAATTGCGACCGCTGGAGTTGGTGGAGGCAAGGGCTCAACGGTCCGGTCCTTCTCATGACTCCTGTACTTTCTGGTACTGAAGCGGCGCAACAGACCTACGGCAGCACCCTCTTTCTTCGGTTGCTCAACCTGAGGCGGCAACACCGGGGGCGGGTTGTTTAGGTCGACTCGTTTCAGACCTTCGGTTATGTCATCTTCGCCGTGGGTCCTTGCTCTTGGTCGCGACCTTCCACCTGTGGGCTTTTCGCCAGCCATCTCGTAGGCAGCTGAGTTGGTGTATGCCGCTGGTGGCGGCGGAAGATCTGGCATCTTCAACGGTTTTTCGTCCGGCTCCTGGGGCATGGCAACAGGACCTGGGTTGGCTTCCTGCCGTTCACGATCTCTCTTCTCCTTAACCAGGAAGTAAACTGATAGGAGAGGACTGTATGCGTTGACTGGATCCATTCCCCGCTGAATGTCCTCGGATGACGACGCAGTCAACTGCTCTCGACTTCCGATTGAAGTGCGTCTTTTGTAAAAGTCGAATATGCCCTTCTTCTTCTCCGCTTCTGGTGTCTGTGCAGTCGCCTTGCGGGCGGCCGTTCGCACAGCGCGTTGATATTCCTCTGACTGAATCACGTTGGTCAATTGCGTGGTGATGTACTCGGTTGTACCGAAGTCGAAACCCTGCATTTTCTCAATAATCTCGCTGTCCAGAGGTAGTTGCACGGGTTCTCTGTGGGGCAGGTAGTTTTCGGGAGGGCTGTTGAATCCCTTGGTAAGCCAGGGATGGCTCATGATCTCCGAGAGGGTCAGTCGCTGGGTGGGGTCAGTTTGCAGCATTCGGTGGATGAGGTTGCGGCATTCTGGCGGGGTTAGCTAGATATGGAATTCTGAATTGGTGTAACATACCTGCGGACAACCATGGGGGATAATCGACATGGCCCTTCTTAATCTTGGCATGAAGCTGTGGCATGCTCTGGTCATCGAACGGCACCTTGCCGCAGACTAAGACGTACAGCACAATACCAAAACTCCAGACGTCAACCTCTGGGCCAGTATATTGTTTGGCCTGGAGGAGTTCGGGGGCGGCAAAGTACAGACTTCCACAAAATGTCTTGAGCTGATTCCTAGGCGAGAACAAGTTACTCAGTCCAAAGTCAATAATCTTGATGTCGCCCATCTTGCTGATAAGGATATTCTCAATCTTGAGATCTCGGTGGACGATGCTGTTCCTGTGGCAGTAGTCCAGGGCGCTGGCAATCTGTCGAGCGAACTTGCGCGCCTGCTTTTCCTTGAGGCGGCCGTGGGAGATGATGTAGTCGAGCATCTGTCCACCATTGACGAACTCGAACATCATGTACCAGTGGAAGTTTGTGCGCACGACATCCTTCATGCCGCAGATGTAGGGATGGTTCAGCAGACTGACAATGGCAGCCTCCCTGGCGGTTCGGACTTCTTTGGAGTGGTCGGCTCGTTCGCGGTCGGCGGCGCTCTGGTGCTGGTCCTGGGACTGTCGCGGGACGATCTTGACGGCGGCCTGTTGTGATTAGTACGTGTTTGAGTGTTCCTCTATCTCAGCTGGATGCGCCATCATGCCCCACGTAAACAACCAAAGTACACACCTGCTCCCCGGTCTCGGCATTCTTGGCCAGCTTGACCTTTCCCATGCTGCCGGCGCCAATGGTCTTTCCGAGCGCCCATGTTCCGGTGCTGGGTGCGGTGATGGTGGTCCTGCGCTTGTTGACGGGCTGAGGCTGGCCCGGCCTGGCTTCGGCAGCTACGCCATTGACGGGCATTGCGGAAGTCGTCGACGCGTCAGACGCATACCGCGTGTGGCTCCGGCGGGTGGCTTCGGTGCGGCCTGGGTCTTCGCTGCGGCGTGAGGGCTGCGGTGAGGGCTGCTCGTGGGCGACGTTGCTCTGCTCGTAGTCTCGGCGGGCGACGTTGGGGAGGCCGCCTGGCTGATGGCGGGCGGGCGCGCGGCTGGCGGTGGGCTGGCTCTGGCTCTGGGAGCGATGGGGGCGGTCGATGGATCTGCGCGACGAAGAAGAGGTGCGCACGACGGCGGGCGATGATGGGGCGGCGGCCGACATGGTGAATGCGCTGCCTCTACCACGGTTACGCGCAACGCAGGGAGCAGATGCGGGCCTCGCTTAGCACAGACGCACTGGGCGTGGAGCGAGCGCAGAGCCGCAAGCAGCAAGGCTATCGTGACAATGTGGAGAGATTACTTTGTTGTCCTCGGTGGGTACTGCGGCGTAAGGGTACAAGAGGTTAGGGGCCGGTAGATGGCAGTCGCCAAACTTGGCACCGGCGTGTTGGTAGGCTGGTCTAGATAGGCGTCTGCTGGGACGGATGCAGAACACGGGTTACAGCAGAGAGATGCAGCATCGACGTCGAGAGAGCATGTACTGCGTCCGCCCGAGTGCATGTGTTGTGTTGTTATGGCTATTTCTGGGCGGAGGTCAAACACGATAGCTCTCTCGCTCCACGCCTAGCTCGTCGCCCAACGCCAGGCCGCTGTCGTGGGGTAGGTTTTCCTTCGGGACAATGCGTCCACCCTGTTTCTGCGGTCCTCCTTGTCTTAATTCATACCAGTCAAAGAAATACCTCAGGAGGCACGCTTTTCTCTTTGTCGCTGCCTCAATCTCACAAGATTGCGCTCCAGCTGCTCTATCCATTGATCAGGGTCTCAACGAGCTTAGCCGGACACCAGCCTTGCTTGCTCATTAGGCCGCTCGACCCAGGCGCGGCACTACATCATCGGGCCCACCCTGCCTACTAACTCCTTTGTCTTAGTCCAACGGCAGCCAGTCCAGTCACTTGAGCTGAGCGCTGCGAATTCTACCGAAACATGAAACTCACACCCGTAGACAACTGTGCAGTTTGTAGTCCCCGTGCGGCTTGTTGAGTTGGCTACCGGACGTGGTCTGACTGCGCTTAGTCGCTGGTCGCTGGGTAAGCGTCCCTCGGCCAATAGCATCGCGGCTGATTAGTCACCCATCGGCCGCTTACTCGTGATCCGCTTCAACTTTCCCTCGCTTGGCTGGTGACTGCTCGACGGCTTGACGAACCTGGTCTACGGATTGCGTTAGCCAAATCTGGCTCAAGGAATCTGGTCCCGAAATAACCTCCCACGACTTGCGCAACTCAACTCCCGACATCTATCGCCATGGCATACAAGCGGCCGCGCGCGCCTTCCCCGACTAACGCGCAAAAGCGCTCTCGCGGCGGACCGACAACCTACATCTCCCTAGGCACCGGGCTTCCCGAAGAAGAGGCCGATGATGGCGCTTTCGTGCCCGTGTGGAAGCAGACCGTGACGGACGAGCGAGGTCGCCGGAGACTCCACGGCGCATTCACAGGAGGTTTCAGTGCAGGGTAAGTTTCCGAGTCATACTTTGACGAACGCAAGACTTCTTGACTATGCTAAGATACTTTAATACAGTTGGATCTAAAGAAGGATGGACCCCGAAAACATTCGTTTCCTCGCGCGCAGACCGCAAAAAAGACCAGCCCAATGGCCCGACCCAGCGAGCAGAAGATTTCATGGACGAGGAGGATCTGGCAGCAGCAGCCGAGTCGCGCCAACTGGAGACTGCGCAGAACTTTGCCGGCATAGGCGAAGCTGGACGAGCGAACGACGATGGACTATTCGGCCTGTTTGTGACCCAGGAGGAGACAATGGGCGTCAAGATTGCGCAGAAGATGGGCTGGCGACGAGATCAGGGCATTGGTCGCAAAGTGCGCCGGAATGCTGACCTGGAAGATGGCGCATCGGGACCCAAGGACGACGCAGCTCATCTGTTTGCGCCTCAAGATGCTCGGATTATGACTTTGCCACGAGAAGAGGTGCGTCGCAAAGGCCTGGGATACACGTCGGAAGCCCGCTTGGGTGTTGTGGAAGAAGAGGCTGCGGATCGTCCATCCAAGTTCGACTTGCATTATCTTGAGGGTCCGAAGAAGGCATCGATTGTGAAGAAACCTGCGCCGAAGAAGTCTTCCTTTGGCGTCGGTGTGCTAAACGATACCGGCTCAGACGACGAAGACCCTTATGAACTAGGTCCAAAGATCACATTCAACAAGACCATAGGAAAGGAGAAGAAGGGGAAGAAGCCCAGTAAATTCGCCAAGCCCGGGGCAGGAGAGAAGCATGTCTTCGTCTCGAAGAAGAGTTCGTCCAAAGCCTTAGTCTCGCTGAGCAGGCCATCTATAGATGGGAGATCTCCGTTGAGTGGCTTCACTTTTGCGGCCGGCCTCACCGAACTCACCAGCAAGCCTAAATATCCTCCACCGAAGATACCTCCAGGTTGGAAATCTTCCAAAAGTGCCGCTCCCACTTCAGAATCGAAAGACTACCAATCTGTAGCAGACGCAGCGAAAGCATCAACGTTGGATGCTAAAGGGCGTTCGGCACTGTTGGGGGAGAAAGCTTTGCCCGGAAAGTCCATCTTCGACTTCATACCCAAGGACGCCCGAGACCGGTTGGCTGCATTATCTGGTAAAGCCGATCTGCCCCAGGGCCTGGGAGAAGCTGCTCCTGAAGGACATTTGCCCGCAAGCAAAGCCCAACCCAAAGACCTGTGGAGTCTCGTGCCTAGTCTCGATAGGAGTGTGGCAGCTGCGGCACTTGCCAAGGGTGCGACGGGCTGGATGCCTTATGCTGAGGACATGCAGAAGCGTGCACGTTACGTCGGCTTTCTAGAGTTGAAAGCAGGACTGAAGGAGGACCTGCCAGAACGAAGGGAGGGAGTATCAGTCTCAGACTGGATCAAAGAGCTACAGGAGTTTGCACATGCTGCAGAAGTCTTCAAGCCCACAACTGGTATCATGGCCTCCCGATTCACATCCGCGTCATCCTCAACTCTGAACGGAAACGATGGTGGAGCAGCGAATGCGAACCTTCTACGACAGCCAGCCGCAAAGCCAGAAGATCCCGCAGAGCAGGCGGCGAAGCTAGGCATGTACGGTCCCATGACTCGAAGTAGTTTCCCCTTCTACCCATCGCGACTCCTTTGCAAACGCTTCAACGTCAAGCCCCCGCCAGACATGCCACCGGAGTTTGATGCTGGTGAAAGTTACTTCAAATCGCAGACGGAGGAGGCTGTTTCCAAGTCGGCTATGGAGAAGCTGCAACATGAGTTCTTGACTAACGGTCCTGCGCTCCAGCGGCCGGCTTGGATGGGTCAGGCATCGGAAGCTGCTGTCCCAGTTGCAGCTGTGACTACAGAACAGAGTGGACATGCAGCTGTGGATGTGGAGAAGAACGAGGCGCTTTCGAATGATCGGGCGAGTGAGGATGTTTTCAAGGCTATCTTTGGAGACGACGACGATGATGAGGACTGATGGAGAACTGCATTCGCTCTCACATATTGCACCACCGAATACGTGATTGCTAGGCTTCTGGGGACGTGTCTGGGATGTATGGAGCGATGCATGATAGGATTGAGAAGGTGTTTCTTCGTAATATTGATTGATGTTTAGATCAATATAATGCGACATGGCAAATTCGTTTTTGGCCAATTGTACTAATTTTGACAACAGACTTCCGAATCACGATGCTAATAATATCTACGGAGTTGATGAGTTCATTAAGGATGTATCGTTGATAGACGCGGTACCAGACGCAAGCGAAAATATCACCGACTCGCCGAGGCTCGGAACATGTCGTCATGACACTTTTTCGCGTGAGACCGACAGACACGTTGTTACTCTCTCACCCTAATATCAGCGGCCAGTCTTCCAGGGCTGTTATCATGATGCGTATTGCAGCTTCAGATCTCTTAAAATAGGAATTGAATACTTGACGCCTCGGCAATGTCAGATGGCGCCCGCGGAAAGCGCTCGTCGTCCTACTGTAAGTGGAAAGAGCGAAGAGCATAATTGCTATTGCGACAGCTAGCGTATGGCAGTCACTAACAAGTGCGCAGTCCACTTCTTCGCTGGCCTAAACTCAGGCATCCTGTCTGCCGTCCTTCTCCAACCCGCCGACCTCCTCAAGACCCGCGTCCAACAATCCCGCTCGAGCACCCTCCTCGGTACCATCCAGTCGATAGCCAGCGGCCCGAACCCGATACGTCAGTTCTGGAGGGGCACATTACCTAGTACCCTGCGCACAGGATTTGGCTCTGCCATATACTTTTCAAGTCTCAACGCGTTACGACATAGAGCGAGTCTGGTCGCAGCGGGCAGCAGCAGCGATGCAGCAGTCAAAGGCGCGGAGCACTCGAGCTCTCTGCCCAAACTGAGCAACACCGCGAATCTGGCAACGGGAGCCTTTGCGCGGACATGGGCGGGCTTCATCATGATGCCGATAACCGTGCTGAAAGTGCGATACGAGAGTAGTTTGTACTCGTACAATTCGCTCTTCACAGCATCTCGAGACATCTTCCGAACAGAAGGACTCAAGGGCTTCTTCGCTGGTTTCGGCGCAACAGCCGTTCGCGATGCACCCTACGCGGGGCTCTACGTCCTCTTCTACGAGCAATCGAAACGGAAACTTTCTAGTCTCGCAACCAAGATTGAAGAGACATCCGGCACCGCCACCAAGCTGTCTACCAGCACATCCGCGGGAATAAACTTCATCTCGGGTGTTGCTGCAGCGGGGCTGGGGACGACTATTACGAACCCCTTCGATGCTATCAAGACGCGTATACAGCTTATGCCTCATAAGTACGGCAATATGGTACAGGCGAGCAAGAAGATGCTTGCGGAGGAGGGCATGCGTAGCATGTTCGATGGACTCGGTATTAGGATCGCGAGGAAGGCAATGAGCAGTGCGCTTGCCTGGACGGTCTACGAAGAGCTGATTCGACGAGCGGAGACTTTGAAGGAAGTCGTCGAGGAGAAGATATAATTACGAACTGTACGATACTTGCATAGCCGGCGTTCGCTGGCGCCGACACTCGGCTAGACACCTCTTCGCTCACATGCACATTGGAGTGTTCAAATGGAATAAACGATCTGCATCTTAACGTCTCTCACGGAATACCTATCTCGTCAAAGTTCACACCATCTAATCAAGACCGAAAGTCTGGAAGTTCGGACCGACCCTGACTGGAAAGGTGCGGCTGAAGAGCTGTGGCTATTAGGGACGATCTGGCGCAAATCTAGCCCGAAAACGCAGCCTCGGGCACATGAAGGCTTACTCCGATCAGCTTGTTGGTCACGATACCTCGGCGGGTCGCACGCGAGCGGAGCTGTTTCATGAGGCGCTGAGAATGGAGAACATGTGTCTTGGAGCGCGCGTCAAAGGGAGATCAACGGAGTGGGTGTACCCACGAAGTTGACACTTGAAGATTGATCGGGTTGCTTGATAGCAACGCTGTACACTAACAAGGCTTACTTGATATGTCACTTCCGCCCCCAGCCTAGAGTAGATGGAGGCTTTGGCGCTTGATGGCGCTTGATTAGTGTTATTTTCGACATGCCCCACCAAACCATCACCATCCTCGTGCCGCTAGCTGGAGAGACCGAAGGATGTAGGGCAAAGCCGTCGCAAGAATTGCACACTGCAGCGCTACAACAGCGCAGAGGGGACGCAGGCATGTGGACGGCCTCCTACACTATCGTTGATAGGTCAAACATGCCTTCCGGCTGATTTGTGTTCACAAGACCGGGCGCATGAGGATGCCGCTAGTGATCAGGCAGCTTTCAGCCCCCATTCCAGCAAGAGGGGCGCAATTCCTTCAAGTTCTGCTGCAGCCGCACCTTTGCTGACATTCCTGGTTTCTTACGTTACCTTCTCTTTATACCGTGTCACCTCTGCTGCTGTGCCGCCCCCTCAGCGTCGACCCCGCTCTGTGTGTCCACGCCGCAACTGAGACCAACCCAAAGGTTTTGGATTGATTGCTCTGCTTTGTCCTCACTTCAGATTTCAGACCGAACAGTCAGGATAGTTTTTATACTTTTCACCCGTCTTTTCTGCCTCTTCGCCCACTATGCCACGAGCATCCGACTGGGACCCGAGTTACTCGACGGACGATGAGTGGTCCAGGCACAAAGTCACAAAGGACACTTTGAACATTCACACTCGTCATGTTCATCCCCCCGCACCCCGACCCCCACCGCGGAGAGTCCAAGACGACGAGGTCTATCGTCCTGACTATGGTCGTCGCACGACAGAGTTTCTGGCTCCAGAAGTGCACTATACAACCGGTCTCCATCGAACTCGCTCACAAGGTCATGCGCCTGCTCCCAACGTGACAATCTACAACACCAGTCACCTGGATAACGATAGCCACCCCCGTGTAAGCACTGAGCAGAAGGGTCAAGACGCCAGTCCCCGTGGCCGACGCATGCCTGGTGGGTTTGAGGACCTGGAAGATAATATCGCTGCGCTGCGAGCAGACATAAAGAAGGAGCATCGTTCGCGCTCTAGGCACGAGTATGAGCATCAACGTGCTCCCGAGCCCAACTACGAAGACAAGATCAAGTTGACGCTTGCCGAGCAGCGCCTTAGAGATCTTGAAGATAGGCTTGAGAGGGAGCGTCAGGAGCGATACCATCATCATTCGCCAGACCGTAGTTACGAGGACAAAGTCAAGTTGACACTTGCTGAGCAGCGGCTTCGGGATGCTGAACAGCAACTCGAAAGGGAAAGACGTCATCACTCGTCAGATAGCTACAAGGATAAGATACAAGAGGCACTAACGCAACAACGCCTTGAAGAAGCCGAGGAGAAGGCTGAACGAGAACGTTGGGAGAGGGAAACCGAGAGACGGGAAGAATTGGCCAGGCGCAGGGTTGAGCTTGAGTTCATCCATGACAGAAGGGACCGTGAGCAAGAAGCGGAAAACATCAAGAGAATGGAGGAGAGTATGCGTCGCGATTGGGAGTTGAAGCGAGAGAGGGAAGACCGAGACCGCGAGCGACGCGATATCGACGAGGAGAGAAAGAAGGCTCAGATCATCGCCGAGAACAGGGCGAAGATGTCCAGAGAGCAAAGGGAGGCTGAGGAACAACGCGACAAGATGCTTGCCAAACTAGAGAGGGAGCAGAGAGAACAGGATGACGAACGCAAGCGGATACTCGCAGAGGCCAAGCTCAAGCAAGCCAGAGAGCAACGTGAGGCCGAGGAACAGCGTGAGAAGATCCTTTCTGATATGGAGAAGAAGAAGAAGCGAGAGAACGAAGAGCGCGCGCGCATCATTGCGGAGAATACGGCTAAGCTTGAGAAGGAGGCACGTGAGCGTGAACTCAAGGAAAAGGCGTTTGAAGAAGAGCGCAAGCGAATCATCGCTGACAACGAAGCCAAAGTAGCTAAACAGGCAAGAGAGGCAAAGGAAGCTCAACAGCGTGCTGTCGATGAATACCAACGAAAGAAGGCCAAAGAAGAGGCCGAAGCTCAAGCAGAGAAAGACCGTATCATCTACGAGTACGAGCGCAAGAAGATCCTAGACGCCGACAAGGAGAAGCGAGCAAAAGAGGAGCTCATCATGAAGCTCAAACTCGAAGAGGAAGAACGAAAGCGCAAGGAAAAGGAAGAATTCGACGCCTTCACGAGAAAGCAGCAAGCGGCAGAAGAAGCAGAGAAGCGGAAGAAGGAGGCCCAGGAAAAGGAGCTCGAGGAAACTATGCGCAAGCGACTCGCTCAATTTGGCTTCCAAGACAACCAGATCCAGGCGCTCGTCAACCCGGACAAGCAGCGTGAGCTTCAAGCAGGCATGATGCCCAACCATCCTCTCCATCCAATCGCTCCTCCTGCGCCTCCGCCACCACCGCACCACCATCACTCTCATTCTCACTCGCACTCTTCTTCGCATCAGATCGCTATTGCGCCTCCGCCTACCTACGCAAAGGTACACAGAAGCCATCTCGACGTCGAGACGCTGCACTACTACGACATTCCCTACGAATTCGATGTTGTAAGTCCCCTTCCACCAACCCCATTATCTGATACCAAGTACTATACTAACATCCTACCCAGAACCCCGAGTACATCATCGTCCTCCGCGAAATGTCCCAACGCGAAACCGACATCCTCTTCGAACATACCCGTCGTCTGCGCACTGGACACGGTAGCAAGTTGTTTATTGAATCGGAAGGGAGGGATAGACACGGTAAGAAGGAGTATGCTTTTGTGAGGAAGAAGTCGAGGTCCAGGTCGAGGAGTGTGGTTGGGGGTTCGTCTAGGCAAGCGAATATCAGTTTGGGGGAGATGTTTTATGGTAGATAAGGGTGTTGAGATGGGGTTTTATGATGCGGTTATGTTTTGGAGGTGTTGGTTTCTCTTTGCTCATGACGACTTATACCAATCTTCTCTCTAGGATTTTATACACATATATAGGTACCTTTGCTCGGTTGTTCTGTTACGTAGTTCTCTATGCATGGATTTGGCTTATTGTCGATCTCGATCTCAACTCATGTGACTTCACCTGTCTACGTCGCTTGCGATGCTGTGTAACGCTTTGCACATATGCATGCGTCTCAACGACTTCCAGCTCTTCACCGGTGTTGTGCTACGTCGATTCGGGTCTACGCTTTTTGGATGAACGGTGCTGATCTTCTAATCCATTCTAGCTCAAAGACGTGCGACTGAATTTATGCCACGCGCGATCTTACCAACTGCCGCTTTCACAGAATTTAGGAAGTGAAGAGTGTAGCACGTGCTTGTGCGTCATCCATGGATCGCACCTGCCTGACAGCTCTAGGGCTGACGCGTGGGGCCCACTCACGCCTCTTGCCTCGGCATGCGGTCGGCTTCTGATGTCCGGGAACATGACGCTCAGTTGCCGCAACACCATCGCTCCGACAGACTCTCTCACACTTTCCTTCTAGCATGCGTTGATACCCCTCTTAGTGTACTTTTACTCCTTCTTGATTCGACATGGCGGAGCTTTGTGGGCCTTCAAATGCCCTGCAAAACTTCCAGAAGCACACGACCGTAGACCGGACGCTTCAGCAGGACCGCTTGGTCGGGAGGCATTCACCGGCGCAGGTGTGTGGTTACACTCGAAACTTGCGCTTCGCCATATTGACGGTAGCAGGGCTTTAGATCATCCCCGGGACCAAATGTAGGCGCCTTAGACAACGAGTTTGAAGCCTTTCAAGCCGGCGGCCGGCCTCTTCCAACACAAAACTTCCAACCTTTCGATCCACGATTCGCGCAACCTCCTCCACAGTTTGCGCAAGCTCCACAAGCACCCGACTGGGCGGCCGACTTTCAACGCTTGAATGTTAGCAGTCCGCCGCCACAGACGTTTCAGCAACAGCGACAGCGACAGCAGCCGGCGAGCGCAGCGTCAGCATGGCATCAGGACTTCTTGAGGCAGCAGGCTCCGGTCTCACAGGCGCCTGCATTACAGCAAACCCCGTATGGAGGCATGTCGGGATACAACATGGGTGGATTTGGCGGACAAGCATACATGCAGACACCAACTTTCCAGAACACCCAGGTCTCAGAGGTCGCGCAAGGGAAGCAGCGCGCCCAGGATGACGTACCGGCGTTCGACGAGGCGGCCTTTGAACAAGCATTTGCGCAGGCGCAACAAGACATGATGGAGACGGCAGAGGCAGAGCAAGTACACACACAGCCAGCGCAAGAGGCGCTGGATCTGGACCGGCCGGGTGAGATGGATCCTCTTCTTCAACGGATACGAGAAACGCGGCCAGGTGTGTAGTGTCCGTCAAACCAACTACGAGTGCTGACTGTGCGCTTAGCTGTTTACTCCGCCATCCAGGTTTGGAGCGAAACTGGTCTCGGACGAACCGACGAAGCAGTAGCCTACCTCGAGAACATGGATCGCCTGGAGAAGAGTGGGACACTGGTACAAGATGCGAACGAAGGGAAATGGATTGTCGATTCTCTTCAAAGAATCGTGAACCGCGATGCGCCTCAAGAAGTCAAGACGCGCGCCGAAGAGCTCATCAAGGCCATCAACCAACGCCTCATGTCGCAATACCCACTCGGCTCACGCGTCCAGATGAGCGAAGAGCAAATATGGCAGGATCTAGAAGCAGCAGGCTACATGCGAACGCCAGAGCCGCTACAACACTTCGAGCAGAAACCAGAAGAAGAGCAGAAGCAAGAACAACCGCCAAGAAACGAAGACGATGAGATGGCGGCAACAGCAGGCCGGTTGCTAGAGCGCGTAGCAGACAACACAAGCGAGAAATTCCAAAACTCACAATTTCTGGGATTAATGCGCCGCCTGCGAGACCGCGAAGTAAGAGTACAAGAGGACAAGATCGTCGAAGTTGATGCCAGCGCTCCACAATCACAGTCCCAGCCAACAAACACAATGACCACGCCCCAAACCACCATCTCCCAGCAACCACAACCTCAAACCCAACAACACCCACCTTCATCAACGCAAATCCCCGAAATCGACCCCACGATCCTCTCCCACGCCGCCACCGACTTCGAAGCCCCAATCTACTACGGCGAGGACCCACAACCACAGCAGTATGCCCAGCCTCCTCCTTCTTCCTCCCCACATAATCCCCCCAGGGAGTCCCTAATAACTGATGAGATTTCAGAACAATATAGATACTACAATGTCCATGCCGCTTATCACCGGTGAGACGATGTTTACGGAGCCACGGCGTTTTATTCCACGGCATGAGCAGGATGAGGATCTTTGGAGGGATGCTGTGGTGCCGGGGAGGGATCCGGTGACGAAGGGTAGGGGGTCTGGGTAGATGGTCGTGATTTGGGAGGGACTTGGGGTAATATGCATCGGAGATGTCATGCACATGAGGAGTTCTTACATCAAGAGCTGTTCTACATGTCGCATCTAGCATTTGACTATCATCATTCGTATATTGAAAGCACAATTCTACGGGCGCAAGCTCATCTACTGCATCACTCATCAAGACCGCCAAGCTCTCAAGCTCCTCACTTCCACCCCTATTCTACCTTCCCTTCTCCCTCCCCTTCCCCTACCTCACCATCATCACCCGGCACCCAAATCCCCACCCCCTTCTTATCCACCCTCATCCCCTCCGTCCCCTGCACCTTCAACGTCTTATTAAAGTACCGATCCGTAACCTTCAGATTCGGCATAATCCAATCCCCCTCTACATTCGACAGCAAATTATACCTGACCGTCTGCCGACTCATAGGCAGAAGATGCAACGTCCGTAGTTTAGGTCCGCTGAAGCCAAAGTCCTCGCTGGCTTCCATGGCGAGCTCGAATGTGAGGAAGTGCATGGTGGGGTTCTCGAGGACGTAGTCGAGGTGGATGAGTGAGGGGGTCGTGGGGGAGAGGTGGTGGGAGGCGAGGACGCGGGGTTCTGAGGAGGGGATTTGGATGCGCGGGATGGGGAGGGAGGATGTTACTGGGGAGGCGGTGGGGTCGGACGTTCGCTTCCATGTTATGTTGAGAGTGGTGTCGAGGGCGGTGGAACGTCGTTCCTCGAGGTTGTTCTTCTGGATATCCAGGCTGAAGCCCCATTCGCTGAGGACCTGGGGTTCCATGGGGGTTTCTGCAATGGTGAATTCTTTGGTGACGTCGCATGTTGCGCCACCGTGGATGCTGTGGACTTGGACGGCTAGGTCGCTGACGATGAGCTGTTCGTCGGCGAAGGATGCGACTTTGGCGCGTAGGCCCCATTTCTGTGCTATGCCGAATGCATCGGGCGATTCGGGATTGACGTTGCTTTCGGCTTCTTGGAGCTCGAAGTAGCTGGGCCATGGATCGGGGTGCACACGCGCCATGAGGTCGTAGCTCGCTTCGAAGGGTGCGTTGAAAACGAGATCGGCGACCATGATCTTGGAGATCGGTATGTCGCGGTCGCTGAGGAGGTGGTATAGCACCTTGACTTCCAAGGCGTAGTCTGCTGGATCTGCGGGTGCAGTGAAGCGGATTCTCTCTGTTGTCCTCGCACCTTGGGCCAGTTTCCCTACTACATGGCCCGGAAGGTCTACGTCTGTTGAACCGTCGAGTGCTGGCGGGACTTCCTTCATGGGCGACTCTGCCGGGCGCTCGACCCACGTGTAGCTTAAAGTGTCTTTGGAGCGGCCCAATAATCGCACCTCAAGGACAGCTTCAGTGTCCTCTTCTTCTTGGTTCAGAATCTCTATTGCCAGCGTCACCGACTCGTCTGTGTAGTACTGGTTGCGAACGTCCGGTAGGTTGATTTCCATCTTTGGCGGTTTGGGTAGTATGTGCACCGACATACCAGATCCATGCTTCAACGATCTTGATTTGATCTTGGTATCTGACTTGATCCACCAAACAGGATGAGTTGGGGTCTCTGGGTCTGTGTCTGAGCAAACGAGATCAAACTTTTCCGTGCTGACGCCGAAGACGCACGCGACGACATCGACATCCCCAGACTCGCGCAGAATGAGTGGGAGACTGTACACTTTAGTCTGTCCCGGGTGGAGCGTGAGATCAGCTGTTCCGGCCCAGCGTGGCTTTCCGGTAGCGGAGTGAGTCTCTTCTAATGTACAGGTGTACATGATTGAGGTACTTCCGGAGGGTTCGTCGGCGTTGTGATTTAAGCGGACTTCAGCCAAACCACCATTGAACTGGTACTGGAGAAAAGCCAACGTGATTGGGGCGGAGCCTGGTCGAGCATTGGAGCTGATAGCGAGTTGTGCATGAAGGGGTTCGCCAACATTACCTTCGGCTTCGGCAAAGGCGAAGGACGTCGACACTGCAAGGTCAGCCTTTGAATTTTGGAAACGAGTTTCGCACTTACAGCAGGATATGTGATCTTTAGCATTTAGACTCACGCTCACCTTCTCGGCAGTCGCATCCGAGAAGACGTCCAAACATGTCATCAGGTCGTACTTGTATTTTGTCTTGCCAGGGATCGCTGGTGGCTGTTAGTGAGGCTTCATGTGAAAGACGAATAACACTGACTTTGACTATACAGCTCCCACTCCGTTGCAACATACGATTCTCGGCTCTGTACTCGCAGTGCGCACTCATGCAGAGTCCATACTACCTCCGAAGCTAAGCTCCACCATCCTTCTTTCCGCCATGCCATCGTTTCCCAGAGTGATCGTAGTACTTTGTAAGCATCGTCAAATCTTTTCACGTGTAGCAATGTTCGAGCCACCTCAAGTTGCAACTGATCTACTTTTCGGTGTTGTCCCCGAGCTTTAAACTCAGCTATCGCTGCATTAAGCTTGGATGAGATGTCTTTCCAGTGCTCGAATCCGTTGCCGATACCAGGTACAGGATACTCTTCGTGAGGTTGCGGAACGAGGTAGTGATCGTATATCTGATTCCGAGCCGAGACTTTGGCGGCAGGAGACATACCTGGTGGTGTTCGGTCTTCCTCTGGCATCTCTCTGGCAAGAATGTAGCGCCTCTTCGCGTGATCACTGGCAATCTTGTGCCAATATCCGGCATGATGTAACAGTTCCCATGGTGGTAGTCTTTCTCCTACCGGGAACTGTTTCTCGGGCTGAGAATATAGCGAGTTAGGGATGTCTGGCAAGGGATCTGTGTCCGGGACAGGATCTCGAATCTTGAAGACTGGCAATTCTGTTCGTCGTACAGTCTCAGCCATCACTTGGGCCCATGTGGATTCCCAAGCCTGCCAACCATAGTTGTTAGTACCCTTGCCCCGGCGATCGAGCACGTCTTGTAATCTCCACTTGTATCGTAACCAAGACTGGACCGCGGAAGTAGGGAAATTGTTCCATAGTTGACATCGAATGTGTCGTAGTGCGATGATATCTGCTAGCAATCGTATCTCGTCCCATCTTGGGGACCAGCTTGCCGTTGTTTCAAACAGGCCCTCGGCACCAAACAATGCCTCCAGAGCAGCCCCGTAGTGTCGCTGTGCAGCGTCCATCTCCTGGCGAAACTCGGCGAGAATGCCCAGCTTGAAGTCATAGCGAACACCCCACCCAGGATACGACAGCGTTTGGGAGGTGCCACGCGTTGGTGGAGCTGTCGGAGGAGGGATTGTGCCTCGTCCTTTCTTCCTCCGCGCATGTTTCGTGAGGTCGCGGTAATACTCGACACAGATAGGTTGTAGTATGGCCAGGATAGAAGTGACGAATGCCTGCAGCTCGACCTTGGATGTTCTTGGAGGCAGAAAGAAGAGTGAATTCTTTGGATCTAAGCCTGTAGCCCGCCGTATCGTCGCCAGTCGCTCTTCGATGTCTGGTGCCTCGATTATGGTCTTGTCACTCAGCAATACCACAACGTATCTTGTTCGGTAGTCTGACTTTTGTATCTGGCTCTTGATCTTGTTGATGTCCGTCTTCAGCTGATTATCGTGCAAGCTGTTCGTAATGGGGTCTGTGGTGAAGTTGAAGAAGGAGACGAATACGGAAGGAACGTAGTACTGGTGCTTGGCGACCCAGGCAGGAGCGATGACGCCGTCGGGGAAGGAGGGCGACGCTGGAGAGAGGGGAGATATGGGCGAATGCAGGACCCAGGACGTTGCGGCTGCGATGGTGGGACTGCCTGGAGGGGTTGTCTCGGAGTTTGAGGGCGCATCTGCCTTTTTCGGGGGCAGTTGGAAGTTCTAGCAAACATCAGCCCATGGCTCCTTCCCGTGGCATAATCGCAGGCGCATGTACCCTTCCTACACTCCGTATTCTGAAGCCATGCGTAATGCCTCGGCGACTAAAGTCGCGCCCATTCCAGGGCGCGCTTGTGCCATCTGCACTCAGAAACTCTTGGAGTAGTTCATTTGCCCGGTCGCCTTCTGCAGGCGGTAGATCTGAGCTGATAGTTGTGACAGCGCGCCCAGGAAGCACATGCTGAACCGATGGAGGGGGATCGGCCTCTTTGCTGGTCGCTAGGCCTGAAAGGACAATAAACGGTAGGTTGTGCGCAGTGAAGTCTGATGGGTATGCCTCCATTATAACTCCATGCCCGAGTCGCGTGGTTTCCAGCTTGTATCTCACAAGCGTGGTGTCGACGTGGTGCTGCTTTTCGGAGTTGGGGAGAGCGGAAGTGCTGCGGAGTGGATTTGCTCGTCGCACGAGAATCGCAAGGCCAGACGTGGGCTTCCTAGGTGCTGTATCGAATTGGCGATATCAAGCGTGTTTGTGGCAGCATGGAGATAGTGTACAGATTGTTCGCGGCTTCGTCATCGATGGTCGCGGGTCGACACATGGGCGCGGGAAGCTAGCTGAACCCTTGCCATGCACGTTCTCTATGCCGCCCGATCCCTCCACACTTTCTCTCCGACACTCTACAGCTATACTTTTGCAATCCAGCTTCGCCGCTACGCGTATCCACACCTCCAAATACCTTTGACAGCGCAACAAGTCGTTGTACTAGCTGAACGCGCTCGTATCGATACTCCGCATCTTCACCACCTTACGCTCGCGCTGGCCAGAGGCCCTGACGCCATGGCGGGCCAACAGCAGCAGATTATGGATACCATTTTCAGCATGAAGAGGAAGATGCTGCGAAAAGACGACTGTAAGCTCATTCCTACCTCGACACAGACCTAGCTAACACTGCGCAGCCGACACAGAAGACTCCGAAACACCCTTAAACAGCAACAAGCAGGATCTGAGGCGCAAGGTCCATTATGCGCGCGCCAGCGACCCAGACTTCCTTTCTGACCCGCGACCCTACAAGAAGGTGCGTTTTGGCTTGTGCGACTCGGGTGTCGACTGAAGACTGACGCCTCCAGCGCATTGAGCACGCCGGCTACCACAGGTCCATCCTACAGCGCAACCCTCCACGATACGATGCGGACGGTGATGTCGTCGAAGTCGAAGAAGACTACGAAGACGAGGAAGATGTGGAGGCTGTCGAGGAGAATCCTTACGGCAACATACAGCTCGAGAGCCTTCTTGCGCCGCTCACCTCCGCCGCCGATCTACCCAACCATCCTGCCCTGAGCGTAGCATACTCCTCTCGACATCTCACAGACCTCGCGAGCGAAGCTGGAGCCCTCTCGCGGAAAGAGCAGGTCACGAACGCGCGGGCGAAGACTCTATTCGTGAAACTGCAGGGCGACTCCACGTTTGCGCCAGCTGCCCTGGCTGCTATGAGCAGGGCACCGTTCCAGGAGCCATGGGCTAGCAGCGCAAATGGGCGCGCGGGCGAAGGAGAGCAGCAACACCACGATGCGGAAATGCGCGAAACCATAGAAAGTCCCCATGACGTAGACATGGAGGATGCAGGCCAGCCAAATGGCACTAGTCGACAGACCGAGACCAACGGCGACACGAGTTCAGAGAGGGTCAATGGCGCACATTCTGTGACCAACGGAACGCACGCAGGAGATGCAGAGCAGGCGCAAGAGAATGGAGAAGGAACGCCCGAAGACGCGTCCGATACCGCGTCGCAACAGACGCATAGGATGACGACACGCAGACGAGCACAGGCGCACGCAGCCTCGACTCCCTCCCCACCTCATTCACCCTCGAGCGGTGTCGGCGCAATACATCCTCTCTTCATACATCCGTCGGATTCGTTGCCAGACCGCGACTTTGGTCTTCCGCCGAACGAAGCCGAGGAGACGCGCATGCTCCTCATGGCCTACGTACAAAAACAGGAGGAGGTCGCACGGATAACATCCGACTTGTATCAAGGCCTGCTACAAGCCGACCGCATGAGGCAGGATGTATTCAAGTGGTCAAAAGCGGAAGCCCATGTAGGAGAGATGAGCGATGGCGAGGACTGGTATGACCCCGAGGAGTGGGAGTTGGATGGTGAACTCGCAAAGGGTCGAGATGAAGAGGAGGACGATACAGCCGTGGCTGGCAAGAAGAGCACAAGGCAACGGCGGAAGCCGGACAAGGATGATCGATAGACTCGACCGCTGAAGCGGCAGGCCCCACGGACGCACCCTGAGTATTATCGTTGCGCGGATCCATAAGACACGAATTCATGCTACGTTCTGGTTAGGACAGAATTTACACGAGTTGGGTTGCTCTTGCCTCAGTGAGCGGACCACGTGCTTTCGCGTCAACATCGTGCTTTCCATCCGCCGACGAAACTTCCTCTACTTCACAACCGCCACTCGCCATGGAGTACGTTCTGCGTTGCAATGAGCTCAAGTGTCGATCGCAGCTGCATGAACGCGCCGTGGTTACTACGTGCAGGTTCGTCCATGTCACCTGCCTCTGACGCTTTTCGCTGACCATCGCACAAGTCACGTCTTTTGCAGCAATTGCGCAGATGTCACCGGGCTGTCGAGGTCTACAAATGCGCATCGAACGTGCCCAGCATGCAACTCATCGCTACACAACCCCGACGATGTGGTCGTCGCAGGTCTCAATCCATCAGAAGACTACAAGACGTCGGTACTTAGCGGCCTGAGTCCAACGATCATCATGGAGTGTGCCAGCCGCGGCTTGGCGTTCCATAGCTATCAGACGTCGCAGGAGATTATCTATCAAGAGCACCTCGCGAAAGGCTTGACTGGCAAGTACGATACGCTCAGTCAGCAGATGGATCAGCTCGTGCACGATGCGAATTCGCAGATCAAGGCATTGCAAGACAAGATGCAGGGTTCGCGATATCCTCTTCCTCCGAATGCTCCGATACTAACCGTCCCGCAGCCATGCAAGCCGAACAGGAGGATCTCGAGGACAAAAACCATCAACTTCAGAAAGCCTTCAAAGAGAAGACGAAAGCGCATGCGCAGACCCAAGCGCACTACCAGCAATTGAAAAGCAAGGTCATGGCAACGGAGGTAGCTCATGCTGCTGGTGATGAGGCGGCGTACACGATCCAGACTGCTCGTGGAGACCGGTTCATCGACCGCCTTCCTGGCACGCGGACCGGAACGGCCAACTACAGTCAGATGAACATGTCGCAGCAGGCCGGTGGTGGTAGACCACACAACAGAGACTTTAGTAGGAGTTCTGGGAGCAGTGGACGGCAGCAGCAGGGTGGTGTGCATCTTGGGCCTCCTTTCGATCCGCAGCTGCAGAGACGGGGATTGGGTGTGAGGAACAATACTGGTCGTGAGTTGTTCTTCTTTGAACATAGAGTATCGCAAGCTAACGCAGTGGAGATACAGCTCCCGTTGGGACGCCTTCGCAAGCTCACAGAAGTCAGCTTCCAGTCCTCGGTGGCTCACGCCAGCCCCCTCCATATTTGAGTCAGGATGCGCATTCCTCGTACCAAAACTCGCCGATGACCAGGCAGCCTCTTGCCAGTGGTGCACGTGGTCTGGGTAACTTTATGCTAGGCAAGTCGTCAAGGAGGACTGGTGGCACCGCCAATACTGGTCCGCTAGGAAGATGAAGTGAGCAGTGTGTGTCTGGTGTTGCTGCGACGGGGCATAGGAACTGAGCATGGCGGAGGAACGGGCGGCCCCTGTTAGACATGTACGATGGGATGCATGCAAATACATTCGGTCTGCTGTGCCATCACGTCATGCAATTACCATCTCGCTGGTAGACATATCAAATCAAAAGTGCTGGACTGATGCTTTTGAACCAGTGCTCGATATTTGTGCTTCTTGATGATTCGCACCTCCGTCACAATGTCGGGCAAACCGACTTACTTTCGGCCATACCCTTCGCCAACTTCTTTGCACAAGTGACGCTAGGCACTCAGTCAGGTCCTCGATTTCTTAGTTTGGCATTACTTCCCCATTCACGCGTAGTGGCTTTTACTTGATCGACGTAGTGTCAGGCCTACTGCGAGTTCCCCAGGCCCCCAGGTTCCTATACAGGAAAAAATCTCAGGTCTGCAGACTACATTACAACACAAACTTGCAAAGTAGGTGAGCTAAAGTTAACGTAGGCTCTAGGGTGTTCGACTTTTTCCTGGGTTAGCGTGCTCCTTAAAAGGTTTGTTTGGGCCTTCACTCTTAATCTTAAGTACTCATGCGCTTTGTGTGATATTATAAGGTTTAGGGATGATCACGTAGTTACCAGTCTTTCGCAGAAGTCTCTCGACCGAGCTAAAAGCTCATCAGGAAAGTTGTCTGATACAGTTATTAGGCTAAATATCTTCGAAATCAAAGGTGAGATATTCAATGAGTGTTGATCACGGGCCTTCGGTGCTCATTGTATCCACTACCACTACGTACTGTTGTTGGAGGTGGAGCCGAATGCATTCTTCCGATACCGAATTGAATAAGCGTTGGCCTTAGGGTGCTTGTTGCAACTCCATGCCAAGGCTATTGACAGTAATGATGGAACATACAGCTAACGCGCATCGCACGGGCATATATGGAACGATAGAATGAAGAGTTGCCAGACGATCGATCGCGATGACCTACATCACGACGGTAAGAGCCGGTGGGAAGAAAGAGATATATAAGTAGACATCCATTGTACAAGAAAAGAGAAGACATCCGCATCAAAGAGCACTTTCAACACTCTCTGCCACACCGTCATCCAACCTCAAGACCTTACTTCCTATACCCATCATGAAGACTCCACGGTTGACTCTCATTCCCCTCTTGGGCCTCTTCACCACCTCCACCTACGTCGACTTCATCATAGGAAAATACGCCGGCTCCGAACTCGGCGGCACCTTCTCAACTTCAGGCCAACTGCACATCATCGGGACGTAGAACAGCGCAGGTAACCTTCTAGCCTACCCTCCCCGACCCCCCAGCGATCTAACACTTACCCCCAGGCATCGAAGGCCAAGAAAACGGCTTCGGAACCAACGACTTCTGTTTCGCCGGCACCTCCACCGGCACCGGCAGATTTAACGACTAGAAAAACAACGATTTCTGCGACTTGGAAATTCCCGGTTGTCCCTCTACCATGCGCATTATCAGGTCTGCAGGCAGTTTTACTGGCGACTGCGGAGCGGCGACGAATGACGCGGATAGTGACCATTCGGTCGACTATGGGGTGCTGATTGATACCGTCTCGTATCCGAATGCGGCGGTCGGTAATTGCTATTATGGAAGCGCGCAGCTGAAGAAGGACTGTACGAGTACGGGGAGTATGACGTATCAGGCGGCTGTTGTTTGTCTGACGGGGGTTTGTGGAGGGCCGCTGGAGAGTGACTTTGAGCCTGGGGCTTGAGAGGGTGGGCGAGGCCGTGTTGGCTTGGAGAGGAGAGGTGAGCTGGGCGGTAGCTCATGATGGTGGCTCGTTGCGACGAATCCTGGACCCTGTTCACTTTTGTTTGTAGTCAGCTTGCCCTGGCAATTGATGGAATGACAGGAGAAACGACGATGTGGACAACTGCCTGACGACGACATTGACCTTAATAGGTAATGTAGGGTAGAAGTAATAACTACCCGGCGACGACATAGATCTTAATATGTGACATCGGGTAGATACGGCGATTATGTGGCTGCCACGCCCACCTTAAAGTCTCGGATCGCAAAAGTGCGTTTGCGTACGAGATGGTTGTGTATTGCGGGAGTCGTGAGCGACTCGTGCCGCTGGAAGTAGAGGTTCAGCTGTATTCTGTCTCTTCGAGGGATGAAACTCCCGTCGTCCAGATTGAATAACTATAGTCGACATACTGTAGCGCTCTCAACAGTGTGGAGAGGATACGCCACTGCCTACCAATCGCTAGAGTCACAATATGTGACCCAAGTCTCAGGTGTTGCACGCCTGCGGCCGCGTATCATCGAAGAGTCCGGAATCTTGCTCCATTGTTGAGGAGAGAAGGGCGCTGTAGCTTGTCTCGAAAGACATCTGGAAGAAGAAATGCTATAAACTAAGGAGACCATAGATATAGTAGCAATGCCTAAACTCCCGAGATAGTCACCGGAGGCAACTAAATCGGATGAGTAGTGGTCGCTTGTTCACCGTGCTCACTTAAGAGCAATGGCTAACGGGGCCTCGACGTCTCCGCTAGGAGCTGCTGAGGTGCAGGTAAACTTGACCTGCGCAAGGATGAAGAAGAAAGACTATAACTAAGGTGACCTTAGATATAGTAACAACGACTAAACGACCTGTATAGTCACCAGAGGCAACTATGCCGGAGGAGTAGAGGTTGGTTTGTCGGCCCTGCTCACTTAAGAGCAATGGCTAACGGGTGTATATCTCGACGTAGAGATAGGGTGCAGGTATACTTGACCTGCGCAAGGACCGCAAATCTCCAGCTACCGAGGGTCGGCTTGCACACTAGGTGTGCGTTGAACTGGGAAGTTTGCGGTGCAGAGCAAAAGAGCGACAACCGAAAAGTTGTATATCGCGGGTAGGCGCTAGCCAACGCTAGCCAGCGCACGGACGGATAGCGTAGCGATGAGGTGAGAAATCCCAAACCGTCTTTGGTGTTCTGCTGCTGCTATCAATGAAGATCGTCTGGAGGCGTCAAATGTCAGGCGTCTTCGTCGCTCGAGGCAGAAAGTTGTATGTAAACTGAAGTAGCTTGGAACGTGCGCAGCAGCGTTACGATAAAGCTACAATTAGAGTGTGGCGCCAACGCCTCCACAGCCACGGCCCCAGCCGCAAGCACGCACCACCGATCTGCTTACGTACCACTCCGTGATCTCGTTCAGGGAGAGTGCGGGTTGCCTGCCGTACAGCGTTGCCGTCATTGCTCGCAGGAGGACGCACTACGATTGAATTTCAGAGCCGTCGCATGCGTTCCTACGACAAAGGCAATGTTTCCTGAGATGAACGAGCGCGTGGAGACCTGCGACGTCAGGCCGTTCGTGCTGTTGATGGTGGTGTCAGATGGCGAAGGGTGTCTGGACTGGGTCAACTTCGGAGCTGGGTATGTTTCACCAAAAGAAAAAAAACGCTTGACCGCTGAGCGTTGTACGAAAATGCCGCGTGGAGGATTGATTCATGCATGTCACTCTCATTTCGGTGTCTGGTGTGATGTCTGCGTCCTGGTGCGCTGTGGCAGGCGGCTGCCTTCGTCGGGTTGTCGATGTTTACTGAACAATCCAGCATGTTTGTTACAGATATGCAGCCAGATATCTGAAAATTCGATGTCTACGACATAATGTGGATACTTTGAGTCAGTGGGTTGTCTGCAGCCTTGCTGTTCCTGTCGATACACAAGCTTCCCGCCCCTTGCTTCACCAGGTAGTGGGGAATGCCAAGCGGATCTCGAACCACGCTACCAAAAGTTCCGCGAAGCCTGACGTGGTCTGTGAAGAACGGGGTCGTGTTTGGTGAGGCGGCTCGATGGCACCGATCTCTTTGTGCTGGTGCACGTTTGCAACTTCAATATACTAAGAACTGTGATGGCGACGATCACAACCAGAAGCGCTGTGACTCCATTGTGGTGTTGGGTTGTTTCTTCCACCACTCAAGTGCAATGTTTTCGCGCTGGGACATGCCCGCCCGCAACTTCACCAGATGTACCATCGTGGTCTCCTGCCATCGATCTGTGTGAGCGTTGCGAGGACACAACGTATGTCGCAGCCGTTACTACTTGCTTTGGGTGTAGAACACGGGATTTCTGGACATGACAGCTGTATCCGCAACCTTCTTCCAACCAAAAACACTTGACATGCTGCAGATTAGGCTTAGCTTCCACGCCTACGCTGTTCTCCATGCTGTGCGCACAAACACCTCCCATTGGAGGAACTTCCAGGTCACCTCTTTGAAACGCATCGCTCTTGGCGTAAAAGGCGAAACGGGTAGAGACCGCGCGGATCACGATTCGCGAATCCAAGGACTGTTTCAAACAGATGAGCATAATCGCCAAGCACAAAGCCCACGAGGGTAGGCGGAGCCGTGTGGGTTCAATCTATATGCGATTTCGCCAAACCTGCAAGTTTCCGCAGTTGTCCCGACGGCAGGCATTCAGAAGATGTCGGAACAGATCCGTGGATGGTATAAGATGCAGCGGGAGACGCACCCAAAAATCCGTACTCACCATCGAGCCAACAACAGTCTTTTACAGTCTTTCAGCTTTCTCATCTTCTTTCAATCCTTTGCTCGACGCATTACATTCGCTAGCCGAACCCAACGTCCTTCTCTTCATTCCAACAAGCTTCCAGCTCTCCAGCTTTTCCAACTCCAACCTTTTCAACTATCAACATGAAGGCCTCCGTCGCTGCTGCCATCGTGGCTTTCGCCGTCGCCGTCTCCGCCGGTCCCAGCAAGCCTTCTCCCATGAACTTCTTCAACGTGAACAAGCGGGCGAGCTTGCCTATCCCGGCCTCCAAGGGCTCCCAGACGCTCAAGGAAGCCATGGAGATCACTGGCACCTTTGACGGTGGTCTTAAGACCTATGGTCGTGGCGTGTCTTGCACTGGCCAAGCCGAAGGCGGAGATTCTGACGCGGTCTTTATCCTAAAGGTATGTCACGGCTGTAGGAAGTGCATGTGAGACATATACTGACTTCGTACTTCCACCTCTGCAGGATGGCGCTACTTTGAAGAACGCGATTATCGGAGAGGACCAGATCGAGGGTGTCCACTGCGAGGGCAGCTGCACCATCGAGAACGTTTGGTGGGCTGCTGTCTGCGAGGACGCGCTTTCTCTCAAGAAAGATGGTGACGCAACTGGTAAGAGGTGTTTGTACATACTTCCGGACTGAACTAACGCCTTCTAGTGATTGGTGGAGGAGCTACCGGCGCTGAAGATAAGGTCATTCAGCAGAACGGCGCTGGAACTGTCACTATCGACGGCTTCACCGTTGACACCTTCGGCAAGCTATACCGCTCCTGCGGTAACTGCAAGCAGTCCGCCGAGCGCCACGTCATCATGAAGAACGTCAAGGCCTCCAACGGCAAGCTCCTTGCTGGCATCAACCCTAACTTCGGAGACTCCGCCACCATCGACGCTACCAACTGCGCCAGCTCCGTCAAGGTCATCTGCGAGGAGTTCAAGGGTGTTGCTTCTGGCAGCGAGCCAGAGAGCGTTTCCGAGGGCCCCTCCGACTCCTGCATCTACAAGGAGCCTCTCTCTTCTTGCTAGGCTGCCTCGAACAAGACTTGAACAACATGTGGAGGAAGAATCGGCGGGCATCGGTGAATTTCATTGGATGGTGGGGATGCAGTGCATCCATTGTGCTCGCTCTGGAAGCATTGTACATACATTGACTTCTTTCTTGTATATATTGGCGACATAGAGTTGCGCGAATCGAGAAGGTTGCTTTACGAATATCTTGATGACAAGTGATCCTGATCGTATGGGTGTGGTGTGGATTCCGGAAGGCGTGAACCGCGCGCAATACCGTAAGGGAGGATGTGATTCGTGTCGCGCTCTACGAAGATGTAGTTAAAAGCATCACCAAGGTAGACGCATACATAACCTTGAGGCCTGTCTAGTTGCTAGGATTTAATGGCGTGTATGCAGCAAACGGCAAGAATTCTAGCCTCCCCGGCCCCTGATGCTGATGACGTGGGCGGGCGCTAATCCCAATGGGGCGACACGCGACACGCGACACGCGACACGCGACACCTCGAAGAATGAGCACTTGCGAAGAGATCATACCACAAAGGTGCATTATATCCACTACTTGTTGACATATCGACAGTACTTTTAACCGCAGTGTAGAGCTGTGCCGACGTCATTACCACCTCTTCGTGTAACATGCCTTCTCCCTCTTCTCTCATCCAATCTTCGTCTCTAGATCGTCACCAACCGTCAAAATAGCCAACTACTCCTCCGCGAAATCGCTCTCCTCTAGTCTGACGCCGTCTAGCACCTTACCCATGTGCGTCTTCTCCACACCCTCTCCTCCGCGCCGAATCCTCAAAAGCAACGCTCGCAAGAAGGGAACAGGAGACTTCTTCAAACCCCAGATACCGGAGGGTGGATCAATAAAGCCGTCAGCATAGACTTGCTGGCCGTCCTTCGCAGTACCCGTGAGAAGACCAAGATGATCGCAGACTTTGGTGTACTCCGACAACGACCGCAGATACAGGCTCCCGGCAAACAGGTTCAGCTGAATCGTCAAGCTGCGCGGGACGGAACCAGGCGAAAAGACACGACCGACGGTGTATAGTGTGAGCTCGTCGAGTGACGCATAACTGACGTTTGAACGTGGCGCAAAGATGTGCAGGCTAATTGTCTTTGACTGACGAAGTTGAGGTAGCAACTGGTTTGCTTCCCAGGGACTGATGATAATCAGGTTGCTGATAACTCCAGGGCGATGCCGACTTGGCACCGACAAGATGAACTGCACAGGGCGCTGATACGAGTCGGATTTGAAAGATGCACGAGTTGATCCCAGAGGTACTTCCACAGTGCGGATGAAGTCCCTTGTGACCAACAAGTCGTCCGGGAACTTACTCAAATCCGTGAGCCTGCCAGCGATCGTGTCGTCGAGGCCTTTGAAGGCCGGTTTCCATGCTTTTGAACCAATGTCAATTTTTCCTGTGTCGACGAGGCGCTTGAGGTCTTGGTGCAAGTTGTGTGGATGAGCCTTCAGGCGCGATGGGCGCTCGATTTGGCGCTCCTCTTCGATCTCCGGGGCGAGTTCGCGTTCCTGCTCCTCTGATAGCGCAGCTGAGCCAAAGCCCATGGCTTCGAAGTCGCGACATCGCGATACGATCTTGCTGACGCTCTGGTTGGACATGTCCCAACGGGCAATGTGCGCGGAGCCATCCTTGTCTACTTTGCGTGGCATGTAACGAGTCTCCAGACTTGCAGCTTCTTTCTCAAGGAAAGCCTTTGCTTGTCTCTTAGTCGTGGCAGCACCGTCCACCAATAAATGCCTGTGACTCTCGAAACGGTTCCCTTGCACGGCCCAGAGTGGAAGCGTCCGTCTTAGGTCTGACCAAGTCTCGCCTATCGCCCACGCCAACACATCATGGACCTCGATCGTAGTACCAGTTGGCTTGCCATTTTGCTCCCAAATTTTCGTTTGAATCTCTCCTGGTACAACGAAGCACACTGACTGGCCATTCCCAAGCTTTCTCAGGCGCATAGCGGCCTGCGTAAGGCGATCCTTAGTCAGCTGGCTACCCAGCGTCAGTGCCGCTCGATAGTGTCGTGGCAGCCCGGGTATGTCTGTTCCGCGTGTATGGCTCTCGTCCAGATAGACGATGCACGAATCCAACATCTTCGCGTACGGAGAGGTCTGAAAGGACTCAACCTTGGATGTACGGTCGAGCACGGACAGCTCTTCGTTCTCGAAGTAGATTACCGCTAGAACGTCGTCGTCTCGCAGCTTCAGCCAGGTCTCAGCCACCTCTCGGTTGTTCATTTCAAGGATCGAAGCACCACAGTCCAGGAAAACTCTAATGTCGGGACTCAGCCGCTCGATGAAAGCAAGGAGGTGCTGACCATCCCTATCCGTACAACCAATCGTGCGGGCAGGTAAATTCGCGACAGAAGTCTCGTCCATCAACAGATACGACAGAACCCGAGCGTTGGTGTGTTGCTGACTAGGTAAATCGAGGTGATGCATGTTTAATGGCAGTAGATGCATGGTGTCGTTCGTGCCGGAGAAACCGGTTGTAGGATTCGGCTTTGGAGTGGCTAAATCCCATCCACTCGCGCTCAATTTCAGGGGGAATTGCTTCAGCTCTTTTGGAAAGACCAAATACGAGAGGTAATAATCAACAGCCTTCTTGGAATACCGCAGATAAGGGAAGACCTCCATGATACACTGATGACGGTCACGTAGACTGACGCCAGTAAGCTGTCTAAACGCCTTCGGTAGGCCTGAACACGCTGTGTGGACGAACTCGTCGTAGTGGATAACCGATTGATCGGAATGGACTACATGCGTGAGCGTGTCAAAGAGGTCGTCGTCTGACAGCCCCTCGTAGTACCAAGACAACAACGTGAGGATGATGATGACATCGGGATGAGCATACTCGCTCCTAGGTGAAGGAGAATCCTTGCTGCGGAAGGGAACAGCCAGACGCGTGCTTGGGGTGCGGAGCTTGTCGAGACCAAAGTTGACACGTGATCGCTTCATCGAAAAGATGAATTTTAGCACGCCTCCTGCGAACAGCCCGCGGAGGAGAAGGAGTGAGGGTTTGGTGGTAGCAGTCCAGAATTTGCTCTTTTCGACTGTGTGAATCTCATGTGTTTCAAGATCTTTCACCGAGATGTAACGCAGTATCGCTGCTTGCATGACGGAAGACTGCGAACGAGATGGACTTCCTACGCCGGACTCAACGACTCGGGTCGCAAGCAGACGCAGAATCAGATCAGCAGCATCAGATCGCAGGAATCTGATCCTGGGGTACCGCCCATCGCCATCACCCTGGATGTCAACCGCGTCAGGGTAGTCCTCTTTGACCTGCTTGGCCAGATTGGGAAGGAGCGCCAGAATATCCTGAATGATCAGCCATCGCTCCGGCGCGTATTCGACCGAGCTCTGGTTGCCCATCGTGTAGATGAGCTCAAATTTGGTTGAGAAGTTCTCGTCGCTCTCATCGATGCAGTCGCATGACACTTCATCGAACCATTTCTGTGTTGCCAGCATCGATTGCGCGGTTGCTAACTGGTTGGTGAGAACACATTCGATTGCCATCAACTTGAAAGACTGCAGAGGTAGAGGTACGAAGTCAGTATATTTCTCATATGCACTTAGTACAGCGAGGACTTACCAGGATGTGCTCTGGTTGTATCAGCAATACACCGCGCTCGCGAACGCACTCTTCGTAAATCTCTCGAATGGTGTTGGCATCTTGAGCGCTCAGTCGGATGTTGCGCGAGAAGGGCATCTGGTACACCTTTCGGTTCAATAACCCCCCTAGCTTGGCGACAAGCATATGTAGCATTTGTTGGCTTTGGGGTTTGGCGACGACTACTCGAACAAGCCTAGATGCTGATGTTAGTATGTACATTCCGGTTGTTGGAGATAAGATAATCTTACTTCTCTTTGTTGCCATGGAAAGCACCAAGGATAGGAAGAATGGTCGTGGACTTGCCACCGCCCATGAGCAACTGCAGCACGATGTTATCCCCATCCTTCGGCGATCGCATCTGGCTTGCAATATACTCCTGCTCTTTCCTAACAAGAATACCGCTCTCAGCCTCGATGAGAAGAGTCTCAGGGAACTCATTCACATCCCAGTTCTGATGACCGACATGGCCAAGCTCCTCCACGAGATCGATCGGCTTGTCGGATAGGCGGACCAGTCTCTGAGCGCGTTGCAAACTCGTGACGGCGAGTGCATACTGGATTATGGTTTCTTTCCAGGAAGGCGATAAAGTGTCAAACCGGTCTTTGTGCAGTTGACTAAGCCAGAATTTGGTACAGATCCGTGGTGACAGCTGCATTGCGTAAGCGACCTGACGGCTAAGTAGGCCGTTCAATGCGAATTGGAAATTCCCAAAGTGGGCCTGGCAGCTACTGAGATATCCTTCAAGCAGGGGTTGGGCGTTTGGAAGCAGTTCTTCGTGCGTGTTGTCGTTGTGCGAGTCGAGCGCCGAGCAACTTGACTGTAGATCCTCGACATATCGTCGCTCAGATGTTGAGTTGGCGTACATCATGAGTTTGGCACAGAGATCACCAAGCTTATCCTTCACCTGGACTTGCTTTTTAGGCGTGTGTTTCCCCACGATCGTCACCTTGGGCTCACAGGGAGCGATGAGGCCGGAGGCTGGAGGCGGAGTGGTAGCGAAAATGTCCGTCATGCTGTAATGACGTATATCATCGTTAAGACGGGAGTTCTTAATCGGCGGCAACGTAAGAAGGTAAGGCGATACAACCACGCTTGACGTAGCCTGTCGCGCCATAATCGTCGATAGATTATGAAGGTACTGCATGAATAGACGATTATTGAACCAATGCTGGAACTTGGACCGTACCGTTGTCATTGCTGTCGTGACGTTGAGATAGGTGCTGTACTCATCCGCGGATGGCACAGTAGGACTCCGAACTGGCCATTGTGATTGCAGATCGCTTATGAACTTCTGGATTGCATTGTTCTGCCGGGTCTCGAATAGAAGCAGTATCCTCGTGTGATGCTGTCGCTTGGTTTCTGCGCCTTGTCTTGGTAGTCTCGCTTCTTCAGACGTATCAAACGATTTGGACCTGTTCTGGAGGATGGCTCGGATCGTTGCCTCATGATACTCATGCCCTTCACCTAGCTGGAATGAACCAAGGGCTGGTGGTTGTACTGCTGAGAAGTCCTGTAGCCTGTAAAATGAAGCAAAAGCTTGGATAGCATCGACATCGGCTGTGTCGTTGAAGGAGATGGTGCCGAGCCACGTTGCCAAGTCGTATCGGTTGCAGTCAACTGCTGAGGCAGCCAGACTCTGTTGTAGAGAGCACCAATGCTGTTGCATGTGCTTCGATGCCGATAACAACCACTTCGAATCGTACCCCAGACTTCTGAGGTCAAAAGATCTCGATGCTCCGTTTACTGTATTGCTGCTGAAGTGCTTCCGGAGAAGCCCGCCTTTTAGGTTCGGTATAGGGCTGTGAAGGGAGAACTGATCTCGCAGAGTCATTTTAGCTGTAATGAGGGCATTTCGACCTCTCTGAGAAGTTCGGTGGGTGTCGCGGGCGGCATACTGAACGTCACGTAAAGAGGTAAAAAGCTCTGCGCCAAAACCGGCCACCTGATACGAAGCGGTTCGAGCTGCAGCCCGCTGATCCAAAAGAGTGTTTGAAGAAGACATCAACTTCTTTTGGGCTTGACCGATCATGTCGAAGACCTTGTATTCGTCTGGGTGAAACACTCGCATCTTAGCAGCTTGCCGCAGTAGGTCAGATACAAGGAGTCTGAAGGAAGCGTGTTGTGAGAGCGAGGGAAGGCTCACGTCCCACTTCGTGCTTTGCATCACTTTCAAATACTCCGGATAGAAGGTCCTCGCAGCTGAGAGACCCGCTATACGAAGTAGTAGATCGATTTCCTCTGGTGTGAGAAGAGTGCTCGACCTTACCGCTGCAGACTCGAGAATTGAAATAGCGGATTCACTTCCAGTATATCCAGTCAGAGGGTCGGGTAGGCAGTGAGAGGTTAGGGCGTGCAGGTAGCACAGTAGGAGACGACTGCGCAGACTTCCGTCGCCAGTAATCTGACCAAGAGTTTCGTCGATATGGTACGCACGAGTTCGAGATGCAGAGCTCTCTGCGATTGCGACTGAAGGGTATTGCACTTGAGACGCCTTGACGATTTGGAACGAGCCGTCCGGAATGAGAATGCTCCGCCGACCTTCCGCAGATCTCAACATCAGTCGGCTCTGCACTCCTACGAGTGCACCAATCGTCTGATCAGGGTCGACGAACATACCGCGAAACTGGCAAGAGCGCAAACATTCACTATTCTCGTCGAATTCGAACGAAATCTGAAGCCTCGGTAGCTCGATCTCAGCGCACGTATAGTCTGGGCCGAGAAGACGCATATGCATATGTAGCGGTTTCTCGAGTGGTGCCAACATCTTCGAAATGGTACGAGCGGTGCGGCTGCGAACATTAATCATCACCTTGTCCTTGTTGACTAGCCGCCATGACGTTCCGTGTCGTACAAGACGCCATCGTGTATCGTCGTCTTCAGTTGACCATGGAGAATACAACGGTCGAAACAAGACCTCTTGAGCGTGTGAATCGTACATGTGTACAGCATGCGTCACCAAGGACTCAGGTATCAGATCCCGAAACAGACGTGAAGGGAGCAAGTCGAGCCTCTTGCCATGTCCGATGGCACACAGTAGCATATCGCCCCCGTTTATGCCAAAATGAAGCTTGTATCCGAGATGCAGAGATTTGGCAGAGAACCTGAGTCCGGCTTCATTTGTTGGCATCACTTCTAGGGCTGATTTGCGGAAAAGTGGCGCATACATCGCATGCTGGGTATACTCAACGGGAAGATGGGCAAGAGGAAGACCATTCACGAGTAGCTCCCCCGTGAGTAAGTTGAAGTGTACGGGAAGGGAGCCCGAAATCGTACACAGCCACTGTGGCTGGTCCCTGTTGAGTGTACTCCAGGAGTTGCCTGAAGAGATCTCGAAGGCGGCCCAGCTGGTTTTGACAGCATCAGAGAGACCACTGCCGTCGGCGAGGATTGCGCTCCGTAACTTCGGGAAGATGCGGACCATGAGTGACCTCCACGACTCTAGCGTGATGCTAAACAGCTCAGGAAACTCGGATTGCGCGGTCGCATGATGCTCGTGTACCACGGTCGTCGATTGAAGCAGTATAGAAATTGCCGATTCATTCCGAAGAACAGTTCCGAAGTCAGCCTCTTCAACGTCATAGGTCGAGGTACACAACAGCGCTATTTCCGTAGCGCGGCTGCAAAGGTCTGTGCGCTGGCCGTCATCTGTTGAGGCAGCCACCCTCTGCTTCAACCGCCGTAGCCATCCCGAACAGGCGCTGCGTAAGCTCTCAAGGTAACGGAACGCGCGATATCGAACGTCCAAGGCATATGTCAAGCTCAGTACTCGCCGAGCGAGCAACGAGAATGTAGCCGCCGCCCGGAATGACTCCCAGTTCATTTGGATGCGACCCAGGTTACTCTCCAGTTGCTCAAGCATAGCATGTCCAAAGGCCGACTCGGTAAGAATGGAGTGACATGATCGCTCGCTTCCCTGACCTGGCGGGCCTGTCTGCTGTACAGCCTGGAGAATCATGCATTGCGTCTCGATTTTCGTCCAGTCGACCGATGGAATTGCGAGCTGAGCAAGGACGTTTGAGTAGATGATGTTGTGCCCCAAGGATAGCGTCCCTAGAGCCTTGTACTCATCAATCGAAAGATGTAGTGGGCAATCAGACAACCCGGCCTGTCCAAAGTGTTAGTGAGATTTGTCATATCGCATGGAGGATTGGTGAAATTATGAATGATGCCCTCACCATACCGTATCCTAGAGGTATTCGCTGTGCTATGCGCTGACGAACCAGCAACGAAACGTATGCGAATAGCTCCAGAGTACGCTACAGGTAGGCAATAATAAGAATAACATAAAAAAAGGCACGCCTGGGACTTACAATGACATTGTTGGGGTGACAGCCGTCTGGAGACGCGGGCGGTCGAGACATGAAGGGTTGAAGGGCCTTCGAGCGCTTCAGCATCGGGTACATGCACTTCTTGAGGACTTCCGATGTGCATCCTAATGTGTCGGTGGTGAAACAGCCGCTGGAGGTATCGTAGTAGGCGTATTGTAAAGCGCTGTCCAAGCAGACATCGTCTTCTTTTAGCAAAGCTACCGCTTTCTTCACATCTCGATGAGTAGTAGTGTGGCTCTTCGCTCCCGAAAGGGGAACAATGCGCCGTCCAGAATACCGAGAAGAGAGGTGACTAATGCCATGGTGTTTGTCAAGCGTACCTGAATATACCGGCACCTGTGGCTTCGCGTCCTTGTAGCCGAGAACCGTGGTGATGAAGTACGCTGACGCGTCGCGCCAGTTGCCGTAGGACCCAGGCACCAGTAACTCAAATATAGTTGCTTTTGCTTTGGATGCTTCAGATGAGATAGGCCACTCATAAATCTCAATCTTCAGGCCGTCTGCCCTGGTCCTCGCGGCGCATTTCCGGCATCGTCCGGAGTGCCTCTCTTCTGTGTAGCCGTGATAAGTGTTGTAAACAAATTCCTCGGTTTCGCACTCAAGGCTGTTGTAACGGTCCATGCACTGTCGGTATTCGCGTTGGAGACTCGCCAGCTCTCCACACTTCTGCCTTCGCTTGATAGCCGCATCGGCCTCAAGCTTCGACAACGTAGTCTGCATGGGCTTGCATAGTTCGAAGTATCTTACAGCGAATGATGAGATATCCCCGAACTTTCGGTAGACGGAAGGCCTCCCCTCTGTTGCTGCGTGACGTCGTGATTTGACGTAACACTCGACACCCCAGAGACGTTGCAGATGGCCCTTCAGGGGAAGCACAAGGCATTGGAACTCTGTCAGATCGATCTCGGGGTCGTACTCTGGTAGCATAGGGTAGATCGAGCATGCGATTGTGTCGCATGCAACCCATAGCTCGGCGACCGTGAGGTACATTATGGACATGCCGATAGGTGTGCCAGCGTACACACTAGTAGCGGTGTTATGATAGGATACCATGATGCTGCGCAATCCTCCACAAGCCTCCCGATCGCGAAGATGGGTCTTAGCCCAGTCGATAAGGTGGTGTTTGACCCATTCCTCGAAGGTGCACAAACGGAAGTGTAAGCCTTCACCGGAATTCGAAAGATACTCACACTTTGGAAGCTCCGCGGATCTGAGTGCAGAATGCTTAGAGGCAGGCGTGAATGCAGACAGTGAGGCTTCTCGCTTCCGTGACTTTATACTGGACAAGAATGCGTCCAATCCCGACAGGTCGAGGTCGACATCGGACTTAGGCTTTAGACTGGCGATGGAGTTGACGTCGATATAGGCCTGAGAATTTTCGATCCTGTTTTGCCAATGCTTCTTGATGAACTCGTGGGCGTTTGACATGCTGTCATGGACCTGCACCGCCCAGTCTTGCCGCAGACATTGATCCTGCTTGAGTAGCTCGACCTTGCGCAGTCGTCGGGTCAATTTCGCCAAGACGAGATGAACGGTCTCGCTGCCCATATCCTCCCAGTATATCTTGACCAAATCGAGAATGCGTGCTAGCAAGAAGACCATGAAAGCTTTGTACAGACTATCAGCATCGCGTGTGTCGGATGACTTGCGAGTGAGGACAAGCTGTAGCGATACACGTAGTAAGAGCCACAGCGGAGATCGCCGCCATGGGGACAAGCAGTTATCCCAGAGGACCTCCTCGCGAGTGTTTTTGGTGATACGGTGCACATCCATCGGTTCGCCGAGAGCAGTGACGATGTTCATGAGAAAATCGGTCACGAGACCAGGACTCGAGGTATCGCGTTGTTCGTCCATGGCTTTCTTGTTCTTGGTAATTTGTGGCTGAAAGCCTGGAGCTGTTTGGGTCGTCATCGTAGCTATGGTCCTTGATATCGATTCGATCAGATCTGGGTCGATGCCGGCAATCGGTATCTTTGATGCGTGGCCTGGAAACGTCCGCACGAGTCGTCCTGAGCTCATTGCCGCGTCGTTCTTTGGAGACAATTCAAAGAACTCGAAGTTCACATGGCTTGAAGAACGACTGATAAGTATACCTGCGTTCTGTTCCTTGACTTCTATCGGCAAGGCACCGAGAGCTCCGCTGTTCGTCGCTTGGGCGAGAAGGGTTTGTAACTGAAGCTGGCTGGTGTTGCCATTCTGATCGCGAGTGGCTCGAAGGTTATCGACTGTCGCTTTGGCAGCGATCACAGACCCGACATGTTCAATATCGACGTGGAGCTTCAGAGATTCCAGAGCGTGAGTAGCAATCTCGAACAAGGCCACTTCGTGCGCAACGTTACGGTCGTCTTTTTGCGGTAGCTTGGGCGGAAGAACAACGTGGTTGACGGCATAGGCCGTAGCCGCCGCCGACACCATGGCGTAGGTATACACGCTCAGCGACTGTGTTCTGTAGTCGACTAGTCAGCAAACAGTGTCGCGCCCGAAGCAAAGCGCAATGTTCGACTGTATTGCACAGCGCCCATCGCAACTGAGCTGGAAATTCGCGATGTACCTTGAGATTCCAACTAATGTGAGCGTATATTGAGGAACTGAGTGTTCGTTCAATTACTGCTGTAAGATAGCAGCGATGTCGTAACAATTGCGACCAACGTGATGCGCGTCAAACGTGTCGCTGTTGTAGCGATTGCGGTGGTAGGGCAAGAAGAGCGAGAAGGCAGCCGCTGAAAACTCTGCAGCGCGTTCAAGAGGCGCGTACTAGAAGGAGGAGAAATTCTGTCGTGCGCGTTGTTGTTGTTGTGTACAAAATTAGGCAAACGCTGGTCTTCGTTCACTGCGCGAGCGCCGACTGCCCACCGCCGCAACATATGCGTCATCACCAGCTCAAAATCGCGCATATTCTTCCAGACCAGCGAGGCTGTTATGAGTTCACCTTCACCGGATCGCCTCCCAGTTGTAGTCTATAAATCCTCACCCAGGCACGCCGTGGAGATGAACAGCCCACCGCTTGACACAGCCAAGACAATACCTGGATCTCTGAGTGGTTTTAACAGCTCCAGTAACTTAGCTTCGATAGGAAGATATACTCGAAGGTGTGGAAGCCCCATGTCGTTTGTGATTCCATGCAATATCCGCCTACACTGACCGCCCAGGTGGTTAGTAGCACTCCAGATGACGCGACGACAACGCGGACAGCGACCAAAAATCTCGCAAATGACGGCCATATCGATCCAAACAAGTAGGGGTATCATGGGTGTTGTACGTTGACGTAGACTTTGTCGTCCAAGTGTCCCGTATTTTGGTACTCGTGTCAGCCCGCAAATCTATGTAGATGGCATGTCTCACTTCCAATAAGCTCAAGATCTTGGTGTACTGCATCGCTCTCGGTCGATGAATTGATAACATGGCTTGCATCCTTCTCTTGTCTGTGGCTATCATCTGAAAGACGTGTGCCCGCGCAAGGCCATGACGTCACGCGTTGCGGCGAAGCTGGGCCGCGCAGGACGTGTCTGCTGTGCCTCGTTGACATTGTCATGGAATTGATGCGTGCAGTGATGATGGAACGTCAGTATCGAGATGAACAGGATGGATGCTCGCATGCGAAGAGCGAAGGGTGGATGTGTCGTCAAAAGTAACCTCGGATTGAGCCTCCAAACGTCGCCAGCCCTGGCATCCGCGCGCTAACCGATCATCGACATCACGATTGGTTCCAACCTCATACAAGCAAAGGCTAACCACCGTAATAAGGTATGCTGCAGTCTACATCGTCATGAAATTGAACATTAACAACATCTCAATGTAACGTAGGCTTCTCACATTTTTCGGTTGAATTCTTCCAATGTCCCCTCCCGAGGTCATATCACGTGACCAGAAGCGACACATATACCTATCCATCTCTTACTACGGAGCAATAAGGTCTTCTCGTCAAACCCCTCATTATCTTCGATACCCGCTAGCACTACAAACGATGCGCTAGAATCAGAGCGTCTTGTTCACCTCCTCAGTCATGCAAACCTTGAGTTGCTATGCATCTCAGCCGTCATCCGTCAACCTTCGCCTCTCCACCAAACTCAACTCTTGAAACCTGCTCTACGATTCGCCACCGCCAGACGTACTGCTTTTTGGCTTCATACTGCATACCGTAGCCGTCATCTCCCCAGATTCGCGGAAAAACTCTCTCATACACAATATACGCACACTTGCAATGCTGACAATCCGCCTCGGACGCACAACAGCGCACTCGGTAAGAACAACGGACGATCGCATCTAGAAGGCCTCTGGGCGGATCTGTACCTTTTGATCGACAGGTCAAAAACAGGGCAGCTGCAGTAGGTGTAAAGTCGCAACCAAGATCAAGGAACAACGACCCGGTGTACGGTAGACCGTACCGATCAAATCCCAAGACTCATCTACAGAGACAAGACAACGATTGGCACACAGATCCTGCACCAACGCATCTGAAACCGATTCCGTGCGACAGTGACGGTGACTTGTCACCGTCAATCACACCTCTTAGAACCAGTACTTACGCCCTTGTCCCCTGGATGCCTCGCCTGTGTACATGGCCAACGCATCACAACGCCCCGCCTCTTACACCTCGTAATCCACGTATACCCATGCTCGCGATGTCAGGGTACTAGGCGAATTCGCAGCGTAAGGGGGAAAACAACTCAAAAAGTCGTTGTCGTGAATGACGATGAGGCTTCTCTGGACGCTGCACCGCAAAGCAGGTTATTGGGCAGGCGCGACCAGCGGATAGGAAGGCGCGACTCAACCCCGCTGCCGCCTCCTCGCTAACCCAACGCCCTATCGATTGCGCCAGAGACCGTGAGAAAGCCTCCCGCAGCATGTATGCACGCCACACGGCTCGACGTTTCTAATTTAGGTGTCTGGGTTCCTTAGCTAGGCAGTAACGGCGTAGCGCGCGGCGATGGATGTGTTGTTGGAAAATGGCGACAGTTTGTATCTCACCGGTCAAAGACTTTACGCCTTGCATACAGCATGTGTGTTCAGCAAGGGAAGCGCGTTCTAGAATGTGGAAGCCGAGGTATTGGAAATGTCTACATTGCGCTAGTTTGTGATCCATGAGAATATGTGAATTGGCTAGACATGTGAAATCGGCAGGGTGGGAAGAGACCGTTTCTCGAACCGCTCCTCTCTCTATCACGATACCCGTATCCAAGTAATTACTTCCCCAAGCTACAAGATTCCCCAATCTCCGCATCCCGCTCGAGCCCCCTCATCTTCCCTTCTCTCTCCTCATCAAAGAGATGAGATGAGAATCGGGCCGAAGGCGAAGAACGCACGTTTGCAAAAAAAACAAGACGGAGTAGAAAAATGGGAAATGTACCAAGACCTACTAAACCAAAACGCCACTCAACAAGGCAATTACGCGAGAAAAGAAGGAAGGAGGAAAACAGGGACACGGGTCGGGGCACGGCAGACGGTAGGTAGGAGCCGATTTTGCCGGTCCAGGAACCTGGTTGCGTTCTTCTGGCGATGGATTGCGAGATCGTACAGTACTTCGACGCCCTCACTTGTCATCGGAAGGTAGAGAGCGAAACCTGTAAAACTCATTCTCCATATTCCTTCCGAACCACGCGTTTTTCTCGTAACGTGAGACGTAACGCTCTCCTATCCCCGTTCACATCCTCCAGTCGAACCCCATCAAATTACACTAAGCGAAAACAAGTAAACATGCGTTCACACAAACTGGCCTATGTTCACCGCACAGTAGGAGCAGGAATTCAACAACTAAAGGCTAACCGGCTACCCAAGTTCCCGCGGCTTGACAACCCGCGTACCCAGTAGCTTCATGTACATGCCGTCCAGGCTGCCATTACCGAGACAGCCTTCCAGCCCTATGCATACACGTACACACATCCATTCATTCATGTAAGTAAGACTTGGTTTTCTTCTTCTCTGCCTGCTGCAGATTCTGTTTTGCCCCGTTGCATTCCGCCCAATCACCGACATGTGACGTCGGGCGTGGCTTACTTGCCTAGTTTCTTGATGTCAGCACACATCCTTCAGCTGAGTGGCGTGCCGCTTTGCTGACGACGGACGGCAACTGAAGACTTGGCTTCTTACCGTGCCTCGCCAATTCAAGCCACTGGCGTTCAGGGGGGTGAGAACTCTAATCCTTCGTCGTCTTGGGCCATTATAGCCGTAGTCTGTTGTAAGTAGAGTAGTCAAGCGAGTCACTCCCGTCAGATCGACCTCCACGCCGCAAAGACCATGTCAAATTTGAGAAGGATGGATTAGAGAAGAAGTTCGTGATTCTACTATATGCTATGCAATGAGCCCGTAATCCCTGGTACTCATGCTACGTGTCGATCGTTAGGTGTGCCCATTTTGTGTCTATAACGCCCCGATTATGATGATGGATACTACAACGCCGCTCGCATTCCTGGTATGCCAAGCAACCTGTTGCGGCGGAGAGAGTGAATTAAGAAAAAACAACAGTAGGTGGGCCCGTCCATGCTCCAAAACCGTACATGCAAAGTACCCAGTGCCAGAATGCTGCCCAGAAGAAGCCCCAGATGTTGCCAGATGATACAAAATTAAACGCTGTAAAAACATCAATGCAGTTGGTGCCCGCCCGTAGTGGTGGTAGGACGTGAACGCGGGAGAAGGCGATCAAGGTGGAAGCCGTAGCGAAATTATCATTATCGTAATGAAAAATTAGACTTGTTCGGTAAAGGCTGATTTCCGCGAATCACCGGATGTCCTCCTCTTCTTCTGGAGCTTCTTCGATGTTCTCCGCTCGGCAAGCTCAACCTCCTCAGGGGTGGGTGGCTGGAATGTGCCTGGCTTCAGGACCTGGAAGCCAGAGTTGACGGAGCGCAGGACGTGGTCATCGCGATCCTGGTTCTGCTCGGTGTTGACCTCGTACGGCACCTGATCGTAGCTGTATTGGTGGTGAGGGCCACGGGGTTCGTAGGTGTCGGGGTAGTAGGGAGCGTTGGGCGCGTAAGACTCGGTCAGGGGAACCGCTTGCCTTGCCTGGTTCGCTGCGTTGCCATCGTGACTCGGTCCGGCAGAAACGTCTTCAGCTTGGTCGGCGACAGTAGCTAGCGGAGGAGAAGGTGACTTCTGAGGCATGAAATAGTTAACACCATTGACCGAGGACACTTGGTTGTCCGCCACGCTGGCCCACTCTCCGCTATTACCTGGCTTGCGCACTCGAGGAGTGAGCTGTCCAGTCTCGGCGACGTGGGAGAGGCGATGGCTGCGGAGGAGTTCGAGGTCGGTCTTGGGGTCGATGGGTTGGTTGGGCCTGAAGTATGCGGACTCGTAGGTGCGGACGTCTTGGCCCGCTGCCATGTAGTCGGACTCGTCACTGGTGCGGCGGCTGGAGTTGCTTGCAGACTGTCCATGTTGGCCGAGGGGAGCTAAGGTAGTTAGCATAGTTCAATTTATTGCGCATGCTGATACTCACGAGAAGTAGCGCCAGAGTTGCGGGTAGCGTAGGGAGATTCCAGGGCGTTGAGAGCGCTGTTGCGAGAGACGTGGTGGTTGCAGTTGCTGCAGCGGGGGCCCTCATGGTTGTGGGGACGAGCAGGAGAAGATGATCGGGAGTCCTGGGTTGAGACGGGCTCGGCGGAGACGGCGCGGTCGAAAGAACTGGGACCGCGCGAGCTGTTGCGGCTGGAACCTTGGGCGACTGGCCGGGGCAGTGAGAGCTGTGACTGCGAAGCGTATGGAGGGGCTTCGCTGACGATGGAAGCACGGCTACTGCCAACGGGGGTGTTGGTACGCGAGATCCAGACACCGTCGACCTCAATACCGCTCTGGATTGCGCGGATGCCGAATGGAATCTCATCTTTGGTCTCCTCAGTGACCTGGGTTACTGGCTGCGCCTCGAGCATTTCCGGAGTGGCTGCGCGTTTGCCTTTGTCCACTTTGCTGTACTTGCGGACCTTGTTCTTGTCGTACCATAGCTTGAGCAGGCCCAAGAAGATGGTGAGTACAATTCCGCAGGCCAGTACCTGTACGGCGTTAGCAGGCGGAGTCAGCGGTTGGTTGAAGTCCTTACGAAAGTCATCTTCTGCCATAAGGCCCAGCTTTGGAAGAACTCATTGCCGTCGGAGGATCCGAAGCCCATGTTTGCGGTGGAGTAGGAGTGATGTCGAGATCAAGGTAAGAATAGCAGGTGGGGCGGAGATGAGATGCAGGCAGGCACACTGTGAGTGACACCTGTCGGGGAGGAAGGTGCGGACGGGTAGGGCAGTAGCGAATGGGGGGTTCCTGATTAGATTGGTATCGATAGATGGATCCGAACAAAGAGGAGCGAGCGAGCGACAGGAGTCTCAGGCACGAGATTGGGGTACGACGCGGGGGTTTTAAGACCGGACCCTTGGACTGATGGCGTGGTAAAAACGAGTGTGTAACGTCGAGCAAGACGAGTGGATGGCACTAGTGAATCAGACCTGTCATTCACGCAGATGGGTACGGGGAGCGAGTCGGGGGCGGAAGGCACAGGGAGCGAGAGACAGGTTGGGAAAGGATTTATTATATTGCATGCAGCGAGATCAGCTCAACTCTCGGACCCGCTGAGAAACAACCCGTGGACGGCACACGGTGGTGAAAAGTTGGCTGGGTTGTCTAGGGCAGGCGCTACCCTGCTCGAGCGCTAAGTTAGGCAGGGGCGCTTGCAGGGGTCTCGCGACACGGTGCGGGATGTAGACTGAAATAGCAAAGACTAGAGCAAGCGACGATGTGGCACGTTGAATGTTTGAGTGATGATCGGCCACGGTATGTGGAGCTATACGAAGCAGAGTCAAGCCCTAACCTCTCGGGCGGCGCCAGGAGCATCGCGAGCCCATCGCGAGCCGCGACGCCGCACGTGTTTGAGGCCCGGGTAGGTGTAACATGAGGACAGAAAGTCTATATCGATGTAAGAATATCGTCGACGTTGATGGCGGAAGTCAGCCGCTGGGAACCACGATGAATCCGAGCGATGCTGGTAAGCTAAAAGGGAAGGCCCCAGGGGTGTGCGCGCTTGTGGACGGCTAGCGAGGATGACGAATTTCCCTCTATGGACTGCTCCGAGTGTTTCGGAAACACCAGCTCGATATCAACTCGTATTATTCCTCAGGTTGAGTGATCTTCCGTTCTGAGTCGGATGCGACCGTCTTGCCATTCCCTTGCCTCTGAAACACGAGGCTGTCGTCACAACTGCACCGCACGATCGCCTTCACACACAACAGAAGCGTCTTCAGCCACTACACACATTGCTAAGTGGGCTTCCAATTTTGGGGCGGGCGGATGGCGGCTTTGGCATGCCGCGGTCGTTGGATGAGACGGTCTTCCCACTTTCTTGCCCAAGGCCTTCCGCTATTCGTCGCTGCTTGGCACTCTTCAAGGTTCATCTCACGCATCGATCCACCAGATGGGTTTTCGCTTCTCCACCATGATGGTATCTCACAGACCTGGATGGGAGCGGGGCACGTCCTTGCTTGAGGGCACGGCGCACCGCATCTACTCTGGTGTAACGGTCACTCCCAGCACACCGCTCCCGGCCTGTTCCAAATTCTTTTCTCCAGCGCACGCTTTGGGGTCGTCTCCTCGCTCGCCACCATGCCGGGAGTGTATCGATTGTCTAGGCGAGCGCGGAATCTACTACCACTCGCCAGTGCGCACTGATCACACACGATCGTTAGTCATACTAACTGTTCTTTTCAGTACCTTCAAAAAGCATCATCTCTACACAATTACCCAACGAAAGCCCTTGCCATGGTGAACGTGTTGGCCGTACTCAATGTTGGCCCCTCGGTCGGTTCCATTTTTTTCTCCCGGCGTTCAGCCACAAGTCATCGGAAGCCACTTCTCGTTCTAGAAAATTGGATCATGACGAGACGATGATGGTGATTCCGTCTTGGTGCCTCAGCCAAGGCAAACGATGCACAAGGCGATTTAGTGCTGCAAAGTAAGCCGCGAAATTATTGATTCAACCCTAGTGCTCGTATCCGCGAATCCTTCGTACCCATGCCATCTCATGATCCGAAAACTTCAAATAATGCGCCGGCGCTTTCCAGTTTCTGGGCATTATAATCGCGCTCGTATAAGATTAGGAGCTCCTCACCAAAACCGCACAAATGAACGAGCTTTGTGCTGCAACTAGGCCGCAGTGGTGATCGAGGTGAGGGGAAGCTGCAAGGCATGATTGGCATCTGCTCCATGCACTTCGACAAGCGTCGGTGGGGATGTTTGCCGCATGCGTGTTTGCTTTGCAGGAGTCCAGCCTCGACGCAGCCTTGCGTTGAGCTTTCCACTGACCAACAATTAGCTACTAATGCTCTCTGTATCTAGCGCGATATTGCTGAACAAAAGCCATCAATGCGACTACATTCCTACACTTCACCAAGGCTGAGTTGACCTGACTACCGTACGCTGATCTTCCGACCCAGTGTCGCGGATACGGCATCTCCAAGTGGTTCATGTACGGCGAATTCCTTCTTCCCATGCGGCTACCGTTAGCAAGTATCCGTAGTATCCGTAGCCAGGGCAAACGGCATCTCAAAACACTCCAAAGTGTTGTCGGGGAGACTCAAAGCACCAGACCCTACTTACCGCGGTAGGTCCGTCTCGAGAGTTCGCAGGTACCATTCCATCACATGGATCGCCTGCAGTGTCTACACTCGAAATATCTCATGTAACTTCGCCGGGATCTCGAACGTTGCCGACCTTGCTTACATGGGCACAGCCTCATGTTCCGCACATATTACCCCGGTCACAGATCGAGTAAAGAGGGGCCGACAGCAGTGGAGTCGGCCGTGCGAACTTCGAATCGTGCAGAGGCTGATGGCTGAGGCACAGAAACCATCGTCTTTAACCGCGAAGATCTTCCAATGTTTCGGATATGAGGCGCAACCTCCCGTCGCAGCCTGATTTAGATGAGTTGCCTCATCACCGCATCACACCCACCTAGCGCAAGGTGCCGTAGCGAATATTCGTGCCAGCGCAAAGGTAAGGATACCGCCGGTGAGCAGTTCTCTAGTCGCGATAACGCAGGTCAGCCTGTGTGAGGTGCAAACAAGCTGTTTTGAGGCGCGGCTGTGGTGAGCTGAGGGGTTCTCTGGTACCTGACTTCCGTCGTGCATGCAGGGATCAGTCTGATCTGCGCCCCAGAGCGTGCCTGGTTCGACAGCTGATGAAATCTCTACAGACAACAGTCAATCAAGTCTGCGCGTCTGCGACATGACGTCTTTGGTTTTGCGCCAACCTCTCACACGAGGACATTCCAAGGTTGAATCGGGACTTGGTAGGTGCCGAGGCGATGCCACATTAGGGCAATTGGTTCCTGCCCGATTGGCGCCGCGCAGAAGTCATGATCTCAGCCGCGACCTACCATTCCTCTTCGCCTTTTCAATCTACACCAGCCTACTGAAACTCCCCACTCTGTTCTCGTACCGCCTTGTTTGATCCCTAGCGCCCTATCACCATGCCTATCCGCAATCCCTTTCGTCGCGCGGGTGTGCCTGAGGCCGTCGATGAGGCCCAGCGGAGCGCGCCGGAGAACGGTTTCAAGAGCACAGCTGTTTCGGGCGCCGCACCCGTGCAGGTCAAGGACCCTGTCGAGTACAAATTGAGTGGTGAGACTTCCTGCGAATGCGCCTGGGGCTCAAACATGAGCATGTTCCTGGGGCGGCATCACTGCATCGGCTGAGTGGGCGCTTACCATGTGATAGAAATAAACGACAGCGGCGTGTATCTACCGGTAAGCAATGTCAAGCCCATGTGATTGTGGATGCAGGAGGGAGAGCGACGCGCGCGTATGTCATCGCGTGAGACATTGATTGACGTTGCGACAGCCGAGCCCTCAGCAAGAGAAGCCCACCTTCTGGCACTCCAAGTCTAACATCTCGACCACATCTTCAAATCACCGCAGTCTGCTCGCCGAGAATGAGCCGTTTAGCATCTCGCGCGAGAGCTTCGACTCCTACAGGCGGTCATTTGTATGTTATGCGACCAGTGGCAAGACCCCGCTAATGGATATAGGACATTTCCGCGCGCTCCCCAATCCAAGACAATGTCCACGAGACGTACCCCCGCCAGTCGCTCGATGCGCGCCGCTCCGTAGATACCAGACGTTCGCTCGACGTCCGCCGTTCGCGCGCCACACCGCGCTCCTCGATGCAACAACCCCGCCACAGCGAAAGCCACGAGCAAGTGCCCGAGGAGGGGTTCGAGGAGGTGGGCCTGAACGACGAGCCGAAGCCGCAGCCAAAGAAGCGCAGCATCTTCTCGCGCTTCGGTGACAACAACAACACCGACAAGACAGAAGAGCGACCTAGCTCCAGCCATCACTTCTCCCTCACAGGCCGGAAGCGGGCTGAGAGCGGGGCAGGCTCAGAGCTCAAGCCTATGCCAAAGCCAGCGGCAGAGGTTCCCGCGGAGGCACGGTGATACATGTAGAGGATGAATTATGAATTGCGGGGGATCCAACACCGAAGAGTTGTATCAATGCTCCGGGAGAAACTGTTGGATACCGCATAAACGGCGTTAAGGACTTGGGTGTTTTCCACTATGCATAACTATCCACAGTGAAATGAGGATGTTCTCTATTACGAGACGGAGATTGTGGTCACACACAGAACGACGCGAATCCGTAGATCTCGTATACGAACACGCAGATAACTAATCACGAAATGCTATCGCTTATGACGCTCAAGATCAACTTGTCAAATTTCCCTACCTCGTGTCTTCAAACTTTGGACTCGTTAGACTTTCGCAAACTTGGTTGCGTACCCTGTGATTGATGTTCGCTCCTTTCCCTGCTAAGGCTAGTCGTTAGCTGGTCCACGTGTGTGACCTTCCATGCTTCGGAATCGGAGGAAGCAACTTCCGCGGATCGCTCCTTCCGGTCGATGCGGTCGATGATGTCATATAACTGGAGGTTCTGGTTTGACTCGTAGAAGCTGTGGCTTGAGCACCAACGGCTGTTGGGGCTGAGTCAATACAGTGAAAAGTCGTTGTTTTGTTGGGGTTACTGGAGCAAAACGCGTGTTCAGATCGAGATCGGAGTTTGGCACTTGTTGGTTATGGCGGTTGCGCCGTTGGAGCTTGGGGGCTTGGTGTGGCACTGGAGGGACTTGGCGGGGCGGCTGGCTTGAGTTGGTCAGGTGATTTGGAGGCCTAGGGGATGGGGAGATGGTTGGATGGGTGTGATAGGAAGTTCGAGCAGGACAGAGGAGGGAAGTAGCTCTTTGTTTGTCTCAGAGACTGGCTTTGGGCTTTGGTTAGACGTGAGGACTGTCGATGTGACATCTGGCATGTAACGGCACCAACGTGGACTTCCCCTCATCGGCCAGCATCGAGTTTCTCCACGTTATAGCTCATGAACACAACTACTTATATATGCGTCGAGAAGGTGCGATGTAACAACAAGAGACAAATTAGTACTGGTGAGATTTGGACTTCTCACCTCATCGCTGGTTGTTTGCTGTTTGGTCCGTGCGTCCCTTAGCGTCTGCTCGATATATACAACTTTTTGCCCGTCGCTCCTTTGCTCCTCACCGCGAACATTTCGTCTCTGCCACATATCCTGATGATGTGACAGTCGGCGCTTTGTTCGTTGGTCACGTTTACCTGTAAACACCTCGTCGCTCTTAACTGTAGCGCCCCGGATTGTGCTCTACGCTGTAGCACATCTAGGACATCCACTTTGGGCGCGTCTACAGGCCTTGTGCGGTAGATTCCCTCTTAGCTGGGTGGACGGCTTCGTTAGTCCTTGTGGCTCGAATACATTTTCTTCATGCTCCTTTTGGAACCCCAGTGCTGAGCTCTTCGCTGTAGCTCCTGGGATCACATCCACTTTGGGCGCGTCTACTTGCCTTGTGCGGTAGATTCCCTCTTAGCCGGGTGCACGGTTTCGTCAGTCCTTGTGGCTCGATTCCGTTTTCTTGAACCCGCATGTCTCAACCATGGGCATGCATCTACTCTTTTGGGGGACCCAGTCCCTAGGTACCATCTATCAACCCACACTCTTGTGTTGACATGATCAAGTCGGGGAGGGTATCAAATATCACGTAATCATCGCTGCACACTCAGCTTTGGTCGCGACAGTCAAACTAGGAAGTTTGCGCTGTGCTCCGCTGCGGAGTAGTTAGCATTTGTCCTCGCCTTCTCTGATACACACTTATCAGAGTCCATCGGCAATCGCGGTGAATCAGCACCACTGCCTCGGAAGATACCTGTATCCGCTATTCCAGGGTTCACACGCGAACGGATCTGGGTTCTCCGCAGCAAGGAACTCGACGATCTTTGTCTGCGCGACCTTCGAAGACAGGTAGCCCGACAACCCAGGCATATCCGCTGGCGGCAAAGCCGCTGCATCAGACTTCGCATTCGGAATGAAAGCCTGTGAAGGCGATAGTCATCGCTTCACATTCGTTTCATAGTCTGCCCACCAGTCTCACAGCGAACTCTGGACGATCCAGGACGGCGAAGAGAGCTGCGCTGCGGCAAGAACAAAGACATCCCATGCGCTGACCTGTTTAGCAACATTCTGCATCACAGTCTCGTCGGTTGCTGGAACGGAGAAGACCATGCAGTCTTACTTGCTGTACCAAGTAGCTTCTCGGTTTCGTGAAGGGTCGGCTCAGTACGTCTGATCAGGATCACTCTCGCTGCATGTGCTTTGGCAAAGGCGAGAGCGGTTGTGCGACCGATGCCGCTACCGGCTTCGGTTGTGATGACTGTTTTTCCTGTTTGACTGAGATTGGGATTTGATGGGTCGATGGCGGCGTAGGACTCGTTGGGCCAGGTTGCTGTGAGAGAAGGAAATGGACGCTGCATTGTTACTGGGAAGTGGACTGCACGCGATGCATTGAGGAAGGAGGCTGGTTAAAAGATTTTTGGGAAGCTTCGTGTGAGGAAGTCGGTAGAGCGTGTAGTTTGGGGGCGTAATTGTGACATTCTGAAAATATGCTCAATTGTTCAAGGAACGCATCCGTATACGTTCCATGTGTTCTCGTATGAGCTGACCTGTGGATGTACCGCATGTTGTCTGGTGTATAGCTTCAGTGGAGCGGGCAACGAGAGCTAGCATAGGATAGCCGAAGTGCTAACATGGGGTGGGGTACGTCTGAGCTGATATGTCCAGAATTCTGCGCTGCGCCTTGATATACCCGGAAATTCTTTGTGAGGGTTAACTGGTAGACGCAAATCCAGATTCTCCGGTCAGTAGCTAAATCATACACCTCTACCCTAAAACAGCTATAGTACAGACATGCGGATAGTAATATATACACACCCAAATGTCACCGAAGCGATTCATCGCCCCTTCAAGGCCGAGCTTCGTTGACAGTTTGCCCTCCTCATGTATGTGGAGTGTAAGGAAAGGCTGAAGGATCCGTCGCTGGCATCTGGCTTATGTCGCCATCACCCCCACCACCAAGATCCCACCAATCAGTCTGCCAATTCCGCGTGACAAAGTCATTCTCCAGCCCCCTCAAAAAGCCGAGAGATTGGAAGTCGCCATCCATGTTCGCTGAATAGTCCGGCATCGATGAAAAGGCCGACATATCGATATCAGGGAGTTCGCTGGCCATCAGGTTCTGAATCGTGTCAAAGCTTGTCGGTGGCATGTTCATGCCTTGAGCAACGCTGTCGCTGGAGTCTACAGTGGCTGGGCCTCTGCGTCTCTCGTCTTGTAGAGTCCGCGAGACCCTGTTCAGTGCATTGATCGTCTTGGCAAACGGCACCAAGTCCTGACGTTCTGTGCAGCTTTGTGCCATGGCGACGCCGATTGTCTCGAGAGCTTGTATGTCGCTTTCGCAATCGTCTGGATTGGTGCACGCCACAATATGTTCGTAGAGTGTGAACACGACGCAGAAGGGGTAGAGCGTTATGAAACTGGGCCAAGTCAGCGGATGCTTTGGTACGAAGTAAAGGGGATGGCGACTTACTGATTTGTAATGCTCTTGAACTTGGCGTTGAGGTTGATATCCGCATAAAAGTCAACGATAATGCTCAAAACTCTTCGTGCAGCTCTGAGTGGAATGTCTTTGGGCCCGGGCCTGGTTTGGTGCTGCTGTACCAACCTCTGAACACCGATGATAGTCGCATATATGTTCACTGAATTCGCGGTCAGCTTAGTTTAACTCATCCCCGGACTTAGCGTACTGATATGATCTGCCAGAAGACAGCGAACATCATCTGTAGTCTCTTTGGCGTTCATCACCTCCTCCAATCTCCATTCACTGATGAGGTCCTCCATTTGCGAACATGCCTCGTCAGCTTTCTGAACACAGCTGTTGCGATCGTGTGGCGGAAGCTCGTCAATGTAACCGATCGCCTCTACGGTCAACAGTGTATATCGCACCCACACGACACTGATGGAAACATGGAGCGCCGAAGGATGCATGTTGTCGGGACGAAAGAGTAGGGGTGGGCGGACCTTGTTTGGCGACCATCGCAGAACAGTGGGCTTCCCATAGAACAAACGGAAGAACGTGTCGATGGAGACAACATACCAGTACGTGTAGCGACCAACATCTCTCTCGGATTCTTCTTCGAAGGTCTTTGCCGGGACCGTGTCTAGCCGATCTATGCCGATCGACTTGATGTGTTGGCAAGATTTGCAATGGAATTTCCATGCCAGTTGATAGTCGTGAGCAGTCAGTGCCGTCCATGCTGAGAGGGCTGCAATATGTACGTCCATATTTGTGTCACCTGGAGACTCAAGCCAAGCGGGTACGCTCTCCAGCATCTTCATGTAGGCCTTCGTCGTGAGGTCTCCTCCCGGGCCGTCAGTCAGCTGCAGTCCGTAGAACAGAGCATTATAGCTTGAAGTCACCTAAAGTCAGCATGTGGTACACAGCCCCAGCAGGTATCGGTTACTTACTACATAACGCGGACCACGGGATCGATGTTGACGTAAGGAGACTTGATGATATCGGGAAGCGCGTAAAGAAGGTCAGTATCGATCACGGAACGAGCAAACGCATCTGGCGCAAGCATCGAGCTCATGACGGAGATGAAGCCGTCAATACATGTCCGCGCTTCTGCGGAGGATAGGTTAAGGTCCGCGCTGTGCGTTTCAGTGCGCACTCTCAACTTTCCAAGGTCTTCGAGCGCTTCGTTGAGAGACAGCATTGCGTTGTCGATGCTTGGTGTTGGTGTCGAGACTGGGGTAGCCTTATGTTGGAAGCTGCGTCTTGTATCCGTCGCGAGTCGGTAGATCTATCATGATTAGCTGTGATAGTTGAGAAGGCTTTTGAAGGCGCTCGTGTGTGCTGAATCGTGTCCTGATTGCTTCCGGCACGAAGGGATGGGCTTTTGGAATTGTATCGCGGAAGCCAACCCTTTTTCGCTATATGTACCTCAGGTGCTTCATAACACAGTAAGAGATAAGACATCGTAAGCCCACATGGGATGTCTCGACAGAACTTTGACGATGTGAAAGGCTATGATACCTTCGGGGATGTCGAGATATCAAGACAAGGCTCAGCAAACACGAGCGCCTCCGGTTGTGGCTGTTCTTACCCATGAATCCTGGCCATCAGCCACAGTTAACGATGCCTCGGGTGAAGGCACCGGAGTGCTCTTTCGGATACTATCGCGTCTGGGCACGACTTCGGATACGGATGACGAACGATCATCACCAGCGTCGCTAATTTGCTTCTCCAATTGTTCTAGTCGCTGACTGAGATGCTGCACGACAGCCTTTTGGTGGGCATGGCGCGGCCGTTGTCTTCGCTCTACATAATGGCATTCTTCCTTGGCGGCAATACATTGATGGCATATCGGCTCTGCTTTGTCGCATTTGATCTTCTTTCGTTTACAACGAAGACACTTCAATGGCAGCTTAGCGGATGCTCTGTTTTCGCAGACGTAGGTTTAGGGCAGGTACCTACGGCAAGCTTCATCGTCATCTTAAGAGCGTTCGGTAAAAGCACGCCGAAGTTCCGGAAAGAAAGTCGCGCGCAACAGCGGAATTTTCGGCGGAAGGCTTGCCGGGGTTTCGCGCATAGGAAATAGATAATGTGATCGATCCTTCGTAGAGGGTGGAGATGGAGGCTTGGTGCAGCACGGAGCCCGAGGGTTTCCACGGACTTTCGGGCTTTGCCGAATGTCCGCACCCTGCACGTTTCAGGAACCAACAGCAGCCCTGGACGCGAACGCTCACTTCGACTCATTCGCGCCAAGATTGCCGAAGACAACTGTCTGCAATCATGGCACCTGGGCATGGACTTCCGGTACTTTCGAGGCAGAAACTTACATCATCCACAGCCGTGAAGGCATGGATCGCAAAAAAGCATCGTATGATATAAGGTAAATCTACCAGGGCTACGGGCTCTGTCAAACATCGCCATCTCAGATCTCCCCCTGCTCACACTTAGCGAGCGCTAATCGATCTGCTCACGGGCTCCCAACTGTACGTATCCTCCTGCATACATCCCAGTTGAGAGCATTGACTAATGTTGTTCGTGACCACTAGGAACCAGGCATACCTGGATTGACGCATTCACCTGGTCGCAGTTTCCCCGAAGTTGGACCTGCCTTTCTGACCAGCATGTCAGCCGCACTAGGCTTCACAGAAGCGCAGACCACAAACGAAGAAGCACGTGTTGACCGCGTAGATCTGAAGTCGGACGCTAGCTCTAGTCTCACAGGAGTTGACGACGAGACCAAAGTTCGACAAGAAGCACAGCGTGATCGAGACATCCACGAGCTCGTGCGCAAGTTTACAACACAGTCTGAACAACATCATTTTGGCTCACCCTTTGCCGAAGATGCACACGGAGGACTAGATCCTAGAAGCGACCAGTTCCGTGCCAAGGATTGGGCCCGCTCGTTCTATAACCTGCGTTATAGTAGCGAGGAAACCATTCCTCGCGTAGCTGGCGTTGCTTTCAGAGGCCTGAATGTCTGGGGCAAAGGTTCACCAACCGATTTCCAATCGACAGTGGGTAACACCATATTGAAACTTCCTTCGCTATTCGGCAGAGGCACGCAGAAGATCGAGATCCTACGAGACCTAGACGGATTGCTCCTTCCTGGAGAGCAACTATGTGTCTTGGGACCACCTGGGTATGTTTGACTGTTGTTGTATTCAGTAACATGGACTAACGACCATTAGATCGGGGTGTTCTACGCTCTTGAAGACCATCGCAGGCGAGACTCATGGCTTCCAAGTCAGCCCTGACTCGTATCTCAACTACCAAGGAGTACCAGCAAAGGACATGAACACCGTGTTCCGTGGGGAAGCCATCTATACCGCTGAGGTTGACGCGCATTTTCCCCAGCTGAGCGTTGGTGACACGCTCTACTTCGCGGCTCTGGCTCGAGCACCTCGTACCATTCCTGGTGGCATCAGTCGTCGACGCTATGCCGAGCATCTCCGAGATGTAGGCACTCTAATTCGAGCTTAAGCTGAATCACTGCTAACTCTTGACAGGTCATAATGGCCATGTACGGTATCTCGCACACAGTCAACACACGCGTTGGCAACGACTTTGTGCGAGGAGTCAGCGGCGGCGAGCGCAAGAGAGTGACGATCGCGGAAGCATCTCTCAGTTTTGCCCCGCTTCAACTATGGGACAACTCGACTCGTGGACTTGACTCTGCTAATGCAGTGGAGTTCTGTAAGACACTCCGCACCCAGTGCGACGTCTTTGGGGCAGCATGTGTCATCGCCATTTACCAAGCTCCACAAGCCGCGTATGAGGTAAACGATAGCATGGTTATATGAACAAACAACAATGCTAATTCCCCACAGGTTTTCGACAAAGTGACCGTACTTTACGAAGGCCGACAGATCTACTTCGGACCAGCGAACGAAGCACGCGCATATTTCGAACGCCTTGGCTTCGAATGCCCTGCCTCCCAGACTACGCCCGACTTCCTTACATCAATGACGTCAGCCTCTGAGCGCCGTATCAGACCAGGCTTCGAAGGCAAAACACCACGTACTTCCGACGACTTTGCTCGATGCTGGAAAGAAAGCCCCGACCGTCAACGGCTATTGCAAGCGATAGAGAAATACAACAACACGTATCCCCTAAAAGGCGAGCAACTCGAACGCTTTGCGCTTTCGAGAACCCTGGAGAAATCGAAGAAGCAACGGCAAAAGTCACCCTATACCCTTTCCTACTGGCGACAGATTCGTCTTTGCATGTGGAGAGACGTACAGAGGCTGAAGAACGACCCGAGTGTGCCTTTGACGATGCTTGTCGTTAACTTTTTCGAGGCGCTCATCATAGCAAGTATCTTCTACAACCTACCCCAGTCTACGGCGTCGTTCTTCAAGCGCGGCGGAGTCTTGTTCATGGTGGTTCTGCTCAATGCCTTCGGGTCGATGCTCGAAATCATGAACCTCTACTCCAAGCGCACTATCGTCGAGAAACACAACCGATATGCTCTTTATCATCCATCGGCAGAAGCCCTGTCTTCTATGATCGTGGATCTACCATACAAGATTACCAACAGTCTCGTGGTTAATACGACGCTCTACTTCATGTCCAACCTACGCCGAGAACCCGGTCCGTACTTCTATTTCTTGCTCGTTGGGTTTACCACCGGCCTTTCGATGAGCATGTTCTTCCGCCTGTTCGCTTCAATGACGAAGACTCTCTCACAAGCACTTGCCCCAAGCTCTCTCATCCTGATAATGCTCGTGCTATATACAGGATTCGCTATTCCAATCCAGTATATGAAAGGCTGGGCAGGTTGGTTTCGATGGATCAATCCGGTTGCATATGGCTTCGAGAACGTCATGGTGAATGAGTTCCACGGTCGCACATTTGCTTGTTCATCTTTCGTACCCACTGGTCCATCGTATGAGAACGTCGCCCCCGAACAGCGAGCATGCGCTGTGCAGGGCTCTCAACCAGGCCTTGATTACGTCAACGGCACTGCATACGTCGAGACTGCCTTTCAGTATCAGTACAGTGAGCGATGGTCCAACTACGGCATTATCATTGCTATCACTGTCATCCTTTTCCTCGCACATCTCGTTATGAGCGAGTTGGTTGCTTCTGAACGGTCCAAGGGCGAAGTTCTTGTGTTTCGTCGATCCAAGATGAAGAGCTCGGCCAAGAAGCAGAGTGTCGACGAGGAGAATGGTGAGGCAACCGCTCACGAGGGCGAGAAGATCGATCACAACACTGAGCCAGAACCTGGAGTGCAGAAGCAGGTGTCCATCTTCCATTGGGAGAAGGTCACCTATGAAGTCCAGATCAAGGGAGAAACTCGCAAAATCCTAGACGGCGTGGATGGCTATATCAGGCCCGGTACACTGACAGCTCTCATGGTATGATGTTCGACACACTCAATTAGAATCCAAGCTAACAGGTCTTAGGGCGTGTCAGGCGCAGGCAAAACCACATTGCTCGATGTGCTCGCAAGTCGAACGACCATGGGCGTCATTGGCGGCAACATGCTTGTCGATGGTCGTCAACGAGACGACAGCTTCCAGCGACAGACTGGCTACTGCATGCAACAAGATATCCACTTGGACACATCCACTGTGCGAGAGGCGTTGGAGTTCTCGGCATTGCTGCGCCAGCCGCCTGAGTACGGACGCGAAGAGCGCCTAGCCTACGTCGACCACGTGATTCGCCTTTTGGACATGGAACAGTACGCCGATGCCGTGGTCGGAATCCCAGGATCCGGACTCAATGTTGAGCGTAAGTACTCTCTGGCATCACAGCATTGCGTATGAACCTCGCTAATTTCTTCCAGAACGTAAGCGCCTCACAATTGGCGTTGAGCTCGCCGCTCGTCCAAAACTCCTGCTCTTCCTCGATGAGCCTACATCCGGTCTCGACAGTCAGACTTCATGGTCCATCTGCGATTTGATGGAGAAGCTGACCCGTGATGGGCAAGCAATCCTGTGCACTGTTCATCAGCCCTCGTCTCTTCTGTTCCAGCGCTTCAACCGCCTCCTTCTCCTAGCCAAAGGTGGAAAAACCGTCTACTTCGGCGAGATCGGTCGCGGCTCCGAGACTCTTCTCGATTACTTCACCCGCAACGGCGCATCAGCATGCCCTCCTGGTACCAACCCCGCCGAGTACATGCTCGCAGCGATTGGCGCGGCGCCAGGTGCAAAGACAGAGATTGACTGGCCTACGGTTTGGAAGAACAGCAAAGAGTACATGCATCTTCAGACCGAGCTTGCCGATCTCAGGGAGCTTGCCAACCGGCCCTCTGCTGTCATGGACTCAGCCGACGCCGGCCATCAGGTCTTCGCTGCCTCGTTCATGACTCAGCTCCGCGCTGTAGCCATGCGGTGCGCCCAGCAGTATTGGAGAACCCCTTCATACATCTACTCAAAGGCCATTTTGACGATTGGCTGCTCGCTCTTAATCGGCTTCTCTTTCTTTGGAAGCGAAAATACGATGATGGGACTCCAGAACCAGATGTTCGGTGTCTTCATCTTCCTCTTCGTCGTACGTAAAACATATGCCGTGTATGCAGTACACCCACTAACAACAATCCCAGGTCATTCAACTAATCTACCAAATCATGCCAATGTGGATCTCCCAACGCACCCTCTACGAAGCGCGCGAGCGGCAATCAAAAACCTACGCCTGGCAAGCCTTCGTCCTCTCCAACATCTTCATCGAGCTAGCCTGGAACGCCTTCATGGCCATCTTCTGCTTCCTAGTATGGTACTACCCCGCCGGTCTCTACCGCAACGCAGAAGCCACAAACGCAGTCAACATCCGCGGCTTCCACGCCCTGCTCATCGTCGTCGCCGTTTTCGTCTTCGCAAGCACACTCGCCCATCTGCTTATCGCTGGCTCGCCGAACGAGGAAATAGCGGGTGCACTCGCTACGCTGGTTACGATTATGCTGTATGCTTTCTGTGGTATCCTCGCTGGTCCTAACGATTTACCTGGTTTTTGGATCTTCATGTACCGCGTCAATCCGTTCACATACCTCGTATCGAGCTTCATGTCAACAACCCTAGGTCAAGCGCCTGCCTACTGCGCGGACTCTGAGTTTCAGACTTTCTTCCCGCCGCAGGGGCAGACGTGTGGCGAGTACATGTCTGAGTATATTGAGATGGCTGGTGGCTATCTGAGAGACGCGCAGGCGACGGAGCAGTGCAGCTTTTGTCAGATGGACTCGACGAACCAGTTTCTGCAGCGTATTCATGCGGATTGGGATACGCGCTGGAGGGACTTCGGGCTGCTTTGGGTCTACGTGGGGTTTAATGTGGCGGCGGCGATTTCGCTTTACTGGCTCTGCCGTGTACCCAGGACGAAGAAGGAGAAGAAGAGCGCTTAGGCGGTCTGGCACGTTTGTGTCGTGGTCGCAGCTGATCTTGTACTTCATCCGGGGATTGACGTGCAGTCAATGGTTCCTTCTTTTTCTTCATCTCTTTCTGGGGAAGGTACTTTCATTGTTCGATACCTAGCCACAAGGCTCGCGATGTCACGGAACCATAGATTCCTTCCTATTCAAAACTTAGATCTTAGTAATCAGTATTCCAACATAAGATCTCAACTGGTCGCTCTCTTACGATATATTGTTGATATTTTTGAACGTACTGAGGTGCCTGCTATTGCATGCGATATACCTACCCATGGTGTACCGTCTCGTGACGCATACACCATCTCGCCAACAAACTTCCCTGACCGTCCACAACACACCGCAAAAGGCACAAACCCCGTTAACGCCAAGGCTAAACTTCAATGTCTATCCCTAAACCCGCTCTGACCAGCAGCAATGCAACAAATCGCCATCAAAAAACATTGTGTCACGACCCTGCTCATTCAAACGCACTCAAATCCAATGGCACACTGCTGCCTCGTCCAGCGCGGTATCTCTTCGGTCCGCCGGTGAATTCTCTTGGTCGTGGGAATTGCCCTTCGTCCTGGAATCTCCATCTCAAATCGTGAATGGGCCTGATTCTGCCCTTTTCCCTCCCTCCAGCGTGCGAGCTGGTCGGGCTCTTGATACTCGATCCTCCGTTGGACAAGGTGTATGAGCTTGAATCCATCATCGATCGCAGTGGTGTTTGGGAGGCGGGTCGGCTGAGGGGTTGGCTGGGTGGTGGAGAAGGCGCGGGTGCGCTCGGCGGTGCTGGAGGGGGAGCAGCAGGCGATGTGCGACTGAAGGCGTTGCGCGCGGCTGTTTCTGCGAGCGATGGCGCGTGTCCATTCGAGGGTGGGGGCGGTGGTGGAGGCATGGGAGGCGCTGAATTGTATTTATAGGGATCGTATTCGTCGTCGTCATCGTCTTGCGCGCTCGATGGTGGAGGAACAGAGGGTGGCGGCGGCGGTGGAGGGGTCGCTCGTGGTGCTGGTGAAGGTGGTAGCGGTGGAGGAGCAGGTGGTGCTCCAGTTGGTCGAGGAGACGTCGAGCTCGGGGGTAATGGCGGAGGAGCAGGCGGCGCGGATCCTGGGAGAGGTGGTGCGCGAGCAGGTGGTGCAGCGAGACCTGACGGCTTTCGAGAGGAGGGCGGTGGCATAGGAGGCTTCTTTCCAATCGGTGGAGGCGGCTTAGGCTTCCCGCTTATACTTGAGGCTACCGAGTTGGGCCTTGAGTCCTGGCCCCGGAGCGCATTCATCCCTGGTCGCATACCTGGAATCGGAGGCCCAGGAGGTGCTGAAGGAGGAGGTCCAGGGGGTTTGGGTGCTGCTCCTCGAGGAGCTGAAGCTCTGTTGGATTCGGGGTCTGACAAATACGGCGCCTGGTCCTCTGCGCCTGTCTTGACACCGCCTGCTTTTCTAAGCTTCGGCATACCTCCAGCGAATATTCCTGCCAATTGTGGTGCCGAAGCCGGTACACTCCCTCCATCTCCATTGTCGCTGTTGGCTCTTGCTCGGTTTGCCCCTCCAGGAACGGCCGGAGCTCCAGGAATCTTGGGCGCGCCCATGGGTGCTGCTGCAGGTCCGTCGCTGACTTTGCCGACTATAGGAGAGGATCGATCGTTGATTTGTGTCACTTTCTTCAGTCGTGCGCCCTTTGTAATGTCGCCCAAGAGTGCTCCCTGTGACGCGTTAGCCCGGGTTCCACGTAGTGCAGGTGTCCCTGTGAATGTGACGAACTCTGCCTGCACCCGGCGCTGGTGCCTTCATCCCTCCCATTGGCGGCGGAGCCGGTGGCATTCCCCTTCCTTTCCCAGGCATGGGAGGCGGTGGTGCTGCATTCGGTGTCAGTACATGTCGCATGTAGTACGGAGAGGAGCATTGACGTACGAGGAGGCGGCGGCGGCATGATGATGGTATGTGTCGCACTTCAATCTGGTATTTTCACGCTTTTCTGTTGTTGTGTAGGAGAGGGTGCGCAGACTTTGCTGCCTGATCGCGTGCGTTGGGCGTGTGAAGAGTGGAGTGTCATACTGAACGGATGGTTCGAGCATCCCAAGGCTCCTTACGTCAGCTGTGGCTGTGGCGGCTGTGGCGGCGCATGTGGCGTTTCTTGCGGGGTAGTGAACCAACAAAGCGAGCTGCTTCGACTATCACCTCTACGCTTCCCTATAGAAGATGAGTAAGCATAGCTACCGTCTAAGACTTCTGTCCGCCTATACTCCAGCTTCTACCTCGCCACAATCCCGAAGCACCATGTCCTGAGTCTCGTGCAATGTCCGACCCAAGATTGGGCAGCAAATTCACCCCATGTCTTCCACAAAACTGGGATACGCTGTCATTCAGGATTTGTAAACGTACCATCCTTTGAAAATGTTTTCAGTACAATTCAAAGTCAGCGAGGAAGGAGCGGTCCGTTTCTCACATTCATGTCAACGCGGAACTCCCAATTCAAAGTACCAAACTATAACACAACACCCACTTCATACAAGCTGTCATGCTATGTAGCAGTATTTCAATAGGGTTATTAAAAAAGGACGACGAGCCTTCTTCCTCAGTCGCTCTTCTCGCCTCAATAGTAGGATCGACGGGCGCACAGCTTAGCCTGGCTTACAGCTCATGAACAAGCGGCCAGGCAAGAGACTGGCAAAAGAGTATAAAACATACATTTATTAGGATTTTCAATTCACACGCACAGGCAAGTACGAAGATTCTATGAACCAGCCAACACCGTGTGAAACAGCCCTACACAGTCGCATATAACGACGCGCCAGCCAGCGCGTCCGCGTGAAAGCAAAAGAGTAACAGCCCGCCGCTTTCTACACCCACTCAAACCTGCCCAACGCGGTAATTCGGTGCCGGAACCCCACTAGCGCAGTCAGTCAGTCTGCCAGCGACGAACATCCACACTACGGCCCTGGAGATGTGACTGCGTGCAATAACCTGGAGAAGAATGCTCGGGGCTGTAATTCGAAAGAGAAGATTTACCGCCAAAGCTAGTAGAAAATGGTGCAAGTACACGCGTTGTGGATTAGAAGTTGTAGTGTAGGAGAGTCGGGCTCAGGTTTCCGGTGGAAAGAGTAGCAGTCCGCCGCTTTCAACGGTGTTGCGAACCTACCCGATACGGTATATTGAAACTTCACGCCACCGGACCCAAATCCATGCTAAAGCAGCGCATCCATCCATCAACTCCGTCTAAGTTCCGTAGAATCGTCATGAATTTGAAATTTTACTGGCGTCATTCAAGCCGTCAAATGCTTTCGTATACACGTCTACTCTTACACCCCACTACTATATAACACACTCTAGAAGGTGAGATGGGTATCTACAAGTCTCTAATCGTCGCTCAATCCCTCCCAAGCACCCTTGGGCTTCTCTTTCGGCCACAGTGAGCTGAACCATGATCCTTCTTTTGTTAGAGACATACTCTTTGCACGCTCCTCAACCTCAGCGTCTAATGCAAACCTCCGCATGCGCTCAGCGATCCTCGGGTCCAGTACCATCTCATCTAGCCATACCCTCTCCCTAGTGTCGCCTTCTTCGCGCTTTCGTGCTGTCTTGGACCAATCTGGCTCTTCATGTGCAAGTAATCGTTGTTGCTCCCACTGCGCCTGGCTGTGTCCGTCTTGCTCGTTTGTGACAGACGCTTCGCCTGCAGTCTCGAAAGGTCGGTATGCACCGAGAACAGCGGCAGCGGTTTCCCTGCCAATCTCATCCGCCGCTTGTCGCTTGTTCAGGAAACGGAACATGCGAATGGGGAAGTTGAAGAATCCGAGAAGGTGAGGGAGAGGTACTACGGCGGCGGGACCGAGTGCTTGTGGGCAGTTTTGGGAGAGTACGGCGTTGTGGTATTCGGTGGTTGAGATGAATGGCGGTGGTTGCTTCTTCTTCTTGGGTTTGTTCTCTTCTTCCTTCGGCTTCTTAGCCTCTTCAGCCTTTGGAGTTTCGGGTGTAGCGGTGGGCGATGCAGCGTCGGTCGTGCCAGGTGTTGTGCTATCAGAGGGTGTTTCGGTTGACGCAGATGTGGGTTCGATCACAGCGACCGGTACCTCTACCGACGGTTCTGACGTCGGAGGAGGGTCCAGAGGTCCCAGCCAACCCTCATGTAGTCCTCGCACATATTCTTTCCATGTGTGTCTGCCGATAATGATGTCCCCTCCCGGTCCACTCCACTGGCTCACACCTGCTCGTTGCCTGAGTCCTTCCAACTCCTCCTCAAGCCCTGGCTCCAACGGCTCAGCAGTCGCCTCGCCCCTCTTCTTCCTCAACTTCCGTATCCGCTCTGCTAACCCAGCTCTAACGTCTCCTTCCCTTCGGCCTTCGACCGCATCCCAATCTAACGCCGCTGCGACAAGAATAGGCTTGACGTATTCGTGAAAGTGATCGCGCGCAGGTACTATTCCATCCGCCGGCGGTGCAGATAAGAATATAGTAAGCCTCCTCGGCAGCTGGTGTACGTCCAACGGCTCGTGTGCGATGTGCTCCACCACCTTTGCCCACTTCTTCTGTATGCGCTTCTTCTGCCTCCGATCATACATGACCGCCGCAGTCCAAGACCCAGTAATCGAAAGAAAAATCATCCAATTGCGCGACGGCAGCTTGAAGCGAAAGTTTGGCAGGCCTGTAATTGTTAGTAGTGTTCCACATTAGACAGTAAAACCACGCACCCATCATTCTCCAGACGGGATTCGGAGGCTTCTGCGGTTTGCTGGGCCCGGCAGAAGCCTCGCCCGCAGCTGAGGCTTTTGCATCCGGTTCGGCCATGCTGGTGTGGACGGCGTTGGTGGTTGCGGTGTTGGTCGCGCGCCCCCAAAAATTTCCTTGACTGCCTATCGGCGAGCGCGGGAATGGATCGGAGCAGGCTAGTCATCACTCCCAACGACGTGATTTAGCGAGTGACGGTCCCCACCTCTGCCCCTCACCCCTCAGTGACATTATTGGAACCTTGAACCGCATTTCGTGGCTCTATTTCCCGTGCTTTTGCCAACGTATTGTACGATGAAATTCAAGATTTTGCCATCAAATCACCTTCGGGTAATGCGATAACACCTCACGGTGGTAAGTTCTGCCTGTACGCAGTACCTATAAGACATCCTCTAACAGCACCTTTAGGTATGGTCTAGTGGTATGACGTCGCGTTGTGGCTGGCGGACACTAAGTGTCCCGATCCAGATCCGCGCCAGCCTGGGTTCGAGTACGTTCATTCCCAATACATTGGTGGTCCTGAGACATCGTCTAACATGTCTACAGTTCCCAGTACCGCCAAATTGCGACATTCTTTTTTGCCTTTTTGATACCCTTCTTAGCAGAGGGGTAGTCGACATTCTTTTTGCCTCTGGACACTTATTATAGAGGACTTTGACGCTGCACATATCTGTATGCATGTCTACCTTCCCTTAGTCGAATTGCCTGCTTTTTAGTTTGCTAGATATGAAGCATCATACAGACTTAAGAGCAGCTCACTGCTTTCTGCCTTTACAGAGGTTGCTTGTATACTTCTTCGAACACCTTTAGTACTTGCGAAGCGATATGCTTGTCCTAAAGTCTTACAATTGACCTTCACTGCGCCTCTAGGGCGCACACATATGCAGACTTGCTCATATTGCTCTCTGTAGTGCATCGGAAGCCTCTTCTGCCCTTCAGACTTTGTCAGTCTCATCTCTAGGGATAACAAACCATGCACTAGGAAGATTAAGTTCAAAGATGTATTGTATCTAGATGCTCGTTGATGTCCGACTCTGCTATCCGAACATTACAAATCGGGCAGTCGACAAGTACTTTCTTCTGCGCGACAGGATCATGCTCCTCATCTCGCGGCCGTTTCTGGCCAGCGCTCGAGGCTGTAGGCGTGGATGAACGGACTACGTCTTCTACAACTGCGGACGCCACACTTGGCCCATCATTCGAAGACTTGGTCGAGGTTTCATCCTCATCACCAATGACAATAGGTACATCAGAAGTCTTGCCCTTCACCTTGGCATCCTTCTTGATCCAGCCATCCAACTTATTCTTCTGCCGTCCCGCCCGCTCCTTGGTACTCATAGCATCCAGCTGTTTCTTAGTCGGCGCCGGTTCCTGGATCTTGTGATAAGTGCCCCCACATTCGGCCTGATGTCTGGAGTACCACGTGTCACCCTTGCCAGGAGCTCGGTTCATACTTCGCTTGACGAGGCCAAAGTACGGCGGCTGGCTTCTGCAAGGTCCGTCGCACTGCCAGACGTGGGTGCGGTAGCTGTCGACTTCATCGTGGAAGGTGTGGTAGATGGTAACTTCGTAGTTGCCGTGGTTGTTCACGGCGTCGGCAAGCAGCTGGAAGCCGACGCCATGTCCAGTACCGTCATCCCCGCGCGAGTGCTTCCACGATGTGGTGATGAAGAAGTAGGCATGGATTGCTTCATGTAGCAGTGTGTTGATGGTATCCGACCGAGGACGATACTGCAGCAGTGGCGTCGACAGCTTCAGACGGATGCGCGTGAACTTGTTGGTCTTGGGATCCCGGGATAGCTCACAGATGCCAGCGCACTGGATCTATTGTTAGCCGGTGTTTGACACGGCAGTCTAGAAGGCGGGTGGGGCAACGGTCCGGAGACACGAGGGCGGCTTCAGAAGTGGTGGATGAGACGCGTGGAAAGCAAATTGTGACGCGCAAAGAAAACCTACCAGAGTCAAACGCGGCGACCAGATGACTTCGACACGTGGGAGGAGCAGTTTGCGGAAGTAGAGGATGTTATACAGGGCGAACAGCTCGTGTATGTCGACAAAGGGCTCGCCGTTGTTCAAGATGGCGTTGATGCTCTTCAGGGCGTCGTCCTGCTCAGGGGACAGCGGCTGCAGGGTCGCAACGGCCGCCAATGCAGCGTCCTCGTCGGTAACGGGCATGGCACATGCGAAACATAGTCGACTGTTAGTCTTAGTGTTTAGCAGGGTGGCAGTCCAGGCACGCCAGGGTCTGGATTAAGGGAGATCGCCGTGGAAGGCTGTTTCGGGTGCCGTGTGGCTCGTAGGGCTGCAATGCATGTGCACAAAACAGCCCTAGCGCGTGGAGATGATTGTTCGACACCACCAAGTGTCGTGACTTGGCTGTGCGGTGCCCCTTGCGCCTTCGTAATTAAGAGAGCCCGCCTTGTGCTTTGTCTGCCCCTGACGCCGTGGAAGTTTTTGGCCGTCTTTGCTTTCTCACACATACAAAGAAGCGTGGGGCGACATATCTAGGCCTCGCCATATCGTATGACGCACTGCCTCTCCACTTATTGCACAGTAGCAACCGATGCACGCGAACAAGAGCAGACCTCGCATAACGTATTCGCACACGCATTCCGATTCCGACGTCCCCTTTCCCGTGCATTCACCCACACGACTATACGGATGGGCGTGCTCGTAGTCTCGCTCGACAAACATGGCGGCAATCGATCCCCCCAGAGCGGTTGACTTGGTCCGCACGGCGTCGCAGAGCTCGACCATATCCAACCCACGGAACCGCAGCATACAGCGCATGCGGCCCTCGAAGCGCAGCTCCAACACGTCGCTCAGCCGCAGCCGCAGCAGAGCGCCCTCGCCCGAAGTCGACACCAAGAGCCTCACGTCCTTCCCCTCACTGTCGCCTAGCCCGGAGACGTCGCCGGCACAGTCGCGCGTCAACGGCTGGTTCCGCTCTACGCCAGCGCCCGAAGACAGCCTTAAGAATGCTGAGAGTAGGACGGTTGCATCGCCCGACACGGTCAAGGCGATTCCCCCACCAGATCTCAAGAACACAACGCCTGCCTCTACCGTCAGGAAGGTCACCAAGTCGACACAGCAGATAGTGGGCAGTCTGGTAGCCGCCTCGTCTGCCAAAGACCGGACGGCTCTCTTCGACGATACCCCCACTGAGTCCGCCAAGGTACCTGGAAACCTCCACTTTGCGAGCGACGACAGCATACAGGATGCGCTGCGCCAGACGGGCGCCGTGGCGCTGGTCAAGCAGCTCGCTGGCGACCTGGCCCAGCGCGATGCGCAAATCACGGCCCTGCGGAGACGAGCCGAAGAGCGCGAGCGCATGCTGAGGAAGATGCTGCAGGAGTGCGAGGTCTCCAACATGGACATTGAGAACCGGCTGCGCGAGCTGGAGAAGAGCAAGGAGCCAGGCAATGGCCTCACCAAGACGAGGACGAGGGGCGACAGCGCAGCCACTGGATTGCACCCCGACGACCCCATGGAGGACAGGCTCGCTAGGGCTATGGAAGACGAATTAGCTGAGCACCCCGATGCTCTGGGCATGGACACGGGCACCTCGGCGCCTCAGGCAGAAGTCATGTCCATCAACTCGGTCGCATCGGACGCGCCACGCGACACATCGAAACCGAACTGGAAGACCTACATCTGGGCTGGGACGAGCAAGAAGAGCAGCCGAGCACCGTCCGTAGCCAGCATGGTGGACAGAGAAGCCGAGACTCTGGGGCATACCCGGTCGCGCGCATCTAGTGGAGCAAAGCCACCGCGCAAGGCTCTCGCGAGCGATCTGTTCGTCCCTCCAGCCGGTGCTGTACCTGCATTGCGCCGACTCAACAGCTCAGACCATGCTACAGACTCGGCGCGTAGATCTTCGTCGACATCGCTAGCAAGCTGGGCGTTGAAAATGGAAGCAGGAAACAATGCTGCAAATCCAAAGGCCAATACAGTACGAGGCCGCAAATCCACAGCTTCTAGTGTTGTCGACCGTGCGCCCTCCATGGACTCCACCAAGACGGCGCAATCCGCAAAGTCATCGCTTGCCAGCACCCAAAGACGAGGTCGCGCCTTGGGCCCCAATGGAACAATAAAAAGCACTGCGCTAGAACAGCCCAAGAATGTGTCTAATAGCCTCGGTCCGACTCCGCCTGTCCGTGGAATGAGCAATCTTGGGCCCGTGGAAATGGACCGAATCCTGCCTGAGGACTCAAGACCTCCGACGCTAGTACAGCAACACAATAGATTCATCGGCAGCAGCGAGTACTTGACTGATAGATTCGGCTTCATCTATGACCAGCGTCGTAAGAAGAGACAGAGTGAGGCAGCGGCTGAGCTGATCAAGCAGAAGCGAAGCAGCAATGTGGAGTCACTCGGCGACGGCAGGACTGCACTCAACAACTTGGCTCTCGACGAGGACCATGAACATGCAGGCTCTGTTCCCGCGGATCAGAATGATGGTACCACACGCCCGTCCAGCTCCGACTCTGATAATCACCAGAATCAGCCAGCCAGCAAGACGTGGGTTGATTACCTGAAGCTAGCCACGCATCCAACTGAACTCCTCTCACACACTCCATCCGCGGCGCCCATCACCACCGTAGAGTCCGCAGAAGGCGAAGTCTCTAACTTCAAAATCGGGAACAACCAGATTACATTGATGAAACGAGGGTCTGCACCAACGGCGAGTGTTAACCCGGAGCCATCGCCATCGCGTATTGTGTCAGGTAATGCTGAGCTCTCTGCTACGACTACTTCGCCAGGCCCGTCCACCCCAATCAGCCAGTACCCGCCACAGATCGACCCAGTGCAATCCCTACTAGAGCAGATGAGTGAGCTGCACGACAATCTCCAAAGAGAGAGGACTGTCAAGTGGAACGACTTCCTGCGTAAAGTGCGTGCACAGAACAAGCGTGAAGGGGACGTTGCCAGCACTGGCGAGAACGGCAAAAGCAACGCAATGCCTGAGCAGTTCCTCGCCGATGGTGAACTGGTAGGCATCGCGGGCTTGGGGAACAAAGGCAAAATCGGACGTGCAAAGTGGCAAGAGTTCCGTCGTCTTGTTCTCGGTGGTATCCCAGTTAACATGAGAGCCGCGATCTGGGCTGAAGGAAGCGGCGCACTGCATCTGCGCATGCCAGGCTACTACGAAGACTTGGTGAACAATGGCGAAGACGACCCCACCATTGCAACCCAGATCCAAATGGACATCACTCGCACACTTACCGACAACATCTTCTTCCGCACAGGGCCTGGCGTCCAGAAGCTACAGGAGGTACTCCTCGCCTACTCCCGCCGCAACCCCGAGGTTGGCTACTGTCAAGGCATGAATTTGATAACCGCCTGCCTCCTACTCATCATGCCCACCCCCGAAGACGCATTCTGGGTCCTAACCGCCATGATCGAAGAAATCCTGCCCCAGCACTACTACGACCAACACCTCCTCACCTCGCGCGCCGACCAATCCGTCCTACGCTCCTACGTCAGCGAAATCCTCCCGCGCCTCTCCACCCACCTCGACGAACTAGAAATCGAACTGGAGGCGCTAACCTTCCAATGGTTCCTCTCCGTCTTCACTGACTGCCTCTCCGCTGAAGCCCTCTTCCGCGTCTGGGACGTCGTCCTGTGCATGCACGACGGCTCTACGTTCCTTTTCCAAATCGCACTTGCGCTGTTGAAATTGAACGAGAAGGCGTTGTTGCAGTGCGATACCCCAGCTGGCGTGTACCACTACATCAACCACCAAATGACCAACCACGCCATCAGCATCGACGGCCTGATTCAAGCCTCCGACGCCTTGGGTAAAGTCATCAAACGGAAAGACGTCGAAGACCGCCGCGCCAAAGCCGTAGCGCACGAGGAGGAACTCATGCGCCAGCGTGAAGAAGCGAGACAAGAGCGCGCGAGGAAGAGGGCTAGTAAGCTTTCGCAGGACTCTGCACCGCTGCCTACGCAACCGGAAGAGGATGCGAAGAGTCTGTCCGCTAGTCTCGATGCGGAGTTAAGTTCAAGGACTAGTCCTATGGCTACGCCGTTGAGTAGCGCGACGGCGAGGAGTGAGGAGGAGGAGGATGCTGAGTATGTGAATCAGAGTTTGGAATTGACGAATCGCACGCCGATGCCTATGGATGAGGAGTTTATGTGGCGGGGCTGATGAATGGGGTGGATGGGTTGGATGGGATGGGAAGAGGCGATACGACGTTTTTTTCCCTTTGTTACAGACGTACGTATATATTTGCATCGCTGGAGTTGGAGTCAAGGGGTTTAAGGGTCTGGGACTGGGTATGGGATCATCGTTCCTTTTCATCTATATACCCCATCGCCGCTGCTTGCTGGATGCCCGTTGTAAAATTGGATTGGAGTGGATTGGATTGAATAGTTTAAAAACAATGGATACCCCCTTCTTACTTTCTGTGTCTCCGTCTTCGTCCTCCCTTTGTGTGTTTATCTCTTTCTTCATCCTCGAGATCCGTGATAAAGACAGATGAAAGACGACGCTTGTCTAGTTGTCGGCGGCGAGTTCACCAATGTCCCGCCGAACGTAGCACGCCCTCCTCGCCATCCAAAGATCATCAAACTACTTAACTATCCATTCAAAACTCTCAAATTTATAGCGTACATGAAATCTATCGCGATAGTTAGCCTCTAAGTAGGATTTGCTAACCGGATTTCGTCGCATTTGAGTCTACAAAGGTTCAGTGGCCTTCGTTCTATTTAGTATGCATAGCAACGCTCTACGTAGCTCTATTTGCAATGTCCCTTTGATGGTTCCCATCAATCAGCGAACTTGTAAAAATATCCATTAAACTCTAGTTGATGCTGCTTTTTGCTGACAACTAGTAAGTAGCAACGACATACACCAGTCTTTCTACGTAGAATCGCACGTTGAGTGTTGTCACGGGAACTATCACATCACTGTGAGATTGAAACGTTATGCAATCGGTTTGGGATACCACGAGTACGTTGGGGGAAGAAGTGTGGATATATGTTGTCATGTATCCTCCACCACATTCGAGTAGCGAATAACTAATTACTTTTCTGCTTGTGACTTTTGGCTCTCACTCGTCAGCCACACACATGCTGCACTATCCCTCGAGATGTTCGGCGGCCACCTAACTTGACCCGGACTGGCTACTATGAAACGCGTCTTTGGCGACGTTGCATGCTAGACTTCATACAAACAACCAGCACAGGAGATCGACCGCCGATGAGGGGACAGCCATCTTCCTCATCTTCCTCATCCGCACCTTCATCATCATCCAGCAGGCTCACAGTGCGTCCTCTCAGGCCGCGCTTCTTATTGCCCTTTTTAGTCACCCCGGTCTTGACATGCCCTTGTGGGCGGCGCTGGGAGGGAGGCGTGTTCTGTTTGTGGAAAACCTCTTCAACTATCATCCTCAAGGAAGAAGTAGTTTCCACTCAATTTCTGCTCCTGGTCAAGCTGGGACTTATCCTTGTTGATACGAGGGCGGAAGGAGTTGGGGTCACGGCGGAAGGTGACGTCCAGGTTCTTCAGGAAAGAGTTGCAACCAGTGAGGAGAGACTCAGGTTTGTTGGCGCGAGCGTTGACAGCAGGTTGGCCGTCAAAGACAATGACGCGGTCAGCAAGGTAGGTGGCCATGATGAAATCGTGCTCGACGACGAAAGCGGTCTTCTTGGAGTGCATAATGAAGCGCTTGATGACACGGGATGCAACGATACGCTGCTCGGAGTCGAGGTAGGCACTAGGCTCATCGATAAGATAGATGTCAGCTGGCATACCAAGGGCCAGGACGATAGCGACACGCTGCAATTCACCACCGGAGAGGTTCTGCACTTCCTGGTCGATGAAGTCATCCATCTTAAGCGGCTTGTAGACATCGGTCTGGAACTGAGGGCTGAGGAAAGCGGTCTTGATCTTCTTGAAGAAGAGCTGGCGAACGGTACCCTGGAACCTGGGAGTGATGGTCTGGGGCTTCATGCTGATGCTCATCTTGGGGATCTTGGTCTCGCCGTCGGGCTGCAGAGCGCCGGCAAGCATCTTACAGAAAGTGGTCTTTCCGGTACCGTTCTCGCCCATCATGACGATGATCTCAGAGTCAGTGAAGTTACCAGTCTCGATGTTGAGTTCAAAGCTTCCGAGGGTCTTCTTCATGTTTGGATAGCTGTAGCCGCGGTTGTGGTCAACCATGTATTCGTCACCAGCCTCTGCGATGCGGAACTGCAGCGATTCCTCACGGAAACGCAAGTTCTCGGTGGGAATGTTACCATCCAAGAAGATGTTGATACCTTCACGGACGGATGCGGGCAGTGTGACGACACCGTAGACGGCGGGCTTTCCGTAGAGGACACAGATGAAGTCAGAGAGGTAGTCGAGGACGGACAAATCGTGCTCGACGACAATGACATAGTCGTCGGGGCGGAGCAGACTGCGGATCTTGCGGGCAGCGGCGAGACGCTGCTTGACATCCAAGAAGGATGACGGCTCGTCAAACATGTACACATCGGCCTGTTGGACACAGACAAGCGCAATAGCGAAACGTTGCAGTTCTCCACCAGAGAGTTGTCCAATGTCACGCTCAAAGATGTGGCGCAGCTCCAACTCGTCAATCATCTCATCGAGGTTCTCCATCTGGCTGCGGGCCCCAATGAGCTTGCCGACGCTGCGCTCGGTCGACTTGATGGCCTTGGGAAGTTGGTCGACATATTGGGGCTTGACGACGGCCTTGAGGTTGTCTTCCAGGACCTTTGTGAAGTAGTCTGCGTGTTGTTAGCGAGTGATTTCTTTGTCCAGGAATCAGTGTCATACTCTGGAGTTCAGAACCACGGAAGTACTTCAGGATCTCCTCCCAGTCTGGCGGGTTATCGTAGCGGCCGAGGTTGGGCTTGAGCTTGCCACTGAGGATCTTCAGCGCTGTGCTCTTGCCGATACCGTTTGTTCCCACGAGACCCAAGACCTGGCCTGGACGGGGCATAGGCAGCCTGTGCAGCTTGAAGCTGTTCGCCGAGTATCGGTGGGTGACCTGGGTCTCGAGGTTGGTGGGCAAGTTGATGATGTTGATGGCGTCGAAGGGGCATTTCTTGGGGCAGATACCGCATCCAATGCAGAGGCGCTCAGAGATGAAGGCGATTTTGGACGAGTTGTCGACTTCGATGCACAGCTTGCCCGTGCGGACGACGGGACACGACTTTTTGCATTCTTGGCGGCATTTCTGGGACGTGTTAGCACAGGGAAGGCGCGACCGAGGGGTGGCACTTGCCTTGGGCTTGCACTGTCAAGCGAACATCCTCATGTTAGTCGGGGATCAATTTTTGAGTGTGGAGGGGTAGTGGGGTACCTTGTCTGAGTTGACAATAGCGATACTGGACGGTGTTAGCAAATACACGTGGGTGAGGTCTTTCACGACATGTGACGTACCGGGTGAGCTTGTCAGACATGTTGGCGGCGGCTTTGTTGTTGCGGCGGTTGCGGTTGTGGGTGGCCCTGGAGTCGCAAACTGAGATGAGGCTGACGGCAATGCAGTGCGTGGGTGGACTCGGCGACAGTCACTGCGAGAGAGGCGCGCGCGGATGCTGGAGGCGGAGAGTGAAGGGAAGGGAAGGTCTCCAACGACTGCACGGGTCGGAGAGAACAATGAAAGAGTTGACTGACGTTGTTGGCGAGCACGCTGGGTCAGCGATTTTGGCGGCTTGTGATTGGGGCATACAAAGGCGCAAGGTTGAAGGCCCGAGCGCGCGCCTCTCTCCAGGGCTAGCAATGAACCTCCGCTTCCACAATCTACCCACACCTCACCCTACCCCCAACCCCCACCCGACTCTCACACCGAGGGTATCTTGACCATGGACTGTATGTATATTCCCTTTTGAGTCTCCCGTCGCGTCTGCTTCACCCGCGGTTCTGCCTATATCGCCGGTCGGCGGCCTTGTCCGCGTCCATCAATCCCATCGCCAGACCACGCCCACGCATCCAGCAACTCGCCTTTCACGTAGAACACGCTCTTCCGCGGCCCAAAGAGCGCCTATATCAGCCCTCCACCACCGTGCACTCTCTCCCCGTCCACCCTCCGGCTCGCGCGACTCCACCGCCTTTCTCCCATCAGGCGCTCGACCCCCAAGACCGCATTCCATCAGACTTCCATTGTGCAAGTCACTGCCCTGGTTCCTGGTCGCGTTCTGGCTATTCTGGATCGCGTAGTTGCGCTCTATCCAACGCACCCGCTCCGAGCCGCCGGAGCCCACAGAAGGTCGAAATATCGTACTGACCATCCACACAGCCGCGTCCATCATGATGCCCTCTTCACCAGGCCATGTCGCCTCGTTACCATACACAAACGGCCATTTGTCGCCTCTCGCAGCCCATATGACGACCGCCGATAGCTCCTCCCAACACAGCGACAACGACCAGTCCGACACGCAAGAGGCCGCCGCAGTCGACCCAGCCTCCGATGTCGACGCGCCGGGCGAGGAGTACGACGAAGACGACGAGGTAGCTGCTGCTTCAGACTCGTCTGAGGATGTCGATGCAGAGGGCGAGCCGGACGGCGACTACGACTCTGAGTCACCGCCGTCTGAACAGGCAGAGAGCGACCGCGCCCGCAGTTCATCAGAAGAGTCAAGGCGGCCACCGAAGCGGAAGGCTAGCGATGAGAAGGAAGACTATATCGAACAGAACCCGGAGCTATATGGTCTGCGTCGCAGCGTACGTGGCATCTCCAGTCTGCATGTACATGAGCTAACTCCAGTCCAGGGTCGTGCCCGCCCTAGTCGTCGCGTCGTAAGTGACCCCCAGTCGATGGAAGAAGCATCACTAACAGTCTGCAGGTCGATAGCGATGATGAAGATGATGAAGACTACAGCTCTGATCAGCCCCGCAAGCGACAGCGGACAGCCTCGCGGAAGAGTTTGTCAACTCTCACCTGCCCATCTGAAGTCGTACTAACCCGTCTGCCCAGCCTCAAACCAAGCCACACCAGTCTATCGCTCAGCTGGCTCCGACTCCGAGTCGGATGGCTACGTTGGCGCCCGTCGCAATATCCCTACCAAGAAGCAACGCCAACGTCAGCACGCCGTTGCCGCAGGCCGCGAGCCCCCATCACAGGCCGAGGTCCGATTCTCTGCACGTCGCACTGTCCAAGTCGCCAACTACAACGAGGAAGAAGACGAGGACGAGTTCGTGGAAGAGGACGATGAGATGACCCCCAACTACTGGGCGACCGCGCCTGAAGACGCTGGCCCCGTCATCGACAAGATCCTCGACCACCGGCCGAAGGATGGACTAGGTAAGAATAGTCAGTGGTGTCATGTGCTAGCATGTGTTAACAAACAATAGAAATGGATCCTTCATTCGACAAGCGGGATTTCGAGTACTTGGTAAGCACTGCTCACAGCCATGGTCCCAAATACGCAGTACTAACTCGTTGTCTCAGGTCAAATGGCAAGACAAGGCTCACTACCACTCCACGTGGGAAGACTACAAGACCGCAGCTTCGTACAAGGGCTACCGCAAGCTGGACAACTACTACAAGGGCCCTGTCCAGAACGACATGTACGTCTACAGCCGCAAGAACGCCGACCCGGAAGAGTACGAGCAGCACATGGTTGCACGCGAAGCCGAGCGCGAGAGCCAGCTTGACTTCCACGTCGTGGAGCGTGTGATCGACTCGCGAGACGGCGAGGACGAGACAGAGTACTTTGTCAAGTGTAAGTCGACTCACCCCATCCCTATCTGGATTACCTAACGCTGTACAGGGAAGGGACTGACTTACGAGTTCTGTACCTGGGAACCCGCGTCGCTCGTCAGCCGGTTATCGCAATCCGAGATTGACCGATTCCTCGACCGCTCATCGAACCGGCCCTCTTCCGATGCCCGCGAGGCGAACCCGAACACTCGCAGGAAGTTCGTCAAGTTGGACACCCAGCCTGACTACATCAAGTTTGGTCAGCTGAGGTCCTTCCAACTTCAGGGTGTCAACTTCCTTGCGCACAACTGGTGTCGCGGCACAAACGTCATCCTCGCCGATGAGATGGGTCTGGGAAAGACAGTGCAGACGGTGTCCTTCATCAACTGGCTGAGGCATGATCGGAGGCAAGACGGCCCCATGATCTGCGTCGTGCCTTTGTCGACCATGCCTGCCTGGGCAGACACCTTCAACAACTGGACACCGGATGTCAACTATGTCATCTACACCGGTAGGGAAGAAGCCCGCAGCATCATCCGAGAGAAGGAGCTCCTGGTCGACGGCAACACCAAGAAGATCAAGTTCAACGTGCTCCTCACCACATACGAGTACGTTCTTGCCGACTGGCAGTTCCTACAGAGCATCAACTGGCAGTTTCTTGCTGTCGACGAGGCCCACCGGCTGAAGAACCGCGAGTCGCAGCTGTACGATAGGCTCCGACAGTTCAAGGCACCATGTCGACTTCTTATCACTGGTACTCCAATCCAAAACACCCTTGGAGAGTTGGCTGCCCTGATGGACTTCCTCATGCCAGGAAAGATCCAGGTTGATGAGAACGTCGACCTTGCTTCGGAGGACGCCAGCCACAAGCTTGCCGAACTCAGCTCAGCGATTCAGCCATACATGATTCGCCGCACCAAGGAGAAGGTAGAGAACGACCTACCTCCCAAGTCTGAGAAGATTCTCCGTGTCGAATTGTCCGACATCCAGCTGGAGTACTACAAGAACATCCTCACGCGCAACTACGAGGCGCTCAATGAGGGTGGAGTCGGCCACAAGCAGTCTCTACTGAACATCGTCATGGAGCTCAAGAAGGCTAGCAACCATGCTTTGCTCTTCCCCAACGCGGAGAACAAACTTGTCAAGCCCGGTGCGACCAAGGATGAGACCCTGAAGGCCCTCATCACCTCCAGTGGTAAGATGATGCTACTGGACCGACTCCTCGGAAAGCTCAAGGCCGACGGTCACCGCGTGCTCATCTTCAGTCAGATGGTCCACATGCTGGACATCTTGACCGACTACCTGAAGCTACGCAACTACCCATTCCAGCGTCTAGATGGAACAGTCCCAGCAGCAGAGAGGAAGATCGCCATTGATCACTTCAACTCTCCCGGCAGCGAGGACTACTGCTTCCTTCTATCGACTAGGGCTGGTGGTCTCGGTATCAACTTGATGACTGCTGATACTGTCGTTATCTTCGACTCCGATTGGAACCCTCAGGCGGATTTGCAGGCCATGGCTCGAGCCCATCGTATTGGTCAACAGAAGCCTGTAAGCGTCTACCGTCTTGTCTCCAAAGACACCATCGAAGAGGAGATTCTGGAGCGCGCTCGTAACAAGCGCATGCTGGAGTTCATCACGATCCAGCGTGGTGTGACCGATCGCCAGCAGAAGGAGCTCAACGACAAAATGAGCCGTGCTGCAGCAGAGCCCAACTCCGCCGACGACATTAACAACATCCTCAAGCGCCGCGGACAGAAGATGTTCGAGCAGTCTGGCAATCAGAAAAAGCTGGAAGAGCTCGACATTGACTCAGTCCTGGAGAACGCTGAGGAGCACAAGACCGAGCAGGCTGCCGGTCTTACATCTGATGGTGGCGAAGAGTTCCTCAAGAACTTTGAGTACACTGATGTCAAGATCGACCTCGAGTGGGACGACATCATTCCGAAAGAAGAGCTGGAGGCAGTCAAGGCCGACATCCAGCAGCGGAAAGACGAAGAAGAGACTCAGAAGCTTCTTGAGGAGAGCGCACCCCGAAAGCGGAAAGCAGCCTCAGCCAGCGCACGCGAGCAGCGAGCAGCAAAGAAGCGAGCCCTTGAGGCTACCAACGTCGAAGCCGACGACGATGAGCAATCTGAGCCAGACGACAACGTCAAGCGCGACCCCAAGCGGCCTCTCAACACAAAGGAGGCTCGTAACCTCATTGGCGCGTACTGCCGATATGGTTCACTCGAGGAGCGTGGCGAAGAGATGCTCCGCGCAGCTAGGCTTGTTGGTCGCGACATGGAGGTCGTCAAGGCCACTCTTGATGAGATCATCTCCATGAGCACGCAACTCGTCAAGGATGAGCAGACTAGGCTCAAGAACCTGGAGGCTGAGACCAAGCGCCCAATCACGAAGAAGGACAAGAAGGCTGTTCTTTTCGACTTTGGCAAGGTCAAGAAGGTCAATGCTGAGACCATCCTTGAGCGCCCCATCGAGATGCGCGTCTTGAAGGAAGCGGTTGAGGCAACTCCCGAGTGGCGCAACTTCCGCGTCCCGGATGCCATCAAGCCTGCGAGCTACTCCTGTCCCTGGGGCGCTCGCGAAGATGGTATGCTTTGCATCGGTATCCAGCGCCACGGCTACGGTGCATGGATTCCCATCCGTGACGACCCAGAGCTTGGTCTTACCGACAAGTTCTATCTCGAAGAGCATCGTGTCGACAAGAAGGAGGAGCGCACGAAGGGTGAAGAGAAGAACGCCAAGTCTCCCGGCGCCGTGCATCTGGTTCGTCGCGCGAACTATCTGCTCACCGTACTCAAAGACAAGAGCACAACGGATCCCAATGTCAAGCGCATGATGGAGAACCATCACCGCAACAACAAGAAGCACCAGCTCAACATTGCGCGCCGGACAGATAAGGGCGTCTCTGCTAGCCCCGCTCCAGCTGGCTTAGCACGTAAGATGCAAGGACGGGATTCAGAGCGTCCTTCTCATCGGGCAAACAGCAGCAGCGAGATTCGACGTCCTGATAGCCGGACTGAAGGCCGCCATCACGATAGGAAACGTGACGATCGCCCTAGAAACAGCGACCAGTACAGGCCCTCGGACTCCCGCAAGGACCATCGCAATGACCGCGACCGCGACAGCGTTGATCGTCGTGTGCACACCTCTGATCGGAACGGCACGCCAGAGAACCGCCGCAAGATCAGTGGCGACATTGATAGGCCGCGTATTAAGGATGATCGGCCTCGCCTTTCTGAAGACCGCCCGCGCTCTCATAGCCAGAGCCAAGTGCCTGACCGCAGCGTGGAAACACCCAAGCCCAAGGAGAAGAAGGCAGACGAGTTCCTTGAGCGCAAGCTCCGACCTGTTCGCGACAATCTCAGCCGCCTTAAAAAGGCGACGCCGAAGAACTACCCGCAGAAGGAAGGCATGCTCAAGATCCTCAAACAAGAGCTGGTTGCTATCGGCAACTTCATCCGTCAAAACACCAAACAGAATGAGGAGCTCGAGGATCGTCTATGGTAAGCACTCTCATCAACTTCTCACACACATATATTAATCGATGATAGGACTTTCACGATCAACCACCACTGGCCTCGGCCCGGTGTGACTGTCGCATCGGTCAAGGGCATGTACACTAAGATGGTCACCTCTGAAAGGCCAGCTGCGGCTGCGGCTCCGACGAACGGCCAGAACAACGGCGCCTGAGCACTTCTCCACGTACACACATTCACACACATGATGCTCACGCATCATTACACATTATCTACCATGGGCATATGGCGTTTTCGATTTCTTACGGTGGCACGCCGTCGAGTATATTTGCAGCATAGCGTAGGTGTTCGGCTCGGTTGGCTACTCGAGTTATGACTAGTTACGGGCACTGTTTGATTCTTCGTCTTTCTATTGTATTTGCATGGACAGCCCAATATCAGGGTGCGCCCCGGTGTTCATGACTTTCGCAGGGCGGCGCAAATAAAAATGAGCGTACAGGTTGTTGAAGAGCATGGCGGCACTTGGGATAGTGCGCTTTTACATTACAAGAATGGAAGGTGTCTCTGTGCAGAGAGTATCATTAGTAGCATGTAGATTCAGCGCTTGCGGTTGTGCAAGATGACAATGGACTACACACATCACGCTTTCGCTTCGCTGCATGATGATGGTGAGGTATTATTGTTGACTGCAGCCTTGGCTTCTTGAAGGATGAAATGTGATCACGCGAGTCATCTGCTGCCCAATCTTCATGTTCTACAACCCTACAAGCTGGTTACTGGGCTGTCTAGAGTATTCCAACGGCCCACACGTGGCTTGGAAGCCAAGCGGTGAGGGATATTCGGGGAGCTTCCAGCGGCAGGTTGATAATTCGCAGAGGCATTTGATGGAGCGCGAGGATTGTCGGTATTCTGAGGTCACGCGATCAGCAGCGTACGTTTGCTAGTGAGACAGCTGTGGCTGTGGGGAAGGGCATGTGTGTGTCTGGCTGGGGTTTGTGTGGGAGAGTGTCTAGTGCTCGGGCGATGACGCTCCAATGACAAGGGTCGCTGAAGGATCGTGCTCGCAGCGGTGGCTCCCTGTTGCGCCTTGCTTCCCCGGCGGGCGCCATCAGGGTGTCTTCGGCGCTTTTGCATGGTAGAGTCCTGTGCGAATATACAGTCGCGCGCCATCCACGAAGCCTGAGCAGATGCCTCGCTCCAACACTCTACCATGATACAGATGCTGCGCGTACGGGACGCAGCTCTATGCGGGCTGCTCTTTTGGGCACACGCGACCGCGGCCCCGCCTAACGCGGCTGGCGATGCAGCAAACAGCCGCGCTGCGGGTTCCCGATCCATAGACGCGGATGGGCGACGAAAGCTTACAGGCAGGTTCCTACATATTACGGGTACGTCGGCCATTTGATCCCTGGGGCTGATATCGCGACTAACGCCATGCCGCAGACTTTCACCCAGACCCTTTCTACAAGACATATTCGAGCACAGAAGCCGACGCTGCGTGCCATCGCAAACGCGGACCCGCTGGCCTCTATGGCGCAGAAACCACAGGATGCGACTCCCCTTTTGCGCTCGTCAACCAGACGTTCAAGTGGATTGAAGACAACATCAAGGACGATGTAGACTTTGTTATCTGGACCGGCGACTCGGCGCGACACGACAACGATGACGAAATCCCACGGACGCAGAAGCAGGTCGTGCAGCAGAACGAGTACATGGTCTCCAAATTCGCGGACGTCTTTGGACAGAGCGGCCACGGCCATGGGCCCAACAGCTTCGCGATACCCATAGTACCGACTTTCGGGAACAACGACATCTTGCCACACAACATCTTCACAAGCGGGCCAAATAGGTGGACGACGGAGTTTCTGGACATATGGCGCGGTTTCATACCCGAGGCGCAACGACATCAGTTTGCGCAAGGAGGCTGGTTTTCGGTCGAAGTGATTCCGGGGAAGCTGTCGGTCATCAGCTTAAATACAATGTAAGTGGCGGAGGAAAGCAGGTCTTGAGGGCAGGAACTAAGACGCGCAGGTACTTCTTCACCTCCAACTCCGCCGTCGATGGCTGCGCAAAGAAACGCGAGCCCGGCTACGAACACATGGAATGGCTGCGCATTCAGCTTGATATCCTGCGCGATCGCGGCATGAAGGCTATTCTCATCGGACACGTACCGCCTGCTCGCGTCGACAGCAAGGAGAGTTGGGACGAGACCTGTTGGCAGAAGTACACACTCTTTGGACGACAGTTCCGAGACGTCATTGTAGGAAGTCTTTTTGGGCACATGAACATCGATCACTTCATGCTGCAGGATTTCGAGCACATCGAAAAGGACACGGAGAATGGCAAGATGGGAGCTTTGGATGGCAGATCTGCTCTGGCTGGTGGAGTCCAGCTTTTGGAAGATGGCGAGGTGACGGTGGCATCTGCGTCGGATTATCTGCTTAATCTGCGGGAGGCTTGGGCTCAACTACCTGCGCCCCCGCCGAAATCGAACAAGAAGTCGCGCTCAAAGAATGTCGATGACGAGGAGGAAGAAGAGTCGATGTGGGAGTGGCTCATGGCTATGGTTTCGAAGCCGTCAAAAGACCGGAAGGAAGAGAGGAAGAAGTATCTCGAGAAGATTGGGGGGAGATACGCTGAACGTTACGCGGTAACACATGTCTCACCCAGCGTAGTACCGAACTACTTCCCCACCCTCCGCATCATCGAGTACAACATCACTGGCTTGGAACATCTCAGTGTAGCGTCGAGCCCAATCAGCCCACCCACCATCGAGACGCCAGCCGAACAACTCCCGATTACCCCCACGGATTACGACGAGTATGACAACCACGACGATACCGACGACGAAGACGTAGAAACCACGCGAAAGAAGCATAAGGGCAAGAAGGACAAAAAGAAGCCCCGAAAATACAAGTTCAAAGTCCCAGACGGCCCCTCGAAATCCTCTCCGCCCGGCCCAGCTTACTCCCCACAAACCCTCACCTGGACCCGCCACATCCAGTACTTCGCAAACCTCACACACATCAATAACGACTTCCTCGAGCCCTCGCCCGACACAGCCATCGACGACCGTCTTTCCATCAACAACGATGCTGTTCAGACGATATTCGGATTCGGTGTTAGTCCCGATGGTAGGATTGAGAACAAGAAGTGGAATGAGGGAAAGCACAAGAAACATCAGGGTAAGCAGCCGAGACCCGAACCGCATCCGAATGAGTTTGTGTTTGAGGTGGAATACGATACGAAGAAAGACCACGGGTTCAAGGATCTTACCGTGAGGAGGTGGGTGGAGTATGCAAGGAAGATAGGGGCGAGTAAGGGGAAGACTAAGGATGCTGAGTTGGAGTTTGGAGAAGAGGAGGCCGAACAAGAAGAGGAGGTTGAGATGGAAGAAAACACCGAAGAAGATGACTTCATCATCGTTAAACACAAGAAACACAAGCATAAAAAGGGAAAACACCACAAGAAACACAAGGCGTCCAAGGAATGGTACACTTTTGTTAAGCGCGCGTTTGTGGGCACTATGGATCCGAAGGAGCTTAAACTGGTGTTTGGGGCGGTAGAGGGGGATAATGGGTTGGAAGAGGTGGAGGAGGTTATGGAGTTGTAGGCGTCGTGAGCATAGATTGATGGATGCATGCATTCAAGCGGGCGGAATGGAGTGGAGTGGAGTATGTGCGCTGAGGCATGTTTGTTGATACCCTTTGGCGTTTTTTATGGTCGCCAGAACCTTTTCTTTACAGATGCTGAGGATGGATATGCGTATAGGGTGTGGCGTCGCATTGCATAGGGCTTGTCTGGCATGGCATCTGCGCGAGAATGATGTAGCATTAGGAGTTGAGACGCATACCACCATCAAGAAATAGAAGAATGAGAATCGCATACAAATTCTCTCCGTCTTGAGTATCACCACGTATTACCTCTCTCTCCTTTCCTTGCCTTTCCTCGGCGAGCGCGATCGCGATGAATAGTCGCTCTTGCGCCGTAGACGTAGTAGCTGCGCTTCGCATCTCGACGCAAAGAGACAAGTTTTCTATTTGGATTCCTCGCTAGATATACGAACCCCATCATGCAATTCACTTCCTTTGCTCGCGGCGTTTGATAGTGAACACTACAGGGCTGGTGGTAGCAGCTTGGCACTGGCGGCGGCGGACTGCCCCGCCAATTGACCGACGGAAGCTTCGAGTTTCAATGCGTTCATCTCAGACTTGCAACCAACCATAATCCTGTACCTACCAGAACACCTGTTCATAAGCTTACTACCAGGGAACGTACTACATTGTACCTAATACCCAGCCTGCGAGACCCTTCCAACACAGACATCACGCCGTCATGGTAAGTCTGCCCCACTTGCGCACGTAAACAACGGCTCACAGTCCCAGGCTTTCCAATCCAAGAAGCGCCTCGCGCTCGCCATCCTCGACTTCCTCCAGACCTCGCAGACCGACGGCTCCGTAGCGCCCGACGACGCCGAACAGCTCGAAGTCGCCGCCAACTGCATCGCCGAAGCTTTCAAGGTCGACGCTGCCGATGAGGCCGCAAAGAAGGACGCCATTGGCGACCAGAACCTGCTCGCAATCTACAACGTCTACGAGAAGCTCAAGGGAAAGACGACCGCCACAACTGAGGGATCGTCGTCGGCAAAGGAGGCCCGGCCAGCGACGCCGCAGACACCTGCCGCCGGGTCAGGACCAGGCGGGCCAAACAAGGATGAGGCCGAGCGACTGAAGGGGCTGGGTAACGAGGCGATGAAGAAGAAGGACTACGATGGTGCTGTCAAGCATTACACTGCCGCTCTCGAAGTCATTCCCCTCAACCCCATCTACCTCTCCAACCGCGCCGCCGCATACTCGGGCCAGGGCAAGCACGAACTCGCAAAGGAGGACGCGGAGATGGCAGTCGCTGCCGACCCCAACTACTCCAAGGCCTGGTCGCGTCTCGGTCTTGCTAAGTACGTTCTCGGCGACGCAAAGGGCGCTATGGAGGCATACAAGTCGGGCATGGACGCAGAGGGCGGCGGTTCAGAAGTCATGCGCAAGGGCTACGAGACAGCTAAGAAGAAGGTCGAAGAGGACGGTGGTGATGTCGGTGCTCCCGATGCTGCCCGAGGAGCTGGCGGTATGGGTGGCGGCGGTGGCATGCCTGATCTCTCTGCCCTTGCTGGTATGCTCGGTGGTGGCGGCGGAGGCGGCGGCGGCATGCCCGATCTCGCGGGCCTTATGCAGAACCCGATGATGAGGCAGATGGCTCAGAACCTGATGAGCAACCCGGACATGATGAGCAATCTCATGAACAACCCTAGGATAGCGGAGATGGCTCAACAGTTCGGTGGTGGTGGTGGCGGCGGAGGTCGAGGTGGCGGCGGTGGTGGAAGCGGAGGTGGAATGCCCAACATGCAGGATCTCATGAACGACCCTAACCTGGCTGAGATGTAAGTTGAAGATTTGCTCATTGACATGATTATGACTGACAAAATATCAGGGCCAGGAACTTCATGGGAGGCGGTGGTGCTGGCGCCGGTCGAGGTGCACCGCAATAAGATGCTACAAGTCGATTGCAATGAGTAGATGGTTGATGTAAGCATTGATCTTATGAAAGAGCAGTCTTCACGATTAGAAATATGATACCATGTTCAACTTCGTTTGTATTCATGGAGATCCCGTTCTGAGGTCGACGACCGTCTTGCATACAGCAAGATAAGCTGTGATATCGTGTATGTGATCAGAGCCTTGAGTGGCATCTAACCATGTACCATCCTGTCTCGTCTCTGTTCATGTGACCGCAGCCGTACGCTGCCATAGCCCTCTGATCCTCACTCAAACCTGCGACATCTCTCACCCGCTCAATCCAACTTCAACCCCCAAAGCCCATCCCCCAAATAATGCCCCGCCTCACAAGCCTGCCCCTTCTTAACCCTCTTCATCTCCTCCGTCCCCATCTTCAGCACCCCCACCATACACGCCGTCTCCTTTCCCTCCGCCTCAATAACCACCACCTCCCCTTCCTTCAGATCCTGCGCCCCATACACCTCTTTGTCCTCGTCACTTAACTCCGGGCCTGGTAAGCGGCCGCCGGGGGATGTTAGACCGGGTGCCATTAAGGTCGCGCCCGAGAGCACGAAGCGGATGGCGCCGCGGTCGATGCGTAGTCGGTGGAAGGCGAAGGGGTATTTGTGCACGAGGGTTAGGTGCGGGAGGAGGGCGTCGTCCATGTGTTGGAAGAAGAGGGGCGTGGAGTGCAGGGTGTAGAGGGATACGCGGTCGGGTCTGTGGTGGTGAGTGTTAGCTTTCATCCTCCTGTGCTTGCTTCCATAACGATGGTATGTGTGGTGGTGTGTATGGATAACGTGAATATGGCGCGACGTACAGCTTAACCAAATCTAATTGCTCCTTCTTCGGCAGTATATCCTCGATATACGGTTCTAATCTCGGGTATTCCTCCAGGACTTTTGAGCGGATGGCGCGTTGGGCGCTGGATTTGACCTTTGATTTTGCGCCCGAGGTTATGCTACGTTCTCGTTAGTTACATGTTTTTTGAAGGCGACGCGTAATTCAGCTTACTCTTTCTTGAACATGGTTGCGGTTGTGTGTGGGGAGTTGGGTTTGTATGCGACGGTGTTTAGTGTTGAGACTGCTGCTGCGTAGATTGGTGCCCCGCGATTGCCCCTCATAGACGCGCTAGTGAGGCGGAGGGAGCGCGTGCAGCTGCGCTTTCCTTTGGGCGTTCTCTCACTTCTTTCATCTCAGACACTTGGGAACAATATATCTACTAACCTCTCATATTTAGAATGCCAGCGACAGAGCTACCGGTTTGTCACAGTCTCTTCGCATGTATACCCACCCGCCTTACAATGAGCTTGCATCTTCCTGCTCGATCGATCACACCAATACACGCGTGAAGTATCTGATGCATTATAGCTTGATTCAAGAACCAAAGCTGTCCCCATCTGTACCTAGGTAGCGCACGCATCCGTTACCTTATTAACAATCTGTAGGCAACGCACTGTGTGTGCAGGCCACCACACGACGACGTCATGAGGCTGAGAGCCTGTGGTCCCACTTAGTGTCGGCTCTACTTGTTCCTCATTCCTCATTCAAGCAACTTGTCACACTGCCAATCTCCAGCGAATGCATCTTCGTCCTCGTCTTCTTTGATACTTCGCTTTTCCTTTGGGCTACCGATACCAACAATCGACGATATCCATGATTGTAGCATGACGTCCAGTGCTGCATGCCCCGAAGATACAGCCTTTCTCCCGCAGGCCGAATCGTCGGACGAAGAGATGGATGTTTTTGTGAGCGATTCGGATTGCCAAGTCTGCCGAAATTTCCGGATACCAAATTCAACCCCCATCAAAACGACGTATGCGAAGTTACGGCGCACAGCAACGGATGGGTGCGAGTTATGCAAGCTTCTTCAACAAGTTAGCGAGATAGCTTGCACTGGCGAGAATACAGTTATCCGAGATACTGATGAAGTACACGCGAGTACAGAATGCTCAGGCGTAGAACAGCGCGCAGCACATCTGGACGTGAGAAGGCCGCGGAGGGATGGATGTACGTTCCAGAGGTCCCTCTACTTTCGCCTAATTAAGTATACGTCATGTACTGATACTGTAGATTGGCTTTACTATCATGCAATGTTTTACGCTGCATCAGGTAGGGCATATTTGGCCTATGAGTATATTCGAAGCGGCCGCATTGGCTGCTCACTGACGAATCGTAGGGGACAGCTGCCCTTGGCCTTTCATGCGGCCGAATTACATCCCCGATGAGAGCGCGAGCATTCAGGACTGTGTTCCCTCAATTCGTCGCATGCTGGACACATGCGATACCAGCCACACCACCTGCAAAGCCAATGACCCGCGACTAATCTCGAGAGGCTTGGTGACGCCTCAGTTCATCCCAAAGCGGCTACTCCATGTCAGCGGTGACTGTGTGCCTTTGCAAGTCCATTTGTACGAAACAATGAGTGATGAGACATCTTTGAAAGCGGCTGATATTCGATATACCGCTTTAAGCCACTGCTGGGGCTCTACCCCGGTCATCAAAACCACGACTGACACAATATCTGGATTTAAGACGGAAGGTATTAATTGGCTGCATTTATCCAAGACGTTCCAAGAGGCTATACTGTTGACGCGCGAGCTCGGTATCGACTATATATGGGTTGATTCCCTGTGTAAGTACCATCGACATCTATAGCGCATTATCGTTTTTACTGAGATGTCCTCCCGTGAAAGGCATTTTACAAGACTCTGTGGACGACTGGGCTCATCAAGCTTCTCAAATGGCCGATGTTTTCTCGAATGCATACCTTACGATTGCCGCATCTGCGGCTAAGAACGGACAACAAGGACTACTGAATCGTCGTCGGAGTCTTCGAAAGGTCGAAGCATCTCACAATGACGAGACTTTTGTTGTATGCGTCAGAGGCTCGATATCGCACGAATTTATAGCATCCTGCGATCTCCCCTTTGCATTCCCTACCGACTTACCCTTACGGAGGCGTGCCTGGTGTCTCCAAGAGGAACTGCTCTCTAGGCGGATCGTTCATTTTACAGCGGACGAGATGGTCTTTGTCTGTCGTGCAGCAACAACTTGCGAATGCGACCCTCGTTGGGTACCTCGTTTTCCTTTACCTCAAGTCATTGGCCATGATCCAGCTGACGATCACCCTGAATGTATATGGTATGCTGACCCGGAGGTCTGGAACAACATTGTGGCACACTACACAGCACGCCAGATCAGCTTTTGCAAAGATAGGCTTCCGGCACTATCTAGTCTGACGCATTTCTTCGAAGAAGTCGAAGAGAACTCGGGCCGATATCTTGCTGGGCTTTGGGAATCCCATTTGCCAGGTAGCTTGCTTTGGTGGAATGCTTGCGGTTACCGCCCCGAACCAGAACATTATTCCGGATCTATGCCACCATCCTGGTCTTGGGCATCGACGGAATGTACAGTACGCTATCCTGGCCTGGAGTTTCGCAAAGAAGATTTTGCCGAAGTCCTTGACGTTCGTACCTATCCCAGTTCAGTCGATCCCAGAGGTCTAGTGTCTGGGGGTCATATTACCTTACGAGCGCCGTTGTTTCCGTTGAAAGGGACATGGGAAGACCGCACCAATGCGTGGGAAGAATTTCTGATATACCACAGTGGCAGCCAATCATTCGATTGGTGTGTCACTTGTAGTCCCGACTGGCCCCCGAAAGCCGAATGGTCTGGGGACAACGATTGCTACTGTGTGCTCGACGACCCGGACAGCCCGGAATTGCTGCTCCCGAACCATGTCATCGGTGTGCCAATATTCCTCTTGATCATTCGTACAATCTACGAACCCGACCCCAGTGAAGAGGGCCGCATTCCTTATTCTGAAGGCTACCAGTTTCTGGGCCTGGTGCTCAAACCGCTCGAACACCTCGACCAGATCCAGGCAAAGGCAATGGAGAATTCGGAAAGCAAGCTTTCGTTTGTGAGGGTCGGGTTTGGCATGATGCATCTGAGCGAAGAGGACGGTGAGGAGGCACTTCACCGCTTTGGGAACACGACTGTAACTATCTTTTGACTGCGGATTTGTACTTCACGTTTCACATTCAACTTTGACTACAACTCCTATCCCGTTTCCACACCATACATGGATTGAAATGATAAGGAAATGGCAAAATGTACAAGTACACAGTCAAGCTTTACGCTATAGAACCATATAGTGTATGCGTTGGTACAAGTCTTCAATCAGATCCTTTCACATCTCCACCTACCTCTACCCCTCCTCAAGGCAACCCCCTCCCACTATTAACCGCATCCGCCAACATACTAGTCCCGGGCCTATTCTCCGCATACCGCTCATAACTATCCAAATAAAGCTCATCCGTACTCGTCGTCATCTTCACGCTCCTCTCCGCCTCAATCGCATCAATCCACCTCTTCCACCTACTCCCTTCTTCCGCCTCAGGCCACCCCCTATACGGACCCAACACGCGCCTTAACCGCAGAACCCAGGGCGCTATCTGCACATCCACGAAGGAGATGTGCGGACCAAGAAAGAAAGGCCCGGTAGCATCCGCGGCATCAACGAGTTTCCCGATCTGATCCCTCAGTTCCTTCGCGTGAGACACTTGCTCGCCAGCGTCTTGACACTGAAGTAATTTATAAAACCACGGTATAACATTCCGATTTACATGGTCGGCCCAAAGACGCGAGGTAGCACGCGTTTGCGCATCAGGCGGCAGGAGGTGGGGTCCAGCTTGCAGGTCCTCGAGATACTCCATTATAACGGTTGATTCATGGGTCGACCATGTAGGGCCGTGGCGCAGGGCGGGGACGAGACCGCGCGGGTTGACGTCGAGGAGGGATTGAGGTTTCTTGTAGGGGTCGACTTCGATGTATTGGTAGGGGATTTGCTTGTGTTCTAGGGATATCCAGACGCGTTGGACGAAGGGGCTGGTGGGGGGTTAGTTAGTTGAATGTGGGAGGTGGAGTTGGGGAGGTATGGCTTACCAGAATGCGCTGCCGTATAATTTTAGGTCATCTTCTTTGGAGTGGTTCTTGACTGTTATCAAGGCATTGCCGGTGGCTTTTTTGTGGTACGTTTTCTTGGATGGATCTCCGCCCTGGTTGGTGTCGGTCATTTTGGATCGAATGGTCTCACTACTGATTCGCAAAGACGGTGTTTGGAATGAAGAAAGGGTTGAACAGAATGTAGTCTTTGAGATGATGGAAGGACGAGTGCAGGGATATGGTAAAAAGCAGGGCAATGTGCGAAGTTTACAGGAAGAACTCATGGACAATGTCGGAAACTTAGGATCAGCTAAGAACCAAGCAAGCTGTCTTAAATGACTGCAGCTTGAGCGATGGGCATAGTCGGTGTTCCAAGCATGCATCAAAATGACGTATGCGCTTGATCTGCGGGCAGTGTGGATCGCCATTGCATATCATCATGGCTAGATGGGTCGGTGGAACGGGAGAGCGGAGTATGAGATCAAGGAAAGAAGTGAAGCTTACCTGCGATCTCTTCCTGTCGTCTTTGTCGATTTTGGCCTGCCACCTAATGACACTATTCTTCTTCACACGGTCACTCTCCTCAAGCGAATGCTTATGTGGTCCGGCAACGCCATCGCCTTTGCCATTCCCGCCATTTCCATTCACCCTCTGGAATGTATAGAACTTCTTTGACGGAGCGCCGGACGAAGGAGCGTACTCTGGCATGTTCATGGCTGGCTGAGCGCTCATGTTCGGAGGCATATCCCAACCCCCAGCCGGTTGTTGCGGCAGTAGCGGCTGCTGCCCAAAGAACTGCGGGTTCTGATTCTGACCCGTCCGATTGGGGTTCAGCGGCATAGTCGCTGCTACCGGGCTCGGCGGATCGTTCTCTGTGCCAGGTGGTCGTCGACCAAGTTGTTCCTCGTACTCCCGTCGATCGAAGAACTCGGTGATCTTGATCTTGACATCGCACAGATCCCGCTCTCTTGCGACCCTCTTCCTCTTCTTCTTGTCTGGATCTGTGGACTTCTTGGTACCGGGTGGGCGCCCTTTGAGTCGACAATCCCAGTAGTGTGATACGAAGCGTTTGCGTTTATGCCGCTGGGTCGAGCGATGCGAGTAGACGTTGTCGATGTGAGGGAAGTAAGTTTGGAACCTGAGACGGAAGTCAGCGCATACTTTTGAGTAGCCAGGGAGTCGTCATACTGCTCTTCAGTCAGAGTGATCATGTCGTCAACATGAAACAGTCTCTCTCTCCATTCTTCCAAGTCTGGTGGATTGGATATGAGCTTCAAACCCTGGAACTGGCCATGGTTGGACAACGGAGTGTCGTCGCTATCGAAGGATCAGTAGGGGGCGCTTTATCGCTACGCTCAAGCCAACGTACCCATCCTGGCTCTCCTGCTTATGCAGCAGAGGTGCTGGTTCTACATGGCGTGGCAGTGGCTGCGGCGCTGCGAGTATTGGCGGTGCAGGCGGCGGGAGAGGAAGTTGCTGGACCGGTCGTTGTACCGTCTGAGAGGATGCGTGATACTGTTGCGCGTGTTCTTGAAGCGGGGGAGGGGGCGCGTTCATGAATCGCGGACTCGTGCCATGCTGATAGCCCGCCGGCTGGAATGGCGGGTACGGCCCTGAAGGCGGGAGCGCATGTTGCTCGAAATGTACGGGCAGCGCATGCGACGGTGGTTGTTGGTGCGATGGCCCGCTCAGGGCGTACTGCTGTTGGTATACATCGCTCGTGTGGAGGTTCTGCAGCTCGGGCAAGACCTGATTGTGGGGATATAGCGTTCCGTCGGGCGACTGGTGTAGCGTCTGGAGAGCGCCAGGGTGCAGTGACCGGAGCTGCTGGAGGACAGGCGAGGAGGCCTGTTGCATGATGGCGCCGGTGTTGGACGCTGCTTTAGCCCAAGCCGTTTTCGTGAAAGATGCAGGTCCACCGTCGATCCGGTATCCGAGTAGTTAGGGTTGGCGAGGATTACAGGTGTAGACACATTCAGCATGGAGAGCACCTGTATTGATGTCGCGAACGCGTGTTGATTACTTCTTTGTCTGATTCAGCACTCTATGTGGCAATGGTCGCTCCGCACATGCTTAGGAGAGCTTTCAGCCGCCTAGCTGAGCAGCGTCTGTTTGAACATCAACGCTTTTGCGGCACTTCCAACTTTTGGCATCGGAACACATGGGCAAACGCTAGAAATGCCCCTTCACATAATCATCGTGGTCCTTCCATCTAAAAGATCAAATCCAGTCCCGTCAAAGGGACCGCTAACCCGCAACGCCATGCCCATGCCGTGACGAAGAGAAGCATAATCATGAAATACAGCCACGTCTACCAAATCTACTCTCCAGGAAGAAGGTTGCTCTTGACAGCAAACATCTTGGAAGTGACGCCTGCCGTGAAACCGTCCACCTGCCTCGAGTATTGCTCCACCTGTCTTGAGTTGAGGAGCGTCTCCAGTCGGCTGGGTTCCTGGGGCAGCTTGAACAGCCTCTGCCACTCGTCTTCGGGGAGGAGAGGTTGCTTTGAGGCTGTGCGCGCCGCGTTCTCAGCCTTGCGCTTTTGCTGCCATGCAGTGATCTTGGTCTGCTCACGAGCGAGCGAACGCTGGTAGTACTGGTAGTTGTTGATCTCTGTGTGGTGGTTCTCGATGCTCTCAAGAAGCAAGTCGCACGTCTTCTCGAGGAAGGGGTCGATGGAGAGGTCGAGCGAGTCGTAGTTGGGGAAGAGCGGTGCCTGGGGGGTGTTTGGGTCCTGCTGCAAAGCGGCTAGGTTGGGAGGGAACTTGAGCTCCTGCTTGGGCGCGTCGGAAGGTAGCTGGTGGAGAAGCGAGGTGAGGAGGTGGGAGTTGCGGATGGTGACTGGAAGCTCGACTAGGATGTCGTGGTATCGGAGACCACTCTTCTGGAGGCTGGGATTGTCAGTTTCCACCTTTATGTAGAGTCGTTTATACATACCTCTCAGTGGTGAACTTGCCCTCCTTGTATGCTGTCACGAAAGAAGGCGAGAGCCTGTATGCGCGCAGGTTCAGGGTACCCTGAGAACTCCTGCTCACGTCGTAGATCAAAGCGACGGTCCTCTCGTTTGGCTGACTCTGGTAGAAGTACTGGTTCTCGATCGTGTTCAGGTTGACGAAGTTGCCCATGCTTGTGCTTGTGTACCAGCCGACGTTGTTCGCGTCCACGTTGACCTCTCGGAGGAACTTGATCATCTCGTTTCCGTATGCGATATTCTGCTTGGCGCGGGGAGCACCAGCGGCGAGGTTTGCGACGGTATCGTTTTGGCCATCGGTCTGCGCGGCAGCAGAGACTTCGGGGAAGGGGAACGAGTTTGTGATTTCTAGGACGCCGTTCTTCTCCATGCCGACAATGCTTCCGGTCGCGAGCGAGGGGAACGACTTGCCGCTTGCGGTAGCGATCTTAATCGCGACCTGAGGACTATAGTCAGTCTCTCATAGCTACACCAGGCTTCTATAACGGCTTGTCTCCAGCACAATGGCGGGGCGCACAGTGGGGTACTGGCGCTGCACTTTTCCTACGTACCAGGGCGTCGATCTGCACTGTCTTGAACAGCGCATCTTTCTGGGTGTCCGCCATCGTGAAGTCGTCGAAAAGGTCGGGGTTAACGTTCGGCGGGGGTAGAAGGCGATAGGCGTGCGTCGTTGTCAGGAAGCAGATTTCGGGCTCCAGTGACTCTGCCAAGATTCACCTCGCTTACAGCACGCTAGCCACATCGGACTAGCTCAGCAGTAGGCCCGGTCAGCTACCTCTGCTTGGAATGAAGATAGCCGTGGACGCGACTCCCTGATATTGATAATAAGGCCGAAACCCTATACACTGTCACTATTATATAGGTTCCGACTCATCCGCTGCATAAGGGACAGCTCACAACTCCAGTCCATCTCAACACCAACATCGAAGCCAACAACATGCCCTACAACAAGTACGGAGAGAAGATGCGACATCGTTTTGACCCGTCTGAAGACATTTGTTACTCTTCCATTCCCCGTCCTGAACTCGTTTTCTACAATCCCGACACGAAATTCTCTCAACTGCGCATGAAGATCATGTCCAAGCCAAACCCTATTCCGGACGATGCGAGTCTAGTAGTCTTCATTGACGGCGCGTGTCGCAACAACGGCCGACCGACAGCGCGGGCTTCATACGGCGTCTACTTCGGTCCTGACTCTCCTTTCAACACATGGGGTCTACTTGACGAGTCTCAACCTCAAACGAGCACGCGTGCAGAGATCGAAGCTTTGATTCAAGCGCTTCTCAGCATTTGTGTAATCATGCACTTTGATCGGACACTCTGTCGCATCAGAATTGCGACCGACTCAAGCTTCTTAGTCAAAGCTCTGAGCCAGTGGATGGAGGGCTGGATGGAGCGTGGCGGGGTCGGCTCCAATGGTAGTCAAGTCGCGCACTTCAAGATCATGAAACAGTTGTACGATGAGCTGAATAGCTGGGAAGATAAAGACGAATGGGGTGTTAGAGAGATACAGCTCTGGCATGTACCAAGGGAAATGAACCGAGAAGCAGATGCATTAGCGAACAAGGCTCTCGATGAAGCATGAGCTGTACACAAACAAGTAGTACTAATAACTGTTGATGCTTATGCCAATGCAGTACAAACAACAACGCCCTACGCAAATGCAGTGGTATCCAAGAGAACGTGCTAAATGTGAATGCAGCAATCCCTCCTCCTTTCCATCCAAAACGCCATCTCTTATCAAGCCATATCCTGATCCGAAGCACCTTTGCCTGCTTCGGTGTTTCCAGGAGGCTCCAATTTCTGTTCCTCCTTCGCTTCCTCATCTTTGATCTCCACGACTTCGGTAGAGACACACGGGGCTCCTGTCTCGACAGCTTGTTTCCTCTTTTGGTTGTTGTATGGGTTCCATCGGGGTACCACGGGTTGTCGCTGGGGTTTGCGATTATTTGCTTTCGGGTTCTTCGCAATCGACCCATCGTCCATGCGCATCCACTCCGTATCCTCGTTATCAATATGATCCGAGATCTCTGCATCGTTCTCATCTTCCCAGATCATCAGATTGGTCCCGTTAATCTCAATTGAGCGGCCTCCGGTGCGTGGAACGAAGAAGACGTCCGGCCCAGCCTTGCTGAAGTCTTGCTCCCATGTTTCTTTCTGCTGTAGCTTGAGGATATAGTCCATGGGCAATGCATATAGAACATTGTCGTCCTTGTCGTAAAGTTCCTTGAGCGGGTAGTCCAGACAAGCGAGCCCGAATTTGCAGTCGATCCGGCTAGACAGAGGGTGTATGCGCCCACCAAAGATCTTGAGTTCGAAAGCGATTCCACTCTCCGTCCACATATTGTCGCCAAAGAAAACTTCAGGTTCGGAGAGCAGTGGGTGGTCGTGATGCGGCCCAGATACTTCACAGAAGTGTGCAACTTCATGGGCCAGACATGTAGCAAGGAACATGTTATATCGCAGTACCATCGCCGGCTCCCGATATCGTAGCAAACTGAGCTTCTTTGCAGTGGTATAGAAATCCGAATGGAGGCAGATGCGACTCGTATGGCACTTGTGATTGATCTTCCGCATCAAACCGTTCTTGTAATCTTTGACGAGACCCATCGATGCATATGCAGTCTCTGGTGGTAGAGGATCGTGGTGGAAGTAGAAGTGGACAGTGTCGATCTGATTATCCAAAAAGTTCTTGAATGTTGCGTGGTGCTCTTCAGACCATGCTACGTCCTCTTTGATGCGAAAACAAGGCTGACCATATGCGGCAGATGTCTCCTCGCAGGCCTCCCTCTTGCCAAATACCAGAGTGTGCCAGAAGTGAGCGGTGGCCTGAGATGTCAAGAGCAAGGTGGCTAGTTGCAAAGCCGGTTTCAAGACCTCGTAGATTCCATCCGGACATCCGTGCCAATTATCCAGACGGAAGATAGGATGTATCTCGTTGTCTAGCGTGCAGACAGGTGCGGGGACGTCCTTTCCAAATGCTACAGCTTGTTTCTTGATCAATTCGACTGGATCAAAACCAAGCCTGACGGGCTTCTTCTTGGTCGCGTCTTTGCGATGTCCGAGTAACCTGCGGTACTTCTCTAGCGCCTTGCGATCCTCTATCTGAGCGAGATGGTGATTTATCGAGATGCTGAGCTGCAGCCCGAAGTCCTTGGGTACTTCGATCGTCGAAGGAGTGAACGAAAGAGACTTCTGATAATTCAAGACGTCCGGCAAATCATGAACCAGCTTGTCAATGCATTCATCCATAATCTTCCCCTCTTTGAGCTTGTGTAGGAGCACTGCGTTCTCGCCACGATCTTCGGCCTGCAGATCACCATCTCCACCACCAGGTAGAAGATGACGCATCTTTCTTGACAGAGTTGGGGGCGGTCCGCATTCTGGAGGTGGAGTATTCGATTCCGTAGGCGTCCAGTCCATGCTGTCCGGATCTTGCTCCTGGAAGGCGGCTTCTGGTACATCGCCATCGTCATCGACTGTGCCTTCCTCATTGAGCTGAACATCTTGATTCAGACGTTCTTCGATGAGTTGCGTCGTATGCACCATGGCCTCATACGCCTTCCGATATCTAAAAGGGTCCATTCTGGCGGGCGTCAGTATCCTGGAAGGGTTGGGCCGAGGTGGTTGCAAATTCGATCCAGCTTGCGCTCAAACGTGGCAGAAGCGAAAGTGGTGGAATTAGGTAGCAGTCACGTCGAAGATGATCCAATCATGGGGCTGCCTTGTTGTTCTGCACCAGTGCGTTGCGTGGCTGCATCAGTCGAGGAACAATGTCTCTTCCTACGTGCCCTGAATGGATATGTCGCGCACTTCGATCCCGACTGAGTCGCAGGGAGGAGGCAAAGTGTCCAACACCTGCCATCTCACCGAGCTTGGCTATGCAGCGTAGGTGTGGATGTTTCGGCTGCTTAGAGGGAAGTCTGGAGTGGGGTATTCTTACTAAGTCGACGAAGCGGTCAACACCCGCTAAGCGATAGAAAGGGGTCTATCCAAAAATTAAAGCTAAATGATGGAAAATGAGGGTAGCGTTGAGTTCGTGTATCAGCGAAGAGAACGAACGGTGTGCCTGGATGAGCTGTTTACGCGCTAGCTTCTATGGGCGCCAAGGAATTACGCCGCTAGCTTTTCGTCACCGGTTGACGCACGTCACACTCCTGAACGGCATCTCATCGTCATTCCAGCCATGACAGCGTTGTCGCATCAACATCGCCGTCAGCTCCGGACGTTCCGCAGATGGTGATTATGGCCACCAATGCTACGAGCCACCCGGGCCACTCACATCACGCAGAAGTGCACGAGCGATGTGCTGCTGTCGCGACCCTGCCCAGGTATCCAGACCGTGACAACGACGAAAGTCCTAGAGGAATGCCGTATAGCTGACTAGAGATTGCTTTGGTGACTTGATCTTGCCATTTCTCATGGATCCCAGACGACGTGCAAAGGCTGATCGAATCGACGGGAAAGCGCGCCGAGCTTACAGCCGACCGCGAAGCATATGAGCCAGCTGTGTCGGCTAAGAGAAGTCGACTTGGAATTTTAATTGAGAAAAACGAAGCCGGACGCTTTCATACCTGCAGTGGTGCGCTCCCACGGAAACTGCACTCTCTAGTGTTCAGATACGATGACTGCCTTACCAGCTATACGAGCTCTTCTTCGATCTCGACATCACAACCCACCTACAACGATCATCACCAAGCGCACAGGAAACCCCAAGTGCTTGTGTGCCATGGTCGCATATTCAGACCAAGAAGTTGAGTGCTTCATATTCTGCGTCTGACGAGAGGATACAGTCTTTGCTCCAACCTTCGCGATACTCATGCGAAGGCGTCATGGAGAACTATACAGTCTGAGGCTTTATGCTCCAATCTTGGCCTTCGCAAGGGGCCGCGTGGGTGCATCGCAGCAACATTGAGCGACCGCGGTCCGTGGGCTGGGTAGTGGGGCGGTCGTATTGCTGTTGGGGTGTTGCCGTCCGCAAGAACTACATGGTATGGAGCTTTGAATCGGATACCTTTTGCATATGCACAATCGTTGAGAAGGTAAGGAACGTAGTAACCTGTAAACAGACAATCGGAGAGCGCCGACGCGGAGCATGACGCACGTCCTTCGCTTTCGGATGGTTAAGAGCGCTGGGCGCTCCCTATTGGACGCTTCAAATTTAGATACCCATGCCGGGGTTTTTCATTCTCCGCCTCATGCCTCTCCACACAACTCCGCGCTAGGATCCAGATTTGGGGGCGAAAGCAATCAACTCGGTGCGTTTCTGAACGCGCCGAGTCAGAAATCACCGACGGCATTGCATGATCACGATAAAACAACGTCAAGAACCATGGGATGAAAATTAGCCACGAAGATCACCATATCAAGAATGCTTTCGGGAGTTGCACTAATCACAGAAGCCGGATCTGGTACGTTTTCTTGTTGCTATCTTTGCATTTTTATGGCTTGCACAAAGTTTGTAGCAAAGGAGATAGAAGGCTAATACTACGTTGCAGGCTTCGGCCAAAGCGCCGCATACTCGCTGGCCCGCAATGGTGTTCAACAATTTGCTCTTGTCGACACCAACGAGGCTGGACTGCAAGAGACAACGCAGACGCTAGCATCGCAGTACAAGGTGACAGACGTGCTGAGTGTCTCCACTCCATGCAGTACGGAAGAGTCCGTCGAGGCTGTCGTTCAACAAGCCGCGTCACGCTTCGCTCGTATCGATTTCGTCATTCTGAATGCCGGTTTCGGTGGGCCCATGGGCGGCAGTCCCGACACGGCACCCGCCGCATTCGATACCCACCTCAAAGAACACGTGACTGGTGTCTGGCTCTGGCATCGGGCCGGGATACGGCAAATGCTGCGGCAGGAGCCGCGCGACTCGCGATATGGCCGTGGCAGTATCGTGCATGTCTGCTCAGTGCATGCCTTTGCCGCTTCACCCCCTCAAGTCGCTGCTGGTGCATATGTAGCGGGTCGACATGCTATCCTCGGTCTGACACGCTCTGAGGGCGTGCTGTATGCACCCCAGCAGATACGTATCAATGCGCTCTGCCCTGGGTACATCATGTCGCCGCTCATCGCGTCCTCGGAACAGACCAAGGCTTTCATCGATAACCTCGTGCGAGAGCGTGTGCCTGCAGGCCGGCTTGGAGATGCTGAAGAGGTTGCCGATGCTGTTGTGTTCTTGGCTGGGCCCATGAGCAGCTACATGTTTGGTCAGTCATTGGTACTGGATGGGTATGTATTGTTCAATCTTTACGTGAGAAACCATGAAGCGCTGACTGGTGATAGGGGCTATTTGGCTCAGTGAGGAGCCACGATGCTGTAGGATAATAGGAGATAATACATACGTACCTCAACTTCTTGTCGCGAAGACGAACATCATACCGAGAGCATGTGAAATGCTTTCTCCCAATGGTTCAACACATTATTCTTGGGTATAGTGCTAACACAGATTGCTTGCCGCACCGTTGCTCAGCAGTGAGCGCGCTTTGAGACGGCCGATACATGCGCGCACTAGACTGAGATTTGCGCGGACGAGGTCAAGACAAGCTGGCGCAAAAGCCGCTTTCCCGTTGGGCGTTCCATTCGCCCCTTTATCGGGAGAAGATGCGGTAGACGACGAGGATCCAGATGTGACGAGGGCGGCTTCGAGAGAGCCTAAGACGGCTGAGAAGCCTGTCAGGCGCAACGTCATCAATTCGTTGCTGAGCGCATCGGCTTCGTCGGCAGCGAGATCGTAGTTGCCGAGGGAAAACTTCCAAGGCTGATTGGCATGCGGGCTCTCGACAGTGTTGTTGGTGTTGGGCGGGGGTGTACCTGTAGTCGTGGTGTTGCCGTTGCTGGAATCCGTGGATGCTTCTGCGACGGCCTCTTCATGAAGGTGCCATAATCGACACAGCCAGTCGACCAGATGAGCGCACAAGATGGTGACGGCAGTAAGTGGGAGTCGTTGTTGGCGGCATCTTTCGCAGCTCAGCACGGCGAGACATGGTCGTTCTGCCTCGGAGGTGACTTGGAATGCGGTTTCGAGTGGTACTTGTGACGACGTGGTGTATTCTTCAACGCGCGCGAGCGTTCGCAAAGCGAGAAAAGCACAACCACAGTCAACGCGATGCATCTTTGTCTGGTCGTTCGAGTATCGTGGAAACAGTCCTGACGGTATAGTCGTGAGAGTTACAGTATATTATACTTGCGATTCCTCTCATTCGTGACAGTATCATCGTGAGAGTTACATCTTATGGCGTCACCTTCGCATGGGAGCCCTGTCACTGTCGGGTGTCGGATGTCACCTAGCGAGCTCGGTGTGTTCTGAGTCAAGATCCCGAGGGGGTGGGTACCCGTCAGCCCAGTAAGATACAGTGCTTATCCTCAGGTAGCGGTACTATATCGATGACTCGATAAGGTATAGCATCGTTCAAACGCTCAACACCAATAATGCGCCGAAGATCTTGGATGGTACCGGGCTGACTGTGTTCGGAAGTACAAACAACGTAGAAGAACTGATTATTTGCACCACCCCGTCACCCCATCACCCCATCATCCAAAACTTTCGCAGACTTGACCTGAGAGCTGAGAATCTTACATACCCTCGCATTGTACTCACCCAACATGGCTCCTTACGATAGTCCCGCAATTGCCGCAGGCTCCACCGTCCTTGTAACAGGGGCCAACGGTTTTGTTGGCGCTCACGTCACAGACCAGCTTCTACAGCAAGGCTACAAGGTGCGAGGCACAGTCCGCGACGCCAGCAAGCACCAATGGCTCGCAGATCGTTTCTCGCAGCAGTATGGCGATAACAAGTTTGAACTCGTGACTGTCAAGGACATGAGAGAGCCCGGCGCGTTCGACGACGCGGTGTCAGGTATTCCCACCGCCTAAACACAACACCGTTTCATCACTGACGAGTCTTACCGTCTAGGTGTCTCCGGTATTGTGCACGTTGCCTCAGTACGGGACATGGGTGTCACACCAGACCAATTGCTCCGAACCACCGTGGCCGGAACTCTGGGTTGTTTGGAGGCCGCAGCCAAAGAGCCCAGTGTGAAGCGCTTCGTGCTGACGTCGTCTTCAGCTGCGGTCCGCTCTCTGCAAGCATACCGAGGGACTGACACAGTGTCTGCGGATGAGTATGACGAGCAGACGCTGGCCCTGTCCAAGAACATTCCAGATTCGCTTCCACCGATGCATAAGTTCATGATCGCGTACTTTGCTTCCAAGGTCGCGGCCGAACAGGCATTCTGGGAGTGGATCAAGAACAACAAGCCGCACTTCTCTGCCAACGCAGTGCTGCCTTGCACTATCTACGGCAGTCCGCTAGACGTGGCCCACCAGGGCTTTCCGTCTACAGCGCGTATTCCGCTCCAGATCCTGGATGGCGATACCGACTCCATCAAGCATGTACAGCGTTGTATGTGACCCCTGCTCTTTCCAAATATGCAGCGCAAACAACAGTTAACACTAGCGCAGTCTACTATGTCCACGTCCAGGACGTCGCTCGTCTTCATGTTGCCGGCTTGATCAACCCAGCCGTCAACGACGAACGCATCTTTGCTTACGCTTCGTCTTACTCAATCAACGAGTTCTTTGACATGTTTGCGAAAGCTGTCCCAGGTTACAAGCCGCGAGACAAGCTCGAGGGTCTAGATTTCCCGTTGGCGGAGATCGGACCGCGAGCTAGAGCTGAAGCACTGTTGAAGGAACTTGGCCGGCCGGGGTTCATGGGGCTGGAGGAGACGATTACTGATAGCGTGAAGACACGTATCAATGCTTCTTCGTAGCTTTAGCGGACGACAATCGAATAGTGTACTGCAGCTCGCACTTGAATGCCAGATGAAGAAGGCGAAGCAACGGATCTTGCCGAGTGCCTTCGTATCCTCACTAATGCTTGCACGTGTGCAACGCGTTGATAAGGCGATGACGCGAGACCCGGGTTTGCTCCGAACAAAAAGAGGCTGTTGCAGAAGGTACCCAGATACCTAGGTACTCACGATACTGTACTGTGCAAGCGATCGATGAGGCTCTCGCACTTGGAGTCGTCCCCTGACCCACTCGGGCCGAAATCTCCAAGCGGGGCACTACGCTCTTTTCGGCTACCACTGTGCACGTGCCGTGAACTCCGAGCTTCCAGCGGCTGCCCGCACGGGACCTGCCTTTTCTCCTGTCACTTCAGCGGTGTCGCAGATTGAGCGGCAAACATCCCATCAACGTCTACATCCGATTCATCAACCGGCGGCCTTGCAATAGCCAATAGGACAGGGCAGATTTTATGGCAACAGAAACACGCCAATTTGCACGAAGTAGACACCAGATTCGGACCAGAAACAAAAGAGATCAGATTACTTCATACAAGGATGGAACCCCACCGCTTTTCCTTCGTACACTAACAAGACAAAACGCCGTCTCCACCAGAATTACTATCTGAAAAGATCATTCGCTCATGAAGACTCCTCCTTCGCCTCCTCCGCCAACGCCTCGCGCATCGACTTGCTGTTGGGGTCGAAGTAGGGCTTCTCTCCAATACCGCACACGCGGTATCCGAAGCGGTTGCCGTGATCGTCGTAGTCCATGGTCGCGTTGTGCACCATGCTGCGGTTATCCCAGATGGCCATGTCGTTTGGACCTTGCCACCTGAAGCGGCACTGCAGATCGTGGTTGCGGAGTACCATGTCCATCAGCCAGTTCAGGATCATGTCGCTCTCTGGCTGAGTCAGGCCGTTGATGGATTCAGGCTGTTGAAGTGTCTGGTTAGTGGATGTATGGCTTGAATGCTGGAGCGAGACGTACGTATGCACCAATGGAGAAGACACTCTTCCATCCGGTGACGGGGTTTGTGCGGATGACCGGGTGTACGGCCTTCAGAGGGTTGCCGGTGTTCTCAGGATGGCCACGTGCCTCTGTGTAGACCTGGAGCTTCGAGTTCTTGATGATCCGTTCGAAGACTGCCGAGAGACTTGTTAGAGGGCACGAAGTTCGCTAGCAGCTGGCAGGCTTACATGGTGCGGTGTAGTTTGCCGTCTTCCCTTCAAGCATCTTGCGCATGGGCTCGCTAATGCGGTCATAGACCTCATATCCAGATGCCCACAATGTGTCTCCTCCACAGGTGGGTAGCTCCACAAGTCTCAAGCATGTGTAGTCGGAAGGCACTTGCTCGGACTGGATGTCGCTGTGCCACGACTCAAGCGCCTGTCTTACATTTCCTAGGTCACGAGGTACGGCCTTGCCGTGGGCCATGATTCGCTGACGGGAGTTGATGGTGCTGATGTGCAGGTCGTTGCCACCCATCGGGGTGTTAGGGTTGAGTACGGGGTGTATGTGCAGGGTCGACTCCTTCGGCTTTCCCACTAGCTCACCCATACGTTGGATGAGCTGCTTCTGGAGATCGTTGGTCATGTCGTTCTGGTTGCGGAAGAAGACGACTCCGCGTCGTGCGACTAGAGAGAACACACCCGTCAGCTCTGTCTTCTCGAAGGGACCAGTCTGTACGCTTACTCGTGATGGCGAGGTCTCTGAGAAGCTCATCCGAGTTGGGTGCGTTGAGCATCTGAACGAGATTCGCCTCTGGGAACTCGGTGCCCACTGTAGGCGTCACCAAGAACTGCTTCAAAGGCTTGAGTACGCCCTTCAGTTTTTGTGGCTTCGGGAACGGCGTTTCTTGAGCATATCCTCGGCGCAGGCATGGTGAACGAGCTGGTTGCAGTGCGGCGAGACGGAGCGCTGGCGCAGCGCGGCAAAGCAAGGTACTGGCGGTTCTCGACATGGTGACTGATGAGGTAGCTACTGACTGAAAGCAGAGGATAATGAGAAGCAAACGACGATTAATTCTATGAAAGCAGTCTAGCTACTGTAATAATAGATGCCATGGAACCCCATCTGGACTCGGATAACCGAAGAGACCGAAAAGTCGGCGCATTTTGCTTACTCTACTGTGGTAGCCGGGGCATATGTTCGATGTGGTACGAGCTATGAACCACGATCACCAACATATCAAATCACACAGCTGTCTCGAAGACGTCATCGTTTCTGCCTTATATCCATGCATACTTCACCCAGGGTGCTGCTTTACCTAGGTAGGCTTAACTTTGTACTCGCAATCTGGGAAATACCGCGAGTACAGTATCTCTAGTCTACAATCCACGTGCGGACAGCATGGGAGAGCGAGCCTCATCGGTGATGCACGAAGACCCACAGTGGCCGGTTGCGTGTCGTGGCTCGGAGCATTTGTGGAACTTCGGGCCGAGCCCACTGCGGGATATTTTGAGTACCTGAACAGCGAGTACACACCCGATAGTCCACCACCGGCAGTTGCGATCGCGTACCATGCCAACGTTTTCGTTACTCACCGAAGGCTCAATCGCTGGATCGAATCGATCAAAGATGGCACTACACTACTTCGGCCGGCCTTCTCAAACACCGAGAATGGCATAGTATGCTGAAGCTGGATCTTGTGTTTTCGGCAGTTCGCGTGCGTTCAAGAGGTGTCGTTTCTGTCCATAGGCATATACTCTCCGTGCAACTTGAAGGTTTTATCCTGGAACTTACAGACTTTGCACGGGATTAAGCTTCATAACCTCTTTCTTTCTCCTTTCCAGCCACATTCCAGAGAATACAACATCACTTAGCAGCTATGGCAAAAAAACTAGCTGTTATCACCGGTGCGACTGGCAACCAAGGCGGTTCCATCGCTCGCGGGTTGCTCAAGTCTGGTGACTGGCAGATCCGCGCAGTGACTAGGAATCCGAGCGGAGAGAAGGCCCAGAAGCTTGCTGCCGAGGGCATGGAGGTTGTTCAAGGAAGTTATGACGATGAAGAGTCTGTTAGGAAAGCCTTCACAGTGAGTCTTCATTGTCGTCGCTGATGTCATGATCAAGAACTGACATGGAGGAAGGGCGCACAAGCCATCTTCGCGGTGACTCAGTGGTGGGAACCTTTCTTCAAAGGGGCCAGCCAGTCTGAGGCCGGTGAGATCGAGAAGCGCGATGGCATCATGCTCGCGAGATTGGCAGCTGAAGTAAAGACATTGGAGCATTACATCTGGAGCACACTCCCTGCGGCAGACGAAATCACCAAAGGCAAATTCCCTGTTCCTCACTTCGACTACAAAGCCAAGGTCGACGATCATATCCGGAAGAACATGCCAGAGCTGGCGGCTAAGACCACCTTCCTCATGTTTGGCTTCTATCCGTCCAATTTCGCTTTCTTCCCCATGTTGAAGCCACAGCCAGTGGTAAGTGATCATCTTTACCATACGGCTTATTAACATGACTAACAAATGTGCGGTAGGCCAGTGCGCCGGGGAAATACGTTTGGATGGTCCCGTCAACTCCATCCACCGTTTACCCCATGGCCGGTGACATGGCCAAAGACCCAGGTGTTTGGGCGCGCCAAATCTTGGCGAACCCCAAGTTGACGCATGGTAAATACGCCGGTGTCTGCACCGAGGTCCTGTCCCTTGGAGAGGCACTCTCGCAGTGGGAAGAAGTCTCGGGCAAGAAAGGCGTATACGTGGAGTGTAAGCCAGAAGTTATCGGTAGTTTGTTCGGCCTGGCCGGAGAAGAGGCTGTCACAGGAGTTGTGTTTGGCGAGGCAGTGACGGACTGGTTTGGGCATGTTAAGGAACAGGGTCTTTTCATTACCAAGGAGCAGTTGGGTATATCGCCGGATGAGGTTTCCAACTTCAAGCAAGCTCTTGAGGCGGTAAAACCATTTTTGGGCTAAGCGATAGTTGTATTTCAGCTTCTTAACTACACTCCTGTTCACGCGATCCACATTTGGCAGGCTTTCATTCACATGAGGATGAGTAGAATCGCAGAAGGTGTGAGTACTCCGCGGTTAATTCGCATAAGTGTTTACAAGACTGGCTTACGTACGAAGCACAGGCCAGCCAGAACAGAGCTCAGCACCAACGTCTCCTATGTGCATCCCCTTTAACGTTGTCCGGAAAGTGAAGCAACATAGCAAATGCAGACACGGTAGTCAGTTCGAGTCGGCTATTCCCGTTCACTGAGGTGAGACGCCAAGTCGTACTGTCGGAAAGTGGTGGGCGATGTCTACCTCCACATCCAGAATATCCTTTCCTTGAGGAAGCCTCCACGTGATTCAGGTGAAGAAGACCAACAGTTCGAAGCCCTGCGATCGAAAGTGCGAGAAGAGTTGAACCGGTCCGTTTCGAATGGGTTGATCAGAGCGCCTTCGCCTCCTAAAACAATGAGTCTCCACTACCCACGCAACGAGCGGGTCCTCGGAAAATCATCAACATCCAAAGCAGGTTCACGTACCCTGAACATGCGAGTCGAACATTGGGCCCCTGTGTGTATGCGCTGGTATGAACGACGAGGCTGTGGGTGCAGCCGAAAACGGCCCTTTGTATATATTCCCCTTCGCCCGCCAGTCTCCACGAGAGCCTGCTCGTGCACCCAATTGGCTCAACGTACCGAAACTTCGGCCCGAACTCTGTGAGGCTTTGGCAACTGTATATCTTATCTCTGAGAAGCTCTTGATGCAACCGAACAAGGCCCTTCTCAGAACACCCTCCCCGTTCGCAAGTCTCCACGCGATGCTGCCAAGTTGAAAGAACGAAGCACGAGCGCTATCTAGCGGTACGGCCCTTCAGAGTGCGTTAATTTCGATAGTGTTAGGTAACGTGGGATGTATGATGACTTTTCATACGACGACGTTGCTCTGTTGAACTCTGCAGTAGTCTTTTGGTCGTCGACGAAAGCGCCAGGGTAGTGGAGAATCGGTACCCGATCTGGATGCATGCTGCAACCCCGGTGATGAGCCGAGCGACACTGTTGCATGCATCGCCTCGAGCCATACCATATCCCAGGCATATGATATGCATTGATTTGGACGCATACGACATATGTCCCGAGGACGTTGGAGGCTACACCGTTTTTCGTGCTGACATGTATGACATGCATCGTTCCGAGCCGTGCTTTAGTGTAACCACGATCAGCTCTCGCTATGTTCTTACAATACCAGTACAATGGTACGACCCAAAAGGCTTATGTATAAGCCGGAAGTGAGAGCCCGTCTTACTTACTATGTAAAGAAACAGGCGAGCCCTGGAGTGTATGTCGGATGTGGGCCACCCGCAAGGGTCTGTTGCAGCTAAGCCGATTGGGAGGCTTAGTTCACGTAAGGTAGTAACGCTTAGGGTCTATCCGAAGTCACCCCAGATCGCGAGATCTTACCTGAAAGGTGTATCCACACACACAAAGCTTTTGCATACCATCACAGTACCAAGGCAGTTCGAGGTAGTCTCAGCGCGTACGTGTTATCAGCTGAAACCGATCCGAAGTCCCTCCAGATCAACAGCTCTTAGCGGCCCCACCCAGGATACTCTGGTCTGATAGTATGGCCGGTATATGTATCGCAACATCGCTATCGCCTTCTGGCTACCGAAACAAGCGTCAACGTTGAATAAAGTATGCAAGACACCGATTCCAGCGCCAAGAGCAGCGCGCCAGCGCCAAAACCCACCAAGTACCGCCTTGCCTGTGATAGCTGTCAACACTCCAAGATCCGATGTGATCAAGAGCGGCCGAAATGTCGCAGATGTGCGAAGAAAGGCATAGAGTGCGTCTACAGCCCGGCGCGACGAGCTGGGCGACCGCGCACTCGCAACAACAGCAAGAGCTCCACCGGCATCACGACCAGCGCAACTGCGAGCCAGAAAGGGTATCTGACGCCCATGACTGAGACTGGCATCGCCATCCCAACCTCAGGTGAGGTGTCGCCATTTGCCCCATTCAGCCTGGCATCCACCTCAGAGAACTGCTCCAGCTCCAGTTCCAGCTCCGACTCCAGCACATCCACCATTCCCGGCATGGCGCAATCTACGGAATTATCGAGCCCCGATCGGATGGAATTCTCGCCATATCGACATTCAGACGACGACTTCCTGCAAGGCCTGCCAGATTTCATCGGTTCGCAATGTGGCACACCCAAGCAAACAGCCAATTGCTATTACCCAATGTCTCCCGATTTCCACATTGCTCCCGAGCTTCTCGACATGGGGTTCTGTGGAGCGCCATGGGAGCAGCAGCAACGAGAGCATGAACAACACCAGTCCGATCCTTCGACCATGCTTCTTGCCGAAGGGCTGCCGTACTTTGGTTTGCTGACCCCAGATGGTCATCAGCCATGCTATCATCCGGATCAGCAATATGCGGACACACCAATGCCGACCACAAGTAGCAAAGGCTTCGATAACTGCAGCTACGTGGTCCCTCCACAGCAGCAAACACATCCACAATTCCCGCAGCCCTCAGACGACATCTCTCTTTCGCCCAGGTCATGCAACTGCGTGCCGACCCTCCTTGATCACCTATCTACATCCTCGTATCCGCCCTCCTCCTCACCCATCGCCTCCACCTCAGCCGCGCTCTCCACATCGAGAATGCTCATAACCTGCTGTTGCAACACGATGGCGTGCCCGAACGCATGTTCAACGCGCCCTTCGACCGCGCTTGTCATCTGTGAGGCGATCGACCGAGCACTGGTCTCGCTCAAATTGGGCGGCACTTCCCTCTGGACACCGTCGCTGGCGTCCTCACCAAGTTGCGACAGTAGCGCATCTTCACCACCATCTTCGTCATTATCGTCGTCAAGTACAGCGGGTGGGACTTCAGTGATAGACGAGGAGCACGAGCCGCTACGCTGCGGAACACTGCCGATCAGGGGCGCCGACCGGCGGGCCGTAGTGCGGGTGCTACTAGTGAAGCGAGTGTTGGAGGCCCAGCGGGTCCTGGAACGCCTAAGGGATGCCTTATTGTCGGGTCTACTAGTTGATGGGGAGACCGCGGTGAAGAACCCTCTTTTGGCCTTGTGTGCGGATGTTGCGGGGGAGTTTGCGACGAAGGTGGCGGAAAGGGTGGAGACTGTAAAGCTACAGATGTAATGGGTAAAGACTGGCGCATGGAGTATAGGCGTCATTGGCCTGTGACAGGGCGGGCCACAGCGATAGGATCTCATTTAGTTGTCGATAGTTCATTAAGCGATCGCGTTTCGTGGCCTTCGTGCCATCTTTCATCAGATCAACACGACTACTGCTTCTTCTTCAGTCCACAAGTGCACTATCTCCTACGTCCATAGGCTGCTTTCCCTCCTGAGGACGTCCTGCGGGGCTAGAACGTATGCATAGACGTGACGATAAGCCCTGATTGCTTCACGGGTTTCGTGGGTGAGACGCAAGATAGTCCTCCATAGGTCGATGGCTCGGTTTGTTTTCTCTTTCGGGGGTTACTATCAGCCAAACGACAACAGGTAGCGCGGTGTTTTCGAGTCCAGATCTTCAAACAGTCGTCACTACTAAACCACGTTACCACTCCCCCGGTACGAAGATCTCGGCCACCGATGATACGAACGACTCTCAATGATTCACAATGTACCGAAGAAGCACAGGCAATGTCGATATGTGTCTGTGCTGGCAAAGTACGTATAACTTCACAGTTCCTGGTCGCAGAGTCTTGTATCTCATCATTAACGACCTCTACACCAACTCATCAGTGAAGAGTTTACGACCATGTCTGCCATTCCGTTTCTGTCTGAACCTTCAGATGCAGCTTATGACGAAAATGTCGAAGCCGACAACATCCTTGATGCCCTCGAGACTCTGGCCGCCGGCCACATCCCCGCCTCTCTTTACAAAGACGAGGAAAAGCGACTTCGATTTCTCGAAGCTGCCAGGATGGCCTCTCTCAAGCTCGAGCAACCATGGGACACTATGCAGCGGCTGATCTTTTGCGCACTGCCACCCAACATGGTGCAAGTGGGCATCGATCTGGGGTTGTGGAGACTCCTTGCTGCGCGGCAGGGTACGGCGATGAGCGTGAGTCAATTGGCTGCCGAGTTGGGCGCTGAGGAGGCACTGCTAGTGCGAGTGCTACGATATGCAGCAACGCAGTGGATGGTGGAGCAAGTCGGAGTGGAGACGTACCGGGCCACAAACATCACGCGATACCTAGCCATGTCAGGGCTTGAATCCGTGATCTTCCATGTGTGAGTACCACTGGACCTTGATTCTGAGGCTTGTAACTAATTTACTTTGCAGAACGGAGAGGAATATCGCAACGTACAATGCGATACCAAAGTGGATGGCGGACAATGGCTACAAGCAACCGCTGGACAACAAGCATCTTCCGTTCAACTTGGGCAAGAACACGGACCTGCACTTCTTTGAGTGGCTATCGCAGCGACCCCGTCATCAACAAGCCTTCAACGAGTACATGTCGTTTCAGCGAGTGGGGCAGAAGAGCTGGCTCGACGTGTTTCCGCTCGAGAAGTACGTGCACGGCTCCACTACGGGAGATAACCACCGAACTCTCTTCGTGGACGTCGGTGGCGGATACGGACACCAGGCTAGGGAGGTATTGAGGAGATTTCCCCAGCTGCAGGGACGTGTTGTGCTACAAGACACACACGCCGCGGCCATCGATTCTGCTAAAAGCATTGAGGGACTGAAGGTTGTCCACCATGACTTCACACAGCCGCAGCCAGTCAAGGGAGCGTGCGTCTACTACCTACGCAACATCTTGCATGACTGGCCTGATCAGGCCTGCTACAACATCCTTTCTCAACTCAAGGACGCTCTTGCTCCTGACTCAGTCATCTTGCTGGACGAGCTTGTTCTCCAGGACGAGGGCGCGCACTGGTACGGCGCATCGTTTGATTTGCTGATGATGGCCAATTATGGGGCACAAGAGAGGTCATTGGCTAAGTGGGATCGTATTCTGAAGGAAGTTGGGCTGGAACGGAAGATGTTCGTGCCGTACAGCATGCAGGGAGATGGCGTTCAGGTAGTCGGGGCTCGAACGGCGGTGCATGAGAAGTTGTGAATGTATCTTTTAGCGATTTCTGGTTGGTGTTTATTGACACGAGAACGGTTGTATGCATTGTCGCCCCATGATGTGGAGCTGGTCAGGCCGGGATGCCCAATGAGAGTTTCGGTGCTTCTTCGCCAAGACATCTCCGTATCGATAAGCTCTCCACAAACTTGTTCCGATAGCCGGAACGTCTTTCCGAAACTGCACGCCGGCAAACGCCATCTGGGTAGTGACGACCATGGACGATAGTTGCTTGTGAAATCGATCATCGGCACGTTAGCTCGTATTCCATCTCAACCCGTGGCGACGGCGTGAGGGCAAAGAGACGTTACCCCAACCACGGCCGCGCGAGCTGCGATATTCGGTGGATTTTGGTCTACCCCGGATTCCGACTTGCTGAATTGGTCCGCGAATCGCGACACCCTCGCGATCTAGCCCTGGAGACATGGGGCTTTGCACAGTGATGTGCAGCTTGTATGTAAGCTAACAAGTGCCCCATACTTTTGGTCATTGTACAACTGTAGTCGCAATATCGTGCGCGCAATACTCATCTCACACACCTATCGTTCGCCATTACCACCATGTCAAGCAACTTCAAGATTGAGCCATTGATCCACCCTTCGGGAAAGACTTGCAAGGTACGAGTTGATTCCATGCATCAGCACGCTTTTTGCTTTCAGTCGCTGACATCATTCCTCTTAGTTTGGAGCCGTCGTCACTGGTCTCGACCTGAACAAGTTCACGGACGAGACGGTAGCACAGCTGCAGAAAGCCACCTGGGAGCACAAGCTCCTCATCATCAAAGGCCAACATGACCTGGAACCGAAGCGTGGCTGGGAGCTGCTCCAGAAGCTCGACCCGGACTCTTGCAAGATAGACAACACTACCTTCGCTCGCGCGTTCTATCCCAAGGATGGTATAGTGGTAAGTCCAGCGACAGAACTTTCGCCACTGCAAAGTACGACGGAGCGCTGATGGATGATCAGGCAGCAATCAACTATGTCGAAGTTCCTGACGCGGGCGCCTTTGTCTTCATCGGCAAAGGCCCCCAAGACGACCCGCGCTACGGCAAGCCAGGCCTGAACATGGGCGCTACCAACTTCAACCAATACTACTGCAAGCCGCTTGCGGACGAAGACTTCGAGGCCGGAAAGACTCGCTTCCACTGGTGGCACGTGGACGGCACCTACTGGAAATACGATCCCCCAACCTTCACCATGCTTCGACCCATCAAGTTCCCTACAGAGGGCAAGGCGACACAGACGGTGGAATGGGCCGACGGCTCAGGTCAGAGCATGGAAGTCAAGCCAGGACGCACGGCGTTCGTAGACGTCGAGCAGCTGTATGAGTCGCTGAGCGACGAGGAGAAGCAGATGGTGGACCACAGCTGGGTTGAGTACATGTACTGGCCGTACGAGAAGATCAAGGGCTGCCGCGGTGCGCCAAATGGTCTGGGTGTAGCGAGCGAGGGTAGGGAGTTGCCAGACGAGGAGGTGGAGGCGCATGAGGAGGGAAGTAAGGAGTGGCAGAAAAAGGTATGCCTGCCTATACAACAGACTCAAGGGATCTGGTGCTAACACCGTTGTAGCTCCCGCTGGTATGGGTCAACCCCGTCACTGGCAAGAAGTCGTTCCAATGCCAGCACAACCTCGCCCGCCGGTTATTCATCCGTAAGGGTCCGAACGACACTCCGAAGGTCATCGACGACTTGGGCGAAGTTAGGAAGTTCCTTGACAGCTTCCAAGGGCGGATGATCAAGCCTGAGCACATCTGGGTCGGACCAGAGGAAGAGCAGGATTTGCTTCTCTTCCAGAACTACGGTCTCTTCCACACAAAGATCGATTACCCAGCAAGTTGGGGTGTCAGGACGGTGCACCAGGGTTGGTTGCCTGGCGGTAAGCCGCCCGCTGGGCCTGTGCCGATTCCAGAGCTTTAGATAGAGCCTGTGGTGCCCATACGTAGTTGCTCAAACCAAGAGGTTCTTCAAGCATTGTTGATCGCGTCCCTTCTCCCAATGCCCAGTGTGATGTCTTCCAGCGAGTACGTCATGCCTCTTCATCTCGTCCCTCACATCGCAACACCTATTCCGCCGAATGGTTCGTCGCGTCCGATGCGGTCCGATCGAGGGCCTTCGTGCCGGCCAGGGTATGCGTTGGGTGACGCATGTTTACGGTCCGAACGGCGCTATAGTGGGAGGTGTCGTCATTATTCGGATACATCCTTGATCGCGCGTGTCACGCCCGTCGCGCTGGGAAGGAGTGATGGGTACTTCCCACGTTCCTGCCAGACGCCAGCCACGTTGACGGCCCGTGGCGCGCGTTCCGACGCCAAGGCGCTAACTCTGTTCCGTCTCCATACAGCTCTCAGCGCCCACAGCGGCCTCCCCGATCAACAACAATGACCATTCGTCACGCTCTCTGTGACTGACTGCGGCTGTGTACCTTGGAGCGATGCGTATCTAGGGACGGCGGTGATAGACAGCATTTTGCTGCTTGGTCAATAAGTCGCATCACTTATCATACGCTATTGAATGAAAGTTGTTGAGCCCTTGAATTCGATCGTTTGGGTCAAAGTACATTCTTCTCTCTATACAGAAGCTATCGATCACTTCAAAGCACATATCCTGTTATGAAATTTCATCCTTTCCACATTCTGCCCAGAAATCCTTCATGTCATCGAATACCAGATTCGTAAGTTCGTTATGTTCGCGAAGTCTCTGTTTCGAGAGCACTTCTTCATGTGGGTGTTGAACGCATTGCGGGAGCTGCAAGCAGCTAGCCGTCGCATACTCACATCCTCGCCATCACCAGCTCGCCGATCAGACCAGTCACCAAGACCCCACTGACCCACCACTGGCTGTAGACGAAAAAGTCCTTACACCTGGCTGGGTTCCAGACGTCGAGCCGAGCCAACATGAAAAAGGCAGCAAAGGAAGACACAGCGGCGCTAGCCATGAACGGACCGCGCATCAGACCACCACAGGTCACGGTTGCCCACAAGAAGGCAGCCATCGCGCTCGCGATGGACAGCAGGAACACTTTGGGGTAGTGGCGCACGGCTATAGCCAGCGATCCCACCCCTGCGTTCAGGTCATCTCTGATGTCCTGGAAAGCGTAGACAGTATCGTAGGTGATGTTGAAAAGGGACTGGCAGGCCCACATGGCGAGGAGAGCCTTGCTGCGATCCTCCACATCGAGCTTGTTTGCCGAGCTTGTTGGGTATGGTCCATCAACGACAGCGGCATCGACCAAGTAGACGGCCCAGCCCACACCACCGCCCAGGCAGAGTTGTGGGAAGTTGCTGAAGCGTTTCATGAAGGGGTAGACGAGGGCGAGGAAGGTGATCCAAACGGCGTGTTCACTCGCGCGGGCGGGTAAGGTAGCGTTGATCAGGACATGGCGCGATGCGACGAGGAAAAGGGTTGTGGCGAGCGCTTCTGGCGTGGTGATGGCACCGCGGGCGAGCGGCCTCTTCTTGCAGCGCTCGACTTGCCGGTCAAGGTCTTGGTCGACTGTGTCGTTCCAGGCGCAGCCGAAGCTACGGAGGATCAGGACATCGAGCATGAAGATGCCGCTCAGCTTGGCCCAATCGGCTGGGCCGAGGGCTGTTGGGTTGTGTAAGTTGACCGAGTAGAGGAAGCCGATGAAGTAGGGAAAGGCCGCGCCCAACAGTCCAGCGGGCTTGGTGAACCGCGTGAGCTCGAGGTATGGGCGTAAGGAAGTCTTTCGTGGGACATCTTTGGATCGTGACCCGATGACCGTCAGTCTGGGAGGTGCGGTCTCCACGAGGGTCTGAGTTTGCGTTTGCTGGGTCGACATGTTGCTTGTAGCTCAACTACGATGCGCAGGTCTCGAAAGAAAGTAATGCAGAAGACAAGACTCAGAACGAGTGGCCTCTAGAAGTTTCACCACCTCGACAGCAAAGCAGTTCTTAAGCTGTAGAGTTTTTGCACGCTGTCAGGCTCTCTGACTTGTGCTGCCCAATCATATTGGCCGCGTTTTCCATACACCACCTACCCAACTCGTTTTGCAAGGCTTATCGGAGAGTTTGCGGGTCTATCGGTACATTTATCGTGGAAGTATGGAGCACAGAGAGTAGCCAAAGACACTTCGTATCTCTGCTGCACGATTCGCTTCACCTACCTGTGAACCGGACGCTGATTGAGCTGACATCTAAACTCTTACTCGTCCTCGGAGCGCCCCTACCCGCCGTGACGTATGGATCCGGATGTAAGGAGGCTTTCCTGAGGAGATTCTCCTGTCTGGGGCCGAACGCTAGCCACTTTCTTGCTTCCGAAGATGTTGATCCTTCGTGAGGCAAAGGCTGCAGGGTTCTGTAAAGGCATCTAGATCGTCATCAGGTTCCATGACACCATTGGGGTGGTCAGCTTCGTGGGGCATTGCGTGGAGGAGGGCTCGTCCCCAAACAGGACTACCTGGGTATAGCGTCAAAATCCACCGTCGATGCAACCCATGTCCCCACACCAACTCGAAACTCGGATAATTTTCGTCAAGTCGGGGCCCGACACCACTTGAACACGATATCATGGCAAGATTACTTTCCCTTCATACTTCATCGGCTCGAGCCGGCTCGGGTGAAGGAGCGGCTACGGGAGAAGAAGTAGCAGCGCGTTGGAACTGCAGCGCACCGGTGCAATAAAACACTTAACTTGGCGATTGACATAAAACTGTGTACTTTGATGCAAAGCGCTCGTTCCCACTCCAAACTTCTTGTGCATAACTTTCATTTGTAGAGGGAACGAACAGTAACTCCAATGGCTGTACCCGACGTTGCCAACCTCCAAGCCCGATACGCGCAGGAACGCGACAAGCGACTGCGAGCCGATGGTTTCCAGCAGTACACGACTCTACACAGCGAAGCAGAAGCCCCGCTCGCAGATGACCCATGGGTTGACAAAGGGCAGCAACAGGACGCGGGTCCACTCAAGGACGGCGACAACATCCAGTTCCTCATCATCGGTGCCGGCCACGCAGGTCTGCTAGCTGCAGGACGATTGGTAGAAGCGGGCTTCTCGGCGAAGGGCATCTACCTGGTAGACGTCGCGGGGGGCTTTGGTGGGACATGGTACTGGAACCGATACCCAGGTTTACAATGCGATGTAGAGAGCTACATCTACATGCCTTTCCTCGAGGAAACAGGCTACAAGCCCAAACACAAGTACGCGTCAGGCGATGAGATCCGTCAACACTGCGAACGTGTGGCATCGCACTTTGGACTGCGTGGGCAGTTCTCAACACGGGTGCTCGGCGCGACATGGGACGAAACCAAGCGGCGCTGGGTGGTCCGCATGCGTAGGGAGCACGGCAATGGCGAGGAGATGACCATCTTGACGCAGTTCATCGTTCCAGCCAGTACCATATTTACGGAGCCCAGGATGCCTAAGCTCGACGGTTTCGAGGAGTTGCGCGCCAACATTCCCGTCTTCCACACCGCGCGCTGGGACTTTAGCTGCACCGGTGGCTCGCCGACCGACCCCACGCTTTCGAAACTACAAGGCAAGCGCGTCGGCGTTATTGGCACGGGTGCGACGGCGGTGCAGGTGATACCACAGGTAGCGAAATGGGCCGGCCACACGTATGCCTTCCAGCGCACACCATCGTACTGCGTGCCCCGCCGCCAACAGACCACGGACGAGAGCACATGGGCACAAAACGTGGCAACGGGACCTGGCTGGCAACGCGCTCGCCGGCTCAACTTCGACACCTTCTTCGATGGCGAGAAGCATTCAGAGGATCACCCAGACCTTGTCGCCGATGGCTGGACGCAGTATGCGCGCGGTTTTGCTGGCTTCATTGGAGGGCCACGGTTCGTCACGCCTCAGAATGTAGAAGAGCACGCACGCTCGCTCTACGAGATGGATGTGCCACTGGCAGAACAGGCACGAGAGCATGTGCGAAACAGCGTCACGAAGGACCAAGCCACGGCAGAGCGGCTACAGCCGTGGTATCCCATGTGGTGCAAACGACCGACCTTCCAGGATGGGTACTTTGCCGCGTTCAACCAGCCCAACGTCACGCTTGTAGACACAGATGGTAAAGGCGTGGAGCGGTGCACACCACGAGGCCTCGTCGCCAATGGAGTCGAGTATGAGCTGGACGTGCTCATTCTTGCCACAGGATTCCTGCTGGCGACTGGTGCGAACGCAGCCCCTGCTGAACTCTTCGGCATACCCATTGTAGGCCGTAACGGCCGCCGTCTCAAAGACAAATATGGCTCTGCCGACTTTGCGACGATACACGGTATCGCTACAAACGGCTTCCCCAATTTGCTGTATCCCGGTCTCGGTGGTGGGCCAGGCTCGCCCAACCTCACCGCGGTCTTCGACCTCGAATCCACACATATCGCCAGTATATTGAAGGAGGCTGCGCGAAAGGCTTCGGATCCTACTCAGATGGTCATCGAGCCAACTAAGCAGGCAGAGGATGCGTGGACAGACGACGTTGAGAGGCGAGCGCTGTGGTACTCTGTCGTGCTAGCCTGTACGCCGGGCTACTTCAATCACGAAGGCGCGACGATGCGTATGGCTGGGGGCGACCCCGAGCATCGGCGGCAGGCCATGCGGAGGGTGCTTCATGGAGGAGGAATGGCCATGTACGAGCAGATGATTCGCGATTACGATGCGAAGGGCGACATTGAGGGCTTCGAGGTATCGTGATGTCGCGTTATCGCGGTATTGTAGATAAGAACTGTAGCTTATTAGTATCTTGTACAATTGTCGTATGCGCACTTTTGACTCTCAACGTGTCCATGTGATGAGTACAGCCGCGGGGGTCGCAACAATGGCGTTACATACACAGAGCGCCAACTCGATAAAGCCGGTGTCTCTCTTGAACATTAAATTTGAGGATCCAACGGCAAGAGCGCGTCGTCGACTGAGCTTTGCTGCAGTGCCGGCATCGTCGCGTGGATGGTAATAGGACAGGAGTGGGTTGAGCAAGCCCGCAGCTCCTGATCATTTCTTGGCACCACGAACATGCCACTGACCTCAACCATCGTCGAGTAATCTACAACTACAACGGGATCGTCGGATAAATTAGTCGAAATTGCTGGGCAGCATCGACTGTCTCCATCAACTAACCATTGATGGAAATGGTGACTGGAGTGTGGCGTGTCATCGCCACAGCAAGAGAATCCGTGTCGCTTTGGCCGACAGCTAAGAAGTTTGCCTCGATCCAGTGTTTGGCGGACTATCAGGCTTGATACGTCCGCTTCTGAGAGCAGGCGCAATACGTGCACGCATATTCAGGGTGTGCGCTGTTCAAGTAGAACCCCATTGGGCGATTCCTGGCCATACATACTCAACCCACTTCGTCCAGCCTGCAACTTTAGAAGGATGTTGACTTGATAGGTGGGTGATTGCTTCGACGAACATTGAGGAGAGTATTTGGTAGGTTTACAGTCCACGGTACACATGTTTGGCGGACTTGGACTCCGCCTAGGTACGGAATTGACATCCATGCCGGATCGTATGAGCGGTCAGTTCGTGCACATCTTGAGCAAGAGAGGGTCCGTTGTGGCTACCGTCGTGTCCAATATATACGCTGCTAGCCAATGAGTACATAAAGCGATAGGTTAAGGCCATCATGTGTGATGCTGAGGTCGTATTGACGCAGAGTTGATTGCACAGCTGCAACATCGTGCATCGGATACTCTGTCATGCAGCGAATAACAGGCCACGTTCTTTTCTTAGATAGGGTCTGTATTACTGGATTTGCGAATTGAGTTCAGTTGTTCCGAACGCTGTCGTTGGGATTTGTAAACGGTCTCGCCAAGCTACCTACCTAGGTAGGTACCAGCGGCGGTCGCTCCTACATCGAGCATCGATCTCCTTTGAGTTTCGTACCCTTCACACTCTGAGACACGACGCATGAACAGAGCTCAGACGACCGCCGGACTCTCGCCTTGACCGATCACAGTACCGTTCTCGTTGCGTGACTACATATGTAGACTCGCTGGCCGCTGCTTGAGTGGGTAGGTGGAATCGTTGAGGCGTCAGACGTCGTCCGTGGAGCAGAAAAGAAATACGCATTGGCTAGATAACATGCAGCTAACGCGGCTAATGGTGTAGGAGATCCAAGTCGAAGGCGTTCGATCGGTCCTCTCTCCCCTGAAGTCTCACAATTGCACTACACCTAGTCGAATTAGCGCGACGGGGAAGCACCATGGCTTCCCCGAACTAGACCGTCTTCTCTCACAGTGCAGCAGATATTCCCACCTCACATCTCTTTCTGCATCGCCTTCACACACCGCCAATATCACCGCGAGACGTTTTGACACGAAGCCATCGTAGATAAGGTGTTCATTATGCCCCTCCAACCGCTATACCGATGTTTGCAACATTGCGACAACAATCGACCATTTTTTGCCCGGCCTTGTCGAGCCTTCTATCCCATCACCCGTCGTAACGCCCATGCACTCGTTACCTCGTAAACCGATCGAGACGTATGTCAGACTCCAAACGCCTAACAAAGGGAATAGCCGACACACCCGATCCTATGCTTTCGTTCAACCGTCGCGTACACGATCCGACTATCGTACCGCATCACACCGTCGTACCCAATTTTCCTAGACATGTCTCTCGGTCGAGTCCGAAACGCGGAACGTTCATTCGCATCAGAAAAGAAAACGTGATTGATACAACATGCGTTAAAAGTTATTTTTGGGGAAGCGGTTGGCGAGCGGAAGCGTGGTCTCCTACGGAGGCTTGATGCTGGGGGCATACTCGCCAAATGTGTCCTAAGACAAGGAAATGGGAAAGAATATATAATAAAAAAAGACAAAGAGAAGAGACGACCCAGCTGTGTACGCAAGTGCGAGCGACGCGCAATGTAGGCAGGAAGCCCAACCGGGGATACGACACCAGCCATGCACGATCATGGTGGCAGTGGCAACTGTCTTCATCTGGACTGTGGACAGCACCAATGTCGGCTCCGCCTTTGCCAGCCAGTTATCGTGGAATTATAGGCCGCCTTGGAAAAGCTCGGGGTGTCGGCGTCGCTGGTGCTTGAGCCTGGCATCGGACCTCTGGAACGTCTTGTCACAGACGTGGCAGGTTGACTCCCTGGATTGGCCGCGGTGCTTGTGCCGCTCGTGCCGGTCACGATTAGTCTTTCGCCAGCGCCCTGTGTATTCATTGGAGCAAAAAGAACACTGGATCACATCTGGCCGTGTGGGGTTGGAGGGGATGGGTACTGCGGATACAGTTGGAGGTACTACTCTGTGGCCGTCGTTGCGAGTTGATCTACTAACATCAGTACTGACGTAACTTAGGGGTAGTAGACTAGCGAGACTCACGCCATGCGAGGACGAGTCCGTATTGCAAGACTTGTCTGTCGCGCGGGCTGTGCTACTGCTCGATTCAGAGCCATCTGGAACCTGGCTTGATCTGCGAGGGGATGTGGGTATTGTGAGCCGTTCGGATAATCGACTGGAGCGTTTTGCGGGCCGTTCTCTGGGCGAATAGTGGCTACGCTGGCTCCTCCCCAATCTTGATCCTCGACATCTTCAAACGACATTGAGCTTGTATCGGATGCGTAGCCGTTGCTCCTCGCGATAGCTTGAACCCCAGCTGGATCAAGTACGTCCATCAAATGATTCACTTGTTGGTCCAGATGTTGCCGACGTTCGGCTTGTTGGTAGACTGTGGACCACCGGCCATCTGGTACTTGTCCGAATGCTGCCCTGTAAGGAGACATCGTCTCGTCACCTTGAGTGAGCGCAGGATAGGTTTGCCCAATGTCATCTTGTAAGTTGTAGAGGGGCTGCGTGCCATACGGCCCATGATTTGGTGCAAACGCCAATCCCTGAGAGCGAAGTCCAATTGGCGCAGCATACTCAGTATGTGGGTTGTAGTCGCTGGGCCCGGCGTACATGGTTGATGTCTGGTAGGGACTGCGACGGTAGCCTGGCTCGAACCCCCGAGTGCAATCCGTGTGTTGACCACCGGCAGCATCCCGGGCAGCAACATTCTGGACGCTGGATCCGGATTGGAGGTTGTCCCAGGAAGCTAAAGATTCCGAGTAGTCGAACTGACCAGCATAGAGACTGTCCTGGTAGCTTTCGACATCGCTGCGCTCAACATGCACGTAGCTGCTACCACTCCCGGTCCGGCCCTGATCGGAGTTGGTGGTGTCACTCATGCTGTTGCTTCGGGGACGATCAGCGCTATCACCCGATGTTAGGTGTTGCGGGTACCTGTGTCTTCTTTCCGAATCAGAAAGATCTGGATACGCCATGATAGTGCCTAGGCCAAGTCTGGTTCGAGGCGATGACAGGCCAAAGACTCGTTTTCTCTGGATCGAGGGCGGCGCCTTAGATTTTCTGGTCGAAAGGTTGTCTTCTGAAAGGTCGTGTGGGCAGGCTGGTGATGGATGCACGCAGTTTGGAAAGAGATCGGATCCAGGAAACTGTTTGCAGCGATGAGGATGATGCACCGAGATGGGTCTGGATGGAAAAAGGAGGGTGTTGTACAACTGTCGTCTGGCAAACACTAGCGGGCGCAGGGGTTGTCGATGGAGGACCTGGCTGCGGAAAATCTTCTTACTAGGAATCCGGTTGTCAGCCAAAACGACAATACCAGATCTCTGAGTCGAGGATATGTGATAGCCGAAGGCGATGGGTGTGTCTTGCGCCAGTATGTAATGGTGGTGGTGCTGATGTCCACGGCGGCCAGGCATGCGACGACGAATCGCCGAAGGAACAACAACACTCACAAGGAGGCGGTGCGCGGGAGGTCCCTCCAGCAATTCATCTGAAACGCATCTACACAAAGTTTCAACCGCTCCGCTCCGCCCCGCCCCAGCGACCTTGTCGATGCGACTCGATCGTGACGCTCGATAGCACTGTTTCCGCCAAAGACAAGATCTTTTTTGTTTGCAATGAAGCCTTGGTCTGGATTGCACGTCGCAGGATTGTGACATCGTTTCTGAACCGATCCATGGACTCCTTGAACGTGCGTCGGAGACAGCAAAACTCCGTTGGCTTTTCGACGAAGCGGTGAGCAACCGCTTCGGTCGGCTTCAGTGAGGTCCTCCCTTGGCGCGATACGATAGGCTCCGTCACCCACTAGCTTAAGGGGTGGCAACATCATCCAGGAGAAAAGAGGAGGTCAATGATGAGGTCTGGGTGTGAGGGTGACCATACCTAGGTACCATCCAGCCAGCAGCAGTAGCACGAGGCTGCGTGGTAGTCCTATGTGTCCCATTGTTGTTCTGTATAACGTGTAGACGTTGCCCTTTTCGCTGAGCCGTCGTGATTGGACCTGCGACAGGCCCGCTCCATTGATCCTTGTCTCGACATTGGGATCGCGCTACGGGACGGATAGACTGGAAATCGTGGCGGAGTGCAAGGCAGACTGTAGGCACCATCAGTATCATCTTCGTTAACATGGACAGCGTGAAGCCGTCTTATGAAGTTGCTTTAGGGGTACACTTGGTTGACTTACCATGGTGAGGGGCCAATTCAGCCTAGGAAGGCTGTATTGGGTCCAAGGATAAACGTGCAGGATAGTAACGATCCAGAGCGCTCGATGCGCCACTGACATTCTGCGTGTAGTAGGAGTTCGTGAGTAACTCGAAAGCAGCATCAAGTTCTAAACTGTAGCAGAGACAGACTGCCTTTATCAATCAACCGCTGACCAACTGGCCCCAATATGAAGGGTACCCCTTCGACGCCCCCACCACATGTCACTGGCATGTTGGAGCCTTCCTATATGAGGTCAGCCACCTTGGAGTGGAGGGGCGGGTCCGCGTTCAGCGATAGCTTCATGCGGCGGTTCTGCAACAGCGACTAAAAACACTCGACGCGTCCTCATCTTCAAATGCTTGCGTCCCGAGCGGTATTGGACAGCCACACAGCTTAGTCCAGCTTACATCGATACCTGGCCAATCGTGCGATACTGTTGTGACAGCTATGGCATACAGCCCCCAAACAACTTTGCAGCCTCTACGAAGTGGATGTAGGCTAACGGAGTTATGTAACAACTCGCGCGCGTGGATAGCGCCGTCTTTGCCTAAGCGCCGTTCATACCTCTGTAGAGTGCCAATATCCGGCCACTGTGTGGACATGCTAAGCCACTGTGCATATGTATGCCATCTCAGCGCAGCCCTCACCCCGAACGGTCGCCCACTGATCAAGAAGGTCATCTAGGCCGGCGCGACGGGCTGGACACACGATGGATCTCAGCACGGCTTGACATCGTCTGTTTCCACGAATCCAGCTAGCCGGCACGGCAGCGATTACCAGACATGTGTAGAAGGGACATATTACAAACTCTGAGTGCTGCATAGGCAGGATACATCCGCCGACTGGGGTTGTCTATGCTGCAGAAGCCACCGAACTGATCGGTCGATACGAACACCTGTTCCAACATTGGTCTAGGGGTCTCGCTCTTCTCAGCTGGCTCTAGCGAACACCAATCAATACAACCAACAGTCAGTCAAAGTGCGGGCCGCATTCTTGGTGTATGCCGCGACTATGCCGCAATCTAAGTAGACAGAGGAAAGAAGAGGTATGGCTCGAGACCAAAAACGGCTTTGCGCTGGATGGAGATAGCCCTGGAGCGGATGAGCGGCTAGATGCCCAGGTGAGGCGTAGTTCTAGCCCCACTCATGCACGCCTATCTCTCGACACCATCATCCTTCCAAAGGATGGAGCCGATGCGTAAGAAGGGTGTCGTCTGAATTACGTATCCGTCACTAGGTGATGCTGTTTGCAAATTTTTGCGATGTTGGTACATGCACGGCTCCGGAGGTCTGAGGTCAGTGTCAGTGTGTCGGCATTAGGCGCGCCGCCGGGGCTGGCCCCAACGCGACGGGAAGCTATTGCGAATGGCGTTTGCAATACCGCTGACCCAGTGGGCTGGCATTGCTCATCGTACTTGGTAATTGGACGGAACAGTACGCGAATGCGACCGGGCTGGTGGTTCGTTCTTCAGGGATCGATAGCCTGCTTATGGCCCATAAGTTTGAAGGGAAATCTCACTGCGCCACTGTCTTTGGGGGGTCCGCACTCGATTCTGAAGTGTGTTCGCGAGTAACCTTGGGTATATATATATTGAGGACTGCGCCGCTGTGATTTGGATGGTAATCAAACCCCTGCGTGTGATTATGTGGTGTGCCAAACTCAACAACGCCGTTTCATGACCCCGAATTGCGTAGACACCAGCGAAAACTCAAGATCAGGGTGAGAATTCTCACCGCCGGTTACATCCTCTCAAGAATGGCTCCATGACATCAGCTGGAACGGTTTCGGTAAACTTCCTAAGACTAAAGAGATCAAAAACTGTGAACAAAGAGTGAGTTGTCAAAGATCGCTGCAAACGTCAGAAGCCCCTTGCGCAAGGAGCAACCCTCCGCAGCCACAGAGAATCTACGCGGAGCGGTGATAGTTGCCGCGGGCCGCTCGATCTGTTCACCTCGCAACTGCCGTACTCGGGACTGACTGCAATTGGGATGATAACGTTGCGTTCGAGTTGTGAGCCCAAGGGCTTGCTCGATCCAAAGCGAACTGCATGTGCCACGAGTGCCGTACTCGGCACTAGCTGCGCGACTGGAACGATGGCGCTGTGTACGAGTCGTGGGGTCGAAGGGCTTACTTGATTGACAGCGAACTGCATGTGCTTGAACGAGAAGATCTGGAAAAGCATCAAATCACAGTGCGAAGATGAATTCTGCACTCCGCGGAGGAACAGGGGCGAACCTATGGCCAGTCATAGACGGTGTCGATGTGATGTGATTTGAAGCGCGCTTCCATAAGCGAACATTTACAACTCCGAGTCCAGTACTTGATACTTCTACTATCATCGTCATGTCTTTCCATTAAGGTGACTGGAAATGGGTTTACTGGGCGGCGAAGTAGCGGCTGTGCTGACCACCATCGAATCTACGCCCGTCGGGCAGTAAGCACAGTCATGAAGGCCACAATAGCATATGTGACTGTGATAGGATCGACTCTAGATATTTGTGTAGTTCTGATTTGCTCCGCCTCATCCAGACGCAACGATCTTACTCACTCTGGACCGGAGAGTCAGAATTAGGCAAGACTGACCACGATGCCCGATTTCTGTGATGCAGCCGTCTGCTATCTAGAGCCAATATGTGTAGATGTGGTTGATTGATTGCCTTGCATTGGATGTAGTGAGTGGAGTCGCTTGCGACAAGGGATGTTCCTTCGTCATGGCGCATTGAGTCCAGTGTCCAGACTATCGACCTCTGTCGAACTTACGCCCCGTCGAGGCGTGCCGCACTCTTGCAGGTTGATGTAACTTCCTGTGTAATCTGCAAGACTAGCGATTAGGGAACGGGGCCGAGAAAGGGTATGATCAGACAAAACGCATGCAGTCGTCTTCGCGGCCTGGAGAAGGGTGTGTAGTTATAGTCCATGCTTACCCCGATCTGAGACAGTCAATCCCTTTGTTCTCCTGCATTGATCGGTCTCAAAGCTTCTCCACATATCTGACACGCTTGACATCTTTGCGAAAAGATGAAGTGCTTCCAACGTGCCGGGCCACGACCCATGATTGCCAACGATAATAAGCACTGGGACGAAAACAGTGAGCGACGTGCTTACAATGATCGCATCAGTCGTATGCGGAAGATCGAGTACCCAATGCTTGAAGGTATGCTCAGACATAATACATCTTTCACATGTCACTGACGGCACCTAGATCTGACGTACCTCGATCATGGCGGCACGACGCTCGCACCCAAGTCTTTACTCAAGTCCTTCTGCGACGAGATGCAAAGCACTCTCCTCGCCAATCCTCACTCCGATTCATCCAATCCGAGTGTGACTGCCGTCATGGTAGAGCAAACCCGGCTTGCTGTCTTGAGGATGTTCAACGCCGACCCCGTTCACTTTGATGTCGTCTTCACCGCTAATGCCACCGGTGCCATCAAATTGGTGACAGAAGGGTTCTCTGGATACGAGAAAGGATTCGATTACTGTTATCATCGTAACAGCCATACAAGTCTGGTTGGTGTCCGAGAGCTGGCCAATCGTAGCCACTGTTTCGCATCCAATGAGGAGACAGAAGACTGGCTCGCCGGAGCGAACGACTCTTCCTTCGAAGGTCCTCTTGAGGGGAGACCATTGTTGTTTGCGTATCCAGCGCAGTCGTAGGTGACCTTGCACTTGATGGAAGAAGAGTTGGCACTGACGTTATTATCCATAGGAACATGAACGGCGAGCGCCTTCCGCTGGATTGGACAGGCAAGCTACGCTTGTCGTTGCATCATCCGAACTCTTACTCTCTGCTTGACGTAGCAGCCTTGGTATCCACGACCCCAATCGACTTGAGCAACCATCTCTTCGCCCCCGACTTCATCTCCTTATCCTTCTACAAAATCTTTGGGTTCCCGGATCTCGGTGCTCTGATCGTCCGGAAGGCGGCTGGCCATGTGTTCGATAACCGGAAGTACTTCGGCGGCGGCACGACAGAGATGACAACTTGCCTTGGAGAATCATGGGTAGCCCGCAAGGACTCTAGCCTCCATGCACGGTTAGAGGACGGGACGATCGCTTTCCGGAATATTCTTGCTCTGAAGTGTGCTATAACGACTCATCGCGCGTTGTTCGGCGGGCTTGAACAAGTCTCGACACACGCTAGGTGGCTTGCTAGCATCCTTCACGATCGTTTAACGAGCATGATGCACTACAATGGTGCACCAGTATGCCAAGTATACAAGTCGATAGACTCTGACTATCAAGATTCGCAAAGACAAGGGCCGACGATAGCTTTCAACGTACAGAGAAGCAATGGCGCATACATCGGCCCGTGGCACGTTGGAGCGTTCCTCAGGGCGAGTAGGATCCACGTTCGTACGGGCAACGTGTGCAATCCTGCAGGTATGGCATGTGCGCTGGGTGTAGAGGCTAGATGGATACGAGGAGCGTTCGACGCAGGTCTTCGATGCAATACGGAAGCTGATGTTGTGGATGGGGTGCCTTTTGGAATAGTCAGGGTGACCCTCGGGGCCATGAGTACCTTGGAAGATGTTGAAACGCTCGTGAGTTGTCTTTCGCGGAACGTCGTAGAACGCCAGGGCCCCCACCAAGAGGCTGCGCATGTTCGTGACAAGAGCAAGGAATGGGTAGAGGAGTCAAGAAGTCCCTCCGCTGTCTCGGAGATGACTACAACCCGGATTGACCCCCCTTTCCTAGGTCATGGGGAGCGAACGACCACATTGAAGACCCCGGGGAGCTTGATTTCGTGGCTGAGGAGGAGGAAAAGGTTGTATCCGCGCTTTCATGGGAGAAGGCACATTGGTTGAAAGGTAGTCGGTGAAGAGCATATGTTTTCGGTGGTGTTTCGCGCCTAATCCTTAGCTCAGCTATTAAATAACGACGTCATGATATTCCCTTCGCACTGGTCTCCTACCTAGATACTCGTCCCTTTGTTGATCTCCACATCATTCATATACATTCGGACAATTTGTCGTGATTGGTTCGGCGTGGGACTTTTGATGAAATTGGGATGAACAGCAACGATCGCGGAGAGCCGCCGTATCCTGCCCATGTGGCACGTGACTGGGATGGGGAGGCTAGTCCGCAAACAGCTTAGCGTGATTTCTGTATCCAGCCAGCCTCCACAGGCGAGCTGAATGCACCCGCATGCGCGAACGCGATACACAATCGGCAGATGCATGAGGTTTGCAGTGCACATGTGGTAGACAGAAATCATATGCTTCTCGAAGCGGGCGCAATCCCGGAGGAGCGCTTGTGGACAGTGGACATGCGTTGTGGCTGCTTTACTTCCAGAGCTAGATAAAGCCCGCGCGAGCTGCAGATGTCTGGTGGTTTGACGCCACAATACTGAATAAAATGCAGGTATGTCTTGGCCTGACAGACATGCTAATCAGGTGCGGCCCATTTCGCCGTCACCTTGAGACTCTCAGTCCCGAAAAGCCTGCATTTCTAAAGTAGTGGACAGCTCAAATCACAAGCGCAAGCGCTGCGAGCTCCCTGAGCCTCACTGTCAATGAGCGCTCAGCTGTCAGATCTTCTACTGAAGTCACAATCAAAAGGTGGGGAATCACAAATTGTCTAAAGTGACCTCGGGAGTGTGGCGATTGGAACTTGACTGGCCATGCAGCTGTGTAGCCATGCAACCACTCGCTACATATTGAGCGCTAGTCCCAAACCACAGCAACCACTACGGATGGTGCACTCATTAGATGAGCATCAGAAGCCCCGCACTTCGATCGAGATATCGGCTGTTCCTGGGTGTTTACGAACATCCCTGGCTGACCTGCGAACTCCTTGCCTTGCACTAACACTTGGCCAGAACGGAAGCGGCTCTGCTATTGACAGGCGATTGGCTCATCCATCCCGAGGGCATAGTGTCGCATGTTTTCGTTGGCCGTAGCGATTGCATCGGTGGCTATCAGCGGCAATGTGGTCATGTACGCATGGGCGTTTTGTATCTCTGGTTCTTAGGCCTACTGAAGACCGTCAGGCCCAAGAACGCGGCTTGTCAATACATCCACAAGGTTTGATATTCGACGGGGCAGCAATCCAAATTTTGCTTCGAATGTAGAGCGAGGATTTCCGATGGCGCTTCCCCAAGTAGCTATCGATGCTGTCGGCAGTGGCGAGCCTTGAGGCTCTGCGGTAGCCCACACAGCACGCTCGACTTCAATGGTAATACTGGCTTCCAGGAGGTTGATAAGAATAAGATATGAGATATGTTTACCATTTCGCCATGCCGCATCTCGCTAGCCGTGTGCGTGTGTGTGGAATATTGACGGTTATGTGTCTTTGTGCAGTTACCGAAAGGGTTGCGACCTGCAAGTCCGCATCCGCCATGCAGATGTTGAGAGCTGAAGGCGTCCATAGGAATCAAGCCATAGGCAAGACCGCTTACGCAGTCAATCTGGTATAAGCGCAGCTGCTCTTCCAAATCCTGTCGTACTCCCGAATGGAGTCTGTTCACCTCGGATCCTTTTCATCGTTAAGAGGCGTGCTCGCCAGTGCCACGTCTTCCACTTGCGACCGCCGCTCGCTATTCACCGGAACGATCCTGTCGTCAGCCTATGTATGCAATCAAAGGCGGCTCGCGACTCAGTCGTCTGCCATGGGGTTCCTGGCACTCGCTTTACCCGCTTTACCTGCGCAAACAGCAACAGGCTCATGGGTGACGACGGGGTATGCCTCGCGCTCAGCCACGACCGTCGATTGCAGTACCGTAGACGGTTCCGGGTGTGGGCGATGTCGCTGAGGCATGCCAACATCCTAGGTCCAAAATTGCGTCCATTCGTGAGTTTGTCTGCTGCTAGTTGACGTGTGAGGGATTCAAAGCGCGTGTATCTGTGCTGACGCGTGACATCAGTGGCCAGGCAGGCACCAGGCCCTGTCGAAAGCTGGCCTCGTTACTGTGGTCGACTTTCCACCGCTGACGCGGACGCATCACGACTGAAGCCATACAGTCTGGAGTGTCTTCCGAGTCCCTCCACGCGCTCATCTTACGTTCTCAATCCATTGGAAGAGGGTCGAACCGCACGCAGTCTCCGCTCTCCGACATTGTTTGGCAACAACAGGACGCCTAGGGCCATCTCGTTGACCTTTTCCTTCGCACGTGTCTGCACAGCCCACGTCGATGCTGGTCCGCTTGCTGCCACCAAAGAAAAAGTGAGGCAACGACCAAAATTGTCCTTGGTACCACAATCGACGTGATAACGATGCAAATGTCGTCAGATGCTACTGTCAAGCTGGAGGCATCCTCTTTACGCTAGTATCCCCCGTTGATTTCGCGGCGATAGCGATCAGTTCGTCACCCCATGCCTCCAAGACACATTGTAGTCGATGCTTATCCTACATTAGAACCCCCCTCTTTTAAGACCAAGTCACCGACGTTACTGATCTTGTTTCGAAGTCGCCAGCCTCGTCAACGACGCCTAGCGCAGTTCGCCCTCGCGTGCCGCCCTCCTGCTCATACCATCGGGTCCCTTCGTCGTCACGTCGTCCAAGCCTTCCAAAGGATCTCTGGCCAACCACAAACTTAACTGACAACGCTCTGAAGAACGGAGCTGTGGTCTAGCATACAAGATGACATCGGACTGGCCGAAACGCTCGAGTATTTTCAATACTGAGACGAGCGTTTTTGACACGAGAGGCGGATCAGGCGGGCCGCCGGCAGGATACCCGATGATAGTAGACCAAAGGCATGATCGATCAACGCCAGGATACATAAGTGCCATGGACGGTTCCGGAAGCTTTGGGCCAAGATCAATGGTGTCAAGCCCAGAGGCCTTTCAGAGCGTGGGCGATCAAGGCATGGTACAAGGGTGGCAGTGTGACAACCATATGTACGATGTCAGTTCTCTGGGCTGGAACCACGCTGAAAACCCGAACTTCACGGTCTCTATGCGGGCCGACACGAAAGATCAGACTTCGCCAACACAGCCAGCGATGGGATACGATGATCACAACCCTTATGTGGAAGATTGCTCTCCAAATGGACTGTGGAACGAGTCAATACAGTCCGACTCTCGATTGTTCCCTCAGCATAGACGTAACGCGGTACCATACATCAGCATCGACTCGCCGACAGGCGAAAGTAGAGTGGCCGATTCCAGAAACGCAGGCGCTTCGACATCATACTCCCATGCAACAGTGACCACGCCAACCTCGTCATGGAATCGTATCACAAGACATGGAGTAGATGTGGAATCGGGTTCGTATCTGTCTCCGAGGGGTCGCGACCAGGCTCCCTCGTCTCGACGGAGCTCAACCATTTCGATGGCGTCCGCGCCAGGACGGCTATCCGGGAGAACATTCGGTCATATAGTAACATCTGTAGAGGGTCGCGACTGGCCGCCTTACAGTGCATTCTCCAAGTAAGTAGATATGCACCGCAAGCCAAGAGATAAACGCTTAACTTGGTGCAGCACGTCGGACTCGCAGGAAGTTCAGCAATCCCGGTACGACTGCTCTATGAGCCCATTAGCAACAAACATGGGTCGTGACCCCTTAACACAAGATGAAAATCGCCTATACTGCCCTGAACGTGGCTGCCGTGCCAGATTCCAAGGGACATACGCGAAGGGAAGTCTTGCACGCCACCGGCGTTTGAAGCATGGTAGCTACCAGCATGAGGAGGGTCGGGAATATGTTTGTGAAGAGCCTGGATGTTCGAAGAGCTACAAACGCCAAGATGCACGCTTGAAGCATTATCGCAAGGCCCATCGCCACCTTGCCCCTGGCCCAGCGTTATCGCGTACGAAGTATCGATCGATGTGATTGTGCTGTGGCATGGGCACCAAGCTCTTTACATTTATCGTCAAGGTCGTTGAGCTGATGTCGGATCAGTCGTTGCGTCAAAATGCCCTCGATGAACGGAATCGATTTGGAGGAGCTGTCCTCGGCCACCTATGTCCGCACATTCTTCTCATTATTTTCTTATCTTCTTGTTGTGATGTACCATCTTCGTGGAAATTCTTGTATCGCTTGGAAATATCATCGTGCTACGAGTCCAGTCGGGCTGTTGGCACACCAAAAACATCTTAGGAGTTTGGCGTAAAGGGTTCATACGTTAAGGCGGGGTCGAAGACGCGGGTAGCTCGACAAGGTGTCAGCAGGGACGTGAATGCTTCGAAAGACGTCCGGCGTGTCGTCGTTATGGGTACCTTGAGCGCGAAGGTCCTGGCAAAAGGTGATTAGAAGAGAGGGCCTCGAGAGGTTGGGGCAAGAAGGCTCGCCCGCCAGGCAGCCGCTTGAATTTAGTGGACCAGCTTGCACACCACAGCATCTCCGGGTACTCGTACGTCGCATCGATTTCCCAAAACCTGGCAGAGAGCCTCGCTGCCGTTTGAGCTCACCAGTCGCCTACTTGAGGCTTTGCCTCATTCAGTACCAGAGAGCAGCGACACCTTGCATACGATGAGCGGTGCGGTGCTGGCTTGCTTCACGATCGTGCGAAATTGCCGCCACTTGCCGCTTGGACAAGGGACGTTGAACAGCCTCGGGAGCACTGTATACGATGCGACCAGGCGGTATAAGCTGTCTTGATTCGACCATCCAACAGCCCTCTCAGAGCGCAGAAAGAAAGTTTGCCGGGATATGTGTTGGGTGGTTTGGGAGAGAAAAGAGCAGGTGTGATTAGGAGAAGAAGCACGCCCGGACGAGGAAGCACGAGCACCCGTAGAAAGTCGTGCTGCGCATGTCATTACCCCTATCACCTCATACCTACGCGTTTGGCTCGTTGCAACAGGGATATGACGTCCACTACACGTGTAGTAGTAGTAATGCGCAGCTTTTTCCGTCTGCAGCGGTGTCAGCTCGGACTCGAACATCCTGAGATCAGCTGCGTTGCGAGCTTGCTAGGTACGTTGCTGATGAGCCACATCAGCTAGAGCGTCATTCACGCGATGACACATGGCCATGCGCGTTGGCAGCATTGCATGATACTGTGACTCTATCTTGAAGGCGCGAATACGAAATCGGCTTCGTGCAGTCAAATCAAATCGGTGTGGCCCAGGTGTGCTCGCTCGTCTGTGGGCTCCATGGCACGCATGCGCTTTCCGGCATCAGCGCCCAGTCATTACCATTACTACCCAAACAACGACAGGCGCACAGCAGGAGCCACTGATGCTTCGTGACTTTCTCTAGTCTTGGAGATATACTCGCCTGTCGTTGCGAGTCTAGTTCCACAGCACAGCCGCCGTTGCTTGACGCGTTCCTGCGCCTTTCAAAGCGCCAAGGCCTCGGAACATCCGACAGGTCCACGGGTCGCCACAGAAATTGGGGCGGATCCTCGAACCGTCTCTGCAACACCAACAAAACTTACAACACCAGCTGTCGCATTCCGGGATACCAACAGGGTTTATCAGCGAAGATGTATCTCAGGCTCGTACGAAATTGCGAGCGAGTTGAGTGCCACGCATGCGATCTGAAAAGGTTGGCGCACTCCAGTCACTCCACTTGTTCCAGTCATCAGATCTTCCATCATGGCTATACAGTATGCCTCTTCCTAGGTGTCATGCGTCCTATTAGCTCATGCAGGAACGCTTTTGAGCTTCGGGATTGCGATACCAGTGATCTGGTTCGGTGCTGGCGCAAAGTACCCATAACCCGTTGCCCCGGCCGAAACACCTCGTTATTGCCTCACCTGCATGACGCCTATCTAGTGAACATCGCCTCGTGGAGACACGCTCCAATCAGTGCGCCAAGGATGTCCTCGAGTTCCTGATGTGCACCGTCCCGAGCCAAGATCCAAGATGGTGACAACGAACCGTCTACCACCTCAACGATTTATAGCCGCCATTAGGAAATGTTAACTTGATCTCATCTTCTGCTACGGGAAGCATAAACTGCTGAGTCGATTTCAGTAGAATCAAACGCCTTGGCAGAGTAGACTAGGAGTACGTTCTATGCTCATGGCAGTAAAGACTGGGATCGGGGGGATAACGGGGATCACGGTATCCAATGTTCTCAGGTCGATCGGAAGCACTGCATATTGCGTTGGCCGCAAACAGCGATCAGGCGCCAGATGTCGGGTGCTCACAGTAACACGACGTTTTTAATCTGCCTGAAGATCGAAAGGGGCGTTGATTGGGCTGTCACGTCAATGAAGCGAACTCTCAGCGTCCTGTATCGGTAAGCTAGATGCTGTGAACTTTCACGGGGCTGAGAGGTGTAGGACAACTGAACACCATAGGATGGAATTATGAGCCGTCGCCATACGAATCTTTGCTCCAAATAGGTGCGGTCTTGATGCAGTAACAGCATAACCTTGCAGCTCAAAGCTACCAGTCGTTGCCTGGACATACTATAGTAAGGCTGCTGGAATGACTGGATTGATACCCAAGCATCGGGGATTTGTTGTAAGGCGACGATTTATCGATTGGGCACCAAGATAACTCGGGTTGCAATCGACATGAAGCACTGTCTTGAACGGAAGTGACATGCAATGTACATGTGGTGCTATGAAGATCACAATGTAGAATCGGCGGGTGTGTTAGCGTGATCTCTTCAACTTTCAGAGAGACGCGACAAGTCATTGTTTCTTTGAACTCAGGATTCGCACTCTAAAAGTCTGAGAACTCACTCTCGATCCACTGATCATAGGCTCAGAAGGACTACAACGCCACGCATATGCAGGGATGCAACCATTACAGATACTAACGTCACCTGCATGCTAGCACCAAACCTCACACACATGGGTGCAAAATTGTTGAAAGAGATATCTGAAGACACTCATTGCACAATTCTCTCTTTCTCGAACTCAGTGGCGTAAAATATTTCGGCGTGGCCGACTCACGTTCACGATGCCGAGTCTAAGATCCAGCTGCGCCTCACACCCCCTGCAGGTCGATGTGGCGTTCGTTCAGATCAACGTTACCATCACTGTCGTATCTAGGGGCTTGAAAATCTCGATTCCGCCTCTTTAGTATCGGAAAACGCGAAATGATTCTACCTTGACATGAAAAAGTTACAGTTTAGGAATGTGGCCACGCGCTTGGATCTTACGCCATCGCATCAGCACACAATATGTCAGCTCGGTAGAATGGTATGGAATATCCGTAGTCATATGAGCGGACTTCAGCTGAACTGGTTTCTAGCATTCAATCACATACATCCAAATGATATCTAGTCCGTCGCCCCTGTACAAATGAAAGAACCCGGCCCAACCAACCCAGCTCGGTCAACCAAGACCTTGGAGGCGATCGTAGGTACCCACAAACCCACCACAGCCTGCGCATACACCATATATGCCTGAACTGGTGGCAATCCTCTTGTCTAGCACCATCCTTTCTAGAGTGCCAGCCCCACAGCTCTGACTCACGCGAGTCCAGCCGGTGATTTCAAGGCAACGACCATCTCGACTCCATTGGATGCCAGTCGCTGTAGACGGGGGAGAAGACGAACCACTAGAGAGCGATAGAGCCAATGAGGATTGGAAAGTCTCGAGGCGTCCCATAGCTGACGAGCCCATATTAGGCTGACCGGGCGAGATGCTACGCCGTCGTAGGCACCGAACTCGAATGGGAGGAATCGTCCCTATATATGAAGCAGTCTGTCATTACAGGCATCGGACTCACATGGGTGAGTTCGCTAACCTCTACTTGAAACTTGCTACAGGCCTGGGGGCAAAAGCAACAGCAAGTCAGCCAACTTTCGTGAGGAAGCTGCCCGGCTTCTTGAACATGTCCCTCGCCTCACTCGGAGTGATCGACACTCCCGAGGTCTACTCTTATCTTGTCGAACATCGAACCACGAAGATCTAGAAGGCATGCGTGTAGCCACGCCTTGTGTTCCGAAACGCAGCTGCCCGTCCACGACTTCCCGGTGCACGGTGTCATCTCGGTAGCTGCCCGAAGGGTCGGGCGTTCTTGCGCGACGGGCTCCCAATCGCCCGAGACGTCGGTAGGTGGCCTTGTCTAGACGACCAGCGCATCCGGTCATCAACATGGAGCTAGTCGCATGTCGTTGGCTAGGTCGGGGAGAGACGTGTTGGCTGTGGAAGATTCAAAGTTTGGTTGACGCCGGCTTCCAAGGTCCTCCCGGGCTCCTTGAGTCACGTAGTGCGACGCGGGCCTTGACCCCTTCGACTCCACTCCCATATCCTCAACCATCTTTCATCGACACCGTCGCTATTTCCAGACGCGCATAGTCCCCCGGGACTTCCTCTTTGTTCTCATGCACCATCGCGGCGAGGCAGTTGCCTGGAGGACGACACGTGGTCGGCCTAGTCAAGCGATGGAGGAGGATCACTCCACTCCGCCGCCGCCGCCGCCGGCATGACGTCCCCAACGACAACTCCTCAAGACATGCAACAACACCAAGACTTTCCATCGCAAACGTATCCCGAATAATAATGAGAGGATAAAACAAAAGAGAGGGGCTCATACAAGAAACGAATGTGTGTACATTTGGTTTGCAGATTGCGTCAACGTTATGGAGACATACGAGATGGCACGAACGGAGCGTGCTGAGTATGGTGAGGGTGTGCGATAACTTGAAACATGTAACAAAAGCGTAGCGCTGCGTTTATTGAGGGCAACCGTTACCCTTCGCCGAACCGATTGCCAAAAGAGAGAAACCAGATCATTACAATAGTGGAAAAGAGATAGTCTTGGTGTCGCTGCTGCTTGCGAGGACATTTTGGGCCCGGGTCATAGGCTCTTCTTCTGAAGAGCTGTTCAGGTGGCCCAACTCGACATATTACTAAGGTCGTCCTCCTGGTTCCTGCGCGTGGGTCTCGAAGCGGAGGAACGACGAACAAGCGGACTATCGGCAGCAAGATCAGGATGATATTTCCTGTAATGCTTGAGCCGAGCATCCTGTCGCCTGAACTCCTTGGCACACGTGTCGTCCCCGCACACATACCGGCTGCCCGTTCCATGGACTAACCTCCGATGTCTTCCGAGGTTGCCTCTTGAATACAGACCGGTGAACGCCTGCCTGCAGTCCACGACTTCACAGTACATTATCTCCGGGGTGTGGGTCGGAGGAGGACCCGCTGAGGACGCGTTGGACACAGAAGAGCGCGTGGAATGAGATCTTTGCATTGGAACGTCCAACCCAAATTCCCACTGAGAAGAGCCTTGCGTGGTTGAAGGGGTTTCTAAAGGAGTCGCAGACCTCTCAATATCAATGTGGATAGAGAGAGGGTATTGGGGCAGGTAATAAGGTGGGATCTGGTCGGCATTTGCATATCGTGGGTAATCCGCAACTGGACGCTCAGTGACGACGCTGTCCTCCATGTTTTCACTGACATGGTCTGTTGTCGAATGCGTCGTGTCGGGTACTTCTTCCAATCCGGGTCCTGGCGCTCCTTCAAGAAAATTTGGCTCGTGGTTCACATCGAGTGGGTGGTAGATTGACCATGGCTCCTGTTGGAGGTTTGCGTTGAAGGGTGTCGTGTCGAATTGCCTAGGACCAAGCGGGTAAGGAAACGCGCCGCCCTGTTCGAGAGGATATCTTTGATCGACATGCCAATCACCCGGGGCACCAAATGGGTTCATCTGGTAGTTCGGCACATCTTGAACAGTTACTGAGTTTGGGTATCGTTCGTTCCATGACTGACCCTGCTGTGGACTCCTTTCCGGCTGCGGCCACATTTGTGGCTGGTACTGTCCTAAGATAGCAGGATCCATTGAAGATAAAGCCGGCTGGTAGGAGGGCTGCAGATTGTAGGACTGGAGAGGCAAGTCGGCGAGGTTGTCTTCGAGTGCAAAACCATTACTACCAGCGTGTAGATCCAAGCATTGCTCGTCATCGTCGACGTCTGGATATCCATGATAAGGCCGCCTCGCATACGAAGAACGCCGATACTGCTCGTGTGAACCCATCTTATCTCCGACTTTCGTCAAGATGGTGATGTCAAGAGGAAGTTGTCACAGTACGTTCTGAGATCTGCCTGAGGGGTCGTTTCGCGGTGTTCGATGTATGCCAACAAGGATTGACGGGTTGCGATGCGGTTTGGGGGCCGGTACAATTGCCAAGCCGCTTACTTGAGGTCGCAGGGTGCGCGGAGAAGACACCAGTCCGATGAACGGATGGAGATGGAAAGATAAGGGGGCGACGAAGTACCGAGCCCGTCCAATGATGTCGATGTCTTAACGCCAGGTCGAGAGCCTCGTTCGCTTCACGTCGTGTGGTCGTTAGGTCTGCACACGGCAGTGATGGGCACGGATTTGAGTTGTCCACTAAAGAAGAGGTATAGAAGAAGGTGTGTGGTTGTTATCTGTTGGCCTCGCTGCGTCGGAGCCGTCGTCGTTGAAGCTGATGAGCCCGAAGTTGACGAGCCAGTAGAGGTGCAGTGGGAAGGCCCTTCGTGATACGGCCGGTCTTTCGAAGAGCTTTGCTTGTTGAGGTTCTGTTCCTTAAGCCCAAGACTCCGCTCGGCAACGGTGTGGTCGCTCGTTGCTTGCAGCAACCTTTGTTTTGGACTCGAGGACGATCGGCAGGTATGGGAAGCGAAGTGCGTGGACTTGCAGTTGACCGAAGGCTTGCAAGAGGAGGAGGTCAAGAGGAGGCGTGGCGGTCGTATATGGAGGGGGCATACGGATGATATGTGCTCGGATCTTATTCCTGCTGGAGGACTACCGTACGACGATCGGACACACTATGCAGTTAGCCAAGACGTACATCAAGCCGAGTCATGAATAGGTACGTCGGCACTATGGACAACGCAAAACGTCTCTAGTGGAACGAAACAGTCCTTCTGAGGTTTGGCGTGGCTCTGCGACAACATGGATATGGCCAGAGTCTAAGATGTGGGCCCGACGTCCGCTGTCAGTTGTATGCCTGTTTGCCTGTTTCGACAAGGAAGGATGGCGAGTGGCGCTAGCTTCTGGAATGCTCGGTAGCTACCCCTGGTGCTTTCAGCGAGATTGCCCAATCCATTGCGACAAGTCGAGCAACCACAGTGACGTGGTGATGAGTGGTCGTGAGGCCCGGAGCCTTGCCCTTCGCATCGGATTTGACCGGCGCCTTCCGCACCAGGGCGCCTTCAACAGTCATGTGTGTAGGGCACATGTACCAGATTGAGGATGATAAAAGCAGCGACAGCAGGGCTGTTGACGTACGCAAAGGCCCGCAGCGAGGCCGACTGCTAGGTTGAACCGGACGGCGCGAGAGACTGGATTCACAACGTCGGGCCCCAGGCTTTTTGATCCGCGTAGATTTTCAGACGTCATCCAGCGCCAATATGGGGAAGGGTGCGAGGGTGCATGCATGGCTTGCAGCGGCTCATCATCGCGTCTCTACGCACCCCTCGGCGCGGCACTTGAATCAGCGTTTTGTACGGGCCTCTACATGCCAGAGTATCGACTGGCGCTCTCGATGGATCAAAACAAAAGCCGAACTGCAATCACTACACAAGTTGTTCTATGCTGGCGACGTAATAGATTCGCTACTGCCCCGGGAGCTGGCTTTTGAGCGGGACGATTTGCATACGAGTCTCAAAATTGACTGTGGATACCAGCTGCAAGCGCTGTGGCGTTGGAGACCCTCAGCTCAGGGCTTGTCTGCCGCCAGGCCACCACACCCACCTCGCACGCGTTGCGCGCAACATGCACAGCATGGTTTCTACACATAATTGGACAGGAAAAGTTTCTTCCGGTACCAGACAGAAAGGGTGCAGGCTCAGTTGAGCAGTGCTATTACATCCAGCGTTCAATTTGTGAGATGCGAGCGTTGCCAAAACAAAGAAAGACCGCCTGCCGCCTGTGCTCAGCTGCAGACGCACCCAACACTCATCGCTGGACGAACGGGCCAACAACGACTGCAATTCATCAACATAGCATGCCGTGTCACCATGTGAGCTGAGCATGCTAATGCAAGCAGGACTTGGCGCCTGGCAGACACCATGGAATGACGGCTAGTCAGCACTCATGGTAGTTGAGCTTTCCTGGACGAAAAGGGTGTCTATCCAATTCTTCCGCTCCCTGCGATGCGGCCGAGACGACCTCGGGAGCCATAGTTTCTCCGCTCAGGCTATGTCCATGGGAATTTGCCGCGTGACAGGTTACCGCTCCTGCGAACTGGGTGTTGAGTCCAACAAGCGAAAAGGTCATGCAGTTGCCTCGGCCCCGCATGCAGCTACAAGTGTGCACCCAGTGCGTTTTCATCGCGCCATCGCTCAAGTGGAGATTGGACGTCGATAGCGCCCGGGCCTATCTCTGTGCCACGTTTTCATCACGTGATGAGGCTCTGCGCGGACCAATAGGAAGACAGTATCACCACTACCCCCGCGAAGAGCTTCGGCACCTCGCTATGTCGTTAGATTTCTGTGGGCGGGCGGGCCGATGCGATAAGGCTTCGGCACGGTTGGAAATAGACCATCCGGTGTCTGTTATGTTGCGCCGCGCATTTGCAGCCCATCTGCGCAGCTAGTGCCTCCCCACCTGGGCATGGCGGCCCCGGGGGTATCATCACTCTAGCCGTATCAATGGACGGCGCCTTGCCATCGCCATCAAGCCGCTGGCACACAACATTCCCGCCGCTGTGCAGCTCGTAGGGATCGTCATTTTTGTCCCTCGACTTCTGACATGAGGGCTTCCCAAATCCCTGACCAGCAGACCAAAGCGCTCTAAACTTGTCTGAGGGATGGGTCTACCTCAAGTGGAGTAGCCAGGTCCCAAGTCTCTGGAAACGCAGTCTGCATAGCCTTCCACGGCTAGTTACTACGCCTCTTCAGCTGAGAGGGTTGGCACAGGGCAGTTTCTGCTACTGCCCTGGTGCTTTAGAGAAACGGCCAGTCGCACTTGCTCCAAGATCACTTGCCGCAATGGTGGTAGCTGCTATTGCAAGATGAAGAAATATGCCCCGTACCAGGAATGTTCAGCTCTGCAGGGTAACCATTTTATCCGGTGCTGATCACCAGAATCCACACTCATGTGTACCGGGCCCACCTTTGACAGATGACATTGACTAGGAGGGGTGGCGATGCTGGTTTATGCTTCGCCCTTCTTGCGCGCAAAGTCGCTCGGTATAGGAATAAGGGATCGAAACCTTCGCAGCCTCCCTATCTGACACATAAACTCTCTATCTGCAGGGCAGTCAGATCAGGGATCTGTCAGCCGCGAAGCTTGGTAACAAGCCCGAACAGTCACCTCGCATGCATATGCAATGATCGGCTTCTGTCCTTCCTTTACGACGATCCAGTACACATCACGCGTGCTCCAGGCATCGACTCTATGACTCCGCCTGCGCGGCGGTGAAAGCTTCACCTGTGGCATATACGTATCATCCGCTATGGCGATTGATGGCGATTTGGAAGCGGTGGATGCGTTGGCATAATCAGTACGAAGCAAGACGTTTATTTTGGTAATCGCACTTCTGACAGCTCCCCGTCCCAAGGAGTCGGGAAAATATCAGCCTCAAGAGCCGGCTCAGGCTTTGCGCACCAGTAGCCTATCGGACTAGCTGTGTATACCATTGATTAACGACGGGTACTGTACCGGACCGACTGAACTCAGATGACGGGGAAGACGCAAAAATAAATCAACCAGAACCCTGCAACGCGGTATAGACGGTACATGTGATCTCTCGTTTGCGCCCTCTTGGGCATGCACGGCCACGGATACAACGGCACCGCAGCGCAAGTGGCAAATGGCAGTCATCTGATGCGCCCTAGTACCGAAAGACCATCAACTGGCGAAGCTTTGTTGGTCTCACTGGCGAAGCTGGGCTCACGGGGCTCGAAGGGCGAGGGTCTGCAAGCGCCGCCACGTGGGACTGCTGCGAGACGTTACCTACCGTGTCGGATGACGAGCGCGCTGCTTTAACACCTGCATCTGGTACCCGACATGGTAGATGGGACGCCTAATCGAGCTCACGCCATTCTTCGTTGTGTTGGCTTTAACCGCAATGGTAGATAACTCCGCAGAGCCGCATGCTTCTTCAATCGTTATCTCCGTTGTCCGCGTTGGCCTACCCCAGATCTTGGACTACTAGGTATGGGGCCCCTACTGGGCTCCAGACTCCTCACTGGCACGTCAGATTGGGATGTCACAGTGGCCAGATGATTGGTCGCGTGCATCCTGATACACATTTTGATCATTACACTTCTAGCCATGAAGTTAAAGACGCGCATATGCGCTGAATTACATTAAGAGCGCCCCAGCGCAATAAGAGAACAACCAGTGCGCCCCGAAGAGGGAAAAGAGAAGATGCCGCAAGCGGCTGTTCATACCACCAGGGTGGGAGAGACTTCAGCTCTCGATCTGCACTGCAAAGTATCCATCGTTGCGGTCGATCATCATTGTCGCGACTGGCGCAACTGTTTCACTCGCTTTTTCGGCATAGCATCCGGGATACGGTGCGTTTTCCACTCGTGTTTACGGGTCGCATCCGCCCGCTTGTAAGCCCGATTGCAAACGCGACATGCGGATCCGACGACGAGAGCAAGCGGGCTATGGAAGGCAATCTTATGCCGTCGTAGGTTGCCTTTCCGATACCTAAAGTCAAGTCAATGCCTACGCATGCGTATGTTCGGAGATGGCAAAGCTTACCTGCCACGAAATGATTTGCCGCATTGATCACAGTGCGCTAGAGGAGGATTGACTTGATTTTGTTCCGGCGCTTCGCAGAACTGAGGGTCTTGATGATCTTCCAGCTCAATGTAGTTGGTCGACGATCCCTGGCTTCCTCCGAAGCGATCAGCGTACTCTAGGGATCCCGGTTGATCAGCGGCAGATTCCGGACGTTTGATGTGTTCATCATTGGTAGTATGTCGTTCATACCCGCCACAGAATTGCCATCCCTGATCATCGGAGCGTTCATAAGTGCCGAAGCGAAGACCAGTCGTGTCATGCCACTGCGAACGCAGCTCTAGCAAGGAGTGGTCTAACGCGATTGGTGATGAGAAGACGGGGATATGCGACTCAGTGTTTGTATCGTCGAACGATGCCGAAGATCCCAGGTAATCACCATGTCGAACTTCAAGGCGTTTTGCTTGTTGCTGTGCGACATCGCGGAAAGACTCCACGGGACTCGCCGCCAACGCCAAAGGAAGTGTGGGGTGCGAATGATTACCCCGGTCTGTGTTCATCTGAATTGAACCTGGCCAATCGATGTCGCTGGGCGGGAAACCTTCGAGTGGCGATACGATACTAGCCGTGCGATCGGCATGTGAACGGAGCTGGGCGGTCCAAATGCCGTGCATGTTGGGCGTGACAGGCGATATAGGCGACGAAGATGACGACGACTTGTGAGATTGCTTCCCACTGGTCATACTGGGCGCTGGAGCAAAGTGGTACTGGGTGTTCAAGTTCCAGAGTAACATCGTCGCTTCGACAGTAAGGGGTGACTGTGGCACGGCGGCCGCACCGTGATCGTCTTTCTCGCTCAGATCTGACGACACTGGACTCAATTCAAGGTCGAGAGCATCGTCGTTGGGTTGCTCCTCGAGGCCTGCTAGCTCAGCAAACGAATGGTCTCCTTCAAGCTCTGGGGCGAGCATAAGCCTATCTGAAAGTTCGTGGAGCGGCGTCGCAGGTAGTTCATGTCCGTACGGATATCCATAAGGTGGTGGAGCTTCCTCGTGAGCGACTTCCGCATACTGTTGGGCATCCATCCGACAAGATCGTATCGTGAGCCGACGGAACTTTCGTAAGAACGTTCGGCACCTGGAAACAGTGTGACTGCGACGAGCAGGTGTATAGTCTCCGCTAGGGTCCCTTGGATGGCTAGGAATTGATAAGCCTTTGGCGTCGTTGACTGGCACGGCGGTGATGGAGCGGGTGCAAGCACATGAACATGTGCTTGGCGTCGTTGTTTTGTCAGCCAAGCTATGCCGAGATGTCGAGATGCTGAACTCGATCAGTACAGTACACTTCGGCTGAAACAACAGCCACTGATGGGTTCTTAGACTCACGTACGTAATGCTCCAGCGACGTTTTGCCTCGATGTGAACGAGCATATTCGGAATGCGAGGGTGATCTCGAAATTATGTGGCAAAGAGCATCCGCAATACTGAAGGACTTTATTGAGTCCAAGTACATGCAGACGTCATGGCCAGGAGGAATCGTGTAAGTTCCTTGAGGACTGCTGATTCCCACCAGGACTGCGCGTTATGAACCGGCGGCGCGACGAATGCCTCCAACCCGAAAGCTCGATGCCATTGGAAGGACAATCTAGGAGCCCGATACACCATGTCGCTGGCAGCGGCCTCGATCTCGAAAGGTCAAAAGAAGGCGAGAGGTCTGGAGGACTCTGCGTCGCACTAAGAAGCCCTGAACTGTAATGTATGTGTGCGAGTGTGTGGACAACTCAAGCAACGGCCAAGACTGGAGCGCGCCCTAGCTCCGATGCTGTCGGCATCGAGCTATTGGGTACAGATGAAACGCTCATCTATTCTTGTTGCCTGAGGCCCTTGGATGTCTCGACCCGTCCAGCTGGCGGAGGCCCATTGGCCGCGTCGACAAAGGCGATGCCAAGCGTCGGTTCCGATGTGGAGGATTAGGGTTGTCGGTCATAGTCGAAAAGGGCTTTGCCCTCACCGCAACCCAGAACAAGAGACGGGCAACAAGGATGGCGCTAAGGAAGTGAAGCGGGGCTATCCCTGGACACCGGCGGCGGGCGATAGACCATGCGTTCCGGAAGAAGTGTGCCGGCTACTTTGACATGTTGTTCACTGGCCAATTCGGGAGTCCGGGAGGAACATGCTGTGTTGTGAGCCAGTTTCCGTGGCGGGCGTGGGGGTTGATTGGCCATCGAAAGCGGATCGGTAAAAATGCGGCTCTGTTCGCAAAAACAACGGGGGATGACATCGGGGTTCTGAATGCGCAAACATCGTCAAGAAAGTTAGAGGCATAGCTTCAGATATATCGGCGTTAGAAAATGTTTTCTCTCAACAGCACAGCCGCAACGATGGGGCCGACGGATTGCCAATTCAAGAGAGCACTACAGGGCAGAATCTTCAGAATCCGCCTGGGAGTCTGCCTCGAGAAGGAGTCTGAGCCACATTGTGGGTGCTCCAGCGACTGCCGACCGGTGAGTCTACCGGCTTTGATAATCGCCAGACGAGCCTGTAGTCTCAACAGATCTCAGACATCGGGAATACGTACTACACGCTCGGTCACCAATGATGCCGACGCATCAGGCCCCCAGCGAACCAGCATCTTTCCATTTCGCACACTTTGGGTATAGATCGAGGCGCCAATCATCGAAACGGCGCTTCACAAAACTTCGGTGTGATCTCCAAGCGACACGTCGTGCTCAACACCAAGCATGGACGGCTGGGCGAAGAGGCGAGGGTGCGAGTCAGCTAGAAAGAGGCAGACGGCACGAGCGTTCCCCCCTCCAGTTGCAGTCCATGACAAGTTCTAGAGCGATCAGTGCGGTATGCATCTACTTGCACGGTAGCGATTCCCCCATCCGCATGCAGGAGAGCCAACCCAAATCGAGCTCCAGCCCTAACGATATTTAGGCAATGCCGGGGTGGTATCTTACGCGTGTTGCGGGCGGCCTCCAGATGCCTTCCATTGCTGCCCGACTGCACACTGTTAGCGCGCAAAGTCCTCCAAACCGAAAGATGAAGCAAAGCTCGCAAAAGATGCCGAATTGAAGACGAGATCGCGAGAGCTCTTTTGCTACGACGTTCCAACCTTGGCACGTCAAAAGCGGGGGAACATGGGGACACGTTTTGACGCGCGCTAGTGCGATGCGTTCCGTGCCAATCGCTTGCCCAGGTGCCAAGATCACGTCACTTCCCGCTCCGTCTCATCTCGCTCCCGAGGTCGAGTCAGCCGGAGCCAACGGCCGCAGCAACCAATTTCGTCATACAATGTCTATGTGCAGGCACAATGCGCGATAAGCATGCAGAAATTTCGGATCTGACCGACAGGTTTCTCGACCTCGATATCGCACCGTCAAGACCCAATCGATCCATGGATGCAATCGCACCTTCGACCCGGAAATGGGTCCGGCCTACCGTATAGCGTATGCATCTGACAGATATCTAACAGGCACGACCCTGCTGGAGCAGGTTCAATTCCAACTAGAGCCGCATCAATTGGGACGGGGTCTGAAGCTTACGCCCCGTTCTAGCGGACCGTCCTCCAACCGTGTCACCCGCATCGAAGCATCCACCGTGCCCTTCGCCGTGCCCTTCGTGCGCGCCTCTCAAAGTGCCAATGACTGGTGGCTCGCACCACACGACGCTCTCTCCGACTGGCATTAAGCGCCCATGACAAGTGTGCCCTTCATGTACTCAGGTCCGGTTGACTTGTAGCCTCATAGCCGCATCGAAGCTTGATTCGGCTTACGGCCTTGTCGCTAACTCTGCTGGCTGCATGGCATGCCTCTACCCTGGGCGCGACTGGAACAGTCCCACCACTTCTGAACGGTGAGAGCGATGCACTCACAAACTTTAAGCACTCACCTGCCGACAGCTCAAATGCTCCGCAGCTATAGCACAGGAAAACCCTGCAGTATGATCGTCGCCATGCAGAACGACAACACGAATGTCTACAGACTCACACGTCCTTGGTCAATCGCGATGAACTCAAATCAACCGTGAGATGAGCTGAACGAGTCCTCAACTTCTGCTCGCGCGTCCCATCGACGCCTTCACGGAGGACTTGATGCCTCATTGCATAAGCGCTCGAGTCCTCCCACGACCGACTGGCTGTAAGAGCTCCAACGCACGACGGTCCTCATCTCCTGTTATTGCCTCCAAACCTAGATCAGCAGCATGTCTCACTATCCTCATGCATGCATTTCCGGTCACCGTGTCCTGCTCGGCGACTAAATTCCGGTGAGTGTAAGCGACGCTGCGAGGAGCGAGATTGGCATTCCGGTGAGTAGTAGACGTGTCAACCTCGCGGACGGGCAACTTTGTGAGCAGCATGCGGCTCAACCGAGGCTCGGAAGTCGTTCGGAATAGAGATGGGTGTGGAAGAACACCAGCACATCCACAGCGGTAAGAGCAGAAATCGAAGTTGACTCCGAGAAGCTTTAAATTTGAGATTGCATACCAAACTCCAAAACTACCTGCCTGCCAATGCGCTCCAAAATTGTGTACGAGTACAATGAGACAACGACTGTGCCAGACAGTCTAGATAGAAGGGTAATCACGAGCTGAAGGCAACAAAGCCCACCAGCCAACGAGGCTGGACTGAAAATCCTCCAACATCATCATGCGTGAGAAATGATACACCAAGTGCTGAGATAGTAGGCTGAGGTGAACCCAAGATGACTGCCGAAAATTTGACGCCTGGGGCTGGAACCTCAGCCGGTCGGCCCCCACTCGCCCTCAACAACCATAGACATAAATATAAGGAAACCAATTCTCTTCTCATCTGTATCGTACCGTCGTGTTGTCATTCAACGTGATGTTCAGTTATTTCCGTTATATTGTTGCTGCCCACGTTGATGAGCGTATGGGTCGTACGGCCTGTATTCCTCATACACTTCATCCCCATCGTATACCGCTCCATCACGTCTGACGTAGCCGACAGCGTCGTAGGGCGCGGAACGTTGAGGCGCAGTTTGAGCGGAAGGATAACCACCAATGGGAGGCTGGTACTGGTCCGACTGCGCACGGCGCTCCGCCGACGAAGAGGTGTGAGGTGCCGGTGACGAGTAATAGTCGCTCTCGGACGTTCGGTGAGGGGGAACGTACAGATGAGAGGATGAGTGACCCGTCTCAAATTGACTTAGGTTATTGTAGGCGCGAGGTTGTTGAACTTGAGGTCTTTGAGGGGGAGGTGCGCTGTATGGAGCTTGGCTGCTTGTTCCGCCGTTTGGGTATGCGTGGTAGGACCATGATGATCGTTGCACTTGTGCGTATACGGAATCGTTTCGTGGATCGTAGCCGTTGCTTTGTGTAGATGGAGTAGATGCGCCTCCTCCCGAGGTAGACTGCGTCTCGTTAGCGGCGAGTTCAACGCATGCAATGAAACAATCTTACGTTCGTGTGTGAGTGACCACGAGAGCTGCCGCTGCGGCCACCACCGCCGTTACGGCCTGACCCGTTGGAACTACCGCCAGAGCGACGCTGTGATCCGCTCATATTGTCTTGAGTGGACTAGTCGGGTGCGTGAAGACGTTGTGTGTAGCGAGTGACTACTGAAAGCGGAGTCGAGGAAGGGAAGGGATAGCCTAGATCGAGAGATTGCGGCTGAAGGATGCGATCAGGTACAGGGGCGTGTGAGACGTGGATGAGTTTTGGTCCAGTCACCTGATGCGTGGCGGGTCAGTTCGATGTTAGATAAAGATAGATGATGAAGGAGTCTGATGGCAACTTGGAGTGTGAGCATGAGAAGCGGAAGTGAATGAGTGGAGGCGGGCACGAGTGTGATTTAAGAAGAGGCGGACACGTCCACTGGGAGTCCTTCTGTTAGCTGTTCCCCTTCATCCTCACGAATCCGGTTGCCTCAGGCACCCCGGTACCCTGTGCCCTGTGCCCCCGAAGAAGCATGCGGGCCGCGTCCAGAAGGGGCGTGTTACACGCAATTTCTGGCATTCGTTTTCGAGGACTTGTTCAATCAAACCACTTGCGTCTGACTCACGATAGCCAGCGGGTCTGGTCCCGCGGGAACGCTAGGGTGGAGGCATAGGTTCTCGAGGAAGGGAGTCGGCCCTTTTCGCGTCGCGTAGCTACCGATATGTGGCAAATCGAATCGAGACAGCCTTTGCGCACATGAGTAGTCTGCGCGAAAGGGCGAAGGCAGACTTGGGGCTGGGCGGTCTTCTGATTGGTCGAGCACCCAGGAACTTACCGCTTCTTGTCACACACCTCGACGGTCCACCAGCTCAAGATTGTCTCCTATGTCTAGCAAAGCCGTCTTGAAACTCGGCAGCGTCCTGATCGAAGGACGATGAGCCGAGCCGCGAAGGGAGGCTCCGTGCAGTTCCCAGCGGTTTGGTACCTAGCCTGCTTCTGTGACTACTCGGTTGGCCCACCTAAGGCCCACCTGTTTTGGTGGACCGACGATGAGACCGTTGCTCGGGCTGAGCAGATCCAATCACTAATGCAGGATGCATGTTAATCATATCTCGTGGCACAAGGGCTGAAGATGAGATGAGCCAATAGAGAACCAGAGATGGGGACGAGCACCTCTACCAATCCCGACCATCAACGTGGTGAAGAGGGTACATGCCTCCATCCCGCGAATGATGTAACTCGTGTCTGGATTGGCTGTCGCGTGGGATGGCAGGGCCGTGTGGCTCTCCATTGTACGAGCTGAGAGGGTTATAACAGGGTATATCGAAGATAAAGCGGCGGTGCTCTGCCCTACCATCGAACTAGTTGCCAGTAGCCCAGTCGGCTCCTGTACTCCAGACGGTGAGCCGCATTGATCAGACTGTAGGGCTTCGCTTCCAATACTGCGGGCTGGCTAGTAAGCTGGAGGCATGCCTTCCGCCTACCTTTGCCGACGTGCGTGCCTGAGACGGAGCTCCTTGCATGCAGCATTAGCAGTACGACTGCGCAGAGCCTTGATTGGATATTCCCTTCCTTCATGTAATCTTACTCGTCTTGATCCGAGCACTGATTCCTGCCTATTTTGCCTTAGCGCGGCGTCGTTCTCATGTTGCAGCCCAAAGCCGCATTGTCCCATAACCGCAGTCAGCGGGTAAGGCTATACGAGCACGGTCAAACTCGCTAGAGTTCCGTCTGTTCGAGCACACTCTCGTTATGTCCAAGCTCGTGGGTGGCGCTAAATCTCGTACGGGTGATCGTCGGGTGGGCTGAGAGGGTATACGTGTGTGACATAATCGATCGTGACGAGCTGACATGTTTGGCAACTGGCATCAATCAGCGGATGAAGTTGAAGACGGCAGATTCCAAACAATCCAACAAAAGAATGAGACTGGGATGAGGGAAAGTTGGCAATGGAACTCACTAGCTTCACAGCCTTTCTCTATCTATACATCGACAGTTCTTTCATCTTCCAATGATCTCAATGAAGCTCATTGACCAGTTCTCGCTGAGACAGTGATAGACGACGTCCAGGTGAGTCCGACCGTACTTCTGGGTGGTTCGCGCTCGGCCAAGCTTCAGTGCGTGTGTGGCATGTATCCGCAGCACATGAACATCAAGTGAAAAGAAGACGGCGACAGTGATCACAAACTCATGCTAAAGCGACCTTCTCTCCATTGATGAGCTCGCAAACATCGGTAGATGCTAAGAGGTAATTGAGACGCGCCTCACGACACGCATCGCGCGACAAGACGCCCACTAGCTTAAAGCCGCCGCTTAAAGCCGCCTCGAGTCGCATCATCGCAACACCAGAAACTCCCCCCCACCGAAGTCGTCGCGCAATATCACCCAACATGGCCAACCTCGACACCCTCCCACCCGAAATCCTCTTCACCATCCTCTCCTACACAGAACCCAACCTCAACCCCACCCTCCCCACCTACCCGCTCAACACCCTCGCCGCAACAAACAAACACCTCAACGCCATCGTCGAAGAATATGCGCGCAACCTGCTCAAACGCCATGCCGACATCGTCCTACCGAAGAAAACGCGTATCTACACGTGCCGCCGGAAATGGCTAGGCGATATGTGTTACTTCTGCAAGAAGAAGACGCAAAGAAAAGCGTGTCTCTACAAGACCATAGCGTGTTGTCTGGCATGCGATAAGAAGGAGTATGAGAAGATGGTATGTACGCTTTGGGGACCTCAGACGCTTCTACATATATGTGCGATAGTGCTGATATACCGGCCAGACAATGACACAAGCCATGCAATCCACACAGCTCTCTAAACTTGACTTATTCACCCCATCGCCATTAAACCTTGATCTTCCGCCTTTGGTAACAGCACCCTACCCCATCATGGGCGCCGCATGCATCATGCTCTCCGCCCCCGACCTCCGCGCCCGCGCCGCGTACGTAAGAACGCGACTCGGCGACGCAGCGCGCGACGAAAGCTATATGCGCAATCGCCGCGCGAAACACGACCGTATTGTTAGACATTTGGGTATCACGTACGAGCCTACTGTGGGGTGGTATGTGTGTTCGGATGCGTCGCGCAATGGGGATGGGGAGGTGCTGGGGAAGGAGAAGGAAAAGAAGAAGACGCCGGGTAGTATGCGCTCAGAAGAGAGTAGAATGGCGTATGCGGAGAAGGCGTTGGAGGAGGAGTGGAAGGCGATAGGGATGGGTGAGTTGGTAGCGCGGGGTACGGAGTATATGGCTTGTGTGAGAGGGCGGCGAGGAAGAAGGGGAAGAGAGAGCATAAGTATGGACTAGCGAGGTAGAAGGGAGAAGTGATAGTGGAAGGTGCAATGCGCGCATTAGTTGCTTAGTATGTATCTCCTGCTTTGCATATGTGCGTGCTGTAGCAGTTTTACCTGCAGTGTAGCGCTTATATTCTCTTCTTCTACAGAAGAATGCTACTTAAGCAAGGTTAAGAGAAATGTCGCGCACGTCTTTGCCTAGGATGTTTACTAAAATATCAACTTTAGAGTTTAATAGCGAGGAATGCTAGGGTCTTAGAAGGTAGCATTACGAAAATCTTGAAAATGTGTTGTAGGCAAAGGCAATATAGAATGCATAAGGTAGAAGATATAAAGGCAAGAAGGTAAGAAGGTAAGAAGTCACGAAGTTAAGAAGTCAAGAAGGGAAAAAGATGTAATGACAAAGTTGGTTGATTGAGAACCCAAGAATGCCAGCTAAGCTCAACCACCACCACCGTTGAAACCCTGAAGTTGAGACCCATACAAGAAGTCCATGTTTTGTCCAGCCAACCAAGAAGATATCCAAACACCACCAAGTCCTTGCACCATCCAACCACCACCACCAAATCCATCAAGTCCAACCATCCACCAAACCAGGGCTCACTAGCAGCGATGTCAAGAACAGTGCTCGTCGAACATGCCGACACTCCACTATCATCACCAGAATTGACCTGAACTTCCGAAGAAGCCGCCATCTGGTTCCGATAAGATGATCAACCATCCTGGGGTCCGAAGACACCCAAGAGAACAACAAGAGGCCCAGTGTAGCGCAAGCGCCATTGACCGTCTGTCCTCCAACCTTGTTGTCTCGAGGCACTCTCGAGATGGCATCAACATCCAATGTGAAAGTGTCCAACAGTGACAGTGACTGAACCCAACACCACTGATCCTCCGCTCTTGCCAGTCCTTCTGATCCAAACCGCTACCAACTCAAGGGCCGACCATGCAGCCTGGCCTGCATCCCTGTGCCACAACTTGACTTTCGCGACGCGCATACGATCGGGGGTGGCGTGAGACTGTCGACAGTCAAGGGAGAATCGAGCCGGTGCCAGAGAGGTTGGTGCCTGTGCCGCGGTGCCGTCGGTGAGGGTGCATGTCGATGAGTAGAGGCAATGAGCCGATGTAGTAAGACGATGCGAGTTCGATGTGGTAGTAGAGTAGACCGAAGTTGATATGGGTGTCAAGATAGTTGAAGGTCGAATCGAAGTGAGGTAGGTAAGTTGGACCGAGGCGGGTAGGTGTGAGGCATGCGAGGCGGTGATGTTGAAGGCGAGGCTGAAAGTTGGAAGTGAAGTGAAGTCATGTTGACTGTCGACAGTCGAGTGAGGAAGGGTTGATGTTGGTGTTACTCATGATGATTGTTGATAGATGATGTCATACATCATGAGTAAAGGCCGATGTCTGAAAATGTTAGCTAAGACTGAAGTGAAGTGAAGGAAGGGAAAGGAAGTAATTACTTGGACAAATGCGGCTATGACACTGAAGTTTGTTGGAGATAGTAAACTTGAGTTGTTGGGGGATTGAGCGAGTGGGGAGTAAGAGGGAGAGAGGCGAGGGGATGGGGGGTTTATATAGACAGAGGGTGAGCCGGCAGATCACCGGCAGTCGGCGCTAGCGCGTCTGAATACCAGGTGACTGACGTAGTCTGTGAGCATATTGTTGCCTGGAGAACGTTCTAGGCGTGTGATATGGCCTGATCTGGTGAGGTGAAGGCGCAAGTGAAGGCGGCTTTGGGAGCGCGAAAACAACAAGAAGCACGGACCAAAAGCGCGCATTACGACGACGAGGTCCTGATTGGCTTACGAAGTGAGAACAGCGGTAAACCGGCAAAGGAAACTTCTGTAGATTGATGGTGACGGGGAGTAGAATTGAGAGCGCGTAGTGACTGTCAGTCTTGTGACGTACAATCAGTGACGTCGAATGCGAACAATAGAGTGAGCGAGACTAGACACGTGCATGAAAATGGAACTTTTGTCTCGATGAGGAAAGAAAGAGATGTGAAATGAAGCATTGAGTGTATAGAGAATGGTAAAGACAGTGACGTCCGATGGCGGTAGGTAGACACAAAACATATCATGCAGAAGCCGCGACTGAGACGACTAATATGATATTCGAGTTCTTGTATTCAAGACATGTTTGGCTTTCAATGTTCCCCTACACTTGACTTGCGACGCGTGGCCTCACTAGTTGTAGCATGATGCGTAGGGCTGGGACAATAGTATTTGAGCATCATGACAAGGCACTAATTTCGTCATTTATACTTTGGCCACCAAGTCAAAGGAAATTGAGAAATCCCTGCTACAGCCATAAAACGGTATGGCAGAAAATAGAGCCCATGGGAATCTCCTGCAAGACATAATCACCCATGAAGAGCAAGCAACACCTCCTACTTTGATGGCCCAAGCAGAGCCAAATCTTTAAAATTCGACTGGGTATCATTTGAAAGGGGAAAGAAAAAGTCCAGACGTCAATACCTCACGTAAGATCCGCCGGCATCGTTGTGATGATGACTAGACACCGCTCCACCGCTGCGCATCTGGGGAAGGTATTCAGTTTCAATCGTTCGCGATCGACCAGAAGAATTGTCGCCTAGAACATACTGGTCACGTAAACATGTTGCGCTATCAGTCCGGGTCAGCTGCCGTGAGGGTAGTTGTTCCCTACAGAACATGTCTTCTCCATCAAAAATCGAGGCGCTTGCACACACAGGTCCTAGCTGTCGTTGATGCTGCGTGAGATGCTTCGTGTCTTTGAATAACTCATTACACTGTGGACATTCATGGATTTGGCGATTGCGGTGGGCAGCCCTGACATGAGCTTTGAGAGCAGCAGGCCGAGCTTCGAGAGTGCAGTAAGGGCATTGTCGCTTCGGGCCGAGGACGCGGTCACTGCCGCAGTCTAGATCGCCGTTGCATCCAGCTGGCTGCGATTCGTCATCTGTGTCCTCAAATTGCTCTGAATCCTTCAGGGCCTCTTGTTCGTGGAGTGCTTCATCATTCGCCATGTCGGTATAATGAAGACATAGTGTCTCACAGACCAACGTGGACGAAGTATCCTGCTGTTCCCATGGTCGACGGGATTGCGAACTGAAGTTGCATGGGTGGATCCAAACTCGTGTCCACACAGGACTTTCAATGAGTTCTGCTGAAGCCTGTGAGTTTCCCGTCTTATAGGCAATGATTTGTTCACCCATTTTCTTTGCCGTCGGACGCTTGTGAGGACTCGGATCTAATGCACCACCGTAAACGAGAAGGTAGACAGTATCCCTTAAAGTTGCGTTATCTTTCGTAAGTTCCAATAGCCTCTTTAGATACTCCTCGATCGAAGGCTTCAGGATGAACGAAAGCTCATGTGCTGTTACGTCCAGATGCCAGAAAGACGTTCCACGTCCCGGAACGTCAGAGCGTAAGCTTTGGTGCAATTGTGTTCTTGCCTCTGTGCCCATAATAAGCCAAACAACCATTTCCAGATATACACAGCCAAGACTGAAGATGTCAGAGGATGCTGATCGAACAGAACGGTCGCTTGTAGAGATCTCGGATTCAGGAGCAGCATATTGACGCGCTGAAGGACCAAGGTAACAAGGGGGTTCCCCTTCATAAAGAGCCTTGTGAATGCTCAGTCGTCTTCGACTCATTGAAGAAAATTCGGAGCGCCCGAAATCGGTGATTTTCAGTATTCCTGAAAAAGGCGGCCCTTCCTCGCCAGTGGCATACCATAAGATGTTCTCGGGCTTTATGTCGCCATGTCTCCCATACGATATACTCTTGTCGTCTCCAGTGTGAAGGTATTGGAGCGCGTTGACCAAGCCCGCCATCTGTTCCACCACCCAGGCCGCCGTAGGCTCAATGTTGGAAGAAGAGAGATCACGCTCCATGAGCCCATCGATGTTGCTGTTCGCAAGTGGGAAAACGAGTACGTAGCTGTCCAAGGTACAATAGGAGTCCAGTAGTTCGACGATATGCGGGTCATTGAATGTCTGGAGTTTCTTGAGAATCCTCTCTTCGTTCAACCATCGGAGAATCGTGGTGGTACTTTTCAACATTTTCTTCACCGCAAACATGCGCTTCCCGTCTATATCTGCACGCCATGGAGTCGCACGGTATACAGATGCGAGCCCACCTTTTACAAGCGGCTCAAGACATCCAAGCCGCTCATTGAACTGCATAGATTTGGTGCACTGCAGGCTGGCTCTTGAGCACGCCACCATCAAGCATGTATGTATGTCGAATGCCGGAGAGGTCATTGTTAGGTATTGCAGCCCAGTAGGGTATCTCGCAAATTGAAGTCGGCGAGGTAGCTCAGACCTGCGTGCATATCGGTTGAGGGGGGTATTCTCTAATAGAGATAATAATCCGCAGATGATCGTGGTGATGAAGCCGGAGTTGGAATATCCATTGCCATGATTGTAGACTAGTAGCAAGCTGACCACGTAAACGCCATCGTGAGTATGTCGACACATCCGCGAGGTCGTGTTGTAGGGCGCGTTAATTTCTTCCAACAACTGCGGGAGTACTGCTGACGCAAAGTCATTGAAGGACCTGTGATGAGGCCGAAAACGGTACTCGTGCACACTGAGGTTTTCCGCTCGGAACCGCTCCCGAAAAGCATACGTCGCCGTCAGCCACTTTTTAGCGCCACGATTCTCAAGACTGTCGGGCTGTGAGTTCGTTAGATGCAATTCTACAGATATTGGCTGAGGTAGACTCACAAATACCTGCATCAGCCTCTCATCCCAAATATTCAGCAGGCTGGTTCGTGCCGTGGAAGTCTTGATCCAGTATGCCAATCGCTCCCACTGATGCGAACTGCAAACATTCTGCACAAGATGGGTCAACGCGTTGATAGCTTCTTCAGCTTGACTGAACTGCTTCGTGGTAACGTAGTGTAATGCAATCTGCGACAACAGATGTAGAGGTTCGGGCAAACGGACGTTGGCGGTCTCGAAGAATGCCTTTAGCTGGCGAATCGTGGTGTAGAGAGGCACGACATATACATCGCCTTGGGGACTTGTAGCCACGACATGTCCATACGCCACGGAAGTTTGAGCATCGACAACCAGAGAACCCGAGTCGCCCGCCTCGATACCTGTAAGATGAAGTTAGCCAATTAAATAAGCCTAGCCTGAGGAGAAATGTTACCATCAGAGCCAGCCATCGACACAATATGTACGCTGCAATGTCCGCGTCCGCTCAGGCCAGATATGTTCGCATATCCTGGGAGGAGCATGCCATGCTTTGTCGACGAGGAAGTGAGTATATGAACAGATTTCTCGGACATGAGTTGTGTGTCGTCTCCTGAAGGCTCGCTGGAGACGTCTACAATGTGTCGAAGCCTAAAAGCTTGCTGTCCCTCAGGCAGGTACAGATTCGGTAGCTGTTGTTGATGCTTCTGGATATGTGTGACCGCCCAATCACCGTCCGTATTATCTTTGTGGAGGTCTTCTGGGCCAGGATATATTATTATCAGGTGTTCGAGGGCTCCTTCGTCGTTACTTGAATCGTCGACGACCTTTGATAATGGAGGGGAAGGATCACTGGGTATTGTGGTGTTACTGTTGATTGTATCTTCCTCAGATGTGATGCCATTGGGTAAAACATAGCCCTCATCGCTTTCATCGTCGTGGTCGTCGAAAGCGATGTCATCATCATCATCTTCGTCCATTTGTAGCAGCTCGGCTAGCAGCTGCTCTTGAGACTTGGCGGCGGTCTTCTCCGTGAAAAGATGGGCTGGACCGAGAGCATATAGGTCGCCTTTGATTTCGAGGAGACACGCTATTGTTGCTTCGCCTGAATATAGAGAGCGAGTGTGTTGGGCAGACGACATGCGGGTTCCGCATAGAGAGAGAGACTGCTCAGGCCCGGTGAGAGAGACAGTGCTCCTGCACCATCTTAATCTGAACGCAGGATCATCTCTGCCGCAATAGTAAAGTGTGAATGCGGGACCGGATGTAACGCCGACGGCGTACTGATTCTTCATATGGCGACTCTGCAGTTCTCTCTCTACCCGACGAAGTAGTTTGTTTGGGCACGACACTACAATGGAAGGTTCCGGTGGTGCACTTGCGATTCCGCACATCGCGAATGTAAAGGTTACCAATCCAGCGAAGTCGCAAAGTCTTGCTTTCCTCAGTGTCTTCGTCATCCAGCTTTGCTTTGTATTGTACATGGCATTTCCAAAGCTATCCAGCACATGCAGAGCAGCAGCGCAATGTTGAGCGCTGCGTGGGCAATGCTTGTACTCATATACAGTTGACTGAAGCTTGCATCCCAAGAGCGGTTTGGGGTCTCTGAGAGGATCGGCCGTGGGCGGATGGGCAATTTGGTTAGGAGGCGGGGTAGGGGGCGGACCCATCGATGAGAACGCGACCGCAGGTGAGGGATGATCGACTTGAGCTCCAGTTGTGTATGGAGCTTGATTATGAGGGGGTAATGGAGGAGCACGCGTGATCGGCATAAGTGTGGTGTCTGGTGTAGAGGCCCTGTTCTCATCAGCAGAGCCCTATTTGACCTGCGATAGTAGTTAAAGAGCTTGCCTATGCTGCCCAGGTGCCGACATAGATGTCCTCGCAGACGAGCCTGGTGAGAGCGAGGTTGATGTAGCCATCGCCACATGTACGAGAGCTTCCTTGTGAGAAGACGTACGGTATTCAACTCGGGTTCTTGTACAGCTTTGAAGAGTCCGCCCGTAGTCTGCGCGGAGTCTGGCACGGGGGAAAGGTCGCTAATGAGATGAGGCTGTGACTCGAGCGCATCCGAAGACACCAATCCACCGAATGCATGCAGGAGAACGGTAGATGATGGGATGGCGCAGCGTGCCGTCGCAAGCAAGCCTGGCGGGCAGCCGGGTGTAGTCTTATGACGTCGAAGAGCAGGGGTCACGCATCAGCTGATAGGTGATGGCGTTCAACACAGCCCCTGACAGACTGGCAGAGCACCCAGATGCATAGTGTGTTGTCAGGCAGACAGGGCAAAAGCTTCAGATGTATAAGGTGGGCAGCTTCTGATGCAGTTTGGATGTGGTATGTCAGGCCAGCATGGAGCCGCCAACGGAAGCCGAAAAGAAAGTCATTGCGGACAGATTCCTCAGTGACGACGCTGCGGAGGAACCGGGGAGGTATGCGATGTTTTTCAGCTACTATTCGATGCTATTCAAAGGATCGTCCGGCGATTATGTGGTCAATGTTGCGAAGCCGGCGTATTCGAGTCACGGAGAGGTGGTCTCATTCTTCGACAGCCTGATCCGCGATGCGTCGCAAAGTAAGGCAAATTTCAGTGGCCTTTTTGCCGCGGATGTTAGTACCGAGGCGCGGGAGCACGCAGTACGAGTCTTGCTACAGGCATCAATAATGATTGATTGTGCCTCTAAGCAATACTTGCCGGAAGGTCGCAAGGTGGGCGACTTCGTTCCTCGATGTTGGGGAGAGCAGCAACCTTTCGCCAAATTCGTCAAGCGCTGCTTCCCCCCACCTGTCCAGAGCCGGAAAGTCCGCCAAGAGAGCCAGAGCGCCCTGGCACAGCGACGCAGGCTGAAAGCTTGGAAGTTGAAGGAACGGTACAGAGTGAGGCTGCGACCGACCGACAACCTGGCCGAACACCTCGTATATGATTCAGGCCGTGGCATCCTTCACGTGTTTCGTCAGGTTGGTTTCCTGAAGGCGCACCTCTACCGCTCGCGTGACGAGGACGTTGACATGGGGTTTCGAGAAAGTCTAGAGAAGTAACTCATCCCAACACGCGTGTCTTTCTGCAGCGCTTACATTGCGCAGAGGAACTTTGCCACCACAGCTCTTGTTGGAAGCCCTCGACTCCATACAATATCTTCTCTTCCCGAACGACAAGCGGTCAATTCAGTCGCTCGACAATTTCATCGACAAATACGATTTTGATCCGCAAGCTAAGCTCCACGAGGGCCGTGTCCGTCAGTTGCCAGAGGAGTTTGAGTACAAATACTTGGGCGATCGTTTGGTAACGTTGTTGAGCATAGTAAAGAATCCGCCAGCAGCAAACAGCATCGTGGCATGGTTCGACAGGCATGCGCGTGAAAGGAACACCCTTGCCATAGCTGCCTTAGGACTTTTCTTGACAGCCCTATTCGGATTCCTGAGTATGCATCTCCATGAGCTCTGTCCACTATGTGGATGTGTCGCGTGCGTGAAGCTGACACCCGCTAGGCCTGATCGCCGGTATTGTCTCTGCAGTCTACGGCGTAAAGCAATACAGAATCGCTGTGCAGGCTCTGCAGGCTCCGCAGGCTTCGCAAACTTCTCAATTGCCATCGTCGGCGCAGTTATAACGAGCACCGTCTGAGTAGCTTCATGGCCGCATATCGTGATATTGAGGTTTTCGCGGTCGTCTGTAGGCGTGGATGGAGGGGTCCGATGACGTTGGGGAGAGCAGCGCGTTCGCTATGATGCGACGGCGTTGTCGACTTCGCAAGGCTCTCTGCTGATGTACCATCATGGAAGTGCCGCAATGTCGAGATGGGGTGAGGTTGACAGTGGATGTTCAGCAAGGGGGAGGCGCGTGAGGGCTAGCACGAAGTCCACGCCGCACGGTGCTACCTCGGACTGCGTCATGTCTCGTGCGAGAGTAACATTACAACCTGAGAAGCTCACATCTTTTAAACTCACTTGTTATCGCACTACGAAATTTCACGCTGTTACCAAACCAATTGACCCTTGTTCAGTCGCCATAATGCTGAGGATGACGTGGAAAAATGCATCTGAGTTCAAGTTGTCATTGGATCGGATTTTTCGAAAGGGAATCTATATGCAGCTCTGGAAGGAAAAGCAAATGTAATCACACGGAGACTGCAACTAATGCTCCCCCAATGTAAAGGTGGGGTCTTTCCATGGTATCTCTGATGCCGCCACTTCATCCCTCTCCTCTCATATCCATACCACAAACGCCCTAAGCCTATTCGAAACTCCATGTTATGAATCTTGAGCCCATCCTACGGGGTCGCCGTCCATGCGGCCGAAACCGATATCCATATAAACACCCTTGCAACGCCATCGATATGTGTATATGCTGAAACGCCTTATCATCGTTTTCATGCCTGCTCATTGATATGACCATTCGTGGTAGTCATAACAGGAACATGAACCTTGACCGTAGAAATGTGATCCACCTCATCCGTCAATTCCACCTCCGTCGTCTGCCCCTCGGGTATCATCTTGTGTTCCAGCGTCCACCCCGCCCTGCGCGCCAACTCCGCAACCACGACGTCGCAGTCGCCGAGGAGGTTGATGTCGAAATTGATGTGGTGGATGGGATCGCGCGAGATGTAGATCTGCGGTATGTCGCGGGGGAGGAAATTCGGGATTTCGGATACGGGTGCGACTTTCATCGAGGTGCCCATGACGATGACGAGGTCGACTTTGTCTTTGTCGACGTCCTTGAGGCGGTCGAAGAAATCGTTGGGCAGGGCTTCGCCGAAGAAGGTGATGTCGGGTTTCATGATGCCGGGCTGGGGGATGTCGAAGGCGCCGTCGGACTCTGAGTCTTCGTCGCTCGAGCGCTTCTTGCGGGCGCCGTTGCCGTTGGAGGTCCGCTTGCGCTTCTTACTGGGCTGGGCGGCGATTTCGTCTTTGCAGCGCTTGCACTCGGCGGGCTTTTGCGCGCGCACACAGTCGAAGATGTCTTCGCCGGGGACCTTGAACTTGCACTTCCGACATGTCGCCGTCGCCCAGGAGCCGTGGCACTGGATGAGCTTCTCCTTGCGTATGCCCGCGTGCGCCTCCACATTGTCAATGTTCTGTGTGTAGTTGGTGAGCAGCTTCTCCTTGTCCTGCAGCAGGCGGATGAACTCGTGCGTGGGCGTCCACTTTTCGAGATCGGGTATGATGTCGCCGGCGAGCGCGTAGAAGGTGCGGGGGTTCTCGTCGAAGTTGTGGATGTCAAAGACCTCCTCGGGCTCGTCGTAGCCCATCTCGCGCAGCCGCGAGTAGAAGCCCGTGTTCTTGGAGCGGAAGTCGGGTATGCCAAGACTCGTCGATATGCCGGCGCCCGTGATGACCATGATGTTCTTGCGCTCGCGCAGCAGTTTCGCAGCGTCGTCGATGGTCTTGTACTGGGCCAGCCGCGGCCGCTTGTTCAGCTCGCGGTTGATGGCCAGCCCCAGCAGCTGGTAGAAGCTCTCGTCGGGCGCTTCTTCGAGAAACTTGGGAATCTTGACGCCAAAGGCAGTGCACAGCTTGCGCGCTGTCATCTTCTCGCTCGTGATGTTCTCCATGACGAATGCGCTCGCGCCAATCTCATGGAGCCGCTGGCGCAAGCGACGGGCCTCGTCGGCGGTGCACGTGTCTACGCCTATGGGGTGTCAATGGTGGTGGAAGTGGAAGGCGCATAGTGGCCAGACTCACCATCGTCCGAGTACTCAAAGGCTTCCACTTCGTCTAGAATCTCCTCGTACAGGGAGGCCTGGTCCCACGCGCCGCCATCCTCTTCATCCTGATCGGGCGCAGGCGCGGGCGCGTCCTCGTTCCGGGGCTTGGTTGCGCCTCCCGCTCCTGGGTCGGCCTTGATAGCGCCAGCGGGGGGCGGAGCGGGGTGCTGGGCGACGGCGGGTCCCTCGTCGGGATGGGCAGCCATGGTGTTGTCTCCCGCGCTTCTCGCTGTCGGCCAGTGTTACGAGTCTCAGACAGAGCGAAAGGTGGTCCGTCGGGTAAGTTGATGATACATGACGCTAGGCGATAAGGGGCCGGGCGGAGATGGCCGCATCGGTTTGCTAGTCTGCTATCCACCCGGACTACTTGGGTGCACATGCACTACGACTTGTCGTCTTCTTCTTCGCCAATCTCAGCATATATCAGTATGCAGTATCGAAAATATGTGCATGAGCTGCACACTGCTACACAGCTGCCCGGGATTCTCGACCAACAGACGAATCACAGCAGCAGCAATGCAGCTTTCTGCACACTTCTCCCCTCGTTGGTGGGAAGCTCCGCTGTCCTGCATGCTTCTACTCGTCACTTTTTGACCTTTGTCCTGTATAAGGTTCACGGCCTGTTCTATAACCAAGGTGAAGAGTCTGCTCGTTTCCATTCTGTCGCTCATTATTTCTCCTCTTCATGGCTTCAATGACTACCGTCGCCTCAGGGCTGGTCCCTTCTTCGCTTCCTACTACTGGACGGTTGCTGGTTGATAGTCACGAGAATCTTGTGCCACCACATCCAATTCCAGCCTCGCCTAAAATTCGTCACCGCGGAGCAGTCGCATTGCCCAATCCACTGCAATACAGCAACGTCATACCTTCATCTTCCCACGTCAAGTTGAGCAAGTTGGAAACGCTGCCTGTCGAGATTGTGGACCAGATACTGTCCTACCTCATTCACCCATGCAGTCGGCTGCCGGGTCTCACTGAGGCTCAGAGTAGATACGACGTGTCGGAGAAGCAAAAGCGGAGCATCAAGGACGAAGAAGACTTGACTCAAGGTGCAGACAGTCATCGCTGGGCTGCCGATATCTTCTCTCTCCATGTACTTCCACATCCATTCAATGCCCTGTCGCGCACATCCAGACGATGTAATGAGTTCGTGGAAGGGTACTGCTCGCATCTCGTTCGACAATGCAACATATTCAATCTGCCATTCGCCCAACTGGATAGGTACGGTGCCGTCCATCCAGATATGAGTCATATCGTTTATCGTCGACTATGGCTGCAACACGCCCCACGGAGGTGCATCTACTGCTTTGCGGCATTAGACACCTATCCTTTTCCACTTGTCAAACGTATCATTACGGCTTGTGAAGGGTGCTTCTACCGTCAGACCTTAGTGCGTTCATCCCAGTAATCCTCTCCACTTTTGACAGCATGAACTGACAAATATGCATAGACAGTCGATGAAGTGCAGATGCAATACCACATCTCCGCCGCCACTGTTCTCGCCTCCCACCACATCAGAGGCAATCCCGGCTCAGTGTGGGTCTTGCGCGTTGACGTGGAAGCGCTGGCCCTACAACTCTACCGTACTCGAGAGTTTCACAATGCCCGCAAGGAGCAGTTTGGCAAACCGTGCTCCATCTGTGCTATCACTAGGTTCAGACCGGAGCACCATATCGGCAAGCCGCGACCAACTCAAAAGGCAGCTGTTCGCTTAATCGCAAAGAAGCGATCTACGAAACGTCCGACGCGATCTTCATGAATGAACGGCGATCTTACACGATCATACTTCTACCATTACCCGTCTTCTACCGCAACAACAGCAAAGACGTTTAATGGAAATAAACTTCTCCTCACGTACACATGTCGCAATTTCATCTAACGCATCTCATGCACCATCCACTCAGATTGCTTTCCGCCTTCCAGACCCTGAGAACACGGTGGGGTCAGTACACTTTTTGTCACCCAACACGCACATTGTAGATCTCTCATCTGCGGATCTCTTATGGGCCCTACACAATACATCAATGGGTCATGTACACTGGGTTCTTTTGTAACAGACTACTGTGTCAAGATTGCATTTATCTTCGGAATGGCTATTCTTTACGCTTCGTGTCAGCATCCTACTAATCTACGTCTCGCTTGCCGCTTCGAATACATTAGCAACTATTTTGTTCCTTGATCTGACTTGCTCGACCTTATCGTGGTGCAAATGTATTCGAAAGCCTGCATTATATGCGCTCTCGTGCGTAGGTGCCTGTTCATGCGCAAGACTTGCCCGTACACGTCAGTCACAGATGTAGTCTAATTGAATCAGACATGCATAGTAATCTAAATACACCCTGTGAATCCAATGATGATGTTTGCGATTCCACAAATTATGGCTCACATGTCAACGCGCCAACCCATGCGTCATAGGCCCGCGCAACGCGTCCTGCCGAAACCCCACGCGACAAAAGTTCGGCCCGCCCGCATCTTTCGCGCAACTCCAACACCACCACCACTCCTTCACACCCACTCTTGCGCGCGCTCCCCTCATACAACCCCACGATGCTCGACATCCACCGCCCCTCCTCCGCCCCCGACACAAAAATCTTCTTCTCTCACAGCCTCCTCCCCAGCTACATCGACCCTTCCAATGTCTCGACAAAAAAGAAACCCTTCTCCGCCTTCTCTGCGCAAAAATACAGCCACACGCTCTCCCTCATCCTACCCTCAGAAATCTACTCCCTCATAAGCCACGAACTCCACCGCGCCGACAGCCCCGCCCTCACCCAATACGCCCACGTCCACATGTCACTCTCCGACATCCTCGAAGCCGACTTCCTTACCACGTATATCAAGTCCGGCAACATCATGATGCTGAGCGAAGGGCGACCGTTATTGGACGATCGATTCGAATTGTACAACGGTGTGTTGCGTATGGAGCTTACGCGCCCGTCGTACGAGCGCTGCGGGTTACAGGGCGTACCCGTTGAAGACGGGGGCAGGAAACACCAGAAACAGCTGTGGGTTGTGGAATATGATTTACGTGGAGCCAGTATGAGGCATGGGAAAAAAGGGTTTGGGAGGTTGGAGTGGGCGGCGAGGAATGTGTTGGATAAGAGTTTGACGTGGTTGTTCTGGAATGCGAGTCCCACGAGTAGGGAGGCGCTGGGGGAGGGGAGGGAGTTGATACAGAAGCATGCGCCGAGGGTGTGTGATGTGAGGCCTGAGGAGAGGAGGTTGGGTGGGGTGCGCGTGCCTAGGGTTAGTGTTAAGGGGCTGGAGGATGTTTATGATGAGGATGAGGCGATGGGGTTGCTGGAGTGGATTCATATGCTTCAGTTGGGGTCGCCGAGGGTCGAGGCGGAAGATGATATAAACCCGCATTTGTCGCGGTATGAAGTGCCTGATCTGGGGAGAGGCGTTGGGGAGAGGAGTATGGTTACGGTTAGGTGGAGGGGGTTTATGGGACCGGCGTTTATGCGCGATCTTTTTCTGCTGGTGAGGAGGGAGGGGTTTAAGAGGAGAGAGAAGAAGGTTAATGGGACGCAAGATACGGATGTAGATGTGGATATGGAAGGCGGGGATGGGGTGGACGGCGAAGAGGACGACTGGTTCGCAATGAGCGCGCAGGCTTTTGGGGGTAAGAACGCGTGGACGCTGATGCAGTTTGAAGGCCGAGAGACGCTGGTTTGGGAGATGCAGAGTTGAGTTGGGATGATGGACGCAATGAACCCAACGCCTTCGCCTTCCATCCTCGTCTTCGACATTATCCGACAGGCCCAACCCCTTCAAACCACCAAAGCCACCGTATCTCCCATATAACCATCTCCATCCCGAGCAAGTCCACAACCACCCATCCCACATCGCCATCCACTTACCCTCCCATCGGGATCAAAGAGCCTCAAACCTCGTACAAACACTTGGCCTGCATCAACTCGGGATATCCATTCTCGCCCAGCCATTTCTGGTGTACATGTACCACCTCCCTTCGCAACCATCACGCATACGCTGCATGATGGCGCTTCCGAGGCTTGTTGGGACCCTGCAGCATGCGGGATTCTTGGCTGTATGGGATATTGGATGCTATCTTTGGTGCAGAGGGTCGGAAATGCAGGGTGTGTGAGTACGAGAGTAATGTCGTGTGCTGGGACACTACGATATTGCCGGGAGTTATGTGATGCTCCTGCTGTACGCATGCGACAGCTTGGAGCGGGCAGGGTTTAGGAGCTGTGGTAGGAGGTGTTCGCAGAGGATGTTTGGGACATGTGGATTGCAGCTGTATGTCTAGATAGGAATAAAACAAGTTGTGAAGAAATTGAGAACTACATACTAGAACATCGCTATCGTTCGATCGCATCAGTACATTCCATCTCCTGGAGTCTTCTCTCACCCTTACCCCCTACTCGAACATACTGCCCCCAGAAACCCCCTCTCCCCTCTTCGGCGTTTGACACGCCACCTTCATTCGCCGACCCCCTCCACACACACACACACAATAGCCCATACCCTAACCTAACCGCCGTGGCTTCCACATGGCACGCGGCCGCCGCTATCGTAACCAACATACCAACACCACCGGCGGTCCACATCACTCCTTCAACTAAGCGGGTAACCAGTCTTCCAACGAACAAACTTTCCGTCCCGTAGTCTGCACGTGGCGATGGGTGATTAGAGTTCAAGTAGTAGAAGATACTATCTCAACCCCAAATGCTTGACTCGATAGTCGCCCACGGCGCCACTCTCGGCGCTACATGGCACCTTTGCAAACCTTGAATCATGTCAACTTTAACTAACTAATCTCGACGGTTCGGTTGAGGCTCAATGCTGCGTCGTTAGGGTCTGGCTTTAGGGTCTGCAAGCCTTGCGGAGGCGCACGTGTGTGTAAGAGTCGCGGAGTATGCGGAGTAGTCACCGAAGCGCATGCTCAGAAGGGTGTTCTAGATGGGCTTTTGGGAAGCGAATGCGACGGGAGATTGTCACACTATTGCGGGTGTGAGCACGTGGTGGCTAGTTCCAAGTTCTACGGATGGACTTTGGGTCTACGGTTGAGATTGCGATGATGGCGGTTTTGTCATGGTGTTCTGGTGTGGGGGGTTTGGAGTTTGGGGTCTGTGGGGGCGTTATGGGGAGATGGAGTGCTCTGGCGTCTGATTTTGAGAATAGAGTTCTAGAGTTGCTGATGTACTGCTAGAGTTGTGACTAAGTGCATGTGTTGAGTGTGGGCGATGAAATGATCGTGGTGGTGGTGTCTACTCCGGAGTAGGTACGGACGTAGGCGGAACTTACATGCGCTGGCGCAGAACTCGGTCAGGGACAGAGACGTCTCTATGATCCCTGAATTTCTGGAGTACGTTGAAGTGCCATGTCAGGCTGCCGCGAGGAATTGTGCTGAGCCTCCGTGCTCGTATCAGCATTGCCTTCCTCCAAGACACTGGGTGGAGCAATAAATTCGACGCGAAAGCTCATGTTCCAGTCCAGGTACCAGTGAGACAGCAGTCAGCGTGATACGACCTCGGGGCGATGGTACCGATCGCGAAGTATCGTTGTGGCTTGATGAAGCATTGCATCACGAGCGAAGAGTCGGTCAATGTCTTGGACTTATTGCTGCCTGGATGCTCACACTCGTGATTTAGGAGATCAACACGACCCGCTGGGTCAGGCTTTTCCCTGTCAGTGGGTAGACATGTAAGCATGCGGTCTGAGTGGCTGATGACTGAACTGGGGTCCAGTGCATACCTCGACGAGTCAAGCGCATGGAAGCCTTGCTGCGGAGCTCAGTCAGCACAGTACCTTGTCGTTATCGATTTCGCGAGTCTGTCAGTGCCAAGCTGGTGAATACGTGCCTTCACAGCCAAGGTCAAGCGAAGTCAATTGTTGACTATACACATGCCGACGTTCTTTGCCAGGCGCCCACCAGGGATGCCTTGACAGTCAACTCCACATACCCACAAAAGCTTTGCCGACTCCACAACTCCACTCCCATCGCTATTCGCGTTACACCTCCAGATAGGGTAAAGTTGATAGACGCATCTCGTGAGCCTCAATACTCCACAGAAACCGCAGGACTGAGCTTAGCTGACTCCCCAGTACAAACCGTCTTCGTGGTCTCCACGTTCACCGGCTCGGAAACTTTCGGCCATCTTGGCTTCCGTACTTGGCCTCGGGAATATTTTTTGACGTTTCGCAGATCTACCACCGAATGCGAAAGTTGCTTTAGGTAATCGAGTCCACTACCGGAGCAGAAATTGTTTCGTTTCTGTTTTTTCGGTACCGACACGATAGAAGTTTGGTTGATGGACCCTTTGCCACGCGAAGTATGCAAAAGCAACTGTCAAGACAAAAAGCTTGGTACAATGAGTCAGCCAGGCAGTTACAAGCATGAAGTTCAAAAAGCACATCCAGCTGTTCCAGAACTAGAAAACGAAGGCGAAAATACGATGCGAGGCCACCCGTTGGATGCTTAGCTGTTCGCCTAGGTCCACCCAATGGGATCGCGACGCTGCAAATACCAAGGCGGTAGTTGGCTACCATCCTCGTGTTAAGGTTCCAGTTGTCGTTCCGATCCGCACCGCTAGCAATGTAAGGCGTGCTAAAAATACGCCTCTGGAGCTTGAAGTCTCGAAACCCACTGCTCCACCATGATACGATGTGTGATCGCGAGCTTTCAGCAGGAAAGTGGACATTTCGTCTGTGGTGAAAACCTTGGAACTGACTGCGGGGCGCATCAGTGTTGACAACTCGCTTGTCATCGGAGGTAAGCCGCTGCGCCCACATGCGAGACTGCATCGGACGATAGCAGGGAAAGTGAACATGCTGTTGAGCCATGCCGGATCCTTGCACGCGCAGGGCCTTGTCTTTTGGTAGCGAACAAAGGAAAGAAAAATAACCCGTCTGTTATGCTGCAGCCCCAAGGAAAAGGTTAAGCTTTTTGGCCCTTCTCGGGGATAAACACGAGAAGGTACTGTGACATCGCTGGCAGGTTTGACTCACGACACGAGGTCCAAAAGCTGAAACTCTTCTTGGCCCTCTGGACGCCGCATTTTGCTGAGACATACGGTCGCTGGGCTTACGCTTGTCGCTCCGGAGGCCAGAATTATGTCATCGGTGAGGCTTACGCCACATCATCCGCCTTGGTCGGTCGCGGAGAGGTGACTGTGCGACCTGCGATGAGGGCGGGAAGCAGGAACACGGCAATGTGCTGATTCCATCGATGAGCAGTCAGACGGCGCGCACTTGCCGTGCCTCTGCCATCGCCATCTATCTGCCACAAACCGCCCTTGTTGCCCTCTCTGTGCCGCTCATCTCTTCTTTGGGGCCAGGCTTCAAAATTCTCTTCTCGCTATCTGCTATGACACGCACACTAGCACCAGGCGTTCGGACGTCGGAGAGGAGATCCATACCCTGGAGCGATCGAATTAGCGGGCGTGTACCCCACCGAGCCGTCAACGATGGTAGACCCACATGATTCGATGTTTTGCCACGATACGGCGTGAAATGGTGGACACGGCGGCACGCTATGCGGCCGGAGGCTTGCACGACCCTTGTGTTCCCATCTCCGGGGCTATTGATGTGGCTTTATGCCGGGACTTTGGTTCGTGTCACGTCGAGAGAAGAGGCGTGCTTGCACATGTATGGTATTGTGCTGGCCGCAGGTGAGAAAGCCACATGAACAGGGATTTGCCTGCGCACGAGTCAGCATGTTAGCGCCTATCTCAGGGCGTTAAGGCGGTTGCCGTGGCGTAGTAAGTTTACTTGGACTTCTACCTTGCGAGCCGGACTCATTGTTGCTTGCATGGCAGGGAGCAGATCCGAGTGTACCGAGGTGCATACTGTGACGTGACGTGTTAACAGCTCAAGAGACGCGGGTGAGCTGACGATGCAAGGCGCCTGTGACTAAGCGGAGGCATCAGTGCTGTGGTCATGTTCACAAACACGGCAATCGCAAGAATGTTGGAAGCATTGGTAGTGAAGAGTAGTCATGAATTCGTCTATCTTGTGCCGTGCACTGTAATTAAATGTAATGCGCGCTTGAAGAACAGCAGAATAGAAATCAAATAGTCAACGGCCCGAATTTAGCGCCAATATGGTTCACTAGATCCACCAAAAATGCCCGCCGTGCTTCTTGCATGCGCTTACTGACGAGGTAGGAAGTACCGTCGTTGTCGTGGTCCAGACGTGACCGAAAGTAATGACCTCGGTCGTAGTAGTAAAGGCAAACTTGGACTTGGTCTTAGTTGGAGTCGGCAGCGTGGTAGTGGAGGTGAGGAGGCCGGAAAGAACAGTAGGAGGAGGAAGTGTCTCTGTAGCAGACTCTGTGAGAAGAACACTCTCGGTTGTGGTGATAGCTGGCGCAGTCACAGTAGCGAGTACTGCGACAGGAGTCTCGTAAGTGACAGTTGTCGTGGGAGCATCAGGAGCGCGGCGCTGAACCTGTCCAGCCTTCTCCGCACGTCTCTGCTTTGCGGCTTCGACGCGGGCACGCGCCCATTCGTAGTCGACCTCGCGGTCGCCCTTGCGAACCCAGCGGTGGAACTTGGGGATGGTGGTAGGTGTCTCAATAGCCGCCGCGTGAACTTTGGTGGGCGAGTACTCGCAAGGCTTGTCAGGCTTGCCCACGTGGGCCGGGGTAGTGCACGTGGCTTCGACAGTCTTAGTGGTGACGCCAAAGCTCTTGGTCCAAGAGTGCCTGGTGCGAGTCATGGTCTTGGTAGTTGTCTCAGTGACTGCCTTTGGCCTAATTGTCTTGACCTTCTTAGCGGTGCCACTAGGCATCGTGACAGTCGAGAATGGTCCAGCAGTGACGACATCAGTCGAGGTGGTAGTGACAGTTTGAGTGATAGTAGGCGTCTCGGTCTTGGTGTCTGTGGTTGTTGCAGTGTACGTGCTGGTGACTTTCGTGCCGACAGTCAGGTAGAGATCTAGATTCGTTAGTAAATGGGTTATTCGGTTATTGAACAAAAGAAGACATACCTCTCTGCCATGCGAAAGGCTGGCCATTCGAGCCGTCCTCGTTGGCTTCATTGTCTCCCAGAATCAGAAGTAGCCAGTGTCCTGAGCTCATCTGATTCTTCTTGATAGGACAGTCTGCCACTTGGTTCGTATCGTCAGGTGTCGTTGGAATTTTGTCGCACAAGTATTCTTCGCCGCTGGTATCCTCCACGTCAGGCGCGACGAGCACGACATCTGCCAAACCATCCGCGTTGCAACCTCTGAAGTATGTTACAGCAGAGAAATCTTCAGTAGACTCTGAGTCGATGAAGTAGCTTCCTTCATCGATAAAGTCAACACCATAGGCGTAACAGATACCACCAGAGCTCCCGAAGGGGTCATCGGCTTTGACGAGGGTGATGGAGGCGGCAGCCACCGCGAGGAATATAGAACGAGAGTACATATTGGAGCAAGTCAAGTCAACGACTGAAAGTACAGGTATGATACGCTGGATGTGGTATGCAGAGTCAGTGGGCCATGACCTCTTTTGTACCTTGTATGATGATCAAGCCCAGCAGGTTCTTCACAAACACGGCTTATCTTTTGCGCACTGAGCTGTGCCCCGACCCCCGAGTAAGCCGACATGGATCGAAGATGCAATGAAAATAGTCATGGCAAGTGCTTGATCTAACAGTGTCAACACGGAAGCGAGCTTGTGACAGACTGGAACAGGTGGGCGGGGCGGGCGGTCAGCAATTCGTGAAGACGTCAAGCGCAGTTCTGCGCCTCATCAGTACTTAGCCCTCGTAAGGCGTCGCATCGCTCTGCAGAAGGAAGAAAGTGGTGCTTAGTGGAGGAGGCGAAGGCACCCATGTGTGTGCGGCCGCTATGGAAAGCCACTGAAATTAGTGCCGGTCCGTGCTAGGTTAGCGCCCACACCCCTGAACCGATCTTAGTGTTCACGTCACTTCACTCGGCCCCAACGTCCGCATATTCTTGCACCAACTTGCAGCAAACCCGCCCGCTCAGTTGGTCGAACTTACTAACGATAGGCTGGCCAGTCGCTGATGAACCCGCGCTCCTGTTTCCAGCGCGTTTCCAGCAGCCGCGCATGCCGATCCGAGCGTTGAAGTTCGCACTTCCTTCTCCCCGTTCGTGTCTATTCGCGGGCGCATGTGTCCGAGATAGTCGCATCCAATGCGATAGTCACAAGCTTTTCTAGCGGCCGCTCTGTCGGCCGTTCATCTGGATGAATGACCTGGATCTTGGTTATTTGAAGCCACAGAGTAAGTTCACGGGTCGGAAGGCCATCCCTGGAACCCGCATGTCGAGCTACACAGCATGCATGGAAGGCACATCATGCTAACCTGCAGTCGGCGAATAATTGGAATGCCATACCGAGCATGTAGTCCTCTTACACCATGTAGCTTATGAAGATCCTGATAAGCCCGTGTATGTTGGAGTCGGTCTACGCCACAGCCCAAGGGGGTCTCAGTGTCCAAATTGGACGTTCAACGTCAGCAAGCGACCGGAAGGGATACCGCTGTCTTGGATACTTCTGTCAGCCTGACTATAACCTCGGCTGGGGTACAATTTCGAAGAACCAGTGGGTTTTGGATTTGGCTGGTCCCTGCTCAATAACCGCATATGCCGTACGATGTTATTCTTGTAACAGAGCTCAACATTTGATTGGAACCGCCTAGGTAAGCTTCCTCGGTACCGGATGGGACGGTTGTATTCCCGTCTTCCGATCGCGTGGGTCACCACATGCTTCGCACGAGTAGCATGCGTTCTCGATGCTTTTGTCACGTCGCAAACAGATTCTGCATCAGGCCTAAGTCACATCCTACACAACGTCAGTACCCACATTTAACCACTCCATGTGGGCTCTCGTCTCCGGTGAGCACAGAGTATGCTCGAGTAGCGGCCGTATCTTGTGGAGTACCCGATCTGTAATTCAATAGATCTTGCATCCGACAAGGGTCCATCACCTTACGCGAGCTCCTAGGATCCTTCACCTGAGAAAACGCTCCAACACGAGTAGGTCGCTCATCACGCACCGTTTCGAGTAAAGTTGGGACTACCACTGACTTAGCGCTGGTGTGGTCCCTTCATACCGGAATCCCGATTAGGAGCTACATCCGTGCACCGTCTGAGATCTTGGCTTCATCGACTTCGCCTCGCTCCTACCCACTCGCCGACATGGACGTAATCGAGCCACTGCCATAGCTGGGCTACAGCCCATCGGTCGCTGCATCTACCGAGGCCAGACATTTGCCTAATCGGCCCTCATCATCAGCTATCCACGGCCGGGATCGTTCAAGTCCATCCCGTGTCATAGCACGAGATGAGCATTTCTAGGGCGCCCTGGCGTCGATCTCACCACCTGGACCACGCGGGTCCAACTGACATGCAGCACTAAGCGAGAAAAAGTCGGTGTCACGGCAAAGAAGGCGCTGGCTGACTTCGCCCTGGGCAATACCCATGGCGAAGCTCAGATTACCGCCACCATTTGATGACTTACACTTTGGGGGCGTCTTTCGGATGTGTCTCATATAAATGGCACCTGTTTTCTGGTCAGCCCCAGCCCTACATTGATTAACTCCAGGAACCATTCGACATCCATTGGCCTGGTCAGCTTCTCTTCATATATACCGACCCGGTACCGTTCTTTCTTCGCCTTCATATATTGCATTCACACCATCATGTTGTTTCCTTCATTAGCCGCATGGCTTTCATTTGGATCAGTTGCACTCGCTGGTCCTCTACGGGCAGAACCACTATCCGATGAGTTCCCAACTTTTGACCAGATTGTCAAGAGGCAAGATGGTGCTTGCACCAACACAGCACGGACACGAAACTGCTGGAGTAATGGCTACAGCATTGCCACCGACTTCGATGCCAAGTCTCCTCCGGATGGCACCACCGTGACTGTAAGTATATCCAAGAATTCCTGCTCGAATAGGTGCTGACATGTGACAGTACAACTTCGAGATCTCCAATGTTACCAGGGCCAATCCTGATGGAAGTGGTACTTCCAAGGAGATGATGCTCATCAATGGTCAATATCCTGGACCACTCGTACGAGCAAAGTGGGGTGACACAGTCATCATCAACGTCAAGAACAACCTCGAGCACAACGGAACCGGTATCCACTGGCACGGTATTAGACAGCTGAACTCCTGCCAGGACGACGGCGTCCCGGGAATCACCGAATGCCCGATCGCTCCTGGAAGAACCCGACAGTACAAGTTCAGGGCCACTCAGTTCGGTACAACATGGTACCACTCTCACTTCTCAGCCCAATATGGTGATGGTGTTGTCGGTACCATGATCATCGATGGACCAGCTACTGCCAACTACGACGTCGACCTGGGTACTCTCCCCATCACTGACTGGTACTACGTACCCGCTTTCACACTGAACGAAGTCGCCCAGCACTCTAAGATTGGACCCCCCTCGCCCGACAACATCCTCGTCAACGGCACACACATCAACGCCGCAAACGACAACGGGAAGTACGCCAGGATAAACGTCGTCAAAGGCAAGAAGTACCGCATCCGCCTCATCAACACAGCCGTAGACAGCACCTTCAGCGTGTCCATGGACGGCCACCCCTTCACAGTCCTGACCTCCGACTTCGTGCCCATCAAATCCTACGTCACCGACCAACTGACCCTGCAGATCGGTCAACGGTACGACGTAGTCATCACCGCCAACCAAACCGTCGACAACTACTGGTTCCGCGTCGTAACCGGCAGCTGTGGCAGCAACAAGATCGCGTCAGCCGGCAAGCCCGTCGGCGCGATCCTGCACTACGACGGCGCATCCAGCACTTCAAACCCCACCTTCAAGTCCTCCGTCACAATACGCACAGGCTGCGACGACGAGTCCTCATCCAACCTCATCCCCTTCGTCCCCAACACCGTGCCCACATCTGTAATGGGCGAGGTCCAAAACCACAAGATGAGCGTAGACTCGTTTGCCGACCCTGCGAAGGACAACCTTTTCCGGTGGTTAATCGACGGTACGCCCCACGTCGTGGACTGGAACAATCCTTCGCTTGAGACTGTGCTTGGAGGCTCCCGCAACATCGGTCCAAACGGCAACGTGTACACCATGGACAAAGAAGGCTGGTACATGTGGTACATCCAGTCGACCTCTAAGATCGCCCTTCCCCACCCCATCCATCTCCACGGCCACGACTACTACATCGTGGGCCGCGGCGCAGGTACCTGGGACGGATCCACCAACGGCCTCAATTTCAACAACCCGACGAGGCGTGACACTGCTTTGTTGCCTGCTGGCGGCTACATGCTCATTGCTTTCCCGGCTGATAACCCCGGCATGTGGATTATGCACTGGTAAGTCCTCGCTGTATGAAAGTGCATTTGAGACATATACTGACCTTTTACTTCTAGTCACATTGCATGGCATGCGAGCCAGGGACTCAGCCTCCAGTTTATGGAGCGCATGAGTGAGATTCAGGGTAAGCTGGGCGATACGAGTGTGTTGAAGCAGGGGTGTGATGAATGGGATTCTTATTGGGCGGAGGGAAGCGCGCCGGATGGGGATAGGCCGTACAATCAGACTGATTCTGGTATTTAGACGCGTTTCGCCTTGGGGAGTTACTTTTTGGGTCAATGTTTTGTTGCATGGCGTTTTTTTTTGGATCGGGTTAGAGGGCTCACGGGATGATTGGCTCCGTATCGAGGGTTCTTTGTATATAATGTATCTTACACTATTCTTCATTGATACTCTTCATATATGTTTCTTCTGCGATCAATGTGCTGTGGTCTACAACTCATCCTTGTCTTCGTGCGTTGTAACCTTCGTTCGTGCCTGTTCGATAAGTCCCTTTCGTACCATACTCGTAAGTACCTCGTACGCGACCTGCGCCGCTGCCATACCTGTCGTTTCTGCTGCGCCATCATACGCGGGACTGACTTCAACAATATCCGCACCGATAACATTCATGCCTTCAATACCTCTCAATATGCGGATGAGCTCACGCGTGGTCCATCCGCCTGGTTCGGGTGTGCCCGTGCCTGGTGCGAGTCCAGGATCAATCACATCGATATCGATGCTGAGGTAGACAGGCATTTCTGTGCCCACGCGGTTCATGATTGAGGTAATGACGCCCTTTACTCCGATTTCATCGATGTCGTCTGTTGCGATGCGAATCCAGCCTTGTTGCGAATCGTCGGTGTAGTCCTCTGGCTCGTCGCCCGACAGTCGTGTCCTCAGTCCCGCGTGTACACTCGAGTCGTTTGCGATCAGACCCTCAGTGGCTGCAATCCAAAACATGCTACCATGATTGAAGAACGACTGTGTAGAAGGATCTTCCTGGTCGATCCAAGCGGACGGGTACTTCGCCGGATGCCAGGTATCCAAGTGGGCGTCAAAGTGTACCACGGCAATCGGCTGCCCATATACATCTTTCAAGGCCCTCAGCGCCGGAAGTGCAATGCTGTGGTCTCCGCCAAGAGTCAGCAGCTTTGGCTTCTTGAGATACTGCACCCCGCTCTCCGTGCTCTTCTCCGTCGCAGGTCTTTTTCCCAGCTCGAGAAAGGCCTCGCTCATTTGTTTCAGCGCCAACGTGTTGTCGAAGGGCGTGATTGGTATGTCTCCGCAGTCTACGATCTTTGCCCATGACGTGTACGGGTTGAGGTTGGCTCGGGGATTGAAGCCTCGGAAGGATGTCTGTCGGCTTGAGCCGGCGCGGATTGCACGGGGTCCGAATCGAGCACCGGGTCGGTAGGAGACTGCTGTGTCGAAAGGCGCACCGAGGATGGCGATATCGTAAGTCGTCTCTGGGTGTGTCAAGCAGCGCGTATGCGGTAGGTGAGCGAAAGTTGAGATGCCAGAGAACCCCCACTATTCAATTGTCAGCTAATACTCAGATGCTGCTGGAACGATACTCACGTCTGTACCCCACTTCCTCTCCAATTCATCTAGTCGGTCTTGGGAGAAGGCCTGTTGGTCTTCGACGTGATGCGTTGCATGAGAAGAGACGCAAGCCGCACTTGCGACAACAGCTACCCAATTCCACCGCATGATGCCCGTATTGTCAGATTGCAAGTGTTGCAAAGACAAAGCCTCGAGCTGAAGTACATGTGGGCGGCGTGTAGGGCGGAGGATTATGTAAATCGCGTCTTATCGTGTGTCGATGTCATTCCGATCCCGCCCTCCGGCATTGCGGGGCGTCCCAGAAAGGCAGGTCCAGCCTGGCGTGCGCGCGGAGAACGTGAGTAAGTCGGCATTGAATTCGGGATTTGGTGGAGAAACCATATCGATGGATGGCACGAAGATGATGAGAGATGAGATGAGATGGAACACGAGTGGTGACGTAGTGGGCTTATCCCGTGAGAACGCGTCGTGCGCTAAGCCTGGATCCGCGACGCGCGACCTCAGGGTGCTCGAGCTCAACCACGACTATAGCTTCCTCGATTGACGTATTGCGCATCATTCTCGAGCTCTTTCCTTCTAATTACTACATCTACGAAACAATCAAGAGTTCTGCGCAAGTTTCAGCGCCATGCCTGAGGTCAGGACGCGTCCATTTCGCGCGCGCACGAAAGTTGCTGATATCACGTAGATCGCGGAAGTTGCGCGCATTGTCGGTTTCTTGAAGAAACATGCCGTTGGCAAGACGATTAAAAATGTCATGGCACAGGAAGATAATGTTCGTTTTTCCCTTCTTTCTGATGGAACGTCGACTCACAATACCCAGATCGTCTTTGGAAAAGTCGGGACGTCTGCATCCGCCTTCCAGGAGGCCTTGACCGGAAAAAAGATAGTAGACGCACGACAGCAGGGTAAATACTTCTGGCTGGTCATGGACTCGCCGCCACATCCTTTGATGCACTTTGGAATGGCAGGCTGGATGGTTCGTGACTTCTATACGGACTGCATATGAGACATATGCTGACTTTGTGTACCTGATTCAGAAATTCAGCAATGACGATTCAGCACATTATCGTCCGGCGAAACCTGAAGAGGCGGAATGGCCACCCAAGTACTGGAAGTTCATCCTGCAGTTGAAAGACTCCAAGAACGAGGTCGCCTTGGTAGACGCAAGACGGCTTGCTCGTGTAAGACTGGTGGATGCCGCTGCTGAAGACATGAGGAAGACTACACCACTGAAAGAGAACGGGCCAGATCCTGTAATCGACAAGGATATCCTCACGGTGGATTGGCTTAGCAAGAAGCTGCGGAGCAAGAAGGTACCCGTAAAAGCATTGCTCCTTGACCAAGCAAACGTGTCTGGCATAGGGAACTGGGTCGGTGACGAGGTCATGTACCAGGCTCGTCTACATCCCGAGCAGTACAGCAACACCTTCAGCGATGAGCAGATCAAACGACTGCACGATGCTATCATGTACGTTTGCGACACCGCCGTGGAAGCTAACGGAGATTCGGACGCCTTCCCCAAAGATTGGTTGATGAAGCACCGTTGGGGCAAGGGTAAGAAGGAAGCCCAGAAACTCCCCACCGGCGAGAAGATTACGTTCCTCAAGGTCGGTGGGCGAACTTCAGCCATTGTACCGAGTGTCCAGAAGAAGACGGCAGCTGTTGCTGGTGACGTGTCGGAGGGCGCGGACGAGGACGATGTCGAGGAAAATGCGAAACCTAAAAAGGGTGGCAAAAAGAAGGCCAAGGCTGTCAAGAAGGAGGAGGAAGAGGAAGAAGACGTAGAGGACGCGAAACCTAAGAAGGGTAGCAAGAGAAAGGCTCAGGCTACCAAAGAAGAGGAAGAAGATGCCGATGATGCTAAAGAGGAGGCACCGGCTAAGCCAAAGCGAGGACGTAAGAATGCGAAGGAGGTCAAGGCAGAGGTCAAAGAGGAGGACGTTGATGCTACGGAGGAGAAACTCCCAGTAAGAGCAAAGCGTGGCAGCAAGAAGGCGAAAGTAGACGTGGAAGCAAGCGAGGAAGAAGAGGTTGTTGACGCTGAAGAGACACAGCCGGTCAAGAAACGCAAGACTACTGCAAACGGTACCGCAAAGCAGAAGAAGGCTGCTACTGCTAAAGAAGAGGTCATCGGCGATGATGCGACTGCAAAAAGGCGATCAGGACGTCTGTCGAAGTAAAGCGCTGTTGGAGAGTACGTAGATCCAGAAGGCTTTTGCTGGGGTGTGTATAAATATTGTGTATTCTCATAGTCGACTCAATTGACTGGAGATACTTGTCCAAATACAAGTCTAAGGCAAGACGTTTAACGATACCTAGGTATCATGAGGCGGGGTGCGCACGTGCGTGACTTGGTCGAGGTGCGGGCGCTGTGGTCATAGCACTGGAACATCTGAAATTCAAGCTCCCCACACACACGTAGTAGTGCCACATTGAGACCACCAGCCACCATTCCCGCGGCTGCTTGTTCCACACCCATTGTCGCGATGATATACTGCATCGACTAAATCATCCTCCATCCACCCTAATCCCCCACGGTCCCGTCGCACGTGCGTCGACTCGCCAATTCCGATCGCAACTTGTTCGCACCGGAACCTCGTTGACGCTCCGCGCCTACCAACCACACGACCGCCGCGATGCCGCAACAACTGCCCAGCAAGGAGGCGACGCTCTTCCGCTCGCTCATCAAATTCTACGAGGGCAAGCTGTACAAGAAGGGTAGGCGCCAATTGCACGTGGACGACGACGGGCACGACCGCTGACCCCGCCAGGCCTCAAAGCTGCCGAGCAGATCTTGAAGAAATACCCCACCCATGGCGACACCCAGGCCATGAAGGCCCTGATCCTCAACTCCCAGGGCCAGGGCGACGACGCCTTCGCCCTCTGCAAGGAAGCCCTCCGCAACGACATGAAGTCGCACGTTTGCTGGCACGTCTACGGCCTATTATGGCGATCGGTCAAGAACTACCCCGAGGCAATCAAGTCGTACAAGATGGCCCTGCGCATAGAACCGCAATCGCTGAACATCCTCCGCGACCTCGCCCTTCTCCAGTGCCAAGTCCGCGACTACGACGGATACATTGAGAGCCGGCGGAAGATGATGCAGGAGCGCCCACAACTGCGCCAGAACTGGACGGCATTGGCAGTCGCTTACCATCTGTCAGGCAACTACGCCGAGGCCGAAAACATCCTCAAGACGTACGAAGAGACGCTCAAACAGCCCCCCGCCAAGTCGGACCTCGAGCACTCCGAAGCGACGCTCTACAAGAACACGATAATATACGAGTCGGGCGACGTGGAACGTGCGCTGAACCACTTGGAAGACGTGGTGCGCGTCAGTCTGGATCGCACCGCGGCGTTGGAACTCAAGGCGAAATACCTCCTCGAGTTGGGACGGAAAGAGGAGGCTGAGAAGGCATACAGGATTCTTCTGAGCAGGAACAGCGAGTACCGCGCATACTTCGACGGCTTGGAGAAGGCACTTGGCCTAGACCGGTCCAACGACGCCGATATCGAGAAGCTGAACGAGCTGTACCAGTCTTTCGCCAGCAAGAATCAGCGCAACGATGCTGCGAGGCGGATACCGTTGGACTTCCTTCAGGGCGAAGCTTTCAAGACACAGGCGGACGCCTATCTCCGGGGCAAGCTGAACAAGGGCGTGCCCTCGACCTTCCCCAACATCAAGTCGCTCTACCGCGACGAGGAAAAGAAGGCAGTCATCGAAGAGCTGGTCCTTGGCTATGCTTCCAGCAAACCGACGAGCGACGAGAGCAACGGCGACAACTCCGACCGTTTCGACGAGGCTGTGCTATACTTCCTGGCCCAGCATTACAACTACGTCCAAAGTCGCGACCTGGAGAAGGCCATGGAGTACATAGACAAGCTGCTCGAGAAGGACCCGAAATCGGTCGATTACAACCAGACAAAGGCTCGGATCTACAAACACATGGGCGACGTACAAAAGGCCGCAGAAATCCTCGACCAAGCACGAGAGCTGGAAAAGGGCGATCGATACATCAACACCAAGTGCGCCAAATACCAATTACGGAACAACGAGAACGAAACCGCGCTCAACACTATGAGTAAATTCACTCGCAACGAGACTGTGGGCGGACCTCTCGGTGATCTCCACGATATGCAGTGTATGTGGTATCTGCTTGAAGACGGCGAGGCATACTTGCGACAAGAGAAGCTCGGTCTCGCTCTCAAGCGCTTCACCGCCATTGCAGACATCTTCGATGTGTGGCATGAGGACCAGTTCGACTTCCACAGCTTCTCATTACGGAAGGGCCAGATCCGCGCTTACATCGACATGGTCAGATGGGAAGACCACCTCCGCGACCATCCTTTCTTCACTAGGGCAGCCACTCAGGCAGTCGAACTATACGTACGGCTAGCGGACAACCCAAAGCTATCGAGCTCGGACGAGCTTGACCTTGACAAACTGGATCCTACCGACCGCAAGAAAGCGCAAAAGAAGGCTAAGAAGGACAGGGAGATGGCCGAGAAGGCGGAGGCTGAGCGCAAAGCTGCGGCTGCCGCGAAGGCGACTGCCAAGGGCGATGACGGCGAGACAAAGAAGGAAGACCAAGATCCAAATGGCGAGAAGCTGCTCCAGACAAAGCAGCCTCTTGAGGACGCACTACGATTCTTGCAGCCCATGCTCGAGTTAGGCCCCAAGAACATTGGAGCTCAGAACGTGGGTTTCGAGGTCTATCTCCGACGAAGTAAGTCACTCAACAGCACATCCCATGCCATATGTATGCTAACAGTCATCCAGACAAGTATTTGCTCGCCCTGAAGTGTCTGCAGTCTGCACGGGAGATCGACCCAGAGAACCCCAAGCTGCACGAGCAGAGTGTTCGCTTCCGTCAAGCTAGTAAGTTACATACAGAATGCCTCGTCACGCTCATCGCTAATCTAGCAGTCTCCAAACCCGCTGAGCCCCTCTCATCTCAGGCCTCGGAGGTCATTAAGGAGTCCTTCACCACACCGCCTGCCGAAGCCGACCTCAAAGCCTACAACGATGAGTTCCTGAAGAAGCACTCGCAGAGCGCATCCCATCTGCAGTCCGGATACAACGTCCGATACATACTCGACAACAGCTCGAAATCCCAGAACGAGCAAGACCTACAGAAGACTTTGGAACTTTCGAGCATTACGATAGAAGAAGCTCAAGCCGGACTCGCGCTACTCAGTCAGTGGAAGAGCGAACAAAAGGTCAAGGACGACTACAGGGCGAAGGCCGCAGGTCGTTGGAGCTCTGCCACCGTATTTAAGAACTAAGACTTTCTTTTGGTTCGCACGGAACGCTTTTGAGTTGAACGACAGTATACGTGGCCATGAGTTTATGTACTACATCTAGTCCCAGCTTAGGTAGATGACGCGCAGCATATGCATTTGCACGGTGTCTGAAGCGCTACAACAAAAGCAATGAATAGAATCAGTATACGAATAGACATCATGAGCGGGTTTTCAAATACAGACACCAGACGGCGATCAACAAGACACCAGGCATTGCGTCACACGCAGGAGCTTCCGGAAAGTAGCTGTTTCCGAATGTTCCTTCGGCCAATCACAGGCCCCGCAGTACGAAAACTGCCCTTTGTGGCTAGCGTCAGGTCCCTGTGGGGAAGCGTCACAGCCGCACCTTACGAAACAATCGGTCTTGCTTTCGATGTCACCTGCACGCTTCAACAGCGTTCTGTGTATCGTGTCAGTAATTTTGCTGCCGTTTCTGCGACCTCAACGTGTCGTGGACCTATCTCAAGCCTCGGCGACTTACTGAGAAGACGCATCTTCTTCTACTTCTTTACGCCACCGTATACACCGTATTGGTACCGAGCTTCCCGGTCCGAAGTCATGGCTACGAGACGATCACACAACAAGACGAGGCTGGGATGCAAGGAGTGTAAGCGAAGACGTATTAAGGTGAGTTCTTCCCGCAGTTCTTTTATTGGTTCCCCATGCATACGGGTTGGTTATGCCCGTTTTGGTGCGTCTCGATCACGTTATTTACCCTGCGCCACTGGATAGCGGAGAACGTCTATCTGAGAGTTATGTCAACGGGCATCAAGTTCAAGTAATACTATGATTCATAGAACATCTTCTTAGGTTGTGGTAACACATAACCCGAGAAGCTCCCACACCCTCGCCCACTTAGGATGCCACGGAATCACTGCAACCCAGATCAATTGCCAAATGTCTGGTCTTCTATGATGCTAATCTGAATTCCAGTGCGACTGCAAGCACCCGTCATGTGCAAACTGCGACAAGAAAGGCGACACATGCAGCTTTCTCATGCTGGCCCCTTCGTCACGCCTCTCGACAACATCAACATCACCCGCATCAACACAACAGCACATGATATCACCATCACCGATACCAAGCACACCAGAAACGCAAAATACACCGTCATATTCGCCAACCAACCTCATCGCATTTAGCAATGAAGTAGCCCTCGCAACGCAGATGCCACGACAAACTGAGATCTTTCTGGACGATGTACCAATAGACTTTTCCACAAGCTTGACCGTCTCGCCTTCTCATGGGGACTATCAAGGAGGCTACTTCCCCGAGCTGACCATACCGCCTTATATCCGCTTAGACGATGCTTGGAAAAACATCCGAGAGCTACTTCCGCCATCACTACAAGAAGTCCTATGTCACTACGAGTTCACAACATCTCTCTCACTCGCGAACGATGACCCCGCAAAAGCAGCCTGGCAAACCTACGTCCCTGAGATGGCGCAAAATCACGACTTCCTAACGAACTGCGTACTTTCCGTCGCCTCATTACATCTCGGCCGACTCTACGACCGCAAAGAGGATAAGAGACGAATGAACGCATTAGCAGCAGCGCGCATGAATAAAGCTCTAGTGAGATATAGAACAGAGCTCGAAAACATAACGCAAAAGAACGCAGCAGCACTCTTTGCGAGTTCAACGTTTACAGCTGTATATCTCTTCCGCACCTCCTCGATAGACATCGAGAACCTCATCGCTTCGATACCCCCCAATACCACCGTCCCACCACCAGACATAGCCGACAAAATGCTCTCCTGCGCCCTGCGCACCATCTGGGGCCTCCGCGGCCCCCTCACCGTCCTGCTCTCAGGCTGGAACTGGGTCGTAGGAAGTGATCTCCACCCCGTCACAGCGCGAGAATGGTGGCCGCGAACCACCACGCCCGCGACCCCACGTGCCCTCAACGAAGACGCCCGTCTCGCCGCCATAGAAAACCTATGGAACCAAGAGAGCGAGACCGATCTAGAGACACAACACCGCGAATACCTCTCAGAAGCCCTCCTCTACCTCCGCCAAAGCTTCAATCTCATAAGTCAGTTAACATTGCCTGAACGCTACCCACCCATGACCGCAGTCCCCTACTCCATCGACGACACAACCATCTCCACGCTCACAGACCGCGGCGCAATCTTCGTCTGGGCAACACGCATACCCCGCGACTTCCTCGCTTTGGTCGAAGCCAAGAATCCACATGCGCTCGTTGTCCTGGCGCACTATGCTGTGCTGCCGGGCAGAGTGAGGAACGTGTGGTGGCTTGAGGGGTTGGGCGCGGATATCGTGACGGCGGTTGCGATGGTGCTGGGACGGGAGAAGTGGGGCTTGATTGAGTGGCCGGCGAGGGTTGTGGGATTGGAGTTGGGGAAGGGGGTTGTGGGTGAGAGGAGGAGGGGGAGGGGAGAGGGGGGGTCGTGGGAGATGTGTATGGATGTTATTTAGGTTGGTGGGGTGATGGAGATGAACTTGGGTGTTAGTATGAGGGATCTTGTATAGTATCTTGGAGCGGGATTATAGCTGGGTGGCGTCAAGTTTGTTGGAGCTTTCTATCTGTAAATCATTACCTTTAGATAATCGTTAAAATACAGTTTACACGTCCCTTGAGACGTCAAGACGAGTTATTTTAAAGAACCAGCAGAAACGAAGTGAGCGCATTTAACATATTAGTTCTCCCTTTGCACGAAGTAACAGCATCGAGGGATCTGTTCAGAGATCGACTCCATTCATCACTCGTGTGCAAATACACGCTGCGTAGGTGTTTCCATGTCACCTTCTCGTGAGGCAACCGGCCATATCTGGGTGAACATACGAACATGATTCCATCTACCATGTTGAAGCCTGTGCTATGTTGAATACCAACCAGAGAATACAGAAAATCGTATCATAACCACCTTACGGAACAATCTACCGTCACGACCAGCAGAGAAACACGATGGCTCCACGCAAACATATGCCTCCCTCACCCCCTCCCACCGAAAAGCCCATATACCGCAAACGGAACAAGACCCGAGTAACACGTTCCACGAACCCCATCTTCGAAACGAGATGATCATGCAACACCGCCCCAGCATCCATTCCCTTCTAGATTGCAACATACGCCTTGTTTTTCATTTCAATACAGAGATAATCATCTTACGCTCTCTACTGTCACTGTGGCCCTGTGGCGTACATTGCCCACCCGCCCAAGGCACGGGGAAAACTCTACCACCAACCTTGGAACTGCTTACTTCGCGTTCGAGAAACACGCCAGCATGTTCGTCTGAACGTGACTACTGCACGAAACACACGCCGCCCTGGACCCAACACTCCGGCCAGCCAGGCATGTGTACGTACGTACATATGCGAAACCCACGCCCACGCTGCAAGTCCTCATGGCGCAACAAACCGCGTCGAATCGAATCGAATCGCCCAACCTCGCCGTCCGTCCACGCGCTTCAGCCCCAAGAGCCAGGGGCGCGGGCCAAGGCAATGTGTACATACATTCATACATACATGTACGCTCTAACCTTGCCGTCCACACACATTCACGCCATCCATCTACCTGCACCGCGCCTCGGGCCAATCGCGCAAACACGCGCGCTCGTGCTCGTATCCAAAATGCAGGAAATGCAGGTGCAGTGGGCGAAACGAAGACCGTATCTGCGGCCAGGAAAGCAAAGCGAAGCGGGCAAAGTGTCAAGCCCCCAACTTACGCCAGACGGACTTGATCGTGTGGGCAGGCAGGCAGGCTGAGAAGCCAGATGCGCGATCGAGATCGCGGGTGAGGGAGTGGTGCGCCACGGATGCACAGCAGGTTTTTGAGGTGAGTGAAGAAGGAAAGAAGGCAGATGGAGATCTAGATGCGAGGATAGCGAGTTGGTGGGATGTGTGGTGGGTGAATGAGGCGCTGGGGGTATATGTCAGGTGGATTGATAGCATTAGCGACCGACTTATCACGTTTGTGCTATGTTGAGTTATGTCATGGGCCGGGTCCACGCTGTGCATCTCGCGTTCGTAGGAATATACGACGACGACGTGGGCGTGGGGCGTGTGCATGGCGAAATCTCCTCATGCTACCATCCTTCCTTCCTTTCTTCCTTGAGACGAGACGAGACGAAACGGAGAAGTTCCCTCACGCCACGCCACGCAGCTCGAAAGCAGGTTGGCGAGGACGGCTAAAGTGACAGACGGGCGACGTTATTCGCTGAAAGATCCCGGTCGGCGGCCCGGCGTCGTAACGCTTGACCGGTAGATCTTGTGGCACAGCTTCCCATCCACGCATATGCATCTCGGCTGCATCATTGATTCGCTTGCCTGTCGCACACGTCGCAGATACAATTGGAAGGGCAGAATCGGGCGTTAGGCCATGAGGGGTATATTATGCGGTCGCTAAAGGGTATACAGATTGTTGGATATTGGAACATGTGTGTTGATGATGTGCGGCAAATGCCGTCGACGACGCGCACCAACCTTCTAGAAATGCGAAGACGAGAGAGCAATGGAACGAGGGGTTTCGGATTCATCACGCTCCGAAACCGAGGCCATGGACAGTCTCGTCGTCTCCAAGTGCAAGCCGCACTTCGTCTTCACCAACGCCAAGCCGGACACGGCCTACTCGCTCGCCATGTCGGGCCTCTACGCCTATAATGCCTGCTTCTGCGAGCTCGGTGGCTGCGAGTGCGAGGCCGAGTGCTCTTGCTGCCTTGTTGTTCGTTTCCTTCAAGCCAAGATTAGTAGCAACGTCTCTATGCTTCGACGGCGTAGAAGGCTGCATTGCTGCGCCGTTCATCATTTCGCTTCTGTCGTCCTTCTCAGGGGCGAGAATGTAATCGTGCACAGGCAGTAACTGACTCATGAGCCCCAACCGTTTGGCTTCATCGACAACGTCTCCAAGGATCGCTTCGCCAATGCCCGACCTGCGGATCCTTGCCAAGAGGGCCGCAAGGAACACCTTGGACGCCAACGGTAGAGCCCGCAGCGCCTGTTGCAGGGGGCTACTCGTAGCCTCGTTGATTGCCTGTTTGATCGTCGCCATAGTAACTATACCTTTCCGCCCCGCCCGATCTTTGGACCGATGATCCGGATCTCCGGTACCTTTATTTGACCGAGAGTCTTGGAGCTGCTTTGCTTTGTTACCCCGACCGGTCCTACTCGGAGTACCTGGCTGCGCCTCATCGTCCCGGTCCTGCGATGTCGTTTCCGCTTCGGCGATTTCCACGGCTCGTCTGCAGATGTCTAACGCGCGTCGCGCATCACCGCTGACAGCTGCTACCTTGCGTGCAGCAAACTGAACGGCGTCAGGGTGCACAATATTGCCAGGTACACCTTCGAGCCGGGACTGGATAATTTGCATCAGTTGGTCATGTGTATAGCCTGGGAAAGTGATGCGCGTTAAGCCTAGAAGATGTGTGTTAGCCTCTCGCCAGGAAAATAACGGGCGTACCCGGCGATACAAGTCGCACCGATAACATCAAATTGATACGCAGATCGTTGGGAGACCTCGTCGTCTCCCTCTGATATTGTAGCATATTGAGGAGGGATCGAAACGCCAAACGCGTGGGGCGCGTTCCTGAAGGATCGCTATGCTAGCTGGGACATACCTAGGCGACTGCTGATCTTATTGCTCAACGTTCTCTCTGGCAGATCCATAGTGTTCGCTACGGCGAGGACAATTAACCTGCTGTGCCGCAGGCCAGGCCAGTTGAAGAAGTTGTACATGACAGACTGGTTCTTGGTGACGAGCTGGTCGAGCTCGTCCATGAGGACCACGCAGGGAACCCTGCGCGGGCTGGGAGTGGAGAATTCGCGTTCCAGTAGCTCCAGTGCATGTGACGGACTCACTCGGTCGCCGCGCAGTGCCTGCCAGAGCAGCGAGTATGATTGGTGGGGATCCGTGACCTTCATGCCATTGATCTCAACAAATATGAAATCATCCAACTCTTCGGCTTGGACTGAGGCTTGCAGTTGGGCGACGACCTCTCGCACAGTTGCCGTTTTGCCTGTGCCAGGTGTGCCCGAGATGTAGATGCATGAGCCCGAGCCGTCCGTAATGGCCGCGTCCAAATGACTATACACGGTGGAGAACTCTTCCTCACGACAAGGGAGTGCGGCAGGTACCGAGGAAACATGGAGTTGATTCCGCGCGATCTGGAATGGTGAGTTTAGGGCCGAAGGGTCAAGTACACGCGTGCCAAGCGGTGTGAACTCCAATTGCTTCTTGATGACTATCCTCTTGTGCGTTGGAGTAAGGAATTTGCGCGCAGCCGGGCTTTTCCTAGTCGATGTGGGGGTGGTCGCTTCATTAATTTTCCGGCGCTTCCGTGGAGTCTTTGGCAAGTCATCATCGTCCGAGTCAGGGATCACGAACTGGTCCAAGTCGGGCTGCTGATGTTTCTTAGGACGACCGGCAGTTCTCCTAGTGGCCTTTGTCTGAGCCTCCACAAGATCGACCAGCGATCGGATGTCCTTGGCATCGCTGTATACGTCCTCCCATTTGAATTCTGGTGTATATGTGGTCGTGCGCGTGTTGCAGCCTCTCCGGCACACGAAGACCTTGCCATGGTCTTTCGAGGTCTTCTTGACGCCTGCCGGATACAGCTCCTGGAAGCGTTCCAACGAGTATACCTTGGCAGTGCCGTTGATCGAGGCTAGCGGGTTGTCGTCGAATGCGGCAGATATGTAGAGTTCGTTCTATTGAATGTCAGAGGCATAATTTCGCAAAAGGCCGACGGACTTACGGGAAGAAAATCGGAACGCTTTTTGCTCTGGTTGCGAATTTCCTTCTCAGAGGAGAACCAGAGAAACTTGGCCATCTTCTCGTCCTCGTCCGGGTCCTCGTGGAAGTCGCAGATGATGCCGACCCATGCCTGGTTGCCCTCTGCCTTGAGCAGCACGGCATCTCCCACTTTGCACTTGAAGCTGCCCATGCGCGCACCGACTATGCGCTTTGCTGGCGGTGTAGGCGCAGCCTTTCTCTTTCTTGGCGAGGCAGTCTGCTCAGGCTGCGCATCGTCGATGCCATTGTTGTCGTAGATCCATTCCCAGGGGTGGTCTTCGTAGCCAAGCTCGTCGTCGGAGTCTTCGCGGAATACTGCGCCGCCTGCGAGATACTGTCGCGCCTTGTCTACACGGGAGCGCTTGATGGGAGCCATGAAAGGGGGTGGTTGTGGTCGCAATTGGGTTTTTGTCGCTGACGTTGGCCACGCGGGAGTGGAAGGCACGACGCGTCGCGACAGGCTTGGCGGAGCGCGCGCGGAAAGAGCTATGATCTCACCGCTCGGGTCACTTTCTTCGCGCAGTCACGACATGCGACGCATCACCACTGCACACTTCACGCTCATGTCGCATTAATCGCACCATCTCACAGTCGTTTGCATGTCAAAATATGGTAGAGTGGATAAGGATATTCATTGCTGTATGATCCAACCACAGGCTCGCACTGGCACTGGGGCTACGTATCATGGCGAGCTTCGTCCCAGTCATAATAGAACAGTCTCTGTGAAGAGATGGGAAACGCCAAACTCCAAATCTCCGTGGTCAAGCGAGGGACCTTTGCTAACACGACCAATCGCTGAAATGCAAAACAAGAAAACTATAAACACAGAAGAAAGAGACTGCGTCTCGAGAGAAGAGAAGTCAAGGCCCGCGCACCACCGCCGCCTGCTCACATGGAGTAGAGAAGCGGCAGCGGAGGTGTGCGGGGCATGGAGTTGGGCGTCGTCGGGTAGTCGAAAGACAGTGTCTTCTACCGGCGGCGGTCAGCGGTGGCTCGTCGAGGCAGCAGCGGCGAGTGCAAGAGTTGGACGTTCATGCGTAGTAGGGCTGGCGAGTGGGGAGCCTTACTGAGTCTGCGTACGAATGTGGTGGTTGGATCTCGTTTCCGCAAATGGCCGCGTAGCCGACGCCGAAAGGGCTCATCTCTTCGTCGCCGTAGTACTCGTTCTTCATGCTGGGCACCAGGCTAGGCAGGCCAGTGGAGTAGGCGGACGAGTGGGGTGGCGGCAGGTAGGTGTAGCTTGGCATCTCCGGTGTGAGGGTGGTCGGTATTGTGTGGTAGGGCGAAGTGGAGTACGGCATCGAGTAGGCGACTGCATCTGGCGCTGGGTAGGCCGACGAATACGACGCTACGGAGAAGGGAGGTGGGCTGGTGGAAAGCTGGCGCGTGTACTGATGCGAGAACATGCCCCGATCCTCGGCAGGCGGGGTGGTGTACGAGGATTCCGAAGACGACGGAGAGGGAAACTCCTGGCGCGGGGACCGCTGTGGTGGCTGCAGCTCGACAGGCTTCTGCTCAGGTGAAGCTGAGCTCGAGGCAGCACGACGCTCCTGCAACCGGATTAGTATGGCGTTCCGAGCAGTACGAGGGTTGGTAGCACAAGAACTTACAAGGTCTTCGAGCCTCTTCTTGAGCTTCTTGCGGTAGTTGCGCTGGGCAATGCGGTTCTGTATCCGCCTGCGCTCAGCAAGATCGGAGATCTTGGTCCAGTCCTCGTTGGGGTTGGCCGAAGCCGAGAAGGCTGAGGAGGTGCCCGAGTATCTGGTGGTAGTGGGCGCCGGCTGGGCATATGGGTAGGCAGCGTGTCGGTGCATGGTGATGTTGGATGTGGGGAGCATTTGCAGGTGAAGGAATGAGGAGGTTGTTATCAGTGGGATGAGAGAGGCTCAGTCTGGCAGTCGGGGATGACAGTATATTTATCTCGCCGTCCATGTTGCGTCCGCAGTCGTTCTTGTGGAGCACAGACTGGCTAGTGTTGGTCCCCAGCTTCAGGCCTCTCGCATGCACCCTGGGCTACGCGATGGCCGCTTGAGCATTTCTCAATTTGGTACGATTTGGAGCAACCCTGGCCGGTGTACTTTGACCGACTGCGGTCTTGTAAATTTAGTATGGGCGCTAGCGCAGCATGGCAGCGGGCCAGTGAGGGACGGGCAGACAGGCAGCTGAGGGCACGGAAGCGTCGGGCGCTGGTGTATTGAAACCAAAGCTCCCTAGCGGAGAGCGGTGTCGTCGTCCCATGTCGTCGCGGCGGTTCCCTGTCGCGTCCCCACCAACCCTGCTACCCTGGCTCCTGGCGCAGTGCACATCACAGACAGCCCTATGACCCTGGGGCCTGTCCAAGTCGCGGTCGGGGCGTCACTGAACCTCGCGGCGCCGGGTCTGTCATTATCTCCGTCCCTGCGTGCGGCGTGCGTATGCCCTCCCGCATGCGTCGACGTGTTGCGAGCGTCGCTATCATCAATCACGCCTCGGCTCTCGTCCGAGCCTGCGAGCTGCGAGGGTGAATGGGGCGTCCAGCCTCCACAGCGCCGCCCGCACATGGGGGCCGAAAGGCGACGAACGCAAACGTCTTGCTGAAGGTCTGCTGCGTGGGTAAATTGCGCCTTGACCGGCTCACACCAGATCATCACACTCGTCCAGCCCCCGCCGCCATTGGCCAACGCCCGCGGCCTCGTCGTGCATGCGCAACCTCTCGACGGCATGCCACACCGCGACACCTCGACGTCGCCGTTCACTAGCCTTCCGACCCCTCCGACTGCTGTCCTGCTACTCCCGACCTCAACTCCGTCCCTCCGCCGTTGCGCGTGGGAATCAGGAAGCCTGCTAAATGGAGACCATATCCTGCTTCCAGCTACCGTCGATGCATTTAGCTGCTTTGTCACGCCGTGCCTAAGTAAAGTACGCTGCCGCAACAGCGCCACCACTCAAAGAGCCCCAAAGGCCCCTTCAGACGAGCGTCGCATTCCACCAGCCCTACGCACTGTCCCATGTTCTTCCGCAGCCGCATCAGCACCTTACTGCAGTGTCGGTGAGGTCTGAGCCAAAAGGCGCATAGCGGCAGTCAGCCCAAAGCTTAGCCATGCCATGTTTCCACCAACGACACTGGAGAAGCCAATCATCATGGGAAATGTGCATCTAGAAACACTGCCAGACACGCCCTGAGCCCATTTGCTGTTGGCAGATTGCTCTGTTAGTGTCTTGTTGCCGTTGTTACAACGGCACGCCCTACGCCTGGCGGTCGAGCCTTGTCGGCTTCACGCCTTCTGTAGCTGCGCCTTCACTGAGCCGCCTATGTGACACGTCCCAGAATATCTTCGATCAGGTAAGGTACAGTTTCAAGACCGCCTTTTCTTGCCTATCGCCCTGATGTCGTTCCTGAAATTTTGACAAATGTCTGGTACTACCTCCTGCTTCTACTCGACATCTGCAGCCACTCTCTCATCAACCACTGCCATATATGGCCTGGGCGAGCCTACTGCAGAGTTTATCTCGTCCAATTGTGCGTGGCGGCTGTAAAGAAACCACCGGTCGTTTCAAAGCTTGGTGGCGCGCTAGCTGCTCAGATCTAAAGGTACACCGTCCCGTTGGTCCTAGAGCCTGCAGTTGGTAAATAACGACTATCCTCTGCTTGCACTGAATTAGTCCGCACACGCGATGTGGTTGGTGTTATCAATGGTACTACCATTGCATGAAGCATCGAGATTGCGGGGGCCGATCAACGGGGAAGGAGCAGCGAACCGTGTGTACGTTGGTGATCCAGGACTGAGACACACACGCGTTGGCACGCTCGCGCTACTCATAAAAGAGGGAAAAGGGCAGATCGCTATGCCACGTGTGTCGAGACCTCAACCTCAGCTATCGACTATCGCAACCCAGCTGCTCTCCAGGGCTACTCGCTTCGACGTCGGGTTTCCATATGAGTGGGGCCTCAAGTCTGTCTAGACGTTTGTGGAGCTCTTCGCCTCAGACATCGCAGCTTATGTCCCCTCGCTTGAGAGACATTCCCCACTCCGCTGTCTGTATTCAACTACAACGCTCAATTAACAGCGTCCAGATAATGGCAAGGGGTATGCTTGTCGGCAATGCCACACCAACTGTAACTGTGTAACGTGGCGTGGGAGACAATTGCATTGTCTATTCTGCTCTCTCATTGGAGATGTCTCAACGAGCTAGATGATACCTTGTCGACTCTGCGGCGCAAGTTGGTGGGATATGCAGACGGTACCTTTTACCCCGACCCCGCGTCAGCAATTCAAACCCAGAACGCAGGCTAACGGGGCCGTTGGCTGCTGCAGTTGTCCACCTACGGCAACACCTGGGCTGAACAAGCCTCTGCGGCAGGAATCAGAGTCCCACGGCCGTGGCACCAGGAGACTCTTCTTTCCTATAGGCCCTTCTTGATGTCTATCAATGTCCCGACAACTCTTATTCTTTGACCCGTTGCTTCATGTAGGAAGTATCCATGGCCAAGAAGAAAGCTATAAGCAGCTGAGGCGTTGTATCGCGGTATCAGTGGCTCATCTGCTTCGGAATGTCTCCTTGCCCAGCATGGCTGTGTTACGCCTGGTTGGCGGAGATCAACGAAGACGAATCAGTGTTTCGCAGTCCAGCGAACGTCAAAGAAGCTAGCTAGGTGTGAATTACGCGACATCTTCTTTTGACCCCATCTACCGAGTTGGCCTGTCGCTGTAGCGTAGAGTCAAATGTTTCACACCGTTTGGAGCACCGCTATGTTGCGGTGACAGAGAGCTCACCGCAGAGATGCCGCCGGCACCCAAATTGCGCGGTGCATCGCCAAGTTCGTGATCGGTCCGTGGTGGCTGAAAAGTATACACCCTATGCGGATGCTGAAGTCGTGTAAAAGCGACACAGAAGGTGAGGTTGTTCCGACGGTGAGTCTGTAAGGCGGGAGGACCCATATGTTTCCCAGAGCGGCTAGCGGCAGCTGGGGGTCCCTGCCACCGGTTCTTGTCGCGTCCTCTGAGTGGCTGGACGAGTAGCAGCACGAATCAACTTCCCCTCCAGGGCACTGGGCGACCGTTCCTTCGGGCGTTCCGTGCAAATCTCACCGCTGTACGCGATACATGCTGGGGAGAGGGACGCCGCGAGAGGTCATGTGATCTCGTCCAGCCCTTATCACCGGGTTCACTATCAACATGCTTTGAATCCTTGGTACATTGCCGTCATCGGCCGGGTGTATGCCCAAGAGGGGCATCGAGTTAGTCGTGCTACGGCGACCGCGAGATCGCCTACATGAGCACAATATCCCATACCAAAACACACTAACCAGTCAATCGCAGTACACGCCTATCGTTCTATTCTCCCACCTTCGCATTGTCTAATAACGCTGTTCGAGAGGCAGCCGCCGTGCTAATGCCGTTCCTTCCATATTTATCGTCAAAAACAATGCAACTTTGGAAGCGACTAACGCGCTAATTCATCGACAGAGGGGCACGGCCTATAATTAGCGGCCGCTGTGCCAAGTCGAGCCAGCCTTCTGATGACAGTAACTCTACCACCCTCCTTCGCAGCCCTACAGCCCTACGACGCACACAAGTCAGCACCCGAAACACCATCATTGGTCCAGCAACGATGCGACACAGGTACCCCTCCTCGTGTCCCCACTGTCATTCATTTGGTCGTGCGCTGTAGCACCCGAGCGAAGACCTGTGATAACTGCCGCTCATATACTACACCGAAACTTAGTGAGGGGTTTTCTGTATACATCCGTGTATGGGACCACCTCGTACAGTATTAAGCTCACCGGTTGCAGGGCGTAACCGATAGCAGGGAACGACCAGTGTGGTGGGAAAGCCTGCCGCCGCTCTTTCCACACGTCGCTGAATTCACTGAGCATCATTTCCAAATATCCCCACGGACCAGAACACGGATACCGCATTTGTCGCGTATTGCGTAGAATCGAGCCTGTTCGCTTAGAGGGTTCATGTATACCCAAGCGCCCGTTATTATCCAGCGCCCCTTCACCGATGACGATTGGTCGCCTTGCACACGGACGGTGTCGCCAGCGCGGTGCCTCCGCATGGGGCGTCAGACCTCGTGGCAGACTGGCAATAGAAGGTCTCGGCCTTTGCGCTTTTGTAAAGCAACGTGTGCAATCACAACCCGCGCTCGCTTCCGTCATCATGCAGCTCAAGGCAGACAGATTTCCCACGCCCAGAGAGTGGAGGGTCGCTATCAGCCGCAGCATGCAGTCTCAGGTTGGTGGTCGAAACGAACAGTCATTCATGGACTAGTGTCATCTCGACTCTCTTCGACTCATTTTCACAACAGTAGCGCTTCCAGCGCCAGAAAGCCGCGAAGCGACGCTTGATGGCGTTCCTGTGCCAAGAAGGAGACTTGCCTTTCCTGACCGTTCAGCCGTTCTCGCGGGAACGGTAAGATCCCTGAAAGAATCCTTCGACGTCCCTGTTCAGGCCCGTATTGCGAGTCGATCTTCGAAGCGCTCGGGCGTAACTGCTGTGCCGCAGGCAAAATCAAACCAAATATCAAGAGCAAGATTAGCATAATGCGCACGACTCATTATATTTCTGGCTCGAACGCACATGTTACATTATTCAGCTCACAATTCTTGGAAGAGCGACTTTTTCACTACGTGCGTCTCCTGAGCAAATGCAAGATCGAACATGCCGACGAATTACACTCCTCGCTGTGAGGTGGCTTGCGTCTGCGGTGGAAATATTTCCGTTTCGAGCGAGTATGCCGTGGTGTAGACTTGTCCATAAGCCGTCCTATCATGACCACACGGACATCCGCTTCTCGAACGGCCTGCAAGTACACCATCATCGGACTTTGGCAATGCTGCAACAGACCCAACCCAGAGGCCTCTCTAGGAACCGAGTCAGACACGCAAACTATCAAACGATGGATTCTCCACTAGACAGGTCCAGAATGCTGATTCATGTATGATGTGCACAAATGCATCAAGATCGTCTTGAATGACTCCTCTTTCGAAGGAGCGACCTAGGCATCATCGCACATCGGAATGCGCGGACTCGGAGTTGCAACGCGAAGCCGACCCGAAAGTGCCGTGCCGCTCGACATGCTTCAAACAGGTAAATGGCGCGACAGGATACAATTGGACGCCACTCAAAGCCTGTAAGTAACACAGCGATTTCGTAAGTACCTGACTTCATTACTCAGCCCGTGCTGCATCGGAGGTGGTTGCTGCTTGCTTCTGCAGTACTTCTGGAACGCGCATGGTGGGGACAGTGATAGGGCTGAGGAGGACAGCTGACTGAACGAGGCTGTATTTGGTGCGTGAATACAAAGCAGTCAGCCGTGAAAATGGTGATAGAAAGGTCGCTCAGCGTCGCTGCTGCATACACATTAGGCATGAAGCACACCCTCTCTCTTCGCGACAAACATCATGGGGTTGTTGCCTGTTTGCAACGCCTTCCATCACACGGCGAACTTCCAATGCACATGCGGTGCGCAAGCACATGTACCGTGTGGGACGCTGTACAGCACTTTCCCACGCATTACACACGCGAAAGCCAGTTTAGGTCACCGCTGCCACGTTAAGTCCGCATCGCGATCGGTCAGTCTTTTGACCTCCGCCTTCGTCCGTTGAAGCATCGCGATATTGATTTGAGTGTCAAAGGGCGCGCAGCCGTACAACCCTGCACCGTCGATCTTCTGCGCAACAACCTGTTATTCACGACATGCAGGGTGACTGCAAAGAATGCGGGTATTCGAAAAGCGTAAACACACACAAGGATAGTTTCCATTCTGTTTCCTTGCATCAACTACTGCTTCTAGCAAGTCAGCGAGTACGCCTACGCCGTCGGACACTAGAACCTCGCCGATCTCTGAATAATCATCATCCCACCATCTACCCCGCGGTCCCCCAGACGGGATCATACAGCCCCGAACCATTGGATCATCCGGTGCTCGTCACCCGCTTGAGCCATAAACAGACTCGCCCTTCCATGAATTGATATTCCATCCTCCATTAGCAGTCCTTCAATCAAGCCAATTTTTCAGCTACCGGTCAGGCTGCCTGCCGATGCAACCCTACCTACGCGTCTGCGGCGTAACCATATCAATATGAGCCAACTGAAATAACTTTGAGAGCGCAGCCAACTAGACTGCTCGTACGCAGCGAGTTTACTTCGCAAGCGTGAGGAGCAGCAGGGCGAGAGATGTGACGCAAGTAGGTCTCAAGCAATCCTACGTGCGACAGCAACTTGCCTGATGCGGAAGCATGTTGCGAAGCCTGCGCCTCGTGGGATTCAGCCTCTAGTGGGGCTGCGCGACTCTGCCCAGTGACGCATTCCACATATCATGGATATCTCGAATTTGAAATGATACAAGAGTCTCCACATGCACTACAACTGCACACAACTGCACATCTGGGAGTAGTTCAAGAAGCATGCGGATCACTCGGTACGCAAACCGCGCCACGACGCCTCGCGACAGCTTCGACGGAGTGCAATTCGCTGCTCGGCATACCGGATGCGATCTAGTAATCCCACGATAACAAGCGGGCACTCGGTGACCGGTTTTTCGTCACGTGCAGAGCGCGAGATGCCACGGCACGGAGTCAACTCCGGCGCGGCTGTGTGGAAAGCACCATGAGAGGCTGGTGTGAAACGGACAGTGGCACAAGCATCCTTCACGGGTTCAACCGTGTCTCGTCTGTTGCTCTCGTCTGCAATGCTATTCCGGGACCCATACCAGCAGGCAGCCATTTGGCAAGGCCACCAGCTACGCCTGAGCCTTTTTGCATACGATAATTACAAGCGCAGAGTTTGTATCGCCCCGTCACGCTCTGCGACACGTATCGTTGCTCGCAAAACATACGTTCAGGTTGGCCGTTGAAACGTCCGCGCCACTTAGTCGCGTACAGGGCAGGCGTCGCACTGTCTCGCATGCCATACTCGGGTTCGTGCACCGCCCACGAGGATCGTTACGAAAAGTATGCCTCCCTCGACCTTTGTCAGCAAGCGCATGGCTCGCTTGACGTGACTGTTCCGCAGAAACTGTCTAATACTAGAGCTTTGACACCTGGGCAGGATGTTTTAGCGCCGGTAACTATCGCAAGCCGCTAAGCACTTTGTCCATCCTTTGGGCGGTCCCCAACGGTCGTTCTGTCGGTAATAACGCCCTTCTAACTCCACCGCCGTTGATCTTGGATTCGAGCGATTAAGTTTGATTTGCGAATCGAATATCGTACAACGCTCCGTAGCGTTGACACAGACCCCGATGCCGAAGAATTCCAAGGACCATCGACAAGACAGCCCCATCTAGTACCTGTCGATTCAGCCTTGCGTTCAATTCACACACTAGTTTGCCCAGCGGATTTCACATGTAAACGAACCAACGAATAACGTTCCATTAGCGGCAAAGAGGCGAGTACGAAGCCGCCTAAACGCTTTCAGGATAATGCAGAGAAGAAGGATTGACCGCAACGCTTCCCTAAAGGGGTAAAGTTTCAAAATTCCCGTGCGAGCCCGAAGCAGAGGGTCTCGGCGATTTGTGACACCTCTCGCACTTCGCTGCTGCCCGGAGGACGGGTTGAGACGGCCTTTTACATCCGAGCACGAGACGATTCCTCCGTCACACTGTATTTGCAGCGGAAGTATAGGGTTCCAGGAGCATGATCCTTCCTGTGAAGGGGCCATGCATGGAGAGCATTTGCAATCAAATCAAATCACGTCATATCTTGCTCACGTTACTGCCCTGGTGGACAGTTGTATCTGATACCCCGGATTTCCCACGTTGTATATGTCAGCACCCAATTCTCCAGGGTCAACTCCACCGGCGGTTGCTCGCGCAAGGGCTTACTGATCTGACAACCGTTCGCGCGCTGTAGGGCTGAAGGAGAATTTACCCTCCACGCGGGGTGTAAGAAGTAGGCGTCTGACATGTATTCCACACCGTCTTCGTCGCATTCATCCTCATGCTGCTACACCGTCAATCTCGAAAGCAGAAAGACGACGCGTCGCATCGCGTCATGAGCGCCCTCTCCTCGCCCGTCCGGTGCGGCGGCGGAAGCTTCGGAAACCCGTGCCCACGATGCCATCCTTGTCCAGACCTTCAGATTGACAAAGAGCGCACGCGGCCAAACCCCCTGCCCCAGCTTCCGCGAACCCCCTATAGCACAAGAAACCTGACGACGATATATTCGTGAGTCGGCCCAATGTAAAAACCCGTATCCCGCCTTCGTGTACTAATCCGTACAGGATTGCGAAGGCGGAACAAAGAAATCCGTGTCACCAGTATTCCCGTTTTCTGGTAAATGAGGTGTATCCGTACCAACGATGCGCCCAGCCCGATGAAAGGCGAAAATCCATGTGCCGTTGAGCCCTGCAGCTGTCCGGCATTTTCCATTCGACAGGTTTGCGTGCGCATCACTTCCACGATCACGTTGGTGAGTCGAGTCAGGGACTTTTGAGGTGAGGGAGAGCCGAGCCAGACCAGGACATCTAGCAAACCAACAGGACAGAACCAGATCCTAGCCACGGTCACCCATGCATCGCGACATTCGCCCCGAATACACAGTTCTCGCACCGATTAAACCACCACCAAGCACCAACTGCCAACGTAGTCCTGCGCACACCGTTCAGAAAGTCCGGCAGATGATTGTTGGTCCTTTTCCCTTTTTTCCACACCGGACGCGTAACAGGTTGAGTACCGAGCGCTGGTGGGCGGCTAGGTCGATCACACGCCCAGTGCATGCCACCTGTTTACTAAGTTTCTGGTCTGCCCCATCTAAGATGGGAATAGAACCGTTGGGCTGAATTTAACGATGATTACGATTCAACCTCAGATTTGGTTTCGATGACAGCGGGCGATTGTAGGGCTGAAAAATGAGGGACTCGAGCATGGCGATCGATACAGGTATTGCGCGCGTCCCCCTTCGTGTGGGGGCTGGGCTGCGAAAGGGGGTGGGGAGCAAGCGAACCGACCAACTGGAGAGTTTCTGGGGGAGATTTGTGGTGTTTTTGGCTGGATTCGGAGACTTTTCCTTACTGTTGGTAAATTGGCAGGTGCGTGGCGGTTAGGGAAGTTGGGTGCTAGCTTGACTACACCGTCTGTATGCGGTTGTCGCGTGAAGATCTGTGTGTATTATAGTTCTGTTGGAGGTGAGTTGGGGTAAAGCATCGCATTGTTGTTTTGGGTCAAAGGGGAATGGCGCGCTTTAACGGCGATTGAAGGTTTGATCGAATCCGGGTTGACGTTTTCGCTTGTCGGCTCGCTTCAGTTGTCCCCTTCGTTTACCCTGGGACGACTGATCACGATGGCGTCTTGCTGAATCATGCTTCACTTCATCTAACGTTGTTCGTGGATGAAGCGCATGGTCTGCTTGTTCCAAAGTATAGTTTGAAGAGTAATTACAATGCGTTGGTCGAGTGCGACTCGTAGGATTCAATACGCCAGAGCTACCCAACGCCCAACGTCGCCTCACAGTTTGACAGCAAACTATCGAAGGTTACAACCTAGATTTCCGCTCCGGTAAATCTACCGACAGTCTAATACTTCTATCGCTTCTCTGACAGGAAATTCATCATGTAGGCCAAGGTAATTCCTGGCTGCCCACTTGCTTCTTTCGTGTTGGCTATCAAGCTGGACAGCCAAAGGCTATACATCAATGCTTGTGTATGTCAAGGCATCCCAGGAACTACAACAGGTGGCGCATTTAGGTCTCAGAGACACGTAGAACACAATCAGCACCAGGAGGACCCCTCTACGTAGCCCCATTCCCCAACCAAACTCACTTTCCACCTCAACAGCACAAGAAGCCATCTTTACAGTCCAAGCATACACCTAATCAATTCCCCAAATCATCCGTTCTATCTGATATAATGAAGCGTGCCAACCGCCGCATCTCAGACCACAGACCAAATCTCCGGACTCAACCCTCTTCTCGGGACACACAACAATGCACGCAGAGTCAAACCCCGTGTCGCTTGATTGGCTCGATCGCCTACCCTTTTAACCAACACATTAACCAGCATTCCTTTGCACGTGTATCACCCGCAACGTAGAACATGACGAATGTCATGGGCGGAAAGGTCATGGTTTGTGGACCCTTACGCCCCAGCGTCTATGCAGCCACAATGGGGCTAGCTGCGCCTTGGCCGTAGCGTACAGCCCTGAAGGTGTTTTTGAGATCAGCGTAATGAGCCCCATGGTGCAGGCATGGAGTGAATGTAGAGTGCGGGTGATGCATGTCGAGAGGGCGACGATGATTGATGCCCGGTGGGGTCTTTTGTCGTTCAAAAGTGGATCGAGGAGATGGAGTGGGTGATCAACACTTACGTGGATGATGGCCAACTGGGATGGTGGCGGGTGTACTTGAGAACTTGGATGTCCTTGGTGGCCTGAATCAGTCACCAGCATCGTCGCACATCGTACGGGGAAGAGGTTGAGTAGGTCTCCAGCCTACATCAAGATGAAAGCATGCAAAGTAGATGACTTAACGTCAATGCAGGCTCTAGGAAGCGGTGAATCTATAATATAGCACTCGATCAGGAGCAGATGTGTCTCGTAGAACGTACGATGCACTTGGTGTAAGGTTAGCTATAATTTAGATACTACGACAATCGTACCCTCTTCTCCACTACAGCCTCCCAATCCTTCTTCGTGAATGGGACATACCGATCACTACCCTCCGGCAGCCAATACAGCTTATCCTCTCCAGTGATCTTATCCGGATCCACACCTTCCTTCTTCAACCTACCCTTCTGAATCTTTAAAGTACCCGTATACTCTAATGCAGGCGTTACTCTTAGAAACAGCGGCACTGCATAACTCGGTAAGACCGCTTTCGCGTGCTTTGCCAGAGCTGCGAAGTCGAATGTTGACTCTGTGACTCCATCTGCCATAACGATAGATGCAGTGCCCGCTCGGCCGTCGTAGCCAGGCACAAGGACGCCGTATGCGTTCGTTTCAGCGATCTGTGGGAATTTTCCGAGCATGTCGGCTACTTCGTTCGTCGATACGTTCTCTGACTTCCAACGGAACGTATCGCCTAGACGGTCGACGAAGAAGACGCGGCCGTCGGCATCTTGTCGCATCATATCTCCAGACTTAAACCATCTGCTATCATCAGGTTGAGGTCAATGAGCTTGGAGGGGTGACTTACATATCGCCCTTCTCGAACACATCCCTAATTCTCCTATTCTCTGTGGCACTTTCGTTCTTGTAGTAGCCTGGTGAAGTAGCCACCGTGTCTGGTGTTAATCTGTGCAGCACTTGGCCCGGCTCATTCACTCCGCATCTGATTGCAAAGCCGTTTGCATCTCTCATAATCTCTTCCGTATCAACATCCATCTTCACCCTCACTTCCTGGTCGCCGAACCGCCAATTCCAGATCAGCCCCCGGAGACCTATGCTACCCGCCGTGAAGGGACCAGCGTTTCGATTGAATGTCGCCCCTAATCCATCGGTAGCCGCATATAATTCGTTGATGATGGGTATGTTGAAACGCTCACGAAAGGGTTCCCATACGTCGGGGCGCATACCGTTGCCCCATGCCATCTTGACTTTGTGTTTCCGCTCGAATGTATTCGTCGGGCCGTTGAGTAGATATCTGCAAAGCTCGCCGACGTACTGGATGATATCCGCATCTGAAGCTGCGACTTCAGGCCAAAAGGTCTTGTGCGAAAACCTCCGGCTCAATACGACTGTACCGCCAGAATGAACCATCGGTGTAACGCAAAGGCCATGCGCAGCCCCGTGATAGAGAGGCATGCATGTGTACATTCTGGATGCCGGGTTCAGTTCGAGGTATTTGGCGGCGCTGTAGCCAGTTAAGAGCTCGCGACCAGTGCTCAAAGTCACACCTTTGGGCAGTCCGGTCGTTCCGGAAGTATAAAGCAGCGAGCGGAGGGACTCTATAGTAACGTGTTCGCGACGCGAGTCTGGTATAGGAGTCGGGTTCGGTAGCGACGCGAAGAAAGAGGGATCGTAGTACTGGATCTTGATGCCGGTCTCCTCAAGATCCGCACGGCATGGCTCGACATTGCTCTTGACATCGGCGTCTGCGATGAGGAATCTGCAGCCGCATAGCTACTTCAAAGTCAGCCAGGGTCTACCCGCTCAGTTCCAGTAACACTTGCCTTTGCGCAATGCACCAATCCTGTCCCAGTGAGGTTCCAGTTGACGAAGCTCGGAACAGCTCCAATTCCATCCAGCGCAAACCAGAGCATTATATACTCTGGGCTATTCCCGCCATCCACAGCCACCACCTCATCAGCTTGTATGCCCAGGTCCTCTATCAACCAATTCCCCACCCTGGTGAATGCATCAAAGAACTCCTTGTATGACCAGGTTTTGCCTTCGAAGATGAGAAACGGATGGTTCGGCTGTTTGCGCACCTGGTCTTCGAAAGCGTGGTACGTGAGAGCACGTTTGCGAGCTGCACGGTCGGCGATGAAGTCAAGGACCTCTTGTGTCGGCGAGAGAGCACCGCGTTTACGCCTGAGGTCGTGGGCAATGTGATATTTCGCGTTGAGGTAGGCTGCTAGGGCTGCAGTGCCTGATGCTCCGGCGATTATGGGTACTTGAAGACGGTTAACATCCGAGAATACCACGAGAGAACGGAGGTAGATGCTTACATGCCATAGTAAGGAGCACTTTCTACTTATCGTCCGGTTCCAGAGGTGTTCATCAATGATACAATGACCGATCCGTCTCTTTAACCCCAATCAATCGGGTGTACCAAAGACAATGCGCGAGATGAGGTAATGTGATCCATCGCAAAAGCTTCCTTTCGCAGAGGGTTGGGGCAAGCTAGGTTCACCGAGGTTGTTGTTGTCGCAGAGACGCGACTCAGGGACCGTCGACTTCCCCGCATCCTAGCCTATTTCCGGGGCATCCGATACAGGGAACCCCGACTCCAGGGCTTCAATGCTACCGTATCTACCGTATCTGCAGTCTCTTTCGAAGTCGAGCAGTCAGACATTCCTTTGCGATCTTGTTCTTATCGTCCGGGTACATACATGAAAGTTGTGTGGCGTGGTCAATCCTGTTGTCTCTTCTGGTCATGATCTTAAAGGTCTCTCTAGGGCCGTTCTTAATAACATGCCCTGTAGTTACCGCAAACGAATCTTTTCTAGATTTTATAAATGTGCCGATCGTACTAGATCATAGATGTTAGAGTACCAGGGGTGGTTGCAATTCTTGTCGCATATTACAAAGAAGTTATGCACTATTAGGGATGATATCTGGGTAGGCGTATACATTGTCTTAGGGGCTAGTCGATCATTAACATTTGATAGTGTGTATGCAGTAAGTGCATTGAAGACTCTAGCCACCCCTAGCGAGGGGTTGTACTCGGGTTAATTTTCCTAATCACCATCAAACTGTATCTTCACCCGTGCAGAAACATACCGGCGGGTTTCAATTCTTACAAAAACAATAACTCATCCCATTTAATATCATTCCACCGTGTTCATCGTTCCAAGACATCTACTTACTGTCCTTCCAAGGTTGAAAGCCATTCCCCTACCATAGCGTCTAGCTTCTCCACTTCCTCCCCATCCTCATCAGCCACAATCTCAAACCCATGACACTGAAGCCACGTGGGAAGCTCCTCCGCCCCCTGCGTGCGATATATCGTCATCTTTCGGCCGTCCCAAGACTTAGACCGAAGAGTGATAGAATGCCTCCAATACCCATACCGACTCAACACTTTCAAGAGACATACATATACTGTCTCGCAAACGTGTTGTTCTCTGACCCAGTCTTGCGTACCAGCCCAAGAACCGCTGTTGAGATCGTAAAGGGCAGCTTCTGCTTCGTTGATAGCTTCGGGTGTGTTCTTCTTGTTGCGGTCAAATGTCCAGTGCTGGATCGCTGAGCGGAAGTCGTCGTTTGTCCATTCTTTCAGTTTGGGGAATTTTGTTGGATTCCAGTTCTGAGCGAATTGTTCTGCGGTCTCGTGTTCGCCTTCAGAGCGTTTGTCTTCTTGCTTGGGTGAGGAAGGGAGGGTACATACGCATCCAGACCGATGGCGTATGTAGCTCTGCTGAGGGTACGGAGCAGGCTCAGATCTGATAATGTGGCCTATTATACCTAGGACATTCGCCGCCCACTTGTGGTGCACATATAGCTGTTCGTGGTATGACTTAGCCGTGAATTGAGCTCGAGGGACATTCATCTCATTGGTTGGTTGTTTGTTCTCGGAAGGCATCGTCAGGTATAACTTCCTTATGTCGTGTTGATGGGTTATTTGCAGATTCTTTGCTTTGGGGTTGAAGTGTTGTAAGTCGATATGTGGCTTCTAGTATTTGAGGGCAGGCTTTATATATGCGCAGCTTTGCCTCTGTGTTACTCAAATAATTCGCCCATGTTTCTGGTCGTTTGGACTATGGATATGTGCGGTAGTGAACCATGGTCGAAAACCTGAGGCTACGCGAGTCCCCAAGTCAGACTCGCTCACACTCGATTAAAGTCGTGGGTATTGGCTCAACCTTCATCTAACTGGCGGCTCAGCTTCAACGCCGATGTTCAACATGCTCCATACGCGCCTCGTATTTGGCATGACTCAACGGAGAACAATCGACCGTGGCTCGGAATAGTCCTCCGCTTCTGGGTACCACTCTTTCGACTGCTACCATGATGTCAGCGATCTTATCCTTGTCCCTTTTGGCGGTCTTTGTACTTACTTCCGTCGTCACTTCAAGTTTTACCCTCTTAATTACCACCAGTCCAACCCTCACATACTCGCCCCGCTCTTTATCCGTACTAACGACTGCCACACCCAAAGCCGGCGCAACGATCAGAACCTCACAAGCCTCGTACGCCTCATCATCGAAAAGAACTCGCGCATCATGGTAGCTTTGGTCGCGCATCTGCACCCTACACAACCGATACGGACTTTTCCCTGCCGCTACATCTTCGCTAATAGCAGTAACGTCGGTCACTGACCCACTAATCCTCGCCCACCCATCTCTCAGCTCACCAAGCGGATTAAGTCCTTTAGGCACGACTCTACATTCTTCAAGAAACGCACAGAAGCCTCGCAGCGAGGTATTCATACCTACAGTAAGATCACCTAACCCGTAATCTACAGGTCCTTCCCCAGACATGAACGACCAAGACGGTGCCGTCCAAATATCCGACCGTTTAAAAGGCGCGAAATCATGCCTAGGTACCCACAGGAGCCACTTGAGGAAGTTACGCTGCCAGAGTCCTGCTGCGGGGATGTCGCCAATCATGCGCTGTAAGACAGTCATGACGCCCGAGATGGCCGGGAATTTGTCTTTGGGGTATGTAATACCGCGGGAGGTATAGTCAAGTACCAGTTGGAACCACGCGTCTTTGCCAAGGGCAGCTCCGATAGGTAGGCGTATGCTGGATACCACGGCATCGAGGGTGTAGAGGTGCGTCCAGCCTTTTCTACGCTCCTCGTGCGAGATGCCGTCGGGACAGCGCCAAAACATGTTGGCGCTGCCGAAATGGAGGGAGCGGGATGGCAGGAGTTGTTCTTGGAGGACCCAGGCTCGTGTTTCGAGGGGGTCGCTTGGTAGTGCCTGGGTTTTGTTAGCAAGGAGACGACGGCGTCTCGGGGGGTGGAGCCTACGTAGTTGCGGGTCTGTTGGGCGACGAGATATACTTCTAGATTACCTTCGCTATCGTGGATCTCGATACGTTCAGTCAGTGGCATCTTCCGTCGTCCTAGGAAGCCTGCTCCGCAATGTGAAGCGTTGGATGCAGCGATGTTGATGTATGATCTGGAGTAGATGTCGGCCATGACAGCCGATTCTTTCTCCCAGTCTGCCGTGTCATCTTGTACTGAGAGCGAGAGTACAAGCATTAGCATATGTGCTGTATACAGAGGAGTCGGTTCATACCAATTGCCAAGCAGTCAATCCATACGTACCGTAGACCAAGAAACCGTACTACCATAGCAGCATCTTGAAGCGTCTTAGGAAGATCCTGAAAGCCGATGCTGCTCTTTCGCATTGGAAGCGTCTCCGTGGTAGTCATGAACGGCAGCCCATTTCCCCAACAATAGCTCAGCGTTGCGTACTTTCCTTTCTGACCAGCGGTCGTTTCGACTAGCTTGCATTTGGTTTGAGAAAAGATTTCTGGCCACTGCTTCATGTTTTCAGCTATAGCGTCGGAACTGGGCATATCATCGAGATCCAACACTCTTGTAGGCAACAGCGAATCTTGCTGAATCGCAGAACATCTCTCATGTCGGGTATTGCACTCGTCATACCAAGCCCTGAATTGCTTCAATGGCGTCGGGTCAAGCGAGTCTTCTAATTTTACCGGCTTGAAGAGGTTCGGAGGTGGTGTGTCTTGTCCTGCATCAGCGTCCTCGCATCGGGCCAGCAATAAGATCCTGTCTAAACATACCAAATCTATTTCGAAACTCCACAGCAGTAGCTTCATTTATGCCCTTGTCTAGATAGAGATCCAGCTTCGTGCCATACGTTTCAGATTCGGATAGATGAAGCCATGCTGGAGCGATCTCCATATCTACTTCTTGGGAGCGCTCTACGTAGATGGCTCGCTTTTCTATATCTCGCATCAGCATGCTGCATATTATGCAGTGGAGTGCGCTTTTTCTCAATCGTTGTAAGTTCGTTTGGCGTCTGTCGCATATCCAAGTCTCGCTGTTGTGGCCCCAGGGTATGCCATTGTCGTCGGTCCAAGAGCTCTTTTTCCAGTCTGGAGGGTGATCTCCGCGGACGAGCGCGCGGAAGGGTATGGAGCTACAAGTAGTGCAGAGTGACATAATCAGTGTATATAAAATAACTAGGGGGAAATGGCAATGGCGAAATGTGATGTGAGAAGTCGGGTGTGATTAGTGGGACGTACCTGCCTGTTTACAGTCAGCCTGCAGGTGCTCTAGCCTCACGTGTCTTAGTACATGGGACTGCTCCCCACAAGCAACTTTGTCTTTCTAGAAACACTCTTCATGGAGTACTGTGACTTCATGCTAAGGCATTGATTTCTCTCATATTTTATCTATCCTGTCATCATCATCCGAATCAATCACCCTCTCATTCCATCCCCCATCTAATACCCAACCCCACCCCCCTCCGTCGGCAAATCAAACCACGCGTAATTCCCCCCCGTACAAGTCTCCCTCAAATACGCCCAAGCCTTCGGCCTCTGCCTCCCCTCCAACCCCGGATCCAGCCTAAGCGCCATCTTATACGCCGCCGTCTGCCCGCTACTATCAACCGGATCAACGTAATCAGGGATATCGCCAAAGTCCTTCTTCTGCAGCCGCTGCTCCCACGTAATGCCGACGGTGCCGCCGTCGACAAAGGCAAAGGGCGTGTTGTCGACGTAGTGCAGTTGGATGCCGAGGCCGTACATGACGGTTGGGAACCATTTGTAGGCGGTGTAGGCGATGAAGTTGGGTACGGAGGAGACGGGGACGACGAGTTTGGAGTGGAAGGGTGGGGTGGGGGTGGTGGAGGTGGCTTTGCCTTTGCCTTTTCCTTCGTACTGGGGTTTGGTCTGGTTGTCGAGGCGGGAGGTGAGTTTCATCAGTGTGATGAGGGTGTTGAGTTCGGGGCAGCCGCCGTAGAGGTACTGGGGATGCTTTTTCAGCGACGAGATGTGCTGGCCAACGGGACCGGTCAGCTGCTTCTCGTAGACATCTGCTTCTTTGATGTATTGGTTCATGCGACGTAGAATGCTGGGCGACATGGACTCCTTGCGGTTGTCGATTTGGAACCGGACGTGGCGGACCATGTGGAAACGGCCCAGGTACGCGAGGCGGTCGAAATACGTTGATGTATCATAACCGATGGAGAATGTGTTGGTGGAGTAGAACATGGGAAGTGACTCCTCGCGAACCTGTTTGCTGACACGGGTGATACCGAGGAGATCGCTGGTCGCGAAGTGATGCTCTGCATTGTCGTCGTGGAACTGAACGACCTGGTCGTCGGTATAGTCGCACAGATGAGGCCTAATGGGCCGGTCTGTATCGAGCGCGAGCGCATAGATGCGCTGACGTAGCTCCACAGAAAGCTCCATGAACTTGTGGAACTTTGGCTTCAACATCTTGCACCTGCCAGTGGTATGACGTTCGGAGTGACACTGGTGACAGAGTTTGCAGTCCATGTTGCGGATACCTTTTTCTGCCATGCAAGTGAGGCAGTGAGTGGGCGCGCGAGATCTAGGCCGACGGGGTCGCACCGGAACGTTGGAGGTGATAGGAGGTGGTTTTATCGCGGGTCTTGCCTTGGGCTTTGATGGTCCTGGAGTGGGATCATTGACTGGTGGAGCTGGCGGAAGGATTGGGTTGAAGGAAGGTACACGGAGAGAAGCCGCAAGATTCTCGTCGTCTTCGTCTCCCAGTGCTCGAATATTGCCTTCAGAACGCGGTGCGCGTAGACGACGACGTGTATAGGCGGTGGATGCCTGGAAGTCACTCGAGCCAGTAGCCGATCCCGACGAAAGAGGAGCGTGGTTCAGATTTGCTGCGTCACGAAGACTGTACATGTATAGATCGGCTGCACAAGTTAGCTATGAGTCCTCACCAGAAAATTAATGGGGTCCTCTTACCTTGGTTCCTCCAGTAAGTCTCCGCTTGCTGACCCATCGATTGCCCTGACTCACCAGACGTCGGCTCACCAGACGTCGGCCCACCAGTACCAAATCCCGAGCCAGCTTCGATCGCTTTCTGAAAGTCTTCATCATATTTATAATCGAAGTATTCCTGGCCACAGCGGTCGCACAGAGTCCGCTCATCTCCATCCTCCTCACGAGGGTCAGGCTTCAGGCAGCAAGACAATGGCGGCAGAACGAGATTTCCATTGACCACCAGGTCAGTAGGAGGAAGGAGTGGAGCCAGAGATGGTTGCGCGGGTTGGTGAAAAAAGTTCTGCGCGTACACCGCACCACACCCAACGCAGACCCAGTCACCGTCGTCCATGGTCCAGTGCTTAGAATCGGGACAGCATTTCGGCGCATCGCCTATGATGGGATGTGGGCGGCCTGCTTTCTCGTTGACCTCGAAGCCATTTTGTGTTGGGCGAATGTCGACGCCAGACTCCTTCATGGTCAAAGCTAGCTGTAAGGCCTCGGGGCTGCAATCGTTCGGCCAGAAGTCACTCCAAAAGTTATCGTTCACTTCGTAGTCGTCGTCGTTCATTGTCGGCGGCTTGTTGCTGGGTGATTGTGCAAAGGTTGAGAAGTGAGAGAGCAGGTTATTTAAGTAAGATCCGAAAAAGTGAACGCGGTGAGTGAGCGATTATATGGGAGCGAGCAACGGAAGCCTAAGAGTTTCCACTCCGCAGACGAGGAAGTGAAAGCACGCATGTGACCACACTGTGCGAAGTCAGGGGTCCGCGACTTGGATGAATCGGGGAATCGCAGGTGCATACGACAAATCAATCTTTCTTCATTGGTAGATTTTCCAATCACTGTCTTTACCACTTCTTACCTCCCTCATCACTGAAATCACGTCCCTGGCGCTCCTGCTCTAATCTTGAATCGAATTCTTGCTGAGCGCGCTGTCTCTCCCTAGCCCTCTCCTCATCACCCGCAACAAACGTGTACGAATCTCCAAGCGTGGACCCCTCCCTTTGCTCCCTGCGCTCTGGCTCCGCTCTGCGCGATTGTTGCTGCTGTGGCCTTTGAAGTGGCGCTGCTGCCGCTCCTCCGGTGCGCCTAAGGCGGTCCCATGACGATTCGCCAGGTCGCGCTTGAGATTGGGGTTGTGATTGTTGTGGGTTGTTGACTTCGTCCTGGAAGAGGCCTCCAGTGGGGGAAGCGTCGTCATCGAAGGGAAGGGATGAGGGTGGTGCTTGCTGGCGTTGTGGAGCTGGCTGTGATGTGTCGTTTGAGAAAGTCTCCCATGTGTCTGATCCCGCGGTTCTGGTACCCCACGATTCGTTTCCGGCGGTCGGGCTCATGTCGTCGCCTCCATTGCCATTGCCTTGGGGCTGCTTACCCCAGCTAGCCTGTGGTGACGGGCCACCTCCTGCCTTGTTTCTGACCTGCTCTTGGAACTGTCGTCGCCTATCCTCAATCTCACGTCCTTGTTGTGCGGTCCTTTGTCCTTCAGCATGCGATGAAGCCTTCAGCTCCTGTCCAAACTGCTCCAGCTTTGGGTCATTCGAGGTATTGACCGCAGCGAGCGGTTGCGCGAGGAGTTGACCGATGATGTTGCCCATCTGTCCTGCCACCAAAACGTACAAACTGAATCGCCATGTGTGTCGTGCAAACATCGCCATGTTGCCCTTGATCGGACCAAACTTGTTCCGGTCAATGTCCTCCACCTTTGGCTGATAGAAGGGATACTTCATCTTATCCATAGTCCTGTACCATTGGTATGTTCCTGCAGCTGCACCGGTGGCGGCGAAATAGCTCTTTGTTTGCTCAAGCTGGTATATGTGGTATGCGAGCGCCTGCGCTTCTTCGGGGTTCAATTGACGACCGACTTTGCGCTCGGCAAATTTGAGGGTAGTTTCGGTCTTGAAGCGGACGGCGCGGTCGGAGAAGCCCATGAAGGTGCCTATGATCGGCAATGGCTGGGGCAGGACGCTCGCGTCGAAGCGAGTGCCATCATAGGGCGGCGACGCGGAAGCATATGGATCGTTCGAGGAGGGGTATGGGTTATCTGTGAAGCCTTCCGGGGCTGTATTGTCGACGTCCTGGAGCACCATGTTGGTATGTGTGGAATTGGGTCGTGATGGTGTGTGGTCGTGGAGATTGGTGCGTGGTGTGATGAAGAGACATCGGAGCTTAGCTCAAGCGTTGATGACGGCATCGAACGCAACCTCGGGATCAGGGTCCACCTGGCAGCTGCGAACACCTTGACACGTTACCATCGCCCAACTAGCGTCTCGCATCGTGACAATCATTGCTTGTCACTTTCGTCTACTCCAATTACTTCATATGAGAAAGAATGTGTCACAAGATTCAATACGGTCTATTCAATGTTCCCCTGACCCAGCGATACTCCCTCGGAAGAAAATGTACGTACTTATACAAAAGATAAAGAAAATGACCAATCCAAGTTCGACCAAACTACTGCGAACCCCATATGCTCGCAAGGAAGCAGAAACTAGACTGTGTTGAGTGAGGAAAGTACCCAACTTCGCTTCACAAAACGCCGCGACCCAAAGCCGCCTGCAACGGCCAATTATGATAACCAGAAACACCCTCGAAGGGTACGATGAGAAAAGCGACGGGCCAAAAACTTGGTCCACCGTTGCGCGCGATATGTTGTATATACTTTTGCGGACCCAGAGTGTCGTCGACTGATCACATGCCTATAAAATGATGCAGCGACAGCCAGCTGTAGGTTCCTCGTCGTTGTCTCTTCGGCTGCCAGTTTTGCCTGTCTTGGCGTTTTCCTCGTCGTCCACCATTTCCTGTGGCTTGACCGTCATGTGCACTACGTTAGGCGAATCTGTCTGGAACCGGCAATCTGTCCGATGTCAGTAGCTGGCCTTGGGGTCTGGAGTGTCTATCGATGCGGGCTGCGCGTCGTGGCCGCATTAACCAATGATCGGCATGTGCCGAGCGATTGGACGGGCCGTGCCAAGAACGTTGACATGAGGTGATGAGATGGAGGTGCTTACCCTTGAGTGGGGATTTGTCGTCGAGCATGCGACCAAAGTGTATCAGTCGTATTGAGCCTGGCGATGTGGGTCGAGTCTCCCATTCTGTAATGACGAGTTAGCGTTCGCACGAGGAAGGCTGCAAAGGGACGCTCTTTGGGCACTATGCAGATCAAGACGGAAGACGTCAACATAGCCACCCCACTGTCGAGCCAAGCTTCTCCCAGCTCTTGCGCCACGTGGAGAAGAGATGCGCATGCGTACCTTCTCGCCAGTCCCGCCATATCAGCTCCTTGAGCGTGTATACGCTGATGTTGTAGGGGTCCATGTTCTCGACATTGACGTTGCGCTTCTTGAGGTACTTCTCCTCAATCTTGTAGGGGTGTCTCGAGCCGCTGGTGAGGAGCAGCATTATGACCAGCACGGGGCCATTGGTGTTGTCTGGGTTCGCGGCTGGTGTATCGGTCGACGGCCCAATCGCCTCGGTCTCTGCGCGATTTAACGCAGCAGGCGGTGCGGGTTTCGCAGACGGGGCAGCAGCGACGGGCGCGTCCTCAGAGGCGCTGATTTCGGCCACGTGTGGTGTGGAAGCTGCTATCGCGGCTGGAACGGGGGTCTCTGCGACGTGCGTGCTCGTGCTGGCGGGAGCTGCGACGGCGCCCGACGCCTGGAGAGTCCGCATTTCGACGGGGCTGGACGACAGGCCTTCGCTGCTGCTCTGCGGTCGCGACCCTGCGGCGGGCTGTTGTGGAGTGGTTTGCGGTGCCGTGGGGGCTTGGTCCGCTGTAGACGCCATGGTGGTTGGCCGACTTCACTCGCGACGGGCGGCGGCGATGCGAAAGGGGAGCGATTGGACGGGCCAAGCGAGTGGACGACGATGGCACGACGAGGGGATTCTTCCGGGCAGGCGTCGTCGTTGCAGAGGGCGCGGCAGCGAAAAATAGTTTGGTGTTGAGATGTATCGGGCCTGTGGGCGTGAGAGAGAAGGTCGGGCGACCGTGCGCGATTGGGAAGTCGCCGTCGCCGCCTTGTTATGCCCTTCTCCGCAATCCGCAAACGCGGCAAGAGCGACCCGCCGTCTCCACCCAGAGCCACTACTGAGCCGAGAACACCGCCTCAATACCTGGGCTTATGCCACCCGCCCAAGGTTTGCTGGTACCGATAGACGTGTACCAGCAAACTCACAGCCAGCCGACTTGTGCTTCTCCTGTCACTGCCTACACTGCTAGGCCCGCAACGCGCCAGGTTCTGCCTCCCCAAGCGTCTGCCCCTGCATTGCATGCCCATGGCCATTATTGGTCAGCTGAGCTGTTCATGCATCTGCTTTACGCCACATGCACAGCAGTCCGAGTGGACCCGGGCTCGTTCCGAGACACCCTGGGGAATGACAGTGGACTGTCTTGTTCAGCATGTCATAAGCACAGGATATGCGTCCTGACGTTTTCATCATCCCTAGTCAGTTGCTAGAATGCTACGTCTGTCGAACATCAGATCATTATGACGAAGGATCAACCAGTCACACGCAAAATCAGAATGCAACCTGGAGGCATGCACATCTGCTGGAACAGTTCCCTTCAGCAAGGACACAACGAATAGCTCTCGGACGAGTCAGCTATTGAGGGTGATCAGCCATACAAGACCAACTTCTTCATACCAAGGGTCAATGACCATCATGCCGTTTGCCGACCTTACCTTCAAACTAGTGATCCGAGTCCATATTGATTCGCCAATTATGCCGGTTATATTCGGTTCCAGTGTCCATCAAGAGAAAAGATATGCAGGTCAGTCAAGCCATGCTGGTGAACGTATCATTATTTCATTCATGTCCTTGTTCTATGCCAACGCCGGTTGTCCATATCGTAAACGGTCCGTAGTATGACTTGGGCGGATGAAGTGTCGCTACCAATGCATTCAGTATGCCCTCCATGTGTTCTGCCCAAGCACCATAAACGCTCTACCAGTTCATCTTCATCTTGTGCTCAATCTCCGTGTGGAAGTCTGGCACCTCACGCAGCTCGTTGCCAGTGAAGACATCCTCCCAGCCAATCTCCGTGTCCCGTCCCTGCAGAATGTCCCGGTGGACGTTGCTGCTTCCACCTAGAGTTGCTGGCCTCCACTCGCCCGCCTCGGCGATCTTGAGCTCCATGCCCCTACGCACTGGCTCTGCGATGCCAAACTGTCGCCTCAGCATCTCCATCTTCAGGCGGTCTTGGGTGTCTCGCCATTGGGTGAGACGGGCCTCGAGAGGGTGGGCGGACTGGAGAGCGACGGGTGCTGTCGACGATGAGGCGGCGCTGGATGCTGTGGTGGTTTGGCCGAGGCGAGAGCGCAGGGTATCGTGCACACCGGGGGCTGAAGGGGCTGAAGTCTCCAGAGCGGTCTGCGTGGAGTGCGCCTTGTGGGGGACGATGCGGAGAGACTGGATAAGTGTTAGACCAGGGCACTGTGTACATCAGCGCTGGGATACCAATAGCATACCATCTTGTTTGAATGTGGCGCTGAGACTTGCGGGGTGGTATTAATTTGATTGTTGCAAGAGTTCAACCTCGAACACACGGTTTAGTTGGCTGAGGTGTTTGGCGATGTTCGAAGGCGGGATGTCGAACTGTTGCTATCGATGGAGCTCCAGGCTACGGAGGTGACGCGCCCGACTAGCGCAGTCTTGGCACAGCAGCCATATGCTCCAATTTCAACCTCACCATTTCACAAACATCCGAACGAAATATCTGATATGAATCATAGCTTTGCATATACACCTTCAGCTGCGGACAGCTAGATCCCGACCATGCTGCTCAACGGCAGATCCCAAACCACACATGCGACGGCCATGGCCCCTACACTGACCATAGCTGCCATGAGAATGTTGACAGCATTGTTGTCCAGCAGATCGCTCCCGACTTCGATCTTCCGACTCTCATGCTGGGCATCCACGACTGCACTGCCGCTTCCCCCAGCTCTCATCATTGTCTCTGAGGCCTTGATCGACGCCGCAGTGTCCGCTCCGCTCGTCTTTGCAATGCCATCCTTGCCTTCCGCACGACTGCTGACTTTACTGCGCACCTGACCTGTCTTGGAAAGATGAAGAGGATGGCTGCTTTTCACGAGAACTCTCCTGCCTCCTTCGCCCTCTACGACCTTTCCAGAGTGGACGTCGACAACGCTCGCTTGAGCCAGAGCACCCAGAAGCGAGTCGAGTAGTGTTCCGCTAAAGCCAGCAGCTGTCAGAGCAAGTGTATAGGTGATCTTTCCAGACAAATCCCAGTCTTTACAGAAAGGCAGGAACAGCGTAGATGTAGCTGAGAGTATAAACGCCCCAAGTAGGCCTGCACCAAGTCCAGTCGCAGTCACTCCTCCATTTGTACCTGGCGGGACGACACGCCATGGAGCTGTTATGAGACGTGGCTTTGATTTCGAAAGGATACCGAGTTCGGAGGAGAAAGTGTCGGCGGCGACTGCGGCGTAGTTGCTAGAGTATGTTAGCAATCACATGCTATGACATGAAGTACACTCGCTTACGCTACAATGCCTATGACCAGCGCATCACTCCCTTTGTGCCAACATAGACCCTGGTCGTTGTATCTCCCTTCTTTCCTTAGCTGCCACAGGTGCAGCAAGAGTAACACCGAGGCTACGCCGGAGTTCGCGATGACCTGAACATGATTGCGCTCGCCTTCACCACCAGATGCGCCCGTCGCCGACTGTGTCAGTTTCGCTTTGATGTCGTGTTTGACCTGTCTCGTATTAGTATTCGTCTATCGCATTCTTCATCAAACGTACCTTTGTCACAGTACTACCAGCCAGGAAGAAGACGGCAAGAAGCACGAAGAATACACTCCATGGGTGCAACACATGCACGACTGCTGTCGCGAAGGCTACCAGAATACCGACTGGGGTCAGTGATTTGCGAGAGTATGCTCGGTAGACTAGCGCAGCAACGGCGGGGACCGCTATAGTGGGTTGCATGCTTGGAGGTGTTGGTAGAGCGGCACGGAGGTGTGGCTCGAGATGGACGCTTTCCGAACGTGATGGTGGTTGCGTCATGGCCAAGCGTGGATGATGGCGGCCTGGCCCGTGGAATCCGTTGCGAACATCAGCCTTACGACTTCGCGACCACTTGCACATATCAAAGCTCCATCCATTTCAACTCTCATCTCGACTCTTCGTTGAAAGGACAGAAGTTTTCTTAGAGGGCGCCAACATCTCAGCTACCAGCCCGCCTCCAGCTTCTAGAAACCATGCGTCGCTACCACTAAGGTTGTGCTGAAGACACCCACCACTCGTGTCGCCCTTGACTATCTCTGCCGCCCGCTCAGAGACTTGATTGGCCTGTAGATGCATCCAGAAACCCTCGACACTGCAGCTACTCCCACGGGGTCCCGGAAACTCAACGTAGAAGTGTGGGGGAGACTCAAGGAACGCAGACAACGCCAGAGCCTAAGTTAAGGGCGTGTGCTCTTCTTCGCAACAGACCTCTCGCCCTCGAGACCACTCAAAATCATGTGCTTCCTAAGATTCTCGGCCAATGCACAGCGGAAAGAACTAGCGGGATACGCAACGGGACAGTTCAAGGGCCCAGACACAGGCCCATCCCACGTGTTGCAAGGGGAACATGCAACACTCAATCTGCATCCATCCACGAAAGCGCCACAAGCATGTACAGTATACTAAAAACCTGTACTTTCCTCTGGTCATAGCGTGGTTTATCATGAAGCACCACTTGATGGGCATGTGAAGCACTTCACGAGTCTACGACGATTTCGAAAGTTCCCCAGGGGTAATACGCACAGCCTCAATCAGATGACTTGCTCAAGGACAAGGAAACTGTGGGCTACAAGCAGCATTCACCGGGAGCATGTGTGGCATGCTGCCAACAAAAGCTTGACAAAGCTTAGGAAGGCTTGACCCTTATCCGATCCCTATCAGCCTTATTAGCGAGAGACCTGTCACTGCCATGTTCTGCGGGAGGCCTCGTCTGACAGGCGGTGATATCGCTGTGGTATGTACCAATCGCAACTCCATGACTGCGCCACTATTAGCCGAAGAGGATCACGATAGCAGGGTGTGAGCTGTGATTGGTCCGCGAAGGAGACCCAACTAAGTATAGTCAAATTTCCTCGCCATGGCCGCAATGCGCAGCACAAACCTCGTACGTGTTATGTGCAGAGACCCATATTGTGACCATAGTCGGCTTAGACTGGTTGCTGTGGCTGTTGGGAGCCTGAGATTCGGTGCAAAGCCACGCAGGCTCCGCGACTCTGCGATTACCTAGTTGGGCGAGTATCGCGCAACCGCAAATGTAAAGTAGGATATAAGGCGTCGACTGCTGCGACGATGGAGGTAAGCAGCTCATCTGTCTCTGTTTTTGCTTCAATCTTCTTTTCGCCTTTTTTTCTATTTATCAAATATGGCGATATACCTCTTTAAACTCATCCGACGAAAATTGCGAGAACGCGAAGCGCAGAAGCATATCCCAACTACAGATGACTCCCATCTAGTACCCGAACCAGCTCCAGGGCAAGAGCTCCAAGACCTTTCCACCGGTCATCACCATGGACCATCACAAGACTCAACAGGAAGCCACATCAACTTCCTCACCCCAGAAGAAACAGCACGACAGAAAGCCGAAGCGCGCCAAAGGAACATCCGACAATGGAAATTGATGCTAGGACTCGTTTTGCCTAATTTCCTGGCTGCTATGGATGTCACTATTGTTGCTCCTGCTATTCCACTTATATCAACTCATTTCGGTATGTCGATCCGCTCATGCCATACGACCCCACGTCTATACCCAAGTACTAACACAATCCCCCAGATCAACTCTCCGGTAGTTTCAACTGGATAGTAGCCGCCTACACGCTCACATTCACAACCTTCATCCCCGCGTCAGGCCAACTAGCCGATATCTACGGTCGCCACTTCGCACTGCAGTTTCAAATGTTCTGGATCACCATCGGAAGTATAATATGTGCCACGGCTCAGTCCTGGAGTATGTTACTTGCGGGGCGTGCTTTGCAGGGTTTGGGCGCTGCGGGCATCATGAGCCTGAGCCGGATTATAGTGTCTGATGGGGCGACGCTGGCGGAGACTTCGAGGAGTACTTCGATTCTCTCGTTGATTAGTGGATGCAGGTAAACTTCTTCCATCTTCTCGATCGAAAGACTCAAGCTAATTATGCTCTACTAGTTACGCCGTCGGTCCAGTCATCGGCGGCTACCTCGCCTCCGCAAGCTGGCGCTACATATTCGTGCTCCCCATCGGCGTCGCCGTCCTCTCCATACTCATCATCTTCTTCGTCATGCGGCAAGAGCTATTCCACGGCCGCATCGCCGTCTCCCCAGGTCAATCCCGACGCCTAGGCTACATCTCCGGTCTCGCAATCATCGACTGGCCCGGCCTAATCATGTTCATCTTCGGCGTCGGCTGCATAATCCTCGCGATCCAATGGGGCGGGACACAGTATACCTGGGGCTCAGCACCCGTCGTCGCTCCCCTCGTTGTTGGAATTGTTTTGTGCATCGCGTTCTTCACGTACGAATACCTGCTCGGTCCTGGCCGCGCGGTTGCTAGACTTTTCCCGAGGCAGATCCCTATGATTCCCTCTACGCTTTTCCGCAAGAAAGACACGGCGCTGCTTATGACTATAAACTTCTCGGCCGGAATTTCTATGGTCTGCGCTTTCTACTTTATATCGTATTACTGGCAGTTCGCAGAAGGCTACTCGTCTAGCCAAGCCGGCGTGCAACTCCTGTATTACACCCCCGGTCTGGGTGTTGGTGTCTACATCGCAGCTAGACTGTGTAATTCGTGGCTACGACAGACTTTTATACCTTTACTCATTGGGTCCGTTGTTGAGGCTGTGGGTCTGGCGCTGCTTACGTACGCGGTTTCCATCAGGCATGTTACGATGGTGAAGGTCTTCCTGGCAGTATCAGGTGCAGGCACGGGCTTACGCTTTATGCCCGTTGTTCTTCACGCAGCGGGTATCTGGTCGACGCGCGTACCCAGTATGCAGTCGCTGCTTTCTTTCATGCTACCATTAGGCGAGACCGTCGGCATCGCTATGATGGGATCGGTTTTCTCGAACAAACTCACCACTTTTCTAGCCGGAATCAACAATTCTGGAAGCGGCATCGAGCTGCCTGCCACGGGAGCACACAGCCTTGAGCTCCTGAATAGTCTTCCACCGGCGGTTAAGGAGGAAGTCCAGCATGCGGCTGCGAAGGCGGTGATGTGGTCGCTGATCTCCATCATGCCTTTTATGGCTGCGGCGATTGTGGCGTCGTGCTTTTTGGGGAATGTTTGGATTGGGAGAACGGCGGAGAAGAGGGGAGAGAGTGATGGTCAGGAGCATGAACCTGCGCAAGAGGCGGAGGTGGGGAAGGTTCTGTATAGGGTTTATGTGGTTGCGTGGTTCATGGGGAGGCTTGAGAAGCAGAAGCAAGATTTGGATGTCAATATAGAGCACGATGGAGTGAAGAGGGGGGATCATCAAGTGGTTGGAGGGGATAGGGTATAGAGATAGCGATAGATAAGCGTTGATATAACCGTGTTTATGATTTCTGTTAAGCTCTGACCTGGAGCTCTCCTAAATAATGTTCAGCCAGTACCAACAGCAAACCTCCTCATATCCAATAATCTGCCCGTAGTCTTCAAAACCCACACTGGTCATCGCCCTCTAACAAATCCGCTCATGCGGTTCCCTCCAAGGCACGCCAAGAATCTCGAAGATCTTCCTCTCGCTCCTACCCTCCACCAAAACGCCCTCATTCAACTTCTCACCCCGCTTCCCCCTATGCACATCCTTATACAGCCCCTTCTGGTTCAACCTCATATTCATCTTGCGAGCCAGCAGTCGTATACTGCGATTGAAAATATCATTTCCAGTGAAGTATATAAGGGCTGCACCCATCTCCTCTTCGGGAACAAGAAGGAAGTCCATCCGGCGCCAGACCTTCGAGGTAGGGAGACAGGAGGCGCCGTGCCACTTCGAACCTGTGGGATCGTTGGATCGGGAGGTCGCTAGGGAAGCTTTCAAGAAGCCGATCTTGTAGAGATGAGGGACGAGGCGGTCGAAGATGATCGTTCGCATAGCTGCAAGCGAAGTATCGGCCTTCGTAAGTATCATGTCAATATCGCCCGAGTCTTTTGCGCCGCGACGATAGCTACCCATGATGGTGGCTTTGAACTTGGGGTCGATCTTCTTCAGCTCTCTGATGACTACGGCGCCGTGAGCTTCAACTTCAGCGCGTGGAATCCGGGAGTTGAAGTCGTCGTAGTGCTCCACACCGACTTTGTTGCTCTCGGTGAGATTCGCTTTAGTTCGAAGATCTTCGAGCGTACGATAGCCGACCTTGATCCATTTGTGGGCCTGAACAAGTCCAGCGCCATAGACACCAAGAAACAAGCGGAGTACTACGTCAAGAGGGTCATCTCGCGTGCTTTCAAGCCTGCGGAGACGATCGGTGAGTACAATCTCTTCGATCTTCTTGGCGAGCCGTCCGCCAATATAAGGTAGGGCTGCAGCTTGTTTCGCAGTAGTAATCTTGACCGTTTGCTTCTTCAGGGTAGTGATGCATTTGCGGTAGCTGAGCACGCGCCATTGGTCCTGCATCTGATCGTAATGTTTGCACATCTGATCCAGGATCTCGATAGTACGGGCGTTCGGGTTCTGAGACGTGTAGCCGTTCGCACCTGGGTCCATACACTGGAACGCGTTCTGGTTGAATGGCTTCTTGTCGCGTAGAGAAGACGCTTTTGAGACAATACTTAGTTGCTTCGGTAGCTTATGCGCTGCGGCCACGGGCTCCTCGTCGGTACCTGAATCATCTACATCTTCCACACCACTTGCTACCGGAGATCCTGCATCGTCCTCCTCTTCAAGTGGTAGGTGTGCGATAGCTTTGGTTTCCAGTATCGCTTGAGAAAGAGCGTCGTTGAATTTGTCGAGATTGTTAGGTTGTAAAGCTTTCGTTGGACTCGAAGACGGCATGACGAAGCTGTCCTCGACAGTTTCATCGAACGAGATATGCGGAGCTACGTCTGCTACAGGCGGTGTAGCCGGAACACTTTCTTCGGTTGGATATGAGTCGGTCTTTTGTGATTCTTTTGCAGCAATCTGTCGCTTTGACGGCTTTATTGCTGGTGAGCTCTGTGATGCGGCTGAGGTTTGGGATGGCTCTCTCGGCTCACCGCGTTCCTTCCTGCTGGGTGCACCTTTGATCGCGAAGCGTGGTTGATTTGGATCTCGGAGTCCTTTCCATTCTACAGTTTCCGTTATATAAGGCTGGAACTTGACGACCGCGATGTGCTCAGGAATGCTAGGTATGTTTGGATCCCGCAGTAGCAGATCATACGTGTGTAAGTCGTAGTTGTCGTCTATTATAACATGTGTAATGTTTTCTGTCCATTCCTTGACCCAAGCAGCACCGAGTTCGATTACTTTGTGTATACGTTGACGCCGCGGACCGGTAATATCGTGGCTCGGCCAGAAATATACGATCTTGCCCTTGAGGTATTGTTGCTCCTCTGATCTCAGTTTGATATTATTTGCTAGTTTGGGCTTTCCTTTCCACTCCCTTGGAATGTCACCCATTCGTATATAAAATGGAGTAGTATCTTCGCCAGCTGTCTCAGATAAGGATGAGACTCTGCTCAGAGTACTCTTCGCGCCAACGACAGCTGTTGATCTGGTACGCGATTTGGTGACTGGCAACATCTTTGTAAGTTCTTGTTCAGGCGCTGTAGATGAACGCATCGGTTGGTGGGTCTTTTGTCGCTCGATTGCGCGTCGTGTCTTCGTTTGCGCCTCGAACTCCGCTTGCCTCTCTTTCGGGGTTGCTCCAAGAAAACTGCTTGTCTGCTTTCTAAGCGCCGGGGGCCGCATGGCTTTCGAATCTTTCAAGGCGCGTTCGAGTCTACCCACGCTGGTGTCCGGGATGTCTTGCTCATCGTCAGGGATATCCAAAAGTTCTTGCTCTTTGAAATAGGCTTCTTTGGCCACAAGCGCATCGTTAGACATGCTTTCGACTTGTGGAAGCCGACGAGTCTTTGCGATCAAAGTATTGTTGTTTCGGATTAGGCCGTTGGGTCGAGGAGCAACGTGGGCGCCGGTTCAATACTTCCAAGGTAGTCAAGGGAAGGGACTGCGGAAGCACAGTTGCCTATCGTAGCGCCATTTATATCGTGCGCCGGGACCGTTAGCCATTTCAAAGCTTAGCAGGCAATGCGCTGGTGAGAGAGTGTAGAACGTCACCGAGGCAGCAGCGCGTATAGGGTTGGCGCTGACGCGAAAGCACGTGGTACTTTGGCCGCTTCTGTGCTAGTTCCAGGCTCACATCCGTCATTTCTCGAGTTTGGCGGGACAAAGACATTCGACAAACAAAATGCTCCAGCCCCGGATAGCAACGCCATTGCGGCGCACGTTCCTTACTGCCTCTTCGATATGCCTACGGTGCCAGAGCCGACTCGCAATCCCCTCAATTGCAAGGCAATCACTCGTTCGACCCTTCACCTCCGCGCACACTCTCCGCCAGCAAGCACCAGAACCCAAGCCCAACCAGACCTCGCCCACACCCGACCCTAAAGATGAAGACATATTCATCCCGAAGCCACTTGGCCGTCCGATCGGTTTCAGCCGCGCTCCACAACCAGGCGAAAACGCCAGCATTCCCAAAACCAAGAAAGACTACTCCGGTATGACCATGTCGCAACGGAACCTCGAGAAGCGAAAGGATCTGGTCGAGAAGTGGGGCACAAACTACTTTCGCGACTTCAAGAACATCCGCAAGTACAGGTCAGGAAAGACGTTCATGGCGAATCAAAGGATCTTCAAGAAGGATGCGGCGTTATACTTTCCCAACTTCCACGGAGACACGCTGGAAGGCAAGGACAAGGACACTACGAATGTGCTCAACGGGAAGATCAGTGTTGTGAATGTGTTTAGCTCGATGTGGGGGTTGACCCAGGTCGAGACTTTCACAGGGAAGAAAACAAACACCGCACTGCACGAGATTCTGGCGCAAAATTCCGAGGTTGCGCAGATGGTTGATGTCAACATCGAAGAAAACACCATGAAGGCTTGGATTGTGTCGCTGTTCCAGTGGCGGCTGAAGGCCTACAAGCCAAAAGAGGACTGGGGCAGGTACTTCGTGGTCAGAAAAGGTGTTAGTGAGAAGATAAGGGAGACAATCGGACTCTTGAACGGCAGAGTTGGCTATGTCTACCTGGTAGACCAAGACTGCAAGATCCGGTGGGCAGGCAGCGGAGACGCAGAAGGCACGGAAATGGAGGATATGAACAGAGGCTTTGCGAAGCTGGTCAATGAGGCCCGCCAGTCTCCTTCACAAGCCACGCCTGAAAAGGTTTGATGACGAACATGTAACGATATCTTGTACAGCATACGGAAGACTCTCAATTCCCACGATACCCAACCCTTTGTAAACATAAACGTAACCGTACAGGCCCGAGACGCCTTGCGCATAGCATGCTAATGAAAGTCATGAGGATATCCAGCCCGCTTGAACGCCCAAAATGAACATGTGCAACCCCATCTACCTGAACCATAGCAGCATCAAAAAGCAGAACGCGATGAAACTGCCCAGTATGATTCCGTCTCTGCGCTTCTTTGTACCAATGCGTCCGATCAAGCTATTGATGCCAGGTACTTGGCTTGCAGCGCCCACTATCCTCCGGTTGATACTCGTGAGCGTTTCCCTTTGCAGACTGAAATTCTCTTGTACGGCATATGCCTGGCTGAGGACTGAGTCGGCTACATTGTGCGAGTTGTCGATGCGATTCCGCTCGTCGAGCATGTAGTCGGCCTCCGCTTGCTCTGGGTTCGCGGACCGGTATGCATCAATGTCCGAACGTACGTTGGAGAGAAGGTTCGCCCTGTTGCGGGCCTCGTTTAGGGTAGACTTGAGGCGCGCGAGTTCGCGACGGTGGTCTGAGAGTACTTCGCGATGTCTGGCAAGGTTGTTCTGCTTTACGGCCGACGAGCCATGTGTCGATTCGGAGTCGAGGAGCCGCGATAGCTGGCCGACAAGTCCATCTCTTTGTTCGAGGATTTCCTGCAACCTGGTTTCGACCCGTAGCTCTTCTTCTGAGGGTTTGGCGGGTATGTTTGGTGTCGAGCCGAACTGCGAGTATGTGTGGAACAGCGTCTCGGTCTGACATGCCTCGTTAGCAGGGCTGCCGCGAGCGCCGACTAAGTCCGTCGCAGCAGTGAATGGAACCCACTTGTTGTTCGAGCGTGCGCGCTTGCTGACGCAGTTGCGCCCATCCGCCTCCAGTGGACGACATGTCGGATATCACGGTATCTTCACAGGCCGAGGCAGCAACAATGGTTCCTGGACTTCTGGCATGATGAGGGTCGCACCTGCCCTGGCGCGGGCTACGCAATGCACGGCCAAGGCGCTAGGCCGTCTTGGTGATCGGCGAATAGTTTAGCGAGGCTCCGGGCGACACACTGATTTCTGACAACACCAAAAGTTCATCGTTGCGACACGCGAGACCCCATCCATATCACCCGGTCCTACTAACTCACAGTCAAAATGGTACGTCGCTGCTCTCATTTATGCGTTTGGTATTGGGACTGCGTCGCGTAGCTACGGAACCGCTGGCAGTGAGGGGTCAGGCCGTTGCACCCTCCGCTAGTGGTGCTGCGCAAGATTTGATACTTCATGTTTGAGCGAACCTGTGCTGACTTGCTGCCTCCAGTCTACTTCCAAGGTCGTACGTACACCCTCGCCTGCGCAAACACCAACCTCCGATCTCGTGCTCACAACCACCGCAGAAGACCGCCCAGCTGTGGAACAAGTCCAAGGATGAGCTCGCGTCCCAGCTCACCGACCTCAAGTCGTACGTCGCCGAACCCGGAACACTGGCAGGGAAAAGGAATACTGACGGACGTGAAGGGAGTTGATCCAGCTCAGGACCGCCAAGGTCACCGGTGGCTCCAACACCAAGCTCACCCGCATTCATGATGTCCGCAAGGGAATCGCCAAGGTCCTTACCGTCATCAACGCCAACCAGAGGGCTCAGCTCAGGCTGTTCTACAAGGGCAAGAAGTGCGTCTAGGCCGACCTGAAAGCTCCAGGACCAATTTCTAACACTGAATAGGTACACTCCTCTCGACCTCCGCCCCAAGCAGACCCGCGCCATCCGCCGAAAACTCACCAAGCACGAGGCTTCGCTCGTCACCGAGAAGCAGAAGAAGAGGAACACACACTTCCCCCAGCGAAAGTACGCCGTCAAGGCATAAGCGTGCTTTCGTGAAGGTGTTTCTCTTTTCTTCCTTTGTCTCTCATGAAGCATTGCATTGCCGGGGCTTTTCCAACCAGCGAGCCACCAGTGTACCCTTAGTACCATACTCCAACGGGGCGAGGAAGGTGGTGTAGCAGGTGGAATGGACGGACAGGGCGATCTTTAACGGAAATGGGTTGGCGTCCATGTCAAGATCTATGAATTAAAAAGTTCAGACAAGCACGGAATGATACCTCATGAATTGTGAAGGAGTTTTACATTGGTCCTACAACGCCATGAGTAACGTCCGGTGCGCATGAAGTATGAATTACGACTTACCAAGCTCTCACATGCGCCTTGCAGTCCCGTGTCTCTGTACGAATGAATCGCTTTTGATAGCGTAAGGGCTTCAGTTTCCCAAGACGTATGGTCCTGTCCGGCCTTTGCGTTTGTTAAAACCTACAACAGCTGTATTGACATAACTTTTGCGCTAATACTAAAAAGACAACGCTCTCCCGTCTGCCAAAGATATCCACCACTCCACCACCTCCACAGTCTGTATTACCACACCTTCCAACCCTTTCTCATGTCTTTCAGTAAGCCTCCTTCCATTCCGCATACAAACTGAGGTCTTCCTCCTTGACACCCACCATCTCTTCTCTAACACCGATTACACCAACCTTACCAATCGCTTCAGGGTCTTCGTATTGCGCAAGGCAAACCTTGAGCCATTCAATAACAGCCGCCTTATCCTCCACAAGAAGAACAATAGCATCGAAACCCCCAGCACCAGGAACAACGCCTCCAATCACGCCGTCGAGTTTGGAACAGTAGTCCAGCAGACGCGTCTGCTGAGGCGGCTCAATAGGCACACCAGACTTCTCGCCCATCTCGCGAATCAGCGCGCGATTACTTTCGATAATCTGTTTCAGCGCGTCGTACTTCGACTTCGCGTCCCCATCGCCTTGCTCATCAGTAGCCAGACGCGTAAGTTCAGCTGCCAGCGCCTCATTCCCCTTCTGCAGATCTTTCCAGATCCTTTCAGCTTCTTCTGCTTTCTCCGCTCTCCACGCTAGAACCTTCTTCACCATACCTGGTGTTTCGCTGCCGCAGTCGACGTCGCACATGACCAGGCGCACGCCCTTGGGCATCTTGATAGCAGCTTTTTGGATCTCGGTGTCCCATGTTGGGCCCTCGACTAAAGAGCGTAATTGTGTCGCGAAACCTGGGCTGCTGGGCTGGGGCAGGTCGCTCAGGAGGGAGGGCGAGAAACGCTTGTAGAGACAGGATCCGTAGACTGCAGAGGCGATGTCGAAACCGCTTCCGACTTTGCCTTGGGCGTGGGAGTGAGAGGCTTGAGCGAGGTTGTGGAGGACCGTTTGGCCCTTTTCTGTGTGGATATCGAAAAGTTCTTTCGGTAGGTAGAACTCTAGTACTGCGGCTGTGAAACTTGTGACGAGTGCTGCGCTGCTTCCTAATCCTGTCTTATGCGCTTCTTTTAGGCTCACGTTGAAGTCCTGGAAGCGGGATACTTTGTGCGGCTGCGAGATGATGTTGGAGCTGCGGGTGACGCCTGGGTTGGAGTAGTAGGCTTGGTCCGCTAGGATGCGGATGCTGGAGGGCTGGATGAGGGTCTTGGGGAGGAGGGCGTGGATGTAGGTGAGGGCGTATGTTAGGGCGGTTTCTATGAACGGGTTGCGGGATCGGGCGATGGATTGTTCGTGGCCGCTGGGTTGGGGTTAGTTGGACTGGTAGACTGAATCAAAGTGAAGTTTTTGATAAGATCATGCGCATCGATGTAATAGAAAAGCTTGCAGACTATTACAAGAGATGGGGTAAATCTGGAGAAGCCAGAGCACAATCAAAGCAGTAACACGATGTGACACCAACGTTCCAGTCAAGTGCTGATGTAGGCTTTGGGAATCCAGATATCATCTTGACATTGCAGCTTCATCTCGCAACAGGTCTTCAATGAACACGTGATAGATGACCATTAAGAATGCTTTACCCGATTGAGTAGAGATGCTGATGGGCTTGGAGGGGAGTGATACACAAGAAAAAGGAAAGAAGGGACGACCAATGAGATGATACGATGCAAGCGACAGACGTGGCTGATGGAGGGAGGGAAAAGGCACTTACACGCTCAACTGCGTCAAGGTGATGCCTCCATCCTGCCCCTGCGACCTGTATCCGTACTCCCAAATGGCCTCGCGGAACTGAGGACTCGTCACCAGGATCTCATTGATCGTCACGCCGGATCTCGTTTTGATAGGTTCGACCACGGTGTGAATCCTTGCGTCTAAACCGAATACCAGACCTGTGTATTCCCGGTCCAGTACGAGGTAGCCACCCGCAACTAGTACCTTTGCCGGACAAGAAACGGCCTTCGGGGTCAACGGCGCGTCCGATGGTGACATGCTGAAAGTGGAGTAGCTGGGTGCGATAGGAAGCAGCAGGATCTCGATTAGTCGGATTGATAATAGGCAGCAGTATTCGCGCAATGTTGGAGGGGGCTGGAGATGGCTGTCTCGCGGGGTGTGCAGCGTAGACTAGAGACCTGACTGCAGGCGCGGTGGGTCACTGAGCTTCTGCCACGAACTCTTGCAGCTGCCGGTATACACCGTTTCTTCGAGGATGCCGAGTGCGGTTAGGAGGAATTGTCACGATGATAATAACTTTCGTCACGTGCACGTGTACGGCGCCGCAATTCACATGCAGCAGTTCGCCTCCGATGGGCACGGCGTATGGAACCGGAACGGCGGATTTAAGCCATCAGGTGCTAGTCAAATCCTGCAGCAGGCCAGATCCATGCGGGGTGCAGGCCGTGTTCTTCTCGTCGTTCTGTCTGAGTCATCCAGAGTTCGATGGGCGTCCTGGACGGCGCGGTGCCACAATCGATCCGGCTCCGACGTTGCCAGGGACGCGAGAGAGCGCGCGTCGACGATTGGGTCGGAGGCGTATACTTCCCTCCCCGAGGGGACACGTCGCCGGGCTCGCGTGAGCGAACGCTAGGCAAACGTGGGAGCGCGACCTGCGATAATTTTTCGGCCAATTTTAGCGTCCATTGCATCGGTCCTACCTTTTCATGACGACTACGAACTGTGCGCGAAGCTTCCTTTTGACTCCCGCTAACCAACTTGCCTTCGAGGCTGACAATATCTCTCTCCAGGCCACCGTGCGCCTTGCTTTTTCTCTGTCGCATCCCCTTCTACTTCTAATAGAATTGCGACTCCTTCCGAGCATTCGACTATACACACTTGGGGCGTTAAGGTTCACTAAACACCGGCCAATTTCCCCACAACCACACGATTCCTTACATCCGAAAGCGCGTTTGTTTGACGGCCATCGTCAAATGAACCTGCACCGACGCGTAGGGATCCCGAGAATAGTAGGTGCCCTCTCCTTCAATTGCCATCAATTGCTCTCACCATCGCGACACGCGCACGCGAGCCACAAAGTTGTTGCCTAACCCCCAAAATTGGTCGCGGGCCGATGTCCAGTCGCTCGGAGCATTTCCACCATCGGAATCACACTCGAGACAAATTGTACTGACCATCGACAGTCTCACCCTATCCATCTGGAGGGCTCCTCAAATTCCTAAATGGTGTTTAAGAGTTTCCATCTCGCGCGCCAGAGTCTTGCCAAGGGCTTTACTCACGGTTATGCTCAATCAGTAGTTGCTGGTGTAAGCCAGAACAACCCCCTCGCCTCCCTCCAACACGACCGCTTCCGCAAGGGCCTCAAGAACCAACATGCCTTCACCTCGACATCGTCTACAACGAGCGCGCTCAAGGCGCTCGCCGCCGGACAACACGACCACCAGGACTCCGGTCTAGCCGCATACTACACAGCATGGCAGAAACACCAGCAGAAGACGGAGGACAAGGAGTGGTCGCAGTTCCAGTTCCGCAAGCTCATCGAATGGGATCCTGCCAGCTCCAAGGCTGCGGCGGAGGCCAAGGAGAGCAGTGTTGCGATTGAAGAGGTGGCAGAACCGGTTCCCGCGCGTGCCGGTGTCAACCGCGCATACAGCACCAGCCAAGTAGAGGACTTCAAGAAGGCTGTCGGTGGTGAAGAGGCGGAGAAGATTGCGCTGGCACAAGTGGACGAGGCAATTGCACAAGAGGTGGCACGGTACAAGGTCGATAGCGAGGTTGCCCAAGCCATTGAGGAAGAGCTTTCGCCAATAGAAGAGGCCCGTTCAGAGTCGCCCGCAACCGTTGCGGACACTCTTGTGAACTCGTCAATTCTGAGCCGCACCGAGTCGACCATCGCCACCAGCCCAATCGAAGCGCACGACGAATACACCGTACAGTTGCAGAAGTTGGCAATCAACCGCAACTATGCCGAAGTACCCGCTGTCTTCGAGGCTATGCTTCGTTCTGATGTCAAGCCATCAGCCACCGCATACAACGCCCTGCTATCTGCTGCGATCCACCTTCCCCGGGCCCAGCATCAGGTCGTCCCCAAGGCTCTGGATGTATACTCTGACATGCTTCGTCGACGTGTTGTTCCTGACACTGCTACGTACACCACCCTGATCGAACTCCTATCCGTCCGCTCTCTTGAAGTTGTTTCTCAGAAGCAAAGCTTCGAAGACAGGCGTCTGCGATACGGTGGTATGGAAGAGGAGGGCAGCTTCATGCTTCAGTCTCACGAGACTGACTATGCCATCCTCGCTGAGGACGGATCGCTCTCAGTCGCCATTAAGCTTTTCGATGCTGCCGTCCACGTCGAGGCCAACCGAACATTCTCCGAAAAGACCTACCGGCTGCTCGTCACCGCCTGCGCGGAGAGCGACCGTGTAGATGACATGGTCCGAATCTACTCCCATATGGAATCTCACAGTGTGACTCCGGCTGCCGAGATGTTCGTTCCAATGATCCAAGCTTTCGGCAAGTCTGGCGATCTGAAGAGCGCCGTTGAGTGCTACGATGAGTACAAAGCTCTGGCAATCTCAAACGACAATGGCGAGCTCGAGATTACTAGGAGAGACAACGACGTGTATGCCGCTCTTGTAAAGGCGTACACAGTATGTGGCCGCATTGAGGGAGCTGAGAAGTTCCTGTCCAAGATCGAGAGTGCGCTCGCCACACCAGAAGACGTCACTTCCGTCCGCGACATCGTCGGTCTCAAGGCTTTCCTTCCCGAATGGCTCAGGAACGGTTCTTTCGACCAAGCCTACGTGCACGCAACGGAGTACCTCAGCCCACAGGCGCGTCAGATTGCTATGGCCGCTATCTGCATCAAGGCTGCGGATCGCGATGCCGTAGAGATTGCCACTCAGGCTTTCGATGATCTTCCAGCTGAGGTTGACCTGTCACGGCCAGCCATGGCGATGGGTGCTATGCACATCCGCACTGGAAACATCGAAGCTGCTGAGGTCTTCTGGAGAATGCTCGAGCTTTCTCCCACCAAGGCCGACTTCATCGAGCCCACTGCCATGCACAGTATTGCATTAATTGGTAGTGGACACGCAGAACGCGGTCTTCGTCAAGGTCGTCAAATGTTTGCTCGCATACGGGACTCTCAGTCTGGCTCTAACCAAGCTAAGATGGAGACCGTAGAGCACATCGACGAGGCTATCGAGGTTATGGGTCAGTTCATGATGAAGCGTGGTATCTTCCTTCCGCCGCGGGCTAGCATGGAACTGATGTGGACGATGATTGAAAACGGCGGCCTAGTCACCCCAGTTGCTCACCACCTACTTGCTGGAATGGGACCTGAGGCCATCGTACAACTCAACTTCGACGACATCACGCTTCTAATGCAAGTTCAATCTGGAATTCTACTCCAGGAGGCCGAAGTTGACGTTGCTCACGTTGCACGGTTCGCCCATCTTCTCGAAGTCATCGCCGCAAATGGCACACCAGTCAACAAGACAACTTCCGGTCTTGTTGAACAAGTGCTCACCAAGCTCGACAGGGGTGATCTCCAGCATCGATGGTACGCCTACAAGCATCCCGCTCCGGAGGCTTTGTACTCACCAGCACCATTCGCCGCCTACCCTGTCCAAGCTCCTATCACCCCGTCAGCTCCCACGTTCGAGGATCAATACGACCCTTACGCCGCATCTACCGACAACAAGGGCTCTGTTGCCATCACCGAACTTCTGGAAAAGACTCACGGACGATCATCATCTCACCTCAACGAGGCTTTGATGAAGTTCAGGAACATGCGCCGAGCTGGCCGCCACCCTCGATTCTTCACTTATGCTAAGCTTATCACTGCCGCTGCCAAGGAAGACCGCCTGACTCTTGCTCATGATATCCTTAACCTCGCCAAGCAGGATGTTCCCCTCCTACCTCAGTACCGCATTGTGCGATACGGCTGGGTCACGATCCTGGACGCCATGGTCGCTGCTTGCCTTACCTGCAACCAGCGTGATCTTGCGGGAAGATATCACCAGGATTTGCTTGAGATGGGTGCTGCGCCGACAGCCAACACTTTTGGTCTCTACATTACCACGCTCAAGGAGTCGACCAAGACCTTCGATGAAGCGACTGAGGCAGTCAAGATCTTCCTCCGCGCCAAGTCTGAGGGTGTTGAGCCTTCTTCCTTCCTGTACAACGCTCTGATTGGCAAGCTTGGAAAGGCCCGACGCATCGACGACTGCCTGTTCTACTTCTCTGAGATGCGCAACCTCGGTATTCGCCCTACTTCTGTCACCTACGGTACCATTGTCAACGCTCTTTGCCGTGTCAGCGACGAGAAGTTCGCCGAGGAACTGTTCGAGGAGATGGAGAGCATGCCCAACTACAAGCCCCGTCCTGCGCCGTACCACAGCATGATGCAGTTCTTCCTGACCACCAAGCGTGATCGCAGCAAGGTTCTCAACTACTACGAGCGCATGCGTGCTAAGCGCATCGAGCCTACCACGCACACGTACAAGCTCCTCATCGACACCTACGCTACCCTTGAGCCTGTCGATATGGAGGCTGCGGAGTCGGTTCTCGAGCAAGTTCGCAGTGCTGGTGCTGTCCCGGAAGCCGTCCACTACTCATCGCTGATCCACGCCAAGGGTTGCGTCATGCACGACATGGAGGGTGCTCGTCGTCTCTTTGATACTGTGCTCGCCGACAGCCGTGTTCGTCCTCAGGCCTGCCTCTATCAGGCATTGTTCGAGGCCATGGTCGCCAACCACCAGATCGCGGATACCGAGGATGTCCTCCGCGACATGCGTGCTCGTGGCGTTGAGATGACTCCCTACATTGCCAACTCTCTCATCCACGGCTGGGCCCTTGCTCACGACATCCAGAAGGCAAAGGCTATCTACGAGTCCGTTTCCGAGAGCAGACGCGAGCCCAGCACCTACGAGGCCATGACCCGCGCCTACATGGCCGTCGAGGACCGCGCTGCCGCTATGACAGTCGTCAACGAGGGCCTGTCTCGTGGCTACCCCGCGGCTGTCGCTGGCAAGATTCTTGAGCTCGTCGGTGGTGGTCGTGCCCCCGTATCTGAGGTCGCCGCCTAAGCTATCGAACTCAGTTTCATTTGTTTCCCTTCGACTTTTCGCCTCTTGGCGCTTCGATCATACACTTTTTTACTTGATCTACTGCGACGGCCGAACAAAAAGAACTTCTCAAAACAGCCCCCGCGCCGCTCGGAGGGTGAAACCTCTAGTGGCGTGGCTGGGCATCAACATTCAACTTTCTAAAATCGCTTCTACGTTTTTCCAGCGACGGCGTTTATATCCAGGGTCTCTTTTTCCTCTAGCGAAACAACAACGATATCCCGCAACTAGCAATGGAGCTGGTGGACTGGGTAGGTCTGGCGTCTTGTCTGCATAAATGACGGGTGGTTAGGCCTAGTTGGGCTGCCTTATCTTCAAGGTTGGTTGGGAAGGGGGGGATATGGCGACGATGATCTTTCTCGTACTCTGCATCTCGTCATTGGCATGGTGTTTTCTCTGGTGGTCATTGCATCTGCGCGGTCGTTTTCGACCTGGTTTCGCTGTACAATACCCTGGATTATACCATCTCCTCTCTAGATCACGGTTGGGTTTTCGGGCAGGCGGGCGGCAAGGTGTTTAGCATCGGGTTGAGTAGATAGTTAGGCGGGATTGATATACGATCTCGTTCGAACGAATGGAAAATGTAATAAGATACTCTTCTTCGTCGGGTATAAGTGTGATGTTCGAGGAGAGAATAGAATGAGTCTTCGTCAGACGAAAGGCATAGGCACAGAGTCAATCCATTTGAAAGGATGTAATTCAGTTTCTAGTTGTCAGGTAAATGTCTTGGATTGAGTGTCTCATAGAGGCGTAGAGCAAGGCCTGACGCGATGATCAAACCGTGCTCTAGGTCTCTATGAGAGACCCAATTCAAGACATTTACCTGACAACTAGAAACTGAACGTTTTTTTGGCTTTGCTGTACCCCTACAACGCTGTAACCACAAACTCGTAGATCATGTGTAAGGATGTCTAAGACGGCTACATTCCCTCCAAACGCCGGGCTCATGTATGCTGAAATGCGCCAAACCACCGCTTTGTATCAATATCAATATGAATATCGTGAATCGTAAAGGCCAGTATGTACAATAGTCCCCTCTCTTATCCTGCCCCTTCATGAGCATCAATTGTAGTTCCTTGTCTCGGTCGCTTGGTCGGCTTCTCGTGCTAGACGGCTCTCGTTGGCGGCTTGCTGGAGGGTTTGGTTGTTCGTCTGCCGCTTCTGGGCGTCGAGCTTCTTCTGGAGGTCGCCGGATGTGGCTTTGTTTGCGCGTGCCTGGGTAGTGTGTCAGCTATCATCGTCGCAAACAAGGTTGTAGGTACATACCTCTGCTGCAGCGGCGGCGGCAGCCTTCGGATCATCTTCGCGGTTGCTGTCTCCTAGTGTCCGCGCTGGTCCTCCGACCTTGGGCTTCGCCGGCGCAACATTGTTCGGCACAGATGCTTTGGTCGCGGGCGCAGGCGCAGACCCGAGTGTGCGCCCTTGGCCTTCGAAGTTGTCTTTGGACTGTTTGCCGCAAAGGTTACCCATCTGTGGTTTTGAATGAGGAGTCGAAGTTATGGGAAGCTGAGGCAAAGGATGTTTGGTTATGAGTGTCGTAGGCGTAGTCGTCACTGTGGCTGTGCGAAGGTAGGGTCCAAGGTGCAAGGGAGAGTTGCGGAGACATTCAGCCTCGTGGCGGGGAAATGTGCATTGCGACGCGTGGGATTGGCGCCAAGTACCCGTCTCTCGGTTCCCGGCTGCGGCATCTCAGGCAGGGTGTAAACTGCGCATCCAACACTCCCGGCCTGCGTTTGCTCATCTTCTCTCATCTCTTCTTGGACGTTCTCGTCGCGTTTGTGACGGCTACGCATGACGATGATCGCAAACGTCAAGCATGCCGTAGGTGGGTACACTAGAGCGGTAGCGCAATGAGTTCTTCCGCATCCCGTGGATGGAGGACTCTCTGTCCGGTCGCACACGACGGTACCGAGGCGTGAATCGCCTCACATACGTTGGGATAGCACCGGAGCTCGGTAGCGACAGTAAGCTCGTCTCGAGGTTATCGAGCCTCGTGATTAGAGTCCTGTGATGCCTGGCTTCGGAAAAGGTACGATACACATGACAGTCGCGACTTCCAAGGCTGGAGCCAAGGGCCAATGAGGGCGCATGAGTTGGATATACGCTTTTACGCATTCGGGTTAGGCTCCATTCACTCTTCTCAAGCGCATACCTTCATCATCTCAGCCGAACCGTATCCTTTCCCTTGTAGTAGGTATTGTAAGGTTGTCTGGGTAGACCCCAAGAGGCATGATTAGTCGTATGTTTTACACTTTCAACTTACCCCTCGTACCTTGCCCGGCACTCTGATTACGCCATCGTGCTTTCCCAGTCTTGAGAACCGTGATGGCCTCCGCCATGACTTTTCGACATTGACAGACACACACTCTGAAACTCCCACCAAGGGCTCGCAAACATGGCTAATAACTGTGTAGACTGCGATCGCGATTCGGCTTTTGGAGACGACGACGACTTCTGGACCACGGATCCAATGTTTTCCTTGGGCGCGCCGGTGGCAGGTACCAAGCGTGCTGCAGACGATCTGAAAGATGATGCCGCACGAACCCGAGACCAATCAACCCCGTCCCAGCTTGAACACGGTACTCAATCTGTTGATCCAAGCTTGTGTTGCACTCATTGCCCAGAGACGTGCGACGTGCGCCCACCTAAGCGGAGGGCTTCCGCCCTGAAAGTGACCGAGTATCACGGACTCACCACCGACTCACAACCCAGCCTCGATGCCGACTGCACTTTCCCAGACGACTGCTTCGAGAAGTTCTGTCAAGAGTGCCATCTAGAGCCCTCTTGTCCTCCACTGCCTTGCCCTGCCGACGATTGCCCCGAAGACGACGCTTGCTTCGACCCCCGGTGTAACGAGAAAAACGACCATTGCACAGACGACTGTATAGACCCTCAGTGTACAAAGGCCGCTTGTCCAGACCAGTCTTGCTTCTGTCAGAAGTGCAACGATCAACCCTTCACCCTGCCTGACTCGCATCACGAGTGTCACTTCGCCCATTCCGCTCCTACGCCCGTCGGTACTGTGTACTGTTACGACACCGCGCCTTGTCACTTTCAAGAAGGCTTCCATGGAAACGACGATGGCCTGGGGTCATTTGAGACATATCCCTGCTTCTCCCAGACTCACGGGTACAACACCATCGCCGACGACCTGACAACAATAGCGTCGAGCGCGCCAACGCCAGCGCTGTCGCACAGCAACTATACTTCGCTAGAAAGCGCCTTTACTACCGAGCCATCGCCGGGCCCTGGCCAAACAGTCTTCCCACCACACTGTTACCTCAACGTCGCTGGCGACCACTGTCACATTGACAACTCGTGCTGCCATGGACCTCAAAGAGCGTGCGGTGACGCACCATCTGCATCACAACAGCAAATGGACCTTTGGAACTCGTCGATAGCACAGGGGAACGGTTTAGCCTCCAACTTTATGAACTTTGGTTTCAACCCAAGCTTACCGACAAGCCCTGTGTCAGCGGACCGCAACTCATTACACTCCTCGAATCCTTTCAGCCTAGACGCCCCAATGATGGGATTCAATGATCAGACATTCCATGATCAGTCGTGGATGCTGACGGGTTCGGCGTTTCCTAACGAGTTGCAGCCAGGGGGCTCATTCGGTGCTGCCAACAAACTCGACTTCCTCGCCTCTGCAGTCCAAAGCGAGATCTTACGGCCCAACGGGACAACGTTTGCTGGTTCAAGTTCGGCATCTGCTGCTGGAGCGACCGACGCTCAGTCCTGTGTATGCAAGTGGTACGTCGGCCCGAATTGGTTCCTTGACCCTCCAAGCCACTTCTATTCTCGAATGCTAGACGGCACATGAAAACATAAGCTAATCGGAACCTGCAGGCAACATGCGCCCGGTGTCCTCTGTCTCGCGGTCTTTGACAGCCCCGAAACCCTCCACAAACACATCAAGACCGGACACGTTGACAACTGCACACACTGCTTCTGCCAATGGGAAGGCTGCGAAGCACATTCCAAAGATTTCAAGCAACGCTCTAAGTTATCTCGTCATCTTCTCGGACATGCAGGCTACCGCCCATATGCTTGTAGCTATGAGGGCTGTGACAAGACGTTTGCAACCAACCAAGCCAAAGACAACCACGAGCGGACACACACAGGCGAGAGACCGTATGTATGCGACCGCTGTGGCTACACGACAACAACGCACACACAATTGCAAACCCACATCAGCGCGCTGCACGAGGGCAAGAAGCCGCACAAATGCCGGTTCTGCGAGTTTACATGTGCTGACTCAAGTAACTTGAGCAAGCACGAGAGGACACATCAGGTAGGCCTGGATAGACTTGCCATACAATACTACGTCTTACTAACGATGTTCACAGACTCTCCGACCGTACAGGTGTCCACACCCCAACTGCACCTTCAAGCCCGACTGCCGCTGGGAGAACCTAAAGCGACACCTGCGCCGTTCAGGTCACTGCCCACAACTGCTAGTGGAAACGAGCGAAGAATACAAGTCGTACCGCGAAGGCGTTCGACGCGAGATAGACGACTGGCACAAGCGAAACGAAGATGGAGGCCTAGGCAAGGTCGGAAGGAGGAAGGGAAGATCGTAGGTGATACCATTTGATGGAGAGATTATACCGGGGGTGAGCAATGGCGGCGGTTGTGCCTTTGGGCGACCTTACTTTTACTTTGCAATGATGCGATGAATTTACGGATTAGCGATGAACACTCCCTTCGGGGTACTATGGAGGAAATCTGGGTTATGCCCTTTTGGGTATTGGGACGGAATTAGAGTTAGGACGAGATGAAACCTGAAATATGAACGATCATTTACCAGTCATCGTTGCTTTCTTGTGCTCTTCGTGGTCTAAGTGTTTATAGATGAGACGATGGGTGCTCACACCCTCGCGATATCAACACCATAACTCCATCTTCTAGAATGCCGCTTCAGTACTATATGCAAACGCAAGCATAAGAAACCGACACTGAATCGACCCAGTCCCATCTCGTCTCATCACGTGCAGCACTTCAACCAAACACCCACCTCCCAACCAGATCTCACCCCCGCGCAATGCTAATCCCTTCTATACCCTGTACTCACGGCAGTCACGTCACGTAAGCAAAGGATCAAACACGTGTACCTGTGGCTTGTGCGTTTTGCTTCGGAGATTTGCATTCGAGAAACGTGTTGAACGGGGGGGTGTTGAACCGGCGAGCCGGGTTCGGTTGTTGGGGGGTCGGGGCAAAGGAGTTTCATGCTTATGCTATAGGTGTATGCTTGGCTATAAGTGACCACGGTTGCGTGTTTCGAGATGGCGTAAGGATTTGGGGAGGTGCCGGTAGCCAGGGTTTGGGGAAAGGGGAAAGTGATGGACGAGGGCTGGTGGATGGGGGTTTGAGACATGGGTAGAATGGCGGATATGGTTTTACTTCGGTGCTGATGTTCTAGAAATGAGGTCGTTGGGTCAACCGGACTGGGCAAAGTGACGATCTCACCGGAATTCGTAGCACAAAGCATTCACTACCCGAAAAGACAACATGTCAAATATTCCGGTATTTCCCATTGCCAAACCTAGCTATCCAAAACGCAAGCAACCCACCATCCAACCACCATCTCCTCTCTCTCTCCTCAGCATCCAAAACAGCAAAAGCCACCATTCACTAAACAACCACAAACCACACCCTCGCTCTCTCTCTCCCCTACCCAACAGGCGGGATATCGTAGAAATGATAATCAAGATAAAGCATTAACCCTTTGTCCTCGAGAGTTGGCCCCGGAAGCAAGGAGTCATATATACAATATCGCTTCCAGCGCTCTCAACTCACTCACTCTCCACAGAAAACAATCAACAGCAAGAAAGGAAAGGTTGCGCCGCATGGGATATGCGGCGGGGTATAGAACAAACGTCAATCAGCCGCGGTGGGTGGGTGGGTGGGTAGGTAGGTCAGGGTCGTATGTACCGAAGTAGATGGGAGTTTGGCGTGATTTTACTGGGGGAGAACGTCGAAGAAGGTTGTATTTTTGTTGCGCAAAGCAAAGGCTTGCTTGCGCGACAGGGGACGGTTAAGGAGCGTATTAGACACTAGACCCGAAGGCAGTCTATGGTTCGCGCTGATCGTGACAAAGCAGAGGTGTAAGTGGTCCAGCGGCCGTGGCGTGTTCGAGGGGTTCAAAGGGACCCCTGGAGGGGTAGAACGACGGCCGATGATCGGGGGGTGTGGTGGTAGGACCAAGAATCGAAGGTGTATCGCAAAAACGGGAAGAGCAACGCGTAAATCAAACATCATCGTGGCGACATTACTATTTGGAGACAGGGTCGGAGCCGATAAGTGTACTAGACCCCAGGGAGTGGACGTCTGGTGTGCTCGAGAGTAGTGGCCGTGTTAGCGAATTGGGTGGTGCTGCGGATGCGACTCGACTTTTGCCCTTTCCATACCGCGCGTAACGTGGTGGGCGTTCTGAGGTTGGAGATGACAAGGGAGCAACTAGGGAGCGTTAACAGACCCAGGCACGCAAGGACATCTTAGGGGCTTGGAGGTATCCGGTCACCTCCACTGCCATGCCCGCCAGAGTCTGTGCTGTCGCCTTCAATCGTCTTCCTCCAGTGTTGTGGCAAGCACACGCAGACCAAGGGGAAAGCCTTGATCTCGCTGTCGGATTCGACGGGTGATCGTCGGCCGCCGTTGCTTACGCCCGAGTCGCGCTGCTCGGCTTTCCGGGCTTCCCACTGCTCTGCCGATTCGGAAAGTCTTACACCTGTCGCCCAGCCGTCATCCCAGATGCCTACCACCTTGAGCATATCTCCTCTTTCTAGCTCGAACTCGTCGCCGGCACGAGGTTGGTAGGCCCAGAGAGTGGCGACGGTGTCGTTCGGGTGGATATCGTCCTGGGAATAGTAGTCTTTGAAGAACTGTAGCTGCTCGGACTGGCCGGAAGCGACACCATCCGGGCTGGAGAAGTTGCGCGTCTGGTCAGATCCAGAGAGTGGTGAAGAGCTCGCTCCGAGAGCAGAGTGGCTGGATAGAGAACCTTGTCGTTTAGGGAGGTTACCGGCGAGATGGCCACGTATCGACTCGGGTGAATCAAAGGCACCAAGTTGTGAACCACCGTATGCGGTCATACGGCCGCCTCGATCGCTGTTCTGGCCCGAGGACTCTGATCCTTCCAAAGCCGACATACGCTGAACACGGGCACCGGGGAGAATGGTAGCGGGAGATTGGCCGTCGCCTCCGTAGCTCATAGGTGGCATGGGCCCCTTGGGAGAGTGGCGTCGCGATGGCGATGGTGTGTTGAAGACGCTTCCAGCCTGGCTGTTCTTCTTGTGCCGCATGCGCATGCAGCAGAAGATGGCGGCTGCGATGATTACCGCAGCGCCGACGAGTGATCCAATGACGATACCAGCGATGGCGCCTCCAGAAAGACCAGAATCACCTCCACCAGATCCGGCGCCGGCTGTGGAGCTTGGGGAAGAGGACGAAGTGCTTGAGGGGAACACTGGAGGCATCGAGACGGTTGTAGGCAGGTCAATGCCTACGCAGCGCGATTCGACGTTTGCGTTGACGCAGCAAGAGTCTGTAGAGTTGACGGTGCTAGTGGAACAGAAGAGGCAGAGTCCTTGGAGGTTGCCATTGTATCCACATTCGCTGGGCTCGTTTTCGGTCGCGTCGATACAGCTGCTGCTGAGAGAGTTGGCAGGGTTGGAGCAGCGGGCGAAGTCAGAGCGGATTTCCGGGACTGCATTGTTACCAGGTGTGCCGCACAGATCCGGGCTTGATACGATGACCTGTTCGCTGATGGCAAAGTCGGCCTGAGATGGTCAGCATTTCGACGCGAGAAAGGACGACAAAGGCGGTCTACATACGCAGGCACCAGCACAAAGCGGTGTCGCTTCCGTGTCGCCGAGTCCGCAGCTGTTCTTGGAGGATTGGATGATGGCGTTACAAAGGACAGTCGTTGTGTAACGAGCATAGAGGTTGGTAGTGCTAGTAAGGTTGACGCTTGAGCATCCCAATATATTCTCGTACCTGGGATGCGTTAGTTTTTCTGGTACATATGAACAGTCGCGTGGTACGACTTGAACTAGACTGACTGTCGCTGTGCATATCCGGTACCAATGTAATTCTTCAAGCCCTCGTCGAACGACTGGGTGTCTGAAACGTATTGGAGAAATGGACTATGCGCGTTCACTGTTAGCTATCACTCTGTCTATCAAAACACATTTGACGTACAAGTTCGCGGTCAAATTGGTGTCGACAGAGGCGGAGGAAAAGGCCGGGCAGGCGGTTGAGCCCTGAAGCGACACGCAACTCCGTTGAGCCATTGCGGACGGTATCGATGCGGCGACGACAGCGAAGACGGCAGCCCTTTTTATTCCAGAGCGGGATTGCTTTTGGGAACAGGAGGTAGTAGTTGGGCGACGATAAGGTTCGGAGAGAATCATAGCGCCAACATGGTCGCAGCACTGGCACGGGCGCATGCTGAGTATATCTGTACGCGTAGAAGCTGTATGGCTTGTCGATAGATCCAATCCTAGGAAGTGGCCGTGGTGGAGTAGGGTAATCGACGATGGCGGGCCAGTAGGAGACGCGCAGCTTCACGAGTCCATTCGCGACATGTAGATAGGCCTCGGGGATGGGGTATATCTATGTAGGTGTCGAGATGGCGATGCAAGAGTATTAGAAAATAGAGACCGTATCGGTGGGGTGCCGGTCTAAGAAGGGAAGGAGAGGGCCTGGCTCGCAGTGGCAGAAAGAGCGTACTGGGTAGGGAAGCTGCGATGGGCCTCTACAGTGGAGAGAGGAAGGCACGCTTGAGCCTTGGGGGATGGTCAACACGCACGAACAGCGAGGCTACCGCGTCGGCTAGCTCCTGCTTCGGCGTCAGGGATCAGGGGTCCGGTCGTTCTTTCTGCGCGCGGTGATTGGGCTGACCCTGCCGAGGGGAAATGAGATGTACCTGGCCTAAAATTATCCTCCGATGCTTTTCGTCTCAGGTGCCTGGCGATGGACTGCGACTCCAGCTGGTCGAGTGATTAGGTATAAGACGGCCGTTTATACGACCTCGACAACGACCCACCGCATGCCCGCCGTGTGCAACCTCTCTCGACGGCAGCCCGCAGCGCTCCATGCTGACCCGCAGCCATCTGCAGCACAATGCAGCACGACGCATGCGGCATAGCGTCTGCCTGCACACACTAACAGTTGAACCGACCTGCTGGATTAGTCCGCTGTTTCAATATACAAATACTGCTGTCCACCGCGCGACCGGTCCGCTGCGGATGGCATTGTTGTGTTGCAGCGCATAACGTCGAGCCTGTGCCTGAGACCGTCCGCCCTCAGCACAACCACGTCGCTTCGTCTCACGACGCTCCCCGCAATTGTGGACGCCTATGCGACGTGGCCATGCGCTGTTCGAACGGCGCATGGGGCTTGCGGAGCCTCCAGCCTCGTCCTTAGCGGCGTCCATCGTTCTGTTTACTGTGCGCGCTGCGTAGCTTGCTGCAGCGCCCGTTGACCCTCGGCCCTTTCCTACTGCAGACTAGCTAACGGCCCGCTCCCTCAACCAGAACCATTGTTTACTCTGAGCCTGCGACGATCCGCCCTGATCTGCATCACCAGCCATATCCACCACATCTACGGTGGATTCGAGTTCCCTAGCATGTGTTGCGTCACTATCACACCTAGTACGCCGCAGAGGACCACTACCGATGACTGACGTCTGTGTCACGCTGCACTTACGCCGCATCACCATTACATGCACTACCTGTCCAACTTGGTCCCCAGCCTTCTTTGACTCCAGGGTCGAAGATCAATCTGTTTCGTTATTGGGATCATCTCTAAAAACTCTCTGTGATCTGCGCTATCAAGATCCAAGCGTCCAGCCATCCTCTCCACCGTCAATCAGCCACGTCCCAAGACTTTCCCCAGCATTCAGAGCATCAGTCACCATGGACTCCTTGTCCTCAGTCACTATGCAAGCTTTTGCGGCGTCATCACGTCCACAGTTCTCAGGCACGGAGCATCTGACACTGCTTGTTTTAACTTTACGTCTTGCGGGGATGTGGTCAATGCGACTCAGGCAAACCTGACTTCCGGATTGAAGTCTATCTTGGACTACTATACTCGTTGCTCAAGACGTCGCTAATCGTTTTTAGTCTTGTGCAACATCAACACCTTTCCGGGTATAAAACGCCTATCCATGTCGGAAAACAATATCGCCGTGAACACTCGCCGAGGTATACCAACTTACGCAAGCACCCAAGCCGCCTAGAATTGATTCGATTGATCACCAAAGTCAATGCAGCTCTGCTTGAGCGTCTCTTTGATCGCCCACGCAGTCCACGGCTCTTCAACGGGCACTAAAACTTTACCTACGGTGGCTCCCTTCTGACCTGCCTTACGCGCCGAGGTGAACAGGGCATGCCTGTTTACCTGAACTTGGATGTTATAGCACTTGGGCGGACCGGTCGTTAACTACGTATTAAGATCAGTATGGGTGACGAAGACGATGGTGCAAAAACATTACTTACATTCTGCATGTCCAGTCTGTAGTTTTCGTCCTCGTAGATGGTCTTCTGGATAGATGGTAAACCGCCCTCGAGCTTATTGTCCGGGATGCCGTCGATGAAGGCGAGGAGAGCTTTGCGGAACTTCTTACCCATATTGATGCTTACTTGTAGGATGGATTCTATGGGTCTATGGTTGTATTGTCTTGAGGTTGCGGTGGAGAGTGTGCTCGATAAGATGTGCCTGCTCCATTTCTGCAGGTCTTGATATCTGTCTGGCAGTGTGAAGGTACATGGGATACTCTATTCGCGCTGACATTTGACATCAGCGCATCGTGAATATTCAGCGCCACTGTGTGTATTCACTTTCAATGCCCTGAAGAGCTTGTCGCTGATTCGCCGTGCGCAAACGAAGCAGGTGAAAGCGATCAGCACTGTCTTTGTTTGCTTGTAACTACGCCTCCTCACTTCTACCCTCCTAACATCGACACCACACCACGGTCACCAACCTCAGCAGCCCATTATCATGGATTCAACGCCAACTGTACCTCGAAATATTGAACAACCAGGCCTATACTGGAAGCCAGGTCTCTTCGGCGCGAGACCAACATGGACCAAAGAGCCCTCCATTGACAAGGCCACAGAGCTGGCGCGAAAACATTTAGAGTTGCCACAAGATGAGCTTATTGAACTGAAGCCCTTCGCCGAAGGCGCCTTCAACAAACTATACGAGATCTCCTGCTCCAAAGGCCAATTCGTCTTTCGTGTCACGCTACCTGTAGCACCAAAAGTCAAGACCAGTAGCGAGGTCGCTACTTTAGGCTTCCTCGGCCAGAAGACCAACATTCCAGTCCCCGAGATTGTTGCACACAGCGAGAATTTTGAAGATTCTCTGGGCTTTGAATGGATACTTATGGAGCGTATGCCTGGCCGTCCACTCCGAGAAGTATGGCATGAGATGTCCTGGCTTCACAAAGAGCTTCTGGTCCAGCAAATAGTAGCCTTCATGGTTCAGCTATATCATTTAAAGCTCTCTGGTATAGGCAGTCTTCACTCCAATGGGTCGCCTACCATCAGCGGACGCAGCACACACTACACAGTCGGAGAGGCAGTCACACAAGCTTTCTTCGTAGAAGATCACATCCAGCAGCCCATCTACCGCGGTCGGTTCGCAAGCAGCCACAGCTTCGTGGACGCTCACATGGCGTTCCTGCAGCACGACATCACCAAGCTTCAACGCGCAGAAGACTCAGATAGCTACGACTCTGACGACGAAGAACAAGCCGAAGGCATGTCAGAGATCTATTCCAAACTCCAAAAGGTGATTCCGAAGATCTTCACAACACCAGCGGAGGAGCACGAACATGAAGAATCGATACTGTTCAACGGCGACATATCCTTGAACAACATTCTCGTCTCCTCTTCCGGCAGTCTAGTCGGCATCGTAGACTGGGAATGCACAACCACAGTACCACCCTGGCACGCCTGTCAAATCCCCCAGTTCCTCGACGGTCTCCTACCCACATCCACTACTACACAACCCCAACCACCTCTCCCCCTCACCCCCGAAGCACTCGCCGACAAAGACGCCGTACAGTTCCACAACGAACAGCTTCAAGCCTACGAGCTCACCTGTCTACGCACCTTCTTCGTTGAAGAGATGCGCAGACAGTGTCCGGAGTGGTTGGTGCAATGGAAGGATGGGGCAAAGAAGAGGGATGTGTTGATTGCGATTGAAGAGTGTGGCGATGATAGTCAGTGGACGTTGATTAATGGATGGCTGGATGTTGTGTTGGAGGGGAGGGAGCCGAAGAAGGGGTTGTTGGAGGCGATGTGGACGCCTGTTGGCGAGTAGGTTGGAGTGTTGGAGCTGAACAGGCCGTACGGCTGCAAATGCGAAGTAGGGGACTGCCTTTCTGAGGAGAAATATGCAAGAATGTAGGCAGCACTAGTACTTTAAATGTTGCCCAAGCCTTTGTCGCATGTGTATAATGTCTTTCATATCTACGATTTTGTGAACTCTATATTGCCATAGTCAGAACATGACTGGGTATCATTCAACGCGCGCATCCACCTCGTCTCCACCCATCTTCTCCATCTCCAAGCATATCCACCAAGATCAACCAACCCATATCCCACCCAAAATACTCTCTCAAAAGAACTTAACACCCTCACCCTCACCCCCCGACCCAAAAACCTGCGCCCTCCCCCTCTTAACACAGACCCCCAAACTCCTCTGTAACAACTCCAAATCCATACCAAAAAACTCCTCCCGCCGACTCGCATCCCCCTCCACAATCTCATACAACGTTAGCACCGTACCCTTCTGCCCCGTCCTCTCAACCCACTCCTCCAACGCCGCAGCCCACTCCTCCGGCCTGCGCCAATATATCCACGCCTTACCGCCCTCGCTCTCTTCCCCCGCCTTCGCCTTCTTCGAGGAACTCGTGTTGATGAACTCGGCGCGGTTGCCGCCTTCGGGGGAGGCCATGTAGGTTATAATGGCTTTTGCGTCGCGCAGGGAGAGGCTGCGGCGCAGCGTGGTGTTTGTGAAGAGCGGGGTGGGCAGCGCGTCGATGAGGGAGAGGGTGAAGATGCGGTTGTGGCGGCAGTAGGATTGGATGAGCGTGGACCAGGAGGCTAGTTGGGAGGAGCGCGTGCTGGCGACGGGTTGGAGGGTGAAGAAGGGGGGGAAGGAGTAGTGTGGTGGGAAGACGAAGTTGGGGGACGTGAGCGTTGGTGCTGTTGAGGGTGTGGGCGTGGGTGTTGAGGCGGGGGCGGGGGATATTGCTGCCATATTTCTTGATGTTTTGGTAGAGGAATTGAAAGAGAATGTGGGAGAAGTGAGTCTGTGGAACGGTTGCGCGTGTAGAGGGTTGATCGTTTGGTGCGCGCGTCGCTGGAGGTCTGCGGGGACTTTGCGACGTCATTGGTTGCTTGGCTTGGGCACCTTTCATCTGCATGATGGGCACAACTACTCACAGCAGAACCCAATGCACGGCTACTTTGAACCTGCCTTCTGAACGTTCGATCTTCATTCCGCCATTCAGGTACAATTGGTGGATACATCGATCGCGTCTTGTCGAAGAGAAGTATGGTTCACAGACGAGTGTGCATCACGTTGCTTATTTCGACTCGCCATGCTAACCTACTGACTGATATTATTCTATTCTAGACAACTCTGATGTCACCTACAGAGGTGATCGCTCTTACGAAAGCCGTCCCCAGCCACAATCAGATCAGGAGCTCATCAAGAACGAGCATTTTGGTATCGCATTCCTCTCATAGAGCATTACCGAAACAGTCGTTGCAGATGAGGAAAACTTCCCCAGAAAACTTCCGTATGTCTGCCTCGGTGTGCTGCAGCTGATCACGGAAAGCTTTCACAAATTGACCTACAGTAACGCCATGGTCGTCTTCCGCAAAGATCTTGTACGTACGGCCCGTGTTATGGTAACCCCTATATGCGAACACGACGTCGATGCGTTGAAGACCTGGCGTACACAGAAGCTGGTCTATCCAATCACTATCCTTGGGTAAAGGATCGTTCTTGCTGACTTCCAACAACTCTTGCAGATGTTGGAAAGATTCGAATTCGAACCAAGGTCGTGGTTTACCAGTGTCCCGTAGCTTTACTGGGTCGAATAAGCGTTCGTCGACGTGGTGCATGCACTGCTCCATGTTGTCAATAATGTCGTGGAAGGCGTTATCGCGAGTGAATTCGAAGATAGGTTCGGGGTTCGTGGACGCTTCGTTGAAGTCGACTTCCAGGACTATCACGGTCCGCGGGAAAGAGTTGGGGAGGCCTTTCAGCTCGATACTCGTTCTCAGAGTCACGGTGATTGTGGCAATGTCACTGTCATCATCGTCGCTGTCGGTACTCTCATCATCCATGTTGTCGTCCTTCTCTTCGTTCTCGTTGTCATTGTTGTCGTCATCTAAATCAGCTTCATCCCGCGGCATTTTGGGAGGGCCGTCTGGGACCCCGCTACCATTCAGTATGCCTGAATCGGGTTTATCGGTGCTGTCCTTTGTATTCCCCTGCATGTTGTTTGGTATCCCCGGTGGTGCGATAACCCGTGAAAATAGATTGAGATTGATGATAGGAGGGATAGCGACACTGGGGTGGTAGACTTTATACTGCGCCGGCGGTCACATTCATCGGGTGGCATGTGTGTCCCGAGATAAGTCCACATGACCATCAAAGTATATTGCCAAATATTCTCATCGTCTGAATTAGTTCCAGTGTCACGAACTCAGATGGATCAAGACAGTTTCGCAGACCAGTTGGGATAGTGAAGCAACGGTACCAAAGGTCTCTTCATTTTCCCAAACTCATTCTATCTTCTTACCTCCCGCATTATGCTACCTTGTTATCACTCAATCCTCATGATTCTTCTCCCAGCATTCACCGCAGTAGACCAACATTTCCTCAGGAAATCCACATATGTCCTCCTCAATATGTGTCAGCTGTTTGCGGAAAGCCCTCACAAACTGACCCATTGTAACCCCGCATCCACCCTCTCCGTAAAGCTTATACTTGCGACGCCCACGGGTGTAATACGTATAGTCGAAGATGACGTTAATGCGCGGCTGAGCTGGCACACACAGCAACATGTCTTTCCATGAGCCATCGTTTTTGCTGCGCGAATGTTTTCGCATCCGTTCCAATACGTCATCGATAGAATCGAATGAATCGAAGCCGAAGTTCTTATGTGGCACTCCACCGGTTGCCTGAAACACGTTATCGACGAGAGGCAGACGCTCATCCAGATTCAGAAGAATTGGATGGAAGTTCGTGCCAGAGGGAAAGTTGGATAGTTGGTTACAATCATCAGGGGCGAAACCACAACCGTAGTCTGTGTTGAAATCGACTTCGAACCTGATCATGGCTTCTGGGAAAGAGCCGGGAACGCAGAGCAGGTCGGCAGCTGCACGTAGATTGACTGTGACGGTAGGCACATTTTCCTCCGTCTTGTCGTTCGCTTTCTCTCCACTTCCACTCTCATCTTTAGGCGGCACTACCCGATCCTTAAACATCTTATCGCGGAGCGTTGGATCAGTGCTCTGAATGTTATCACGCCACTCTGTGCACACTCTGAGGGAACGAAGAACTGTACACGCAGTTAGTAATGAGTATCTAGACCGAGCACCCACGATGTATTTGATAGAGCAGACTCGCGGAGTGAACCTACGATCAGGCAGATTTAGAAAGCCGAAGATGTTCTGCCATATCTCGTTTGGAAGATGATGATTGGCGCCATCTGTCGGCATGTCAGGTTGCTTGTGTGACATGCTCAGACTGTTGTTGCTGGTCAGATCATGTGTATTTTCCTTCATTTTATATGGCATCTGGGGCAACGCAATCTCTCGGGAAAGACCAGTAGGGTTGAGAGTTGAGAGGATTGGAATACGAAGGCCGGAAATTATACGGCGTATAAAGTCACGTTGATCGAGCGATAGAATATTTGGTGAAACAATTCCGCGTGATCACCAGGTTATTCTGCTGATGGACCTTAATTGCTCTTTCTCCATGTGGTCGAAGTCAGATGCTCGAAGAGATATCTGAAAGACCATCAAGATTGTGAAACAACGAATTATCGCTTTGACTGACTACGTCGAACTTCTGGACTTTTGACTAACCGCATATGTGATTGTTCATTTCTAAGGTTATGGAGCAGTCACTCAGCCCGCTCACTCAGCCCCTACCATACTTTGCGTAAATGTCCTTCCTTCGTAATCTCGGTTTCCATAATTTTGGTGTGCCGAAAAGTCACAAGGGTACCATCTCCATCCTCACCATCCCCCAACCAGTCGAAGATCTCAATGATTCTTCTGTTTCGCAGCGTGACCTTATGTATCATGAGATTCTCGGCTACCTCTTTCAACAGGCTCCTCAGTGAGTCAACCAGGCGCTTAAATCGAATCCCGCGATTGTCAGCAAGCGTGCGTGTTAGGATAGCACAACAACTACTCAGATAGATGTCGACTTTTAGTTCCAACTTTTGCACTGGCGGAATGCATACGAGCATATCGGTCCACAAGCCTTCGTCGACGCTGCCCTCAAGAGATGCCGCCATCTGGCGTAATTGCTCCACAGATGAGAAAGCCAAAGCATAAGGGCAACCTCTACGGCGAATGCTTGGAGTCGGCTTCGGTCTAAGCCGCTCCAGATAAACGAGCTTGTTCCACCTGGTATCCTCGTCGAACCAAGGATTGATTTGAAGCCTCGGGACCTTGGTGGTGATCAGCGGGAGTGTGGGTGTCATGTGGAAGCTGTCTCCACGATCTTTTGAAAAGAAGTTATGGGCTTGGATTTGCAGTTCATCTTTCCATAGTGGAACATTGGTTGTCAGGAAAAGTATCTCCCGCAACTTCGAATTATCCCCTGGTATGCACGCAGCCCACTTCCTATACACGCGTGTGCATCGCATCAGCTCATTGAAGTTGAGGTATTCGAAGATCAGCCACAGTAGCTCGGTAGGTAGACGCTCTCTTGCGGGGTTGGTTATGCTTCGTGCAGTGGCGTCAGCCGCAGCGCGCGCGTGCTTGGTCTTCTGCTTCTTTCTCCGGGGTGCCATCGCAGGTGGTTGGTGAGTGTTGGTAAGGTCTTCGTCTGCAGACTGAGAGGCTCCTTTTAAGGAGTTGACACAGCAATCATCAAACTTTCCTCCTTCTTCTCCAAAAGTCTAGACTGTACGCTTCCGCTATGAGAAGGATTCAGAGTCGTCCTGTGCTTGCGGTTGGCTTCTGGAACAAAAGTCAATTGTTTCCCAAGAGCAAATGCCGAAATAGCATCGTGTCGACGCTGAGACAGCGATGCATTGGCGCTAATACTTTGACACTTTGAACAAGAAGGCCTAGAATACTGTCATGGATACCATTATTCGTGAAGCTCAAACATGTACAAGTTGTAGTCCAAAACACTCCGACATTGTGTACAAAGCCGGTGAATCCCAAAGCCAGTCCCAGACTTTTCGAGATCCTGAGCGCCGTAAGAATATGTGCAAAAACCAGTCGTGCGCCCAGTCATGCAGGTTGACCCGAAAACCGCAGCTATTGTATCGACAAATATCCAACTCCCACCTCTTCATACACACACACCCACCCATTGTCTCCACTCCACCTTCACCGCCACCCCTTCCTCTTCTGCTGCTGCTGCGCACTAGCCTTCATCCTAATCTGATCCTCCTTCTGCTGCTGAAACCCCTTAACCTCCTGACTATACACCTCATACTGACCCAGCCAGTACTCGCCCAAGCCCTGCACATCCTCGACAAAGCCCTCAGGCCCTCTGTTATACACCCAGAAGCCCACAACGAGTATCCCGCCCCAGAACACCAGTCGCAACGCTAGATTCACCCAGAAGATGACGGCCCGGTACATCATGTCCAGTATCTTGAGCGAGATGAAGAATATGGCGAGCAGCGCGAGGATGGAGGCGACATCGGGTTGGGTGATGAGTTTGTTGAGGAGGGGGGAGAGGTGTGTGGATAGCGTGCGCGAGATGCCGAAGAAGGTTGTGAGGAGGTGGAGGAGTGGGTTTGCGAAGGACGGTGGGAGGAGGCGCGGGAGGAGAGCTGCGTAGTCTGGTATCTGGTGTTAGCAACCCGTGTCGCAATAGCGTGATAGGACGATAGGCGCATCAACGAAGCGTACCTTGTATAAACTCCATATTGGGCGATTCGCGATTGGACGTGTAGATGTCGTGTGCCAGACGCGAAAGAACGCGTTTGTGGGGTGCGGATTAACGAGATTCGCGCTTGCGACTGATCTGCGCGCGGGTAGTGGCTGGTGGATGAGATGGGGCGACGCGAATTATGGGCTTGAGAAACGAGCACGCGATGGGGGTTATTGTTGTGTGGCTGATAATTTGCTTGTTTGCCCACACGGTTTGCGGTGACAGCTGTCCACGTTGAGTTCGTTGACCCACTAAAACGCTTTCACGCACGCCGTGCAGCTCAACACACCTTATCCTGGCTGCACGTCATCCGCTCGGTTCGCTTAGCTTAGTCATCCATCCAGTGCAGCAGCAAGCCGTAGAAGAAGAAAGTGAACAGGTGCAAGTACACACTGGGGTCTGCAACAACACGAAATCCAATAATCCCCGTTCCTCAGGGTAATGTAGACCTTCAAGTTACTTGCTTCTTATCATAGTATCCGTGCAGGCATCTAGCTTGTCGCTTAGATGAGTTGCATCTCCCTTACCAGAACCCACCCATGATGTGCGCAAAAGCAACTGACACCGAAGATCCCTTACTCCACCACCCTGCGTCTCGCATTTCAGCCCCCAAGAGTCCAGTATCACGACCTTCACCATCTCGCGGGGTTCACCCAGCGAGATAATGCGGTGAACCTTTCGAGCGCGGGAAGCGCGATCGCGCATGAATCGCGTGCCGCAGCGCTTTTCGATAGTCGAAGTGGAGTGGAGTGGAGATGGCGGCCGAGCAGAGTTTCAGATGGCGTAGTTCAGCATTCTGGGGTCTTGGAACTGGCGGTGAAGACCACGTTTTTCCTTCCTTTGGCACAGGCACAGATGAGGCGTTTGCACGGCTAAGGGGTCGGCGTCGGCAGTCGTGGGTGGGAACGGTCGGGGCCGAGTTGCCGCTTGGGCTGATGTCGTGATGCGTGGTGCGTGATGTCTTGCAGGCCAGGGCGTATTGCGCAATGGGAGGGAGATCACTGCAGCAAAGAGTGAAGGATCATGTGCTAATGGGTTTGTTCATTGATATGGGTACAGAGGACTAGCCTCTCGCAGTGCTACAACTGCAGACCCGACTACGTGGTTGGCTATACTACTGAATTGCATTCTCGTGCGATCTTCGGCACGGAGTGGCTCATCCTCCAACAAAAAGAAACAAAGAGGCTCGAGGCCTGTGTAGTGACTCAAAGGTCTGGTATCATAGATGCAAAGCGCCGCCGAACTCCAAATGACAAAATCATGTCCAATCGTAAAGTATGTATGCGAAGCGAAGGTCGTGAGGTGAAGTGTGGACTGGTATCGCGACAGCCCCGATGCTTGTACAGCAGCAAGCGGTGCGTTGTGACGCAAGAAGCTGTCAGGTGTGTTCCAGTCGCTTCAAGTGCTTTCGGCAGGCTGCAGGTGTTACAGAGATCACTGCCAGCCGTAATGTTCGAGTTGCGAAGATGGCTGGAATGTTGAAGTGACACTGGCGTTCATATCCAGCGTCCAGCGCCCTTTTGTTGAGTGCCATACTCTGATTCGAAGTTGAAGCGGAAAGCAGAAGTTTCTGATGGTGATGGGTAATGTATTAGAGGCTGGGATCGATGTGAAGATGTGGAGCCACGGTTGAATTCACCGCTTGGAGAATTCGGAGAATAGGGTGTTGGGGGTCGGTCGGCAATAGACGAAGCGACACTGGACTTCCTCCGTACGCGCTCGGGCTTTCGTATTGAGCTGGAGGGTGACTTTAGTGAAGCCATGTCGGTTAATGATGGTGTCCTTGGAGGGAACTCGTATGTGCTAAGCTCTTTCTCGAACATGGAAGTGACTCTGGGTGATACATGTTCGCGTAAGACAGCTGGTCGGATGCCGTACTTCTCCGGTCGTTGGGTGTATTGGCTGGGCCGTCTCCACGATTCAAATTCGGCATCGTCTAATGGTGTGACAGCTCGCAGAGAAAAGCCTCGCATCCTTCTTTGAGATCGTTTCCAGCAGAAGAGAAGGGCAACGGCAACCGCCGTCAGAACGAGGATGCCTACGACGGCACCAAGGATGATCCAGACTTTCGTTTCTTGCTCCATGGTTGTAACGAGGGTGTGTATGTGAGTGTGAGAGTTGAATGGGACTGCTTTCGTTTAATGGTAAAACTTTGTCGCGATCGTCTTTGTTGAAGGCGTGATGGTGTATTGGAAGGAAGATCCAAAAAGAAGATATGAAGGAGTGATGTCGATCAGGTCACGACCATGCTGGCTGTGGCTGCGGTTGATGCGGCTACACCTGAGAGGTGGCGGTCGACGAAACGATGGTAGGTACCTAGAGCCCACTTCTGTCTGATATGAACCTTGGAGGGCGATGCGGATAAAGTAGTGCGGGAAGGCGGAGGGGCTCGAGAGCGGAGACCTGGGTCATGCGTCTACCCTCGCTCCACAACCGCAGTAGGCAATGACGGTATGCTATTAGCGCCACGAAACGAGGCAGCACAAAGAACGGTCCTTCGGTAAAAGCCAACGACGGCGCACCGAGAGAGAGGAGCGTTGCGGGTTATAGACACCGGACTAGCTTGGCTTGAGGCGAGATGCAGGTACAATAACGTACCTGATGGTGGGTTGCGAAGTTTGTTAGTACGGCAGACTCAAGCAAATATCGGTGAGCAGTGCACTAAGAGCAATCCATGATGGGCTAATTTCGACAACCTTGGAACGACACCCCGCCGTTGAAGATGGCGCAAGTCCCAGGATAGGCAATTCCACCGTGCCTGCTGCAGGGGCCTGACACTCCCGTCCAGTATATGCCATCCCAAAGCCGTGAAGCGGGCAACGTGGCGTCGTCGAGGTCAGCACGATGTTGGTCTTTGACAGCACATCATGACCTCAGAACGAATCCAGGGGCAGAAGTCGCATCAGCCTCAGCAACCTGACACCGAGGGCGTGATAGCAGATGCGACAGCACACCCGTTCGTCGTTGCCGTGCAGCTCTACCCCGGAAAAAACTTTTTTTTCTTCTTGATTCTCCTTGCATCGCTAGAGGGCGGAGTACGAATGAGACAAGCAAACGCTCAGTACGCCTGAAGGGGCGTGTGTCGGTCGGAAACTTCGCTTGAGCAGGGCGCTGACACGACGTCGATCTATCAAGCCACCCTAACGGCTTTGGGTATCGCTCCCATTCCAGGCACTGGCCAATCCCGTGTCGGGCTTTAGGTGCGTCCCGCGATAGCTTCCCCTCAAGGTTCTTTATCTTAGCCCTTGACGGAGCGCATCCAGATCCTGCTGGTGTGCGTTCCGCTCCCAAGCCCATTGCAGCTGCAGCTTGTCACCAGCCTCGACTCGCTTCTGCCGAAATCAAGTTTCCAAGTTTCGACGCCGAGATCTGGAGCGCGAGCGATACAGACAACTACTGGTCGATATAACGAATGGGTTATAGACTAGAAGCCGAGCGTTCCTGACTATCGCAATACCTGGCACCGAGGGCCTGCCGTGCAGCAAACCGGGCCACATAGCGCAAACTGCGCCGACAGTGTCCCCTGCACGAACGGTTGCTTGGTCGCCAGCGTGCCAGGTCATTCATTGCTGATAATCTCCGATGCTTCATCGCGGGGCCAATTTGTCGACCGCCAATAGCGCTTGAGAGCCCTCACCGGACCTTCTTGAAACACAGCAAATCTGGTCGACTCTGGTTGAGCAACAAGTCCAACGCTCCCACGCAGATTTGCTACAGTGACATGAGAACCGTCGACTTGGGCTTGCAGTTTGCTACGCTACCTCCATGCGACTAATCATAGTGTACTGGTAATGCATCATCTGGACTCATCACGGCCACCAAAGCGACATGTCTAGGCAGCTAGCGGCACACGTCGAGAAGTCTCCGAAGCATATTTTGCGTTTCACAGGAGTTCCCACCGCCCTCGATGCTCGCAATGTCACCTAGAAGCCACGGGGTAGCGCTGAAGTACCGTTCTGTCAAGAAACGCTTCAGACGTATGATGGTAATGGCTTCGAAATAATGCAGTACACAAATAGCATGTTCTGAGTTTCTCCTACTCAATCCCTCACAAGGACCATCCAAGCTGGAAAGAGGGCCCGCTCCTGATTCCGCGGCCATCATGATCTTCGCGCCCGTCTCGCAACCGAAATGAGACTTGCAGGCTGTGCCAAGACCAGAAAGGCTCCCCAACGTGCATCCACTCTGTCGCTCATATCGCCATTATCGTTATATCCGCGATCAAGGGAACATTCTGCTCTGTTAAGGGTTGCGACGAGAATACCAGCAAGGCTGGATGTCTAGACCTTCTCATTCAGCACCCCTTGGGTCAAGGGTACCTAGCAGAGATCCGACTTTGCGAACGCGCCTTTGCCGCCAGGCCGAGCAACACGGCTGGTACCTGTAGCTGGAACATAGCGCCAGCGCGACTTCGTTCTACCGGCTAAACTGCGCAACTTGCACGTGGACTATTATCGTCGAACAAGCGTGGGACGCCCAAGCCACGAACCCGATAGTGGTAGTGCCCCAGATCGAGCGCACATAGCGGCGGCAACTCTCGTCAGCAGCCGGTGCGAGGAATACGGCAAGAGTTATGGAGATACCCATGATGGCTGCATCAGCGTGTGTGATGCGTAGTGCGTTGCAGATATTGAATTGCTTTTTCTGATATCTCCTGATCTACTAGATTGTGGAGAGAGAATGCTTGTGGCTGTCTTGTTGTCATTGGTGCGACCAAAGTAGAAGGTGTTAAGACCGCAGCTTGCATCGAACATCTCTTGCTGCCACCAATCAGGGCTCGGATGCGGCATGTCCTCAGCTAAGCTCAGCCGCAACTTCAACACCAGCATCGTGAGCTCCTGAATCTCGTCGCCCGAGGCTTGCCAATGCCACAGTCTTTCGATGTTACGTAGGATAGTGCCTATTAGTTAAGAATACATCTTAGCAAACCTCGTCTCTAGCTACTTAGCTATAACCTATACTTAAAAAGACTTAATTCTCTCTACTACCTTTTATCTTAAACTACTCTAGTACAAACTACTATAACACTACTATAAGCTAAGACTAACTTAAAATATTAATAACTAATAGCAAACTTATATTCTATAACTACCTAGTATAAGTAAGCCTTATATTACATTTCTAAGATCTCTCTAACGTTAAACAAAGAAAAGTCTACCCCCTTTATAGTACCTAGAATCTTACTAGTAACGCATCTAAATATAAGCTTAAAGAACCTATACGCCTCTTTACTTACTAAGAGGCTAAAGTCTGCTACGCTAGAGCTATATTACGCCTTAGCTAAATCTAATTTATACCTAGTAACTACTACCTTCTACTTAACGCCTAGGCTAAGGTAGACTAGTAGAGAATAATCTTAGAACGCCTTCTATTTGCGCAGCATAAGAAGCTACATAACTAGAGCATAAAATTATAGCAAGAGGTATAGCCTACTACCTAAAGTAATAGCTTATAGATTAACTATATATAGTTAGCAGGATATTAATGTAATTGTTCTAAGCTAAGGGCTCTACAAATCTTTTTGCTAGGAGTGAGAAAGCAACGGCGCACACCCTACGCTGTTCTGGGTCTCGGCACCGAAGTCCACCCGTCATGACCTCACCCAAGAACCGAGTCATTGAGATGAAGATGAACGCTTTGCCTCTCGAACAAGAAGAAGGCCCGGCACCACACCAGGCTCATCACACACCGCACTCTCCATTCGAACAAGATTTTCAAGATCAGAATTCTCCTAGACTACGCATCGGCTCTCAGAGCATCTGAACTACCACTTCCTACCCTCAAGGTTCTTGACTATACTTGTGGCTCTTCTACCGGGCTTCCCAGGATCGTGTAGGTGGAGCGTGGGGCATCGTGTGGGTACCAGCCAACACCGACACCATATAACGGACTTATTATTGCCCATGGAATTTCTCGACCACCGACGAATACGCTACACGGCGAAAAATTTCCCATGCCCTGCTTGCCAAAAGTCATGATCCGGATTTGTCGGCATTCAATGTATTAGCAGCGGGTGATGTCGGAAGCTACGTCTTCGGATCATGGTCAGCTGGACTGCCCATGTGTCGTTCGCATGTCGTGAACGGTGACGCTTGCGCAGGTGTTCCTTCAGTCGGCTTGACGCTACCGCTCACTGCAAGCCAGCTTTGAAATCAAACATGAGTCGCTGGGACTCCGTTCCGGATGACAGGCTTGTGTGCGTCGGATGACAGCTGCGCATCCACATGCGCCCTTCCTACCCGACCACTACGACTCGTACCGTCTGCACGCGATTTATGTGTGACAGGTACATATTGAATGTCAATGTTAGACATCCCGCGTCGCTTGCGCAACATGTGTTCGTGGGGGCGGCTGTGCACACATCCGTAGATTGATTACTATAGTAAGCGCTCAATGATGCTTATAATAATCAGAGATAGATTGATGCTCACTTGGCTTGCTGCAAGTGCAAGGAAGAGGCAAAGTCGCGGACTGCTGATCGAGTGTTGAGGATCTGCATGCAAGGCTTCCTGGCTGTTGGTGTTGGATGCGACACTAAGAGATCTGAACAAGATCGCATTCAATCGCTTAAAGCTTAACCTTTTTATAGTTTATAGGGATTACATAACCTACTACCTATTAGTTAAAGCTAAATTTTACTAACGCTTACTAGTAAAAATATAGCTATAAGTCTATACTTAAAAAGACTTAATTACTACTACTTTTATTCTATTTTACACTACTTTAAACACACTACTATATACTATAAGCTACTATATTATTAATTTTTCTTATTTCTATTTAAGATAATACTAGTAATTTTAGTAATAGAAAATTACTAGTAAAAATCTTCTTTTACTCTAGAAAAAAGCTAACTCTCTAGAGTAAAATTTATACTACCTACTACTACTATAAAGAGTCTAACACTACTTTTTATAATATAAAACTAGCCTATAGCTATATTATAAAGCGTAGCTATATTTATATCTTTATAAAGTATTATAGTTCTAGCTAGTTTCTATTTTATTATATTATTATATAACTAGCCTAGCCTAATTAGACTAGGCTATCTACTAGCTTTCTATATATAAAGGTTTTATACTTTTATATTTTATATAATAGCTTATATTTTATTAAATCTAATTATTACTATTTATATCTCTTATATTATATAAGCTTCTTTTTAAGATAAGCTCTATCTACTTATACGCGAATTATATATTAGTTATAAAGTAATACTAATATATATTAGCGCGTAATACTAAGTTACTATAGCTCTCTATATTACTAGCGCGTAATATAAAGTTACTATAGCTCTCTATATTCTATATCTCTACACTAATAAGTAGTAATATAGTCTAATTAAACTCTAGCTCTACTAGTGCTCTAGTAATAGTAGCGCTAGCTAACGCTAACGCTAACGCTAATATTAATACTTAAGTAATAGGTACTTAGATTAACTCTAAAGGCTTTAATAATAAGCTAAGTAACTTTAAGAATAATAATAATCTTAATAATAATAAAAAGGCTAATCTTTACTAAAAGTAAGCTAATACCTTTATAGAATATTAGTAATAGCGCTACGTCTAGTTTGCTAGTAGTAATAGTAATAGTAGTAGTAGTAAAGGTAGTAGTAGTAGTAATAATAGTAATAATAATACTAATTATATTAGTTATTAATATAAGTCTTACTACTAGTCTCTTAAGGCTACTACTAAGCTAGCTAAGTCTACTATCTTAGATATAGACTATAATAATAAGACTAATATTATCTATATCTATCTCTTCTAGGTCTATAAGAATAATAAATAAGAGATTATCTCTAATATACGTAATATAAAGTAGTTTATTAACATAGTTAAAGAGTATAGTAAGTATATCTTTACTTACTTTCTTACTATTATAACTAATTACTATAAGTAATATAATAAAGTTAAATAACTTACTAATAAGGCGCGTTTATAGAAGTAGAAAGTTAACTCTTATATTAAGTAGGTCTACTAATAGACTTAGGCTACTACTAATATTACTATTAAGAACTTAACTAAGAAGTATAATTAGATAATTATAACTAAGAACTTATACGCTACGCACTTAGCTATTATTAATAATAAGATTAAGGCGTTCTATAACTCTAATATCTACTTTTATACTTATATTAGTAAGCTAGTTAATAAAAAGAACTAACTCTAGTAGCGTCTAGGTATTCTAACTAATAGTAGTAGCGTTGTAGCTAGTAGTAGCGTTACTAGTAGATATACCTATAGTAGTAGTCTTTCTAATAAGCCTACTACTTCTCTAACTAATCTATTTATTAGTTAAAATAATAACTCTTTAGCTATTCTACCTAGTAGTCTATATAGCTTTACTATCTATTATAGTAGTCTACTACTTACGCTACTATAGTAGATAGCTTATCTACCTATACTATACTTTTATATCTCTAATAACTTTATATCTACTAGCGTAAAGCTTAAGAATATTAAAATATTCTATAGTAATAATACTAACTACACTAAGTATAAGTACTAGCGCTACGCTACTAAGAACTTTCTCTTAAAGTCTAATATTTACACTACTATCTAAAACTAAATAGACTATATTATTAATTACTTATATAGCTCTATAGTCTAGTAAGTTAAGTACTACGCTAATATAGTTTTATATAACTAGTTTATTAGTATAAATAAAATCTTTACTACTCTAAACTATATCTATAATATCTCTAATATATATACTAATACTATAGCTACTTTCTATAATAAAAGCTCTAATAGTCTTATATAGAAGAATAGTAAGAGCTTTAATATCTAGATTAGCTATTTTATATTAGTTCTTACGCTTATAAATATACCTAATAGTAAGCTTATCTAGTATACTATCTAGCTTATAAAGTATAGTTATAACGCTACCTTCTAGTATTATATTAGTAATACCTAGAATAGCTTTATTTATAACTACTATACCTAGTAGTAGTTTCTTTAACTTACTACTTCTAATACTAGCTCTAGTAGTAATAATAGTAGTTAAGGTAGCTATAGAGGTAGTAGTACTACGTCTTTAAGTAGTAGTAAGACTACTATATTAGATACTTATAATAACTATAGTTACACTAAAGCTTAGCTTACTATCTTATTAAAGTAAGGCTAGTACTTTAAGTATAGTAGTACTACTAATAATAGTAGTAAGCGCTATTATACTAGTAATAATAATATCTCTACTACCTATAAGAATAGTTCTATTATTACTATCTCTAAAATTCTAGTACTAACGTTAACTTTTACTAATACTACTTTATAGGTAACTATTAAAAATATTCTTAGTTTAGAAAACTAGATATCTCTAGTAATAGTTACTACTAGAGACATATAAAAAAGAAGAATAATTATAATATACTTAGTTTAAGTTCTCTACTATAATACTCTATATCTACTTACTCTAATACACTTTTTAAAGTCTTTACTAGACTACTTTTCTCTAAACTACTAACTCTACTAATACTTTACTCTCTAGAGTAGAAGGTAAATATACTTTAAGTCTATATATAATATTTAGAAGACTAGATATATAAAAATAATAGTAGTATAGCTAGTAGAAGTGTAATACTTAGTTTAAATATAATTATAAAGAGTAGATAGCTAGTATAAGAATAGTAATTTATATTTAAGTATAGAGCTATGTTATCTACTAGTACTACTATTAATATAGAAGAATTAATAGACTCTAGCGCTACTAGTAACTATATATCTATATTATTTATGTAATAATATAAACTATAAATATTTACTCTTAAGTAACTACTATAGCTCTATTTTAGTAATAGTAGTGTTATTAAGTAGACTATTACATAAGACGTTCTAGTCTTTATTACTTATACTAACTATAAAGCTAAGAAGCTCTTTTACTAAGTTAATATAACTAGCTATAACTTTATCTTTAGCTTATCTTAGCTAGAGAAGTATAACCTCTATATTAACTAACGTAATAGAACTATACACTTTACTAGTAAGTACTATTATACTAATTACCTAGTTTATAGTACTAATATTTTAGTTTATAGTGCGTATTATAAGCGTAAGCTTACTAATAAGAAGACTAACTCTACGTACGCGCTTATAGACATTTACTATATTACTAGTATAGTAGCTACTACTATAGCTACTTACTTAGATTATAATATTATTTAGATATACTTTTAGAACTTTAAGCGCCTAGAGTATAATAAGAATAATAACTATAACTACGTCTATTAGATATTTGCTTTAATATTCTTTATTAAGCTTAGCGCTCTTATCTAAGAAAATATTAAAAAGTTCTATAATAAGCTTAATATACCTACTAAGTTCTATAAGAATATTATACGTAAGTTATCTAGTTAGCTTTATAATATAGCTTATTAGTTTAATCTAGATCTATCTATAACTAGCCTTTCTAAGTAGAAAGGCTCTATTAACTACGCTATTAATATTATCTCTAGCTTTAAGTATTTCTCTATTTAGATATATAGCCTAGATAAAGATAAGAGTATAGTAGTTAAGGCCTATATCTATAATATAAACTCTAGAGGTAAGATTTAAGAGAGTAAGTCTAAATATATCTTACTAGTACTTATTATCTAGAAGCTAGGTAGTAGTCTCTATATTTATATTAACTATTACGCTCTTAATATAGTTACTATTAAGAACTATAATACTCTACTAATAATTAAAGAAACTTTTACTAGGTTATTTAAAGTTATATACTTTATAGTAGTTAATATTATTACTATATTTAATAAGATTTATATTAAAAAGAGTAATAAGTATAAGACTAACTTTCTTACTTATTATAGCCTATTTAAGTACTTAGTAATACTCTTTAGCCTCTATAATATACTTAGAACTTTTTAGTCTTATATTAATAAAGTTCTTTAGAAGTATTTTAATAACTTCTACTTTACTTACTTAAATAACGTTTTAGTATATAGCTCTATACTAGAGACTTATAAGACCTACGTCTACACTATTATTAATAAACTTAGTAAAGCTAGCTTATATCTAGATATTAATAAGAGTAAGTTTATAGTTATAAAGGTTAAGTATCTAGAACTTATCTTAACTACTAATAGGCTTAAGATAGATTCTTTAAAAGTTAAGATAGTTCTAGACTAAGCTCTACTAATAACTCTAAAGAAGCTATAAGTTTTCTTAGAATTTACTAACTTCTATTAATACTTTATTATAGAGTTCTTATATATTATAAAACTTCTTATAAACTTAACTTATAAAAAGACTAATAGTAATATCTATACTAACTTCTCTATTATTTAAGAGTCTTCTACGCATAAGACTTTTAAGAAATTAAAATACACTTTTACTATAGCGCCTATTCTTTTCTATTTTAATCTAGACTTAGAAACCTAAGTAGAGATAAATATCTCTAACACTATTATAGCTACTATTCTATTATAGGTTTAGCCTAATAGTATTCTTAAACTTATAGCCTTTATCTCTACTAAGATATTACTAGCTAAGTATAACTATACTATCTATAATAAGAAGCTTATAGCTATTATTAAGGTATTTAAAGAATAGTAGCTTAAGCTAGCTAGCACTACTAACTCTATTAAAGTAATCTCTAATTATACTATATTATAAACCTTTATAGTAAATAAGAAACTTAACTAGTAATAAGTCTACTAGATAGAGTTTCTTAGTAAGTTTAACTTTAAGATTACTTATAGGTCTAGTTACCTTAGCTTAAAGCCTAACGCGCTTACTTAGTATTCTAGTAATATATTTATAAACTTAAATAATCTCTATATTCTATACTAGATCTAGATAGTTCTAAGTTCTTACTACGTTAACTCTACTCTTTACAAAAACGTCTTATAGATATACTATTTAGATAGCGCTATATACGTAGCTTACCTAGCTAGAATACTATTTAATAACTATACTAAATTAGCGCCTACACTAGTAGCTATAATTTATCTTATAAGCAAGAAGTTTAATAGTAATAGTAACTTAGTAGATAAAGCGCTTAATCTATTACTTAACTTAGGCGTTAAACTAGAGAGAAAGTTAATAGAGAACTCTTTACTAGACGTTCTAGCTCTATAGATATAGATATTTATAGAGAATACTCTAGATAAACTTATAACTACTATTTATACTATATATAACTAGAATAGTATAATAAAGAATATTATTAAGGCTAAGGCTAATAGCACTTATTACCTTCTTTATAGTCTAGTAACTAAGATAAAACTTAAGATAGAGCTTAAGAACTACGTAGTGCGTAATAGTTTTATATACTTTTATAACTAACTAGTTATTTTATTTAATAATAACTTATATAACTATATTATTAGCCTCTATTATAATAGCTTTTCTATAAAATATAGTAGTAAGAGGCCTATATATTACTTTATTAGCTAGTACTACTACTAGCCTCTAATAACTAATACTATTACTTATTATACTTATAACTATAAAATATATTAATAAGTAAAGCTTTATAAGAATTAGAAGTAAAGACTATTATATCTCTTACCTATTCTAAAATAGTTCTAAATAGATATTTCTATTAATTTTATTACTTTTCTTTCTTATTATAAGCGCTTTAGCTATACTTATAAGTACGTTATAGTTATTATTAATTACCTTAGTAAGTAGTAGCGCTTTATTACTCTAAAGAATCTAGAGATCTAGACTATAGTTTAAGCCTTTCTTAAATATATTTAGAAAGAGAAAAGTTTCTCTTTTACTATTATCTCTAATTATAGTATATAGTTTATCTTCTACTTCTAGAAGAAGCTTTACGCTAGAATAGATATTACCTCTAAGCTTTCTACTACGTACTACCTAGAGACTAATAGTTAGACTAAAGTTACTAATATAGAACTAAAGTACTATTTTTACACATATATTAATTATATATAAGATAACTAGGTTAATTAGTTACTTATTACCTAGCTTACTATTAATAACTATAAGAACACTTCTACTAGCGTTACTCTAGCTCTTACTATAAAGAGCTATCTTCTATATATAAGTATAGAGCCTAACACTTCTATTACTACTACTTATATAAGAGCTAAGAAGCTTCTTTATAAAGAAGTCTAAGGCACTATTAACTATATAATAAATATTATCTAATTTATATAAAAGAACTTTTATTAGACCTAGAATAAGATAGAGTATTATACTAATATTAACTAGTAGACTACTTTAGAATACTACGTTAGTAATTATATCTATATTAACGTCTAAAATATCTCTACTATATATCTAAACTATAGGCTCTCTACTAAGAATCTTAGTTTTTACTATATTAAAGTAGTTAGTAATTAGTATATAGTTATCTTAGAGCTGCCTAATTACTATAAATAGGTATACTTAGTCTTCTACTTATAGCTATTATACTTAAATATAGACTAGCGCGTTACTAATAATAAAAGTAACTTTACTACTAAGAAGTCTAATAGTCTCTATAACTATTATATTAATACTATTATTAATTATTATATTAACTAACGCTATAAGAACTTTATTACTAGTAAGAAAAGTACTTAGTAGTATAAGGTTAAGTACACTAACTTACTAGATTAGAATACGTAGCTTTTATAGTAGAATTATACTAACTTTTAGAGTACTAAAGAGGCTATCTAAGAGTTTTATAATATTTACTTTAATAAACTAGCTCTATATAAGCTATATAGAGATCTTACTCTATACTTTAATACTATTTTTATATATATCTTTAATAGCTACACTAATAATATTTTTAATAGAGGTATAGTAGATAGCTCTAATACTTAGTAAGCTAATCTAATATTAAGAAAAGCCTATTATAGCTCTAGTCTAAAAAGTAAGTTTTATAGTTACTTAGTTATTTTAAAGTAGCTAGATAAAGTAAGACGTAACTTTAGTATTAATTAACTATAGATAGCTTTCTCTTCTAATGTTATAGACTCTTCTATTACCTATACTACTTTTCTTAACCTTAACTCTAACTCTAACTCTAACTCTAACTCTAACTCTAACTCTAACTTTAACTCTAACTCTAACTCTAACTCTAACTCTAACTCTAACTCTAACTCTAACTCTAGCTCTAGGCTTAGTTCTAACTCTAATATTACTATAACTATAGTAATCTCTTAGTATCTATTTAGAGAATATAATACTCTATAAAATAATAGAGGTATTACTATAATAGCGCGCCTAGTATATAAGAGAATAATAGCGTCTCTATAAAGAAGCGCGTATTAGATAGTTATAATAGTTACTAGTATAACTATTTTAGAAAAGAAAGATAATATTATAGTTTTAGCTAGTTTCTATTCTATTATATTATTACGTAACTAGCCTAGCCTAATTAGGCTAGGCTACCTACTAGCTTTTTATATATAAAGGTCTTATACTTTTATATTTTATATAATAGCTTATATTTTATTAAATCTAATTATTACTATTTACATTTCTTATATAGAGTATACTTACTATAAAGCTAGATAACTACGCTAGCACTTATATACTTAAAAGACTCTTTTTAGCTATAACACTATTACTATAACTAATACTAAGATCTTTCTTTAGTAGAGCGTTATAGAATAGGCAAGCTAGCTAAAGTAGTATAAGGTAGTAGAAGAAAATATACCTTTTACTTAATCTAGACTTACTTTTTTAGCTTTATACAACTTATATTAGAATAAATATAACTATTTTAAGCTAAGAGCTCTGCAACTCTTTGCTACTAGTACGCAGACATGCTAAATGCGTGTTGGAGCATGCATCTCGGTTCATTGGCTGCGAGGTCTCAGTACGGCCACCACGAAGCGATCAACAAGACAATCGCGACTTCATGGGAATTACCGAGCACCTGACTGGTCTTGCTAAACTCTCTTATCATGGTGAGTAGATTTACTTTTGCTGTTGCGGAACGGTCATGAGCAGTCGCGTATTCCCAGAGTTGCACTCTGCCGCCTTCATCAGGGTACTGAATCGTCCGGAGAATTCAGCCGCCGCCAATGGCATTCTACTCCCTCATTGCGTACCTTCACATGTCTTTCCAGATCCTCTCAATGCCTCTTTCTCCGACTTTGCGCACAATGTCATCAAGAACAAGCCACTGAATCACTGCCCCCAACATGATCATCATCGTGACGATTTGTCAGGGAACAAGTGAACTCTATGCTGGAAACTTGTGGAAAGTGCACGCTACGATATCGGGGCCGACATCGTACCAAACTCCGAGTGAACCTTGATCTCGTTGCGGGGACCGAACGAGTTTCACCTACTGCACACCAACGGTAGCGACACGGCTGTATGCCCATCTCCATCTTACAGATGCATGTCTGCGCGGCTCGACGGTGGTAAACCATCTCTCCACTGCGGATCTAAGCTCGTAATGCGCGCAACACAACCGTCTTTCACAATCTCCTGCAAGCATCCGCATCCCGGAGTCGTGTCCGCGCTATTCACATACGACAAACCTTATAAGCGACCTCTCGCTCACCCTTCCAGCTACGCACCAGCCTCGCTGTCGTTCCCGAACGACAGGAACGTTTTCCAAGCGCCACCGCCCCTTCTGTCATTCTCCAGACATGCACACGCAAGCGAGATGGGGGCTGGTTTGCAGCTCGTGTAGACTTCTGAAGAGCAGGTTTGCCGAACGACAACCGCGCGACTTCGGTCTTCAAACCTCCGCTGTAGATCATGGAGATGCAAGAACGGGCTCGGTCCGTTGCCGGGCTAATCTTGCGCCACCTTATACGCCATTGCCCTGGACGGGAAAGAGATAACCCATCTCCTCGTTTGTGGTGGCTTGTTTTCTACCAGCCGTGCTGCTCTTCACGGGGTAAGTATAGATGATCGGCATTGAATGTTCCTGGTAGTAGCTATACTTCTACAGATCGCAACTCCGGTTCGCAATGCCATGGCGTGAGAATGGGGTGATCGAGATCAGACAGTCTGGTAATGCAAGTGCGAAGAAGGGGTAAGCGCATGCCCAGGAGCCGTTGTAAACCTTGTCGGCGTGGCCGAACGTGGAGAAGCGGCATGTCGTGAGTCGGCATGTCGCAACTGAACTCGTCGGTGCGTCGCTTGCGCAATGCGGTTGCGCGTGCAGAATAAGGGTTGGATATGCGTTGATCAGCGAAGTTTGTCGAACCGTGCTGAGAAGGGTCCGAGACAAGAGTGTGGGCGCGACGATACCGAATGCGAGTATTGGGTTATGTCGAACAGGAAGCTGCTGTCAAGTCGGACCTGCAAGCCTGGTTGAGAGCAAGAGAAGCGTCGGAGCACGACTGAATGGAGACGCTGGTGCATTTGTTGGCTCGCTGCCGTTATTTGTCAATTGTTTTTTGGACATCTAGAAGGCGAAGTGACATTCATGCTAAGGGCCTAGGTACCGGAGTACGAGCCGTTTACCTGAAAATTAATAGTCAGTAACGTGTAGATGCTCGTTCGAGACGCAGACAGCGATCAAGAGAGACAATGCAATAGAGTAAACCGCATGTGTATCGACTGGAATTGCTATGGCCACAACTCCGAAGAGGTCTAACGTTACAATAGATGGAAGGACCCTTCCCATTTTCGTGCCTTGAACGCCTAAGAACTTGAGCCAACAGATAGTTCCCTTAGAACTCATACCAGGCTCAAGCGCACCTTTCTCTTTCCAGTGCTCTCTTCAAGCTCATCCGTGATCCTGACAGTCACCTTCTCAAACAGCTCGATAGTCCGCTTGACATCGCCCTTGATGTTCAACACATAGTTCTCGGCATCGAAATCAGCTTCTGGCTCCGGTGTGGCGAGATCCCTCAATCTGATGAGGCTCTCGATTCCAAATCTTGGTACAAAGACCACGAAACCATTGGAGAAGATCTTCATGACGAAACCTTCCTCGTTGATGTCCTTGCCCTTGAGTGCCTGCCCGACGTAGTACTCGATGGAAGCGCGACCGGCCATTTGTGCGTTGCGATGGCGCACGTTGATGTTCTTGCACACAGCCTCAAGCTTGGCCTTTGACTGTAGGCTGGGATCCAACTGCTCGTATTCAATGGCAGCAGCAAGCTGGCGATGTGCTTCGAGATCAGCGTAGCGGCGAATCGGGGATGTGAAGTGAGTGTAGATCTCGCTCGCAAGACCATAATGCCTGAACTCGGGATACGCTTGTGTTCCGGCACAGAAGTACTCTGCGGACATCATGCAACGTGTCGCCATAATCCTGACAAGAGTGTTGAAGAACGGGTTGCTGGGATCGACACACTTGTCGAGTGAGTCAGCCAAAGCTTTGGAACTGTCTGTCTTAAGCTCCATTCCCTTCTTGACCTTGAGTTGGTTATCTAGCTCTTCGAAGTTGGTTTTTGGAGGGGCAGCGTGACGACGAAGCAGCGCTGTTTGCGGAAAGGCTTCGTAGTTCTTTGCAGCGACGCTGATGTTGGCGAGCAACATGAACTCCTCCACAAGCGAGTTGGTATCAAGATGCTTCTTGGTTTGAACGTCTGCCGGGTCTGATGTCTCAGATTCAGTTCGGACCTTTACTTCTGGCGAAGACAGGTTCAAAGCTCCAGCATCCATTCGCTTTTGCTTCAACTTCTTGGAAAGCATAAGCAGAGTTCGCATGCCCTTCGTGAGGTCGTCCTGCTGCGAGGCGTCGTCTATGCGGATTTGGGCTTGTTCGTAGCTGAAGGCTTCTCTCGACCGAATGACGGACTTGGTGAAGTAGGAAGAGACGATGTCAGCATCCTCTGTAACCTCCCAAATTACCGAGAAAGCGTAACGCTCTACGTATGGCTTCAGGGAGCACAGGTCTGTCCCTAGAAGCATAGGCAACATGTCTATGCGCTTGTCGACTAGGTAAACGGTCGTTCCGCGCTGGCTGGCTTCCTTGTCCATGGCGTTGTTCGGCTTAACGAAATGAGACACGTCCGCAATATGGACACCGACTTGATAGTTGCCATTCGGCAGCTTGTGGGCATGGAGAGCATCGTCGATGTCAACACAACCAACAGGATCGATAGAGCATACCAAGAGGTCGCGAAGATCCTTGCGTCCCTTCCAGCCTGGATCCTCCAAGCTAGCTGGTACTTTCCAGTCGTGACCTTCTGCGGGCAGACAGTCAAGAACTGTCTTCGGGAAGGGCTTGTATTGAACATCCCACTCCAGTAGCAAAGCTTCGGTCTCTGCGCCCTTAGACTCAAGCTCGCCGAGTGATCGTACAAAATGGCCGACCGGGTATCGAGAGTCTCTATCCCAGGAGTCGATTGTCGCCAGAACGCGTTGACCAAGGAGCTCTCCAGCTTGCCGTGTTCGTATCCGGATCTTAGGAATGCGCTTGTCCATTGGGACAAGAAATACGGTCTGTTGTTGTCTGCTCGATTTCGAAGAGGAGCGAACGGAGTCGCGATCGATGTGGCCCACATATTGTCTCCAATTCCGCTTGATGACACCCACTACGCGCGCAGTTGGCTGTGGCCTGCCCTCTATAGTCTGCCCATGTACTCGCTTGACCTCCTCTTGTAGCGCTCGTCGCTCTCTCTCTGGAATAACATTTTCGCCTTCCTCGGCTTCTGCGTTGTCATTCTTGTTCACCGTCTCCTCTTCAATGATCTTGGTTGAAGGCGCCTTCCACTGATCCTTAGGCAGTACTTCAACAACTACGACATCGCCAGAGACAGCCCGATTGCTGTTCTCACGTCCTAGGATGAGGAGCGATTTGTCGAATGCGGGCACGTGAACTGAGCCTTCCAGATAATTGTATGGGGAGACGTTGAAAATGCCTTGGTGTAACGTTCCAGCTTTCACGCCAGTCATCATCTTGGAGACTGTGTAATGTTCGGAGTAGAAGATCTCTGGCTTTTTCGACCTGACTTCTCGCTGCTCTTGTGCTGCGCTGATCATATCTAGAAGCTCATCGGAGTTTTCGAGGCCAGAGACAAAGTCGGACAGAGTCTTGCCTGGGACTTTCTCGGCCTTGGCTTTCCGCAGGTTGTCTCTATCATCGGTGATCATTACTACCGTAGGGATGCGCGTCTGTTTCTTGCTCCGCTTTTGAACAGCCTCCGTAATGTGTTGGTTGTACCACTGCACGGCTTTGCGCACAGCTCGGTCGTTTCGATCATTGATCGTTTCTCCAGCTTCCCGTGCTACATACGTCTCTTGCCTAAACTCGTTGAAAAATACGTAGAAACGCTTTCCTTCGTTCTTGGTCAGGGAGATCAGACGATGATACAGAGGTAGGGAGCGGTTCTTGACTTCCTCTAGCACAGTTTGCAGGACAATAACATCATGAAAAGCGGTCTCCACCTCGAACAAGTCCATTCCGGTAAGGAAGGCATTCGTATCCGGAATGAGATATTGGCCATTTGGGAAGTCCTTGGATCCTGCTGGTGTGTCTGATAGGACGAATGGTGCGACTGAAAAAGGTTAGTCTAACTCTGCATGTGGAGTTTCGCGGTCAAACCTTTCTTCGAGTAGTCGGTCGGCGCAATCTCTAGACATGCCCTGCAAAGATTGGACGAGCATGGAATGTCCTGTCGCAGATACAGTTCTCTCACAATTTTCTGGACCTTGCCACTTTTCGTGGACCGCACGTAGACCTTGCTGGACAGGTTGGATTGGCCATGATCGGCAGCGGTCGACCGCTTCAGACTGAAGTACTCCATGTTTGCGCAAGGTGTGTTGATTGTTGAACTCCGAAGGCGCGGAGTGATGGTGTTTGCGAAAGATTGGTGGATGCCAAGATATCAAAAGATCCTAGCTCCACTAGCTCCGCACCATGACGGAGCTCCCAGGTGGGCCTCACAGCAACCAACATCACCTGGGCAGAGCTCCAATACTACGACTCCAGGCACCGAAGCCGCACATCACCAATATATAACCGCCTACTACGATATTCGCAATGTCTTCGCTAGACCCGCCGACGTACCTCACCTCTATCCAGAACAACATCCGCGCCCGGCCTATATCATGGGAAGGAGCTGTACGAGCTAAGACCATCACCGACGAAGACCTCAAGAAGATCAAGTCAATCGATAAAGTGCGCAAGGAACAGAGGAAGCAGACCATCGAGTCAGATGTGGATAGCTTCGTGACACTGCTAGTGGGCGGAAATGGGTCGCAGAGCATCTTCGAGGCAGCTGCGAAGCGCCAAGACATCATTCACTACATGCTGGTCTTGCTGGGAGACATGATTGATGGTAGGAGATCTAGAACCTCTCTAGAACAGCGGTGAAGCTCATACAGTTCCAGACATACCCGCCCTTACATCAGCCCTCGTCCAGCACCCAGCGCCCTACAAGCCTTTCCTACCACTCTTGAAGGCTTCATCCAACAACGAAGACCCCGTACCGCTCCTGACGTCTTCCGTCCTATCCGGCCTTCTGTCTAATGCTGTCACAACATCTGCCAAGAACACCCCCCAGCTCGATGAGGCCTTAGCGCAGCTCTTCACCTACCTCTCTACACTCGCAAAAGCATCCGACGCCGGTCTGCAGGACATTGCTGTACGGGAATACTCGGCCGTATTGCGCAGTACTAAGTCTAGGCGCATATTCTGGAAGCAAAGGAAGGAGACACTTAGCCCTCTGTTTGATATCCTGAGAGCTGCGGCCGGGTCTGCCAAAGACACGGACTCGACCCTGTACAGTGGTGGTGCCAGTATTCGCAGTACAACGGATGGTGGTATTGCTGGTGGTGTTGGCCTCCAGCTTCTATACCATGTATTGCTCGTCATCTGGCAGCTCAGCTTTGAGGGCGAACTTGTGGGCGAAGGACTTCAGGAGTACAGTGCCTTCCCTATTTCACGTTTCGCAAACATTAACACCTTACAGGGAACACGACATCGTCATCCTATACACGCAACTCCTCAAGGTCTCGCCTAAAGAAAAGACCACTCGTCTCCTCCTTTCCACCCTCGTAAACCTCTTGACCACGAACCGCAACACGCTACTTCCAACGGCCGTACTCGCGCGTCTACCTGCTCTCCTCTCGAGTTTGAAGTCACGACATCTGACCGACGAGGATGCTCTTGAAGACCTACAGGCCCTGACCGATCTCCTCGAGGAGTACACCAAGACACAAACTACCTTTGACGAGTATGCTGCTGAGCTGCAGTCGGGCCACCTTCGCTGGTCACCGCCGCACCGTAACGCTACGTTCTGGAAAGAGAATGCGCGTCGCATCTTAGAAGACAACAAGGGTGAACTACCCCGAAAGCTTGCGGAGATTCTATCTAAGAGCTGGGACAACGATAAGCAGGTATTGGCTATTGGCTGCAACGACGTAGCATGTTTGGTCAAGGAAGTGCCAGAAAAGCGACAACAGCTTGAGAAGTTGGGGCTGAAGGGCAGAGTTATGGAGCTGATGCAAGAGGCAGATGAGAGCGTACGGTGGGAGAGCTTGAGAGCTGTTGGCGAATGGATGCGGTACAGCTTTGAATCGAAGACCGAGCTGCCACTCAGGTAATCGGCGTTAGTGGGAAGGGGTGATTGTAAACACTATCAAGCGTGTGAGTGCTTTCCTGTTTGTAAATTCTCGTTATACGGGACCTATCGTAGAATGCTAGGCCCATCCAGAACATCTTCAGTCAATCCATGGTGGTCTTCGTGCTCCCTTGTCCCTTTCCTTGAAGATCGGAGCCCAAAGGCTCAATGCATGATATTGAGCCTTGAGCTCCGGAAACTGCATTCACACAATCTCCAAGAGCATTCTACAATTACTCAAGCTAGATCATCGTTCTCTAATCTTGTTCATACGACGCCACTTTACGACGCACAGGGTGAATGAGTCCAGTATGGCGGGCTACAACCCGAGCAAGATGGTTCGTCTGAGACCACGGGGCGCGCGAGTCTGAGATGGCATGATATGTTATGCTGATAAAGTGTGGTGGATAGGTTGGGTCGAAAGAGTTCTGGAAGACACCACTGCCCTTCTCACATGCCAAAACATCAATCGTCTTACTTTCGTTATCATCCTTGACAAGGTTCACATCTCGTTTGACTGAAATCCACGAAATCAGAGGGAAGATGTGTAGAGTCAGGCATTGTGGGAAAGGGAGTGGGTTTGACGACATCATTCAAGAATCGTTGAAGTAGCTCCTGCGAAGACAAAACAGCAGTGTTCATTGCGGGGTGGAAGCATACGGACAGTGAGGAACATAGGTGAGCTTTTGAGAGTATGGGGCCCTTGATAACTAGAACATTGATTTGACAGTCACAAAGGTTGCTGTGATGTGAGATGATGGGAAATATTGAGTCTCTAATCTCAGCACAAAATCGGTTCAACTCTTTGACGACATGATGGCGGCTTGTTTGACTGACTGATGTTGCTTCAAGTTTGGGATGTTCGTTCTGCTTGCCTATCAGTACATATATCTCATCACTTTGAAGGATAGTGCATAGTTGGATATCTATCACGATAGTAGTCGCCACATGTATATGTCTGTATCGTGAAATGCTGATCACTACGCACTCAGACCAAATACCGTTCTACTCAATCACGCAGCACGCTCAGCCAAGTCTCAAACTCCAAAGACGAGGCAACATCGGCTTTCCCGCTGACCTTCCGTCGAGACTCTCCTGTATTTCCACTTAATTGCAATTACAACCCTTCGATTTCCTCAACATCCAAACCTCGGATCTAGTATCCATAGCTACGGTAAGCACCGAAGCCGCCCATTAGTCTGCCAATATCTGAGATGGTCTGAACTTGCGGTTTCTCCCTACATCCTACCATCACCCTGGTGCTGGTATAGAGTATCTAGCCTCCTATCCCGTCCTCCCCGAACGGCATCCTGCGTGAACGATTCGCTAGCAAAAGATATTAGACAAGCAAACTTGCTTCTTCCCTCCCATTTCCAATCCCATCAACTCTACCCATACAGCCGCCGGTGCACATAGAACAGACCTACCCGCTTCCGCCTCCATAGCCTTGAACACATCATTCCAGTCTAGTATACACTTCCCCTTACGGCGTGACCGAGAATCTTCGTCCTAAATTAGGCGCGTCGAAACGTGCTAGAATGGTGGTTTTTTTCTTTTACCAACTTTGATCGACCGGGTAATGTTTTGTTTGCTTGAAACATCCGCTACCGGAGAAAATCATGGGCAGAAAGTGCTGCTTTTGTGCGAATAAATGTATTTTTGTGTGGCTTCATTAGATCTTCGAATCAGAACCTCTGAATAACACTTCAAGGCTTTGTTGAATGCTACCTTTCGCCTCTTTCCGAACTCGTGTCGAGGAAATACTACCTTCGACCATGTTAATAGTCAATGGACAGAGGAGGGCAATACCCGAGAACCTGGTTGACAGATTCTGGTTCCGAGTCGTCTCAATGAAACTATAGTGATCCGCGCATCACCTAGGTATGCAGGTACATAATTTTCCCCTTCGCGGCGGTTGTAGATCGTACTGCGAACCACAGGAGGGTTGAGACGTTTTTGTGGTACTGTACCTGACTTTGGTGCGCACGGTAGCGGTTTGAGGGACCGTACCGTGAGGCTGGATGCAGGTACGAGACCCAGGTACCAAATCTGGTGCAACATATGGCAGATGTGGCTATTATGCAGACGATGTGTTCTACGGCTGCTTCCGGGGGAAATGCTTCGACGGTTAATGAACTTGTTTTTCTAGTCGTCGCGTCAGCTTTTGGATCTTCGAATCGATGGAATAGCAATTTAACCTTGGGTTCGTCTCGATTATCCGGCTGTTACGTGAACAGAAATTGTCTTTTTTGTTTCACTCTTCGGCGTCGAGGCTGGGGAACCATTGGCTTGGCAATCAGCTTTCTTTTCGCTCAGATCTCGGAGAGATGCGAAAATTCCAAGGTTGGGTCTGAATGGACGAAGAAACTCGTCTTGTTTCAACTGCTAGTGTACCATACACTGAAGGTACACGTCGTCTCTCCCAACACCACGTTTCTCCACATGACGTATCGTATATGTTTACGATAGTATATGATTAGTATACATGACAGAAGGCGCGAGCTTCTTCGTAGCATGAGAGCTATGTGATCTGAGCGATAGCGAGTCAAAGAAGCCCTTGAACAAGCGGGAGCCGTGTCGAGCCTTGTCGAGCGGATCGCCAATATCCACGATGCTTGCTTCTTGCGCATATCATATTTCCGGTGGTACTCCAGGGAGAGCCGGTTTGGTCCGAGAGCCTTTGCAAAGCGGGTAAAAGCTCCATACGCCAGGTCGATGCTCAAGAAAAGAATGGAGATCTTCACACATACCAGAGCCAGCAAACGACGGCGTCGAGAGCGGCTGTCTCGGTTGCCGCGGTCCATCAGACATTGTGGTGTTGGAGGCGTTGGAAACCACCTGGCGCTAAGCTGGTACGTTACCTAGCGCTGTACGAGAGATCTTGCCAGAAAAACAACAACAATAAGATTTGCATACGCAATAGTAGCGACAACAAACCCCGCTTGTCCATCTAGTCAGCCGCCACAAGTCCAAGAGATGCAGAAGCCAAGGCCAACTCAATTGTCATCGCGAATACTACCTGAAGAAATACCTCAATCCCTGAGATCTAGGGTCAATTGTATTTACCGATCGCGGATCTACCCCTGCACTTAGTCAAACTCCACAAGATCGCAGCTTTCCGCAGCGTGTAAATGGAGACGGCGTTAAATGCCGTTTGGCCTTAAACCATGCTCTCATTCCTTTTCCAATATTCCCCCCATCGAAATCATCCCCAGTATTCGTACCAATTGACCCAAGTCGGTCCGAATGACACAGTAGAACTAGCCGCCCATGCGACAAGACGACGCGAATCAAACGATCCCAAACCTCGGGATACGACACTAACACCAGACTAGCAGCTCCTGCGATTGCAAACGACGCTGTGACTCAACCTGCATTGCATCGGGAGCGACATGTGAGGTCTCCACTTTGCAAGGTTGAACATTTGCATGACGAGATTCCCATGCCAGCTCAATGGGGTAGGAGATGGTGACGGGTAAAGCGAGAATCCATGTCAAAGGGAAAAGTAAAACGGATGCGCGTCCCAGCCATACACGTCCCTCGGCTCGTTGCGCAGCGGGCTTGTATGGATGGATGCGCTATCCGACAATGTATCATAGTTGCATTTTCGGCGCGTGATCGAGAGGAGATTGGTTGGAATGGGGGAAGAAAGGGTCCAGCCACATTACACGTCGATACCAGCAATGATTATTGCCCTTTCTTGGTACTCGTCAGCTAGAACCCTGGAGCGACAAGATGGGCGAAATTACCCAGATAGCCGGAATGCTGTCTTACCTTGCGGCAGCGGTGTACCTACTTACCGTTTTTGCAGGGGGCCCTATATGCCCAGCTTACTACGCGAAAATCATTCGTGGTTCTCGTATGGACGGTAATAGTTGCCGCTGCGATGAGGATCCATGTGACAATCTTGTTGAGATTCACACATGCAGGTCATACCTACAGTACATATGCCGAGACCCCTGGGGCTTAAACGATGGTATTCCGTGCTCACGAGTATAATCCAGTTCCATGATGCAAGTTCAGAGTGGATAAAGATCAAAAGAGGCATCTCTGCTCCGGCGCCGTTCAACTCACTCAGTTTATATGAGGATACGACCCCGAGAAACTTTCCAGACATATGGGACGCAATGTTGTAAGCGAGATGCGTTGCCATGTAACATCTGCTCTCCGCACCACAAAAGCAAAAGCGCCCTTCGCCAGCGGGAAGGAACAGATCCGCGGCCATCACGTGGCCGCGGAGTCCAAGTCAGATGTGTGGCTTGCGATGGGAAAAGCAACAACTCATGCGTCCTGGCGGTGGGTGATCGTTAGGCCGTTGAGACGAGACGACGGGGTCGGCAAGGCAGACGTAACCGTGCATGCTGACCGATGAGCGCCCTGTCAGCACAGAAGAAAGCATGAATATAATCCTATCCGATATACGTTGAGCCGCAATCTTAGGCCACCTTCACTGCGGTCATTTGAGAAAGCCGCCGGAGTAGATCCGACAGGTGGAAGAAACAGTGGGCTGCTTGGCTGACTGCGTAGTCTCGTCCACGGATCCGACGATGAAGGAACCGCAACAGCAATAACGTCAATATCGTGTATCGTCTGGGCATTCCGGACAGTGCGCTTTTAGACTTTTGGTAGCTGGTAGTATAGCTTGCTGCGCCAGATACCCGAGCCATCGACTCCCTTTCGCGCGAATCGATGATGCATCGGGTCTGAGCTCGGTCCAGTGCAGCCGTCCGCTCCCGCACCCGGTCTTTGTGTCGTCCATGTGTCGCAGAACCCATGTACCATGTCGTTCTTCATGCTTAGACGCACGTCGTCATGTAGTTAGCTGACCCTTGAGGGATTCGAGATGCCGAGCATACGTGCAGATGCACGAAGCGATTGGAGTACGCGGAGCGACATGACGCATTCTGACACTCTGGGGTGCAGATGTCCGAGACAAAGCCATCTGCTGTTCAAATATGGTTGCAAACCCTGCCTGGTCCAATGTCGTCTTCGCATGTTCAAGTGCGCTACGTGTGGTCACCACGCTACGCCAAGTATGAAATGTAAATCGTATTTGCGCAATGGAGTAATATTATTAGTAAGGAAAGGATATGTCAAGAAGATCCTTCCTGCTATGCGTTCCGAACCCTACATGGTGCGCATATCCACATGTTCCTCCAATGTACCGGTGCAGCAGCTTGCGGGAAGCTTAATGCGTATCCCTTCAACCATGCAAATAACTGCAAATCAGCAACTAAAAAACACGAAACAAGGTGTTGGGGAATCTGGGGGAATCTTGTGCAAAAAGCTATAACCAAAACCACCACGGACGAGACGACTGTGACGGGGATCTGCTAATACTGACAAGGAATGCGAAGAAAGACAATCTGACAATCTGATCCAAAGCAACATTACCAAGTGATGCAAGAAATGAATCTCCTTCAAGTATCCCAAGCACTCGTGCCCGCAAATCCATGCAAATACTACCAAGCCTCAAAGTACTGGGGGGTATCCGTGCGATGCGAAACAGCAGGTGAACGGACCTCCAGGTATCATCGACGAATGCAAAGTACGTTCCAAAGCGAACAGGAGGAAACAATGATCGAGCCTGTAAAGGTGAGAAAAAAAGAAATGGTACCGTGTACCCCATCCATCATCCCTTCGTATTGTCATGTTCGGTGCTTGGCGTGTTCGTCACCGTCTCGTAGGTCGTGATTTCATTGTTGCTGGCGGAGCGGGGAGCGGAGTGAAAAGCAAGATGGAATGAGCCTAGTGTACAGAGTGCGACGGAGAACGAGTAGCGGGAAGCTTATGGCGTCGATCGGAATACGTGAACCAAATGATCATGGCTGATGTCGGATGAGAAAGCTATCGGCATAGTGATAGTTGGTCCACACGAATGAGGACAAGATTCTGAGTACTCCTAGTACGTCGACCATCCTCCTTGTTGTTGAGCCTGTGGTGGTGCCCAGCCAGGCATACCAGGCTGTTGAGCGGCAGCGCTCTGGTGTTGCATGAACTGGTGAGGGCTTGGGCTAGGCTGGTAGGGGTTCTGCCCCATGGCTTGGTATCCGGGGTCTCCTCCGGGCATAGAACCGCCCATTGCACCCATGGTCTGATACTGTTGGACAGGTGTGCCATGCATCGATGCACTGCTTTGAGCATGATGGAGCTGTGGCGATGCATGCATGGGAGACTGTTGCGGGAGCGGAGATTGCTGCGGTCGTTGCGCATATTGTTGCATGTTGTGCTGTTGTGAAAGCGGGGATGGCTGTGGTGGTCCTTGCCACATATGTGATGGAGGGTAGCCATGGCCTGGGTTCTGCTGAACACCTGGAAGCATGCCTCCAGGACCCATGCTGGAGGCATTCATGCCCTGCTGCATACCGATGCTCGGTGGGCGACGGTGCATCTGGTCAGGACGGAGTGGAGTGTGTTGCTGAGCCATGGGCGAAGGCACCATGTTGTTCTGGGGCATGGGCTGCGGACGGTAGGCTTGGGCGCTCATCGACTGTCCAGGTCTCTGCGGTGTCTGTGCTGGCATTCCGTACTGGTTCCCTGGCATGCTGACGGCAGTCGAAGGCATGCGCGGCGACTGCACGGTCTGAGTGACTTGGGGTGCGTGCTGTCCTTCGGCAGTTCCAGGTCGGTCTGGCTGAACCGGCGGCTCGTGGGGTCGTTGCCAGACATCGTTGAGATAGTCTTTGCGATGCTTGCGTTGTTGCTCGAGCTGCTTGTTGACTTCAGCTGTTTGCGCAGCTGCGTTGAGGATCTCGCCGGACGGGGTTGGCCTTGTCAAGTCCTGATACGGGGCGCCCTGCATCTCATGTCGCGGCCGCTGAACGCCACTGTAGTCTCGGGGCTGCAGGTCAGCCGTTGTGCGGTTGTATGCGTCAGCGTTTGTGGAAGGCATGCTTCCTGGTGCGGGGTTGAGACCACCGAAAGGCTGCAGAGGGTTAATGGCAGCACCGAGGTAGTCTTGGTTGTTGCCGGTGTATGCTCCTGGATGAGCAAAGGCCATGGCACTTGCGTGGTTGGCTTCGGCTGCGGCTGCCTCTCTTGCTTTTGCAGCACCTGGCCTCTTCTCGCCCGCAGCGTCCTCCTCGGTAAAACCCTGCTTCCGAGCCTTGCTCTCCCAGTAGTCGTCGCGCACGCGCCGGCCGTTGACGATCAGTCTGCTTCCGAACTGTCTGAACATGGATCGGGCAGTCACGATGGCAATCTGTCTGGATCGGTATGAGTATGGTAGAATCTCCTGGTGGATCAGGTCGTCCTTCTCGGCCTGGGTGGCGATAATTTTGTATAGAGATCGGTTCTTGTTGAAAAGCAGGTACGAGTCACGGTAGCCCAGGACACGCGCGCATTCTGTTGCGAGCATGAAGAGCTTGTCGGCCCTATTGGGGACGAAGAAGGTGCGACAGCGGTATTCGCGGCCGTCGAGTGGGTGGCCGGTCTGCGTAACCTTCCTCTCGCCGGCCTCGTCGATTTCGCGCGGTATGTATTCGTCGCCCTCGGGATTCAGCTGGTCGGTCGTGTGGTCGCGCACCGTCGGCAGCGCCTTTATGACGGCGGGCTTGGTGGGCGTTCCCTTGCCGGATGGCGAGACCTGGGGAGGCGATCCTTGGGGCAGGGCCGATGTCTGCAGCTGGGGTGTCTGTACGGGCGGCGCGATGCCACTCTGCGGAGGCTGGGAGCCACGGTTGGGCGATCCGGCGTAGGGGGGTCTGGCCGTCTTGGGCGGGCGGCCGCGACTGCGCTTGTTGTTGGGCGTGTCATCGCCCTGGATCTCGTAGGGGGTTTCTGGCGAGCGGCTGCGCTTCAGGCCTCGCGATGCCTGCTGTTGCTGTGCGACGGGCTGGGTCGGGCCTCCGAAGACATCTGGGCTGGGTCAACAAGAGGTCGCGGGAGGCTGCGTCGGATGTAACAGACGCGCAAGCCAGTGAGCAGCTGGGAGAGGGGGACGCGACTACTTACGCGACGGGTCAATGGTGCCAGGCGGGTCCATGATGCCGTTGGCAAAGCCACCATTCGACATGATTTGTATAGGGTGTTGCACATGCACTGAGTACATCCAGGCGGCGCAAGAGCAACCGAGCTCGAAGGAAGCTTCCGTCGAGCGTCGCGAAGCTCAAAGGGTGGCCAATGGGCGCGGCGCAGTCAAGACAGCTGGACGCACGGGAGTCGGCAGCGGTCGCTGGGGAGCATGTGTTGGAGGCGATGGGAGCAGTGTCGTGTCGGCGCGGTCGAACCAAGGTTCAAGTTCGGCAGGTGCGGGTGGGGCCAAGACTCGCCGGGAAGGCGCGTTCGGTCGGAGAGGGCAGGTGCGTCCCAGCAGCGCAGCGAGAACAGCGTCGCGGAAAATGCCAGAACAGGTGGTACAAACGCAATGTTCCGAATCCGACGGTGCTCGCGGATCGATACAGGCTAGGACGCGGTTAGGTTTGAGCTTGAGGTGACGGCGCGCCCTGGCAATAGCAGAGACACGACACGTGCAGGCAGGCAGGGACAGACACTGCGAGCAGCCGCTGTAAGGTGACTTGCAGGGCAGGACAGATGTCGGGGCGAGCGAACGGTTGGGGGGAACGAACCTTGGGCGGTGCAGGCTGTCTAACCAGCGACAGGAGCCCTTGGTGCAAGATATGTATGGGCGGCTGTGTGGGCGTGTGGGCGATTGGCGCGGCGGCGTGAGCTGCGAGTGCGGGAGCAAAGACCACTGGGTGCTTCTGCGAGCGACGGACTGGGAATCGGGTTATGGTGAATTACGAAATGGGAGCGAGGCCCAATCTGATATGCCCTGCAACCCCAGCAGCTGACGGCCCGCGCGGCGGACGTCCAAGTCGTCTAGTGAGCAAATGGCACGCACTGACAATGGCGACAAGCTTCAGGCAGGAGAGGCGCTGCGCTCTGCTAGCTGCAGTGTGATAAAAAGTGGCTCTCCCGCGGCCCTGCACGAGCCGGTGGCTTTTCACTACCTCTCGAGCGCACGGAGCCGAACAGCATTACTTGCATCATGCTGCGCGATAGCGACCACTAGCTTGGATCTCGCTGAGCGATTCCGTCTCCACCGCAACAGGCCAAGCACCCGCGCGCGCCGGGCCTTGCTCTCTATCACGGTCTGTCTGCGCGAACGCGAGGCCTGGGTCATCAGCGCTGCCTATCCACCTCTCCCCAGTGACTCCCCACCACTCACGAGCCCGCCTGCTGCTGATTGAGCAGCTCCCGACAAGGCGACCGTGTCAGCAGGCTGCTATCGAATCATTGATTTTAGACCCGTGGGCCTGCAGCGCGCCCAAGACAGACTACCCAGGCCTGCATTGGCGGCCGCCGTCGTCATGCATTCGACCTTCTCTCTCTATCAATCCACCCGTATCGTCTGACTCCCCCAGCGCCCGTCGCCATGCTACCCCAGCCCGCTCCTGCTTGCCGCAACAGCCGAATAAGGAAGCCCGACTTAATTGCGCTGCATCGGTCAAAAGCTACTCCTGCCTGCTCGTATTCCCGCTACTCCGTCGCGACGTCTAAAAATGCTGCGCTGATCGCCGACCTTTGCCTTTGCTTGTGCAATTCGTTTTCCTCTAGCATTTCCTAGGCCGAGTGGAGGCTCGTCCTCTCGTAGCGCCGTCGGTCTTCGCGGGCCTATGACCAGCTGCTGCAGCTGAAAGCTCAAGCCGATCCATTGCACCGGAATCGCTTCCTACCAGACACTGCTCTCTAGCCCGCGCATCCAGTTACAGCGCTTGGACGCTTCGATATTCATTCTTCGTTCCGTGTGGACAGCACCCTCATCGCAGAGTTGGCGATCTGTTCCACCAAGCGACCCGTTCCCCGCCGAACCAACAAGGGCACATGTCGACATGACCCTTGGCCTGCCCGTGCTGTAACCGATCCCCACCATGCTACCTTACCCATATCTCACATCCCTTCCGCAGCTCGCGCCACTACCTTAGCGGGAGTCGAAACGCCATGTCCGTTCGTCTTGCCTGTCTCGAGCGCTTGCTCTACCTAATTCCGTCCGTGCGCCGTGTCCTTTGACATGCTCTTGAAACTACGCGAGTGCAAGACGTAATCTATTCAGACGGAGAACACACTGTGTCTTCCTGTAAGCCGACGATGCCGGCACACGCTTCGGCATGCTGGAAGCGCGCAGCCTTTCGCGTCTCTTTCCTGACGCGTTCTCGGGAGGCTGTGCCACATTGTTCCATGTCTTAGACCCTGAGGCCAAAGTTTGTCATCTGCCTCTCACTGCAGGGTCTAAACCAATTTAGAAACGTTGCCATTCTTTGTTTGCTAGAGCCTTTGTTGCGTCCGAACTCGGTACTCTCCAGTGGGGTACGAAGAAACAACACGGCCGATCAGTCTTCATCTATGGAGCCATGTTGATAGAGTGCAGTCGCTTATATCCGTTGCCTTCGTAACCCGGGACTACCACGCGAGTGGAACATGGCTCTCTTCTATGGTTCAAAATATGCCATACATGTCGTGGGTAGGAAGGCGAGAACCGCTCCGACTTCTCGGCATGTCGACCCCTCGTTAGCATTCAACCAGCCTGACGTTCACCATCATGCTACTAAACCCGCACACCGCTGTCATGACACCTGTAGCGCGCTAAATACAAGGATCGTTGAAACATTCCAATGCAAATTCAAGTATTAGACCTAGTCGATATCTTGGCGGGGCACTACCGTCAGGCTAGGATAGCTGCTTGATCATATGACAGCTGTATCCACCGTCTTGGATCCCAGCTTCGGGAGACATCAGACGCCAAGATGGTCCCACGTTCAAGTTAGATTGAAGATCGCGGCGTACGGCGGTTGTAGCCGTTCCATGATATCGAGGCCATTTCACGTCGAGACCTCGTTTCAGAAATCCGAGGTTATGGAAAGGGTAGGACCATCCACTGGTGAGTGCTTGTTCTTGCAGCCAACTGCGGATGTCCCGTAAGCTAACACTGGATATGGCTTCCGTTTGGCTTCCCGTACGAAAGCCACATGCAGCGGGTCGTACAACCGTAGCGGTGAAGCACATCTCTTCTTCATCGGCTTTTGCAACACCGAAGCAAAAACAAATGTTACTGCAACACCATGTACAAACGCAGGTCCGCTGTGTGAAAGTATAATCAAACGTCCAGTATAGGGTTCGAGATCGTCTCTAACGGGCTCACTGTTCATGCTTCCATTTTGCCTGCAATCGCGGATCAGCTCCAAGGTGGTCCATTTGTGATTTTGAATCATGAAGATAGTGGGTGCTAGTGGCTTCGGCATGTCCCCAAGGCTCGCTAGAGAGTAGCTGCGCTATTGCAACCTAGAGACGAACCCCAGCCCCTTCGGATCCTCAATCCTGCCGGGCACTGTCGTTCTTTCCATATCAGATCATCGGCCTAGGCAAACTGCGTTCGAACGGTGAGGCGGTCCACTCCAGAGTGGGGAAGCGTGGCGAGGCTGCATCAACGTTTAAGGTAGTCGTGGCCAATCATCAGACCAGATCCAGCATTCGTTCGACGAAAAGACGGTCAGGTGCTACCAGTTGCGCCGAGGGCTTGAAAAGACCAGGGCGGTTATCGTATTTATCCATTCGTGCATCAGATGATACTCATGAACGACCCGGAGATGAGTCCAAGTAGAACGTGATGTCTGTTGAGGTCGGGAAGCCTACGCCTACCGCCTTGAGTTAGATAGTCATCCACTCCCGCAGGTGAATCGGTGGGACCTAAAGAGAGACCCACGTATCCGATGGACCATACAGCAAGAGAACAAGGCTCATGAAGTTGAAGTCTCCACCGGATTCAGTCCGATGTAGTATTGGAGGTGGAGAGTGCGGTGAATTGAGCTCCACGCGTCCATCTAGCTGGATTTCCTCTTCCGTCTTCGAGTGTCATACAGTCTTGATGCCGTTTAGATCCGGATCCCGAGTAGGATTCAAAGCAACTCGGTGTCAACACAATCGAGGCGGGGTTCGGTTGGCACAGCCTGTACATGTAGTGTGAAACTCGTCAGTAATACATTGGACATCTGCATTATACTAAAGGTCAATTGTTCACCGGGTCCAGTTCGCGGTGTTTACAAGAGCGCAGGCTCTCAGGCGTCAACGCTTGCTAGGCGACGTTCCGAGACCGGCTCCGTCAAGTCTTACTTGAAGCGACAAGCTGCAGCACACAAGTAAGCGCGTTAGTAGCCTTCTCAGGGAGCTGCGTCATTCTCCATCAAACATGCTTCGATAGTATAGAACCGAGGAGGAGGCGAGCATACCAACACCTGCACACTACTGCAATGTATGAACGGCAGTAGTCTAGTCGCACGTAGCTCTTGGCCTGGTGATAGCTGATCGCTGAAACAGCATGATCGAGTACCAGAAGGGCCAGATACCCGCAAGCGGCAAGCAAGTTCTGGCTTTAGCTCAGCCGGCAATTTGTATTTGAAGCGGTGGCGAACCAACGGAGCGGTCTGATCGATTGAATGCAGAAGCGAGAAAGACGGTGAGAAGGCAATGGTGGATCGTGTTGCTGAAGCTGTTCGGCCCAGAGGTCCTGTAGGGAAGGTGCAGACGCAAGGCGGAAGCCTTCTTGCCATGTGAGCATCCAAGATCGAGCAGGCGCACCTTCTACATGCTGAACCTGGCCAACCCTCAAACACAATCTGCACTTGAAAATGCGAGTTCTTGCCTGGAGTGAGTCACAAGTATTGCCAATAGAGCCATGTGGGAACTTGGCACTTCGTGTTCAACGCTTCACGATGTAACCGCATGCCGGATATTTCAATCTCGGAAAGAGCAGCTTGGCACTAGACATTCGGCAGCAAGCACTTCTTGATTCATGTTAGATTTGCATTATCCAATATTCTGTTCCGGGACTACCTACACCGACGTAAACTCCCCTCAAATATGGTCATAATGCCCCGGATGAACGCTGCCAAAACGCCCTAAAAGTACAATTCCCGAGGTAGTAAAAGTCTTGAATGCCCCGCCTATGAGAGCGCGACTATCGTCCGGGAGCAAGACCCGGTACTGCGCTGAAGCGTTCGTCACGCTCAGTCTTGAAGAGAATCTGGCACCAGAATTCCTTGGCGTCTTCGTCGAACCAGAACCAGAACTTGCCCTCTCGTCTGTCGATGTCGCGGGATTGTAGCTTCACCGCGACCGTCTCGTAAGGCTCACCAGCAACAATGAGGTACTGGTAGTTTGGGTCGGGTTCTTCCACCTTCTGCTCGTATGCGCTCATGACACGGACCTTGGGAGTGATGCCGGGGGTGAGGTCCGGAAACTGGAACTGGAACAGCAAGCCGTTTTGGCGTGTGTTGGGGTCGCGTACTTTTGTGATGCGGTATCCAGGTCGACCGATCTTGATGACGTTCTTCTTGGGCAGTACACCTGCGAGGAGTCCTTGCTGGCCCACGTCGTCTCTCTTGCCTTCTCTCTGCTCCTTCGCCGCACGACGTGCCAGATTTGTCTGATGCTTCCTTCCTTGTGTATGCGCGAGATAAGATCCATCGTTTTGGTGGACTGTCAAACAGAGACGGCACTCGAAGCTGCCGACATGGTTCTTGAAGAAGTACGGGTCCTTGTCAAGGTCGATGGTCTCGAGCGCGAGCTTTCGGAGACGCTCTCGTCGGTCGGCATTCGTCGCGGACTGTGATGCGACACCACCGCCTCCAAATTTGGAGCCTGCGCGATTCTGTAGACGTTAGTAGCTGTTCCTGACTTTCGCGACGGGGGACGTACCTGGTAATCCATCTTGGAGAAACTTCACGATCTGCTGTGTCAATCTTGGTCGCGATTAGACAGGAAAGAGGATGGCTTTTACGTAGGCAACGGTTAGGTGTTGGGCGGTGTAGACGTTGTCGTGCTGAAGTGATGTTGCGCGACAGAACTTCTGGAGGCGTGCGACGCTAGTGTCCAGGTACCTGATCCCTGCACTTCGATATCACGTGCGCGATTGCCTCCACACATTCACCCCCACAAACTTCCACCCGAGTCTCGGAGATTAGAAGATAGCGACGATCTTGAAAGAGGGTAAAAATACGCGACTGATGCAATCATGGCAACAGACATCTACATAGGAAAGCGCCTCTCCTACGACGCCCACCTCTGCACAATCCGCTACCACGGCCCCATCCAAGGCACAACCGGCCTCTGGCTCGGCGTAGAATGGGACGAGCCCACGCGAGGAAAGCACTCCGGCACACACCAAGGCACCCAATACTTCACCTGCCTCAACCCCTCCCCAACCTCAGCATCCTTCATCCGACCAACCCGCAAACCAGACCAACCACGCACCTTTGTCCAAGCCCTAAAGTCAAAGTACGCGTCTGAAGCTCTGGAGGAAGACTTCCAGGATCCAGATGTCCATGTTGTGTTTAATCACCAGCCGCCTGTGCAGCAGAAACAGAAGCCGGTGCTGTTCAATGGGAAGCCGGCGGAGGAGATTGGGTTCGATAAGATTAGGAGGCAGTTGGCGCAGTTGGGGGAGCTGAAGATTATTATTTTGGATGGGCTTTGTATGCAGAGGCCTGAAGCACGGGGAGAGGGGTGGCTAAGAGGAGGAGAGAAGAGTGATGTCAAGGAGGCATGTCCAAAGGCGATGGAACTTGATCTGAGCAGGAATCTTTTTGAGGAGTGGAGGGAAGTAGCTGCGATATGCGAACAGCTGCCTGGGTTGAGGAGTTTGAGAGTCGAGTGAGTTATCGCTAAACGCGGTTTCCTCTTGGGTTTACTAATGGAAGCGCAGTGGCATACGTCTTCGCGATACATCGGTATCAGAACCAGAGCGAGGCCGCTGTCTCGACGCCTTCAAAGGCATAACCTCTTTGAAACTAGAAGACAACCTCCTCCCCTGGGCCGATCTCGCTCTCCTAACGCATCTCTTCCCCTCGGTCACCACGTTCTCCGCATCTAGCAATCTCTACACAAGCCTCACTGACCACGCCCTCAACCCCACAATCACCGACCTAACACTCGAAGACAACCACCTCACCTCTCTATCCTCACTGGCCTGTCTCACAGCCCTCCCAAACCTACACCGCCTCATCCTCAAATCGAACAAAATCTCCGAGATAACCAGTTCCGGCGCATCGATACCAGTTTTCTCCACCACAGTCCGAGAAGTCGATCTCTCGTTCAACGAAATCTCAACATGGGCGTTCATCGAACAACTCATACACGTCTTCCCTGGTCTCCAAAGCCTGCGCGTATCGCAAAACCCGCTGTATCAGTCGTTACAAGCACCGGATGGACGGAACTTGACAGCGGATGATGGATACATGCTTACGCTTGCACGACTGGGGCAGCTTAAGACGCTGAACCACAGTCCCATCAACGAGAAAGAGCGGTTGAACGCAGAGTCCTACTATCTCTCCATGATCGCCAAGGAAGTGCAATTCGCGCCCGAAAATCTGCGAGAGCAGATATTGAAGAGTCATCCACGGTACGAGTGGCTGTGTGAGGAGTATGGCGAGCCGGATGTTCAGCGATCTGTCAACGCTGTGAATCCAAATTCGCTTGCTGCGCGGTTACTTCGTATCAAGTTCTACCTTGCGACATCCACAGATGCGGTATTCGAGACGGAGATCCCGATGAGCGGCACGGCGTACACGGTTCTCGGTATTGTTGGGAAGCACTTCGGCATCAAGCCTATGAAGTGCAGACTGATCTGGGAGACGGGCGATTGGATGTCGGTGCGGAAGTCAGCGACGGACATCGTAGACGACGACTGGGATTCTGAAGATAGCGAGGCGGAGATGGGTATGGAGCGGGTTATGAGGGAGGTAGAGATCGTTCCTGGAACGCGATCGATTGGAACCTGGGTCGACGGGACAGAGGCTACTGTGAGGGTCGAATTCAAGTCGTGACGACTGATTGCCGGGAATTAATCAATCCCCTGGTTTCGAGCAATGTGCGCTTCGTTAGCAGTTCATTCAGCGGAACCACCAGTTGGCCTGTACAACCGTTAGTAAACACACCCATGCCAAGTTCCATACTGTACCCACCGAAGCATTTGCACCCTTTCCAACCCCCCTAACAGCATGCCACCATCCATTAGGAATATACAGCGCATCCCCACTCCTCAAAGTTGTTTCCCAGCCCGTCGCACTCCCTATACTTCCATCTCCATCCTCATTCCAAACCGCCATTTCCATAGCCTCCATCTCCGCACCCTGCATCATCTCCTCTCCTCTCATCTTCGCATCTCCGCCCGGTCCCCGTATATGCTGCCTTACAGCCTCGAACACCATCCAACCCACCCCAGGCTTCATCATCCTGATCGTTTTCTTTCCTGCCAGTTGTACGAAGAGGTTCGGGTTCGGGTCGCGATGCAATGGGGTGCGCGTAGGCGGTCTGCCCATCCAGAGACTCGATGCGTAGATATCGCCGCGGGCGTTGAGGTGGGATAGGAAAGTTGATGGCGTGGGTAGGTCTTCTTGCAGCGGCGCTGGAAGATCGGCTAGCGAGTGTTGCGCGAGGTACAAACTCGTTTCTTGCGCGTCTGCAGCACCCATGTGTTGCAATAGGAGAGCCAGAGGGGCTTCGAAGCGCTCAAAGGCTTCATTTCCGAGGGCATTTTCGGGGGATGAGCGCGTCAGCTCCAATGGTACGATCGCATCGCCGTACTGCTCGAGGTACGCTGTGTTCAGCTCTTGCGGGTATCTGAATGTGTTGGGCTTATTATTCCACTTGTTTGTCAAAGATGCGTCGAGGAAGGCATCCTTCTTAAACCACTTCCGGATTGCAGGTATATCCAGAAAGGCTTTTTTGAAGAGCGCGGGTTGGTCGGGGTCGAATGCAGGTATGCTGAACTCCTTCTTCTTGTCCAGGTATTCCGTCTTCGTCAAGATCCGAAACCGCGGATGTTTTGTTGGTCGTACATCTGGCCTTCTGCTCCAATGGCGAGGAACGGCAGGGGCCGGCTTCGGCATGGAGGTTTAGACTGTCGTGTGAAGGATTGCACGGATGCAGCTCGCTCGGGAGCTTGACACGCTCTCACGTTATCGTACCCCACACGAGCAGCAAGCACCCGCCCCGCCAAAACCTGCCCCTGCTAAAGTTTACATCGTCACAAACACCTGGAAGCTCAGCACCAGCCCACGCGACATCAGAATGGCTCAAGCTCAGGGCGCACAGCCCGGTCAAAGTAGTGGTATCCAGATCCCAATTCGTCGCGCATTGTGCTAACCCTCCCTCGCAGTCGAAATCACATCTCTCCCCGTCCCCCGCCTCCAGGAACTAAAAACCCAACTCGACGCCGAACTCACCCACCTGTCCAACTCGTTCCAATCGCTGCGCACCGCTCAATCCAAGTTCCGCGACTGCCTCAACTCCATCTCGACAGGCCTCACACCAGCCACCGTCTCGAAACCGCTCCTCGTCCCCTTGACATCCTCGTTATACGTACCGGGCAAACTCACGGATCATGAGCACGTGCTAGTGGATGTAGGCACGGGTTTCTTTGTGGAGAAGGACATTGCTAGTGCGAAGGACTTTTATGAGCGCAAGGTCAAGGATTTGGGCGACAGTTTGAAGGACTTGGAGGGTGTTGTGCAGGGCAAGGCGCAGAATGTGAGAGTCGTAGAGGAGGTTATCAGGCTTAAGGTCATGAACGCACAGGAAGGCAAGGGCGAAGAGCAAGGCAGCTGAAGAGTTGCGAGGCAATGAGCAGACACCATGCCGGAAGACCGGAAGACCAAAAGCCAGTGTAGGACAAGCCGCATGCGGCATGAACAGAAGCACAGCTAGATAATCGGGGACACGGGCGATCCTGGCAAAAGGCTAGAGCCAGATACTTGTGGTATTGGCATCATGCTATATGAGAATGAAGTCCTACACATACCACTCATTCAGATCACCACCTCATACCAGGAACAAACTGAACAGGTCTGCAGCCTACATCGAGATGAAAACACGCAAAGTAGATGACCTAACGTCAATGTAGCCTCCATGGTGTTCAGTTTTCCCGCCCTTTAGATAGCGACGCCTCCCATGTCTGTGACAGAACTGACGATGGCTGATAGCTGAAGCAGCTTGTCCATGAGGATGCGGATACCATCGCGTGGTGGTGCTTCAACGCCAGGGCCCAGATCGAGGTTCCTCATTCCGAAGTCCTCGTCCTCGACCGCGCTGGAGTAGCAAGACTGTCCGTCATCTGGCAGGAAGGTAGCCACAGTGTGACCCCAGTCGGCCTTCCGACCCACAGGGAGACGCTCAAGCTCAGCGAGATGGGTAGCCCATTCAGAGTGGCGGACACAGAGACCCCAGACGGGAAGTCTCTGTCCTGGGTACCACATACAAGTAGCCTCAACCTTGTAGCAGGTCTGCTTAATGCCGAAGGAGTAGATGGTTTCCAGGCGGCCGTTTCGTAGGTGCTTCTTGACGGTAGGTGTCTGGTCCCACTCAGCAAAGCTTTCGGTGGAACGATAATCGTGGTTGGGTCTCATCTTGACTCGATCGGCGAAGCCAGTAATGACAGGCGAGATGCTCTTCGCTGCCACAGGAATCAAGGACTCAAGGGCGAAGTGCCATCCTCGGCTCTCTCCAAGCTCCAGCAGATTGATATCCATGTTCTTCCTTGGTGATTTACGACCCTGATCGGTTTTGTAGAACCGGGTTGTTGTCTTCTCGTACAAGCCCTCTTCGTCATCAGTCCAGTCGACCTGAACAACAATGAATTCGGACTGCGGCGCTGCGGATGGAGTGGTTGTACTAGCAGGAACTTGGGGAGGCGCTTTAGGACGTCCAGCATGGCGCACAGCTACCGGCTCACGCGGTGGAGCAACAACGCTGCTGGGGTCTGTGAACACCCACGTTCCTCGGAACATTGGACGAGTGCCTTGCAGCGATTTTGGCGTAGAACCGAAGTAGGCAGAAGACTTCGTCGGCTCCAGGAATTCATTGGCCGTGCAGAGTGCTCCCAGAATTTGCGAACCCAGTGCATCATCAGCAAGCCTATGTTGTTAGCCATTATGCTAGCTATCACGAGGGGGCACACTTACCACTTCTTTATCTCAAGTGTAACCGGTCCGTTAATCGACTTCAAGAAGACCTCCTTCCCGAATTTCTGGCCAATCTTATCCTCCTTGATATGTCTTGAGCTCAGAGCCAGGCACCCTAACCGAATAGCCATGTCGTACGCGCCTTTCGTGTGGCGTACAGCTTCAAGGGCCAGTTGAAATGAATGCTGGATCCTTGAGAGCTGCGTGAAGTGCATGATCTCACCGCGGAAGCTGCCGGAGGTTTCCATTATCCCACTGGAGAGGAGGCGAGGTACGACTCGGTCTTGACTGATGTTGAGCGAAAGAGGTCAGCACTCGTCTGCAGTTCACGATTGCAATTCACGTACAGGTTCGGCCACCACGCGTCAGCCTCCTCCAGCACAACCTCCAAGCCCTCTTTGTCATCAAGAATCATGTTGATTACATGCTGCAGTCCCATAGCATCAGCTTTGACTTTGTCGATCATCGTCATGAGATGCGCTTCGGCCGCTTCGATGCGCGCTATGTCGCGGGCTGTAAACGTTAGTGTTTATCGCATGTAGTAGATATATGATTGACTTGCCTTGTATCTCAATCTGCCAAACGTCGTTCTGAGTAGGAAGGAGCGTTATGTACACCTCGTTCTGAGTCCGAATGGCGTTGAGCGCTTCTAGCTTGTTATCGAAGACATCGCGAGGAGTGACGCCTTCGTTGAGGAGGTCCTCCGGCCAGCACACGATGATGCTCGCCAGTGGCATCTCGCCTTTTGGTACCTCAGGCGCCTTGCCCTTGAACCCGTCCTTCCGCTGACGCTCCCGCTCTTCAATGCTGTCGTAGTACCATTTGTTATGATCGAATGCAGGCGTCTTCGCCCATGATGATGAGTCTTTTGACTTGATATGCGCGTTAGAGATCCAGTGGTTAATGTATCGGACGGCTTTCTCAAGGCCTGCACCTTGTCCAGCAATGGCGAACTGAGTGATATACCCAGCGTCCCATTTGGGAATGACATCGCAGCCAGTGTTGATCTTGATCTCGTTGACGATAAGCTCGCGTTCTGTAGTATGAGTGAGGCGACGGTACTCCGGGGGCACCGGAATGAACCTTTTTGGCTTGGGCTTGGGCTTTGGCAGAGCGCCAGTGTCCTGTCCGTCCATCGCTGCGGCTTCTTTGTTGTGTGGAGAACTAGAAGCAGTGTCAAAGTAGCGGCGTCGGGGCGAGAGGATTGGCAGTGTTGTGGTGTTCGTCGCTGCGGAGTTAGGTCGAGGTGACTGAATTGGAAAGAGCAAACGCGCGGTGGCGCTAGTGCGCATGCGTATACAGCCTCAAAGCGCGCCTACCCCGTCTCATTTTGTGTTCAAGGTGCAGGTTAGGGAAATGTGTGAGTACGGTTGATCTATACCCAGAGAGCTTTGTAGTATGTTCTTGGATCAGAGTGCCAGCGAGGCCTCCAGGCTGTTGTACTGCACCTCCTCTCTGATGTAAGAAGAGCTCGAACGCAACGCAATGGTAGAGCAAGCTTAAAGGCGCACTCTATGTCTGTATCACCAAGGAAATCGCGTGTAATAATGCGAGAAGCTTGGTTGATGAAGAAGTTATTGTACTAATGGAGAGGTTGTAGAAGCTGAACATGAAACGAGGAAGAATGAGACGAGGGAGATCTACGACAGAATGAGAGAAGCATCCTCTTGGTATGAGTGAGGGGGAAGGTCTACTACTTGGAGACACTGTCGTCTAAGGTGGCCTGTTATGGAGGAGGGAGAGCTTTCTCCTGCTACAAGGGGTTGAGCACGTCACCAAAGTCACACATGCAGTCCAGGAAGGCGTACCCACGACAGAGAGGCTTCGGGCGATAATACCTAAGCAGATGGGCCTTTGATGTTTAGGTAGTTGAATCGCATCGCGCAGAGCTGTTGGCTGGCAAACATAAGTGACGAGGTAGGCTTAGCAGCACATGAAAGATCCCGCAATCCATCCATCTGAATTCGAAAGTCATGTGTTCAAGTAAAGCGACAGACAAAAGAATACTCCTAACAGAGTATCGAGCAGGAGCGATGGAAGAAGTCGTGGGCAAGGCTACCGAAGTTGAGAAAGGCTTGGCGGACATCGGCGTTTGCGGAGCGACTCCCGATCCATTTTCTGAGCATCGCGAAAGCCATTACAAGTCAATATAGCGCATCGTCGCGCTTTGCACTCCTGGAAAGCGCTATAGTACGCCTCATCGAACGTACGAATCTTTGCGACCGCTGGCAATTGGAGAGTCTGGACCTCATCGCCCCGCCACCATGGACGCCGTGCCCATCACAAAAAAGCTGATAGCCTTCGGCAGCAACAAGATATACCTGTAGGTCACGGCGATGTCTCATTTACGATCAAGGCTGACATGATCCAGCCCCAAATTCACAGTTGCGTTCCTTCGCACGCCCCAACTCTCCCCATACCATGCCCGCTTCCAGGTCCCGCTAGACTTCTCCAAATACGACCTCCGCGACTACCTCTACCACGCGTACAACGTCAAATGCTTCAACATCCGCTCGTACGTCAAGCAAATGCCGGTGCGCGATACGCGCGAACAACCACGGCATTGGTTCCGCGAGGAGTCGAAGAAATACATGACAGTAGAGTTGGAGCAGCCATTCGTCTGGCCTGAGACACCCGACCTCGAACCATGGGGCAGGAAAGACAGGGAAAGGGAGATTCGGGATTCTGTGAAGATGGGCGGGGCAATTGACCAAAACGACACGCGGGAAGCAGCCAGGACGCTTCGAGAGCAAGTGGAGAAGTTACTACACAAGAACGTTTCCAAGCCGAATCGCGAGATACAGAAGAAGAAGGCAGCGGCTATGGAGCTTACGCCAGAGGAGCAGGAGTCGGAGATACTGAGGAAGCGGGAGGCGTCAAATCTAAAGCGCATGTCAAGATTAAGGCTGTGGGCAAAGGAGAGGACAGGGAAGACCGTCGAAAGCGACAAGCCCAGGCGGTACGCGATCAAGGTTTGAGAATGATCTTGCGCTGTGTATATATGCATGTACCATATGTATCGGGACGGAGCAGGAAACCACCAATTGATTGCCACACGTACTGATAACCTTCCTGGATACTGCGAACACTTGGAATGGGTCATCATCAAAGCAGCCAATCGCGGGGCTCTAAGCCACAGTCTCATTGTCTTCCGTTCTGGGGTCCACAGAGTGCTTCGTAACCCTTCTTCCGTTCTGAGCTGTTCAGTGTTACTCAATACTAAATATGACGCTGACGGTCGAACAGGTAGTCGAATGGCGAGGCTGGAAGGGGTCGCGCCGCCGCTAAGCTGCAGTTCCATGTAAGCTTGCGCCTTCCTTAGCTGCAGGTGGATTGCATGTATGACCCTCTCCGCCAATCTCATTCGACCACTATAGAACGCCGAGGAGTGTGATACAAGGATGGATAATTATATACCTCTTGCATCGTTGGCACCCGCACTTATCATCTCGCATTTACCATCACTTCCCATCTACCATCTCTGAGTGCTCTAATCCCTTACTCGCTTCCTTTCTCGATTCACTCAACCCGGATTGCGCAGCTCGACGGCAGCATCAAACTGTCTTTGGGTTGACAAATTACGCAGCGCCATGTATGGTTACAACCCGAAATGAACAGAATTCACCTCCACCACCAAAATTCACCATGTCGTTCGGATTTGCTGTCGGGGACTTCATCACTATTGGAAAACTGATAAAAGAAACCATCAGCTGCCTACGGTCTGTGGATGGGGCTGAATCGGAGTACCAGGAACTGGTCAGAGATCTCAAAGCACTCGATACATCACTATACTACCTTGGCCACATCGATAACGAAATGAATACATTTGCTCATATCAGCCCGATCAAGACTGCTGCTACGACTTGCAGGCTACGACTCGAAGGATTCCTGTCAAGGATACAGAAGTATGAAAGATCTATGGGATCCACAAGACACGCATCTACTTTGAGGACTACGTCAGATAAGCTTGGTTGGCATTTTGGCCAGAAAGACCAAATCAAACAGCTCCGACAAGACATTCATATCTGCCACAGTATTATCAGCCTACATCTGGCCCAACACAGTCTCGAGCGCCTGGATGTTCTACGTGCAACAACCGAGATCGACTTTTCGCATACCTCTGAGCAGCTCTATCAAACCCAGACCGCTCTTGAGCACATCAAAAAAGAAAATCTTAGCCAGGCAGTCAAGCTGAATCATGTACAAACGTTAGTGCAAGACATACATCAGTTCGTCATTGGTGACATCAAATCGTATTTGATTCGTCTCCTCCAGCTCATCAGCAGTACCTTGTACGTACCATGAATATAGTATGGTTTGAGCCTGAGCTGACTGACCGGTTCAGTACTTCAACGCAGCAGATTTACGAGGTTTTGCTCGATATCCGGAACGCCATATCAGTAGACACGCGTTGGACCTTCTTCCAGACTCCTTTGGAAGTAGAAGATGCCTTTGGAGTCAAATTTCCCATCCCTACAGAGTACGATTACGACCTAATTGATACCGTTATTCGCCACCGGTTCAAGATTGGTGGGGGTTCTATGGAGGTGAAGGCAGGGAATTACGAACTGTGTATGAAACAAAACCGTCTGAATATCATTACCGAGTCTTCACGTCTCCAACCTGGGACTGCCATCACGATGTTCATAATCGTGAGCAGCTCGATCATTAAGGAGGCAGCATGGCCCATATCTCGTTGCGAAACGGCAGAGGTTATCCCGTGTCCCGGAGCGGGGTTTGGATGGTAAGTACGTTCCCAGTCCATCCGTGAAACTTTACTGACGCGGTTCATACAGCTCCAACCTTGATGTAGAGCTCTATCAGGCTAGCGAATTGTCATCAAACATCAAAAACGTCCCCAGCAATGGCGAAAACTTTTTCCAGCCTCTTATACTACTTCCGCTTGCCCACAACCGTCCTTCTAATGCAGTCTGTTACACTGTTATGGAACGAACTATGCGAAGGAACGTCCGATTCGATTCTTTGAGAGACTCTGGCCCAGTCTACAACCCTATTTTGGAAGAGATCGCTAAGATAGACGGTGTTATATCCTGTCCTCGTGTCTCTATAGGAGGTATGGTAGACGGTAAATTCTTTGCGACGTTTCAACTTGAGCTTGAGCAAAACTCAGAGAATAAGTCATCGCGTTGTATGGAGGTCGGACGTGAGCTTCGCAAATGCCTTGATCGACGCGGGGCTCATGTGTCCAGTATTCATTCGCATGTTGCTGGTAAAAATGTCGACGCCGGAGGATGACAGACTTGGTATCGCATGTGACCTACACAGTATGACATATCAATAGGTGTACATTGTCTTTCTCACAGGCATCAATTTCGAGAGCGGACAAATAGTTGTGACTTCCAGTCTTACCACGTGGCGCACCTGCACTTTTCACTTCAGCACGCCTGCGCTTTCCTCGCGCCTTTGTTGTCGACGTCGCTAAGTGCACATTTCAGTCGCAAACCAGCCGTCTTCATTGACGCTTCGCCATCTCTATTTTCGTGATGTAGGCTGTTGGTGCCCAATGGGTCTGCCTGCAGCAAGGCTAGGAGTGGTGGCGGGATGCTTGACCTGTAGCACAGCCCCCCAAGCTGGCGGTTTCGCTCACCAAGCTTGTTTATGACCGCGCAGCAGTCGCATACCCCTAATCTTTCCTTTCTCCGTTTCGCAATTCGTGCCTAACATCAGGCAAGTTGTCCGACGCTCTACTCATCTACCACCTACGTATCTAACCCTTCACAGATAGAACTGCGACGACCACTGCACTTACCTACACGACCTACCCGGATAGGCACGCTTCGCGTCACTTATATCGCACGGCCATGCCTTTCAGTGTCGGTATCGGAGATGTCATAGCCGTCGGCAAACTGATCAAGGACATCACTGACAGTCTGCGATCTGCTGGTGGAGCAAAATCGGAATACCAGGAACTCACCAAGGAGCTTGAGGCGCTCAAGACTGCCCTAGATGGTCTAGACCAGCTCGATAGCAGCACAGCCCCCTCAGCACTTCTTGACACAATCAAGTTCGTCGCCGCGGACTGTCGCCATCGACTTGAAGTGTTCTGGGCGAAGATCGAGAGATACGAGTCGTCCCTAGGCCCCGCAAGCCGATCCAACGCTCTGAGAGGTACCATGGACAAGCTCGGCTGGACGTTCTGCCGGAAAGAGGAAGTTGTGCAACTTCAGAGAAACCTCCAGTTCTACGGCAGTGTCATCAACATGCACTTAATACGGCATGTCGCCGGTCAGGTTCAAGATATGAGGAAGAATACTGATGCAGTCTGTACACAGATCGCTGAGCGAATCCGTGATACAGAAGATACTCTCACGGACATTGGCGATAATTTATCTAGCCAGGGAGCTATCGCGAATAACATTCAGACACTCGTCACTGGGCTGCATCAGTTCATTTTCGGCGAGGTCAAATCATTCCTGGAGGACTTCGGGCAATTGGTGAACAAAGTCTTGTATGTCTGTTCCCTTCATGTACACTAATGGAGCTGTCAACTAACCAACCACCATGTAGTGCCTCCACCCAGCAAATCTACGCCGTTGTTCTCGAAATACGGGATTCAAGGAGAGCAGTGGAGACTGGTTGGGCTTTCTTCCAAGACCCTTTCGTCATTGAAGATGTCTTTGGTCGCAAGTTTCCTGTCCCATCTGAGTTCGACTACGACATGCTAGACACCATTGTCCAGCAAAGATTCAAAACTAGTACTAGCTCTGATGATGTCGCCCTAGGCAACTACGAATACTGCAAAGCAAACATGAGAACAGCAACGATTACAGCGACTTCCCAGCTTGTACCTGGTACAGCTGTCGTTATGGTCCTGCTTATAGACGCAAGAAGCGACAAGCCTTGCCCTATGCCTCTGTGTGACTCTGTAGGAGCCAACTCTTATCCCAGCGGAGGGTTTGTTTGGTAAGCGGCATGATCAAAAGCTACTGCAACTAGTGATGGTAACAAGTCTGCAGTTTCTCTTGCGGCGTGCGGTTTGATGAAAGTACAAAGGCTAAATTCGAGTTGGCGACTGATTCTAAGGAGGTCAAGACGAACGGGACGGTGATTTTGAGCCAAACGTGCACCAGATCATGCAGTATAGAAGAGCAGATGTTGCTGAGAAACGTGAAGGTCGCATCGGAGCGCTACATGCTGCTTCGCTGGGCGGATACTTCCTTGGGGCCTTATTGGGCTCACATGTGTAAACCAACCATCAAAGAGGGATCTCAGGGCATAGTGCATTGTAAACAACCTTGCCCAGGTGAAATTTGAGTCAAAGGGTCAAAGTCAAGGCCTCAGCACGTGTTGTGCTGATTACCAACTGTCATCTACGTTGCTATATGATACCACTGTCGCGCATTACGAGAAGATCGTCTACAGTACTCGTTTTACTCACCATAACACAAGCAGGAGGTGAAGACGGCTTCCCATCACGTGGCACACTTGCGCTTTCCACTCCAACACACTGGCGCTTTCCCGGCGCCTACGTACCACTGCTTTCCCTCACCTTTGATTCCCAAACCTTTCATCCCACATCGACAACAAATCGTACTCATGGCCAACCACAGGGCGATGCAAGAGATGAGCCGTCTCGAAGACCTGCAACTGCAGCGCGAGCTCAAGCAGAGCGTCCTTGGTATGTCACTTCCCACTTTTCCGCTGCCGGAAGGCGCTGTAGCAGACTCTGCAATACTGATTGCGCAACAGAATACATCATCGACATGTACCAACCAGCCTACCCCAACAACAATGGCTTCTCCATCCTCATCTGCCGCCACGTATTTGACCGCTCCTCTTCCATCCCCGCTGCTGCCGCCTTAGGCCGCCGCAACGATAGAGCAGACGAGTTCATCATGATCCGCGCGGTTACACTCAGCGAGCCCGGAACGAAGAAGTGGACGCTCGTGGCTGAGAGCAGCAGGGCGTGCTTCGGTATCGTACCTGCGTTGCAAGAGTTTTCGAAAGACTTGGAGCGAGAGATGGGAAAGATGACAGCCTCGATGACTGTAGGAAACAAGAGGCAGCGCAGTGACAAGGACGAGGGCTCGAACGATCAAGGTGAGTACATCTCAGGTCATCAGCGCAAGAGGCAGAGATAGAGAGCAGGACGTGAGCTAGCAATCGTTGGAAGCTGAGACTGGTGACATCTCTTGGATGCAATAACAGGTTTGACCTGCGACGAACGACGCATGTACAATTTACTCTATGTCCAGCGATGATGCAGAGATGGGCGTTTCAAATATCGAGAAGAGGATTGGAAAGGTCGTCGCACTTGCGTGAAACAATGCAGCTAGTACGATGTCAAGAAACTCGTCCCACCTAGGCAGATCGCAGCAACTAAAAATGGCACATCATGAAGATATATCGTCATTTACGTGATAAAATTCAAGGAAGAAAAGTATGTAGTTGGGCATCTTTTGACAACTGACAGGTAGTACCCGGTTTTTCCGTAGTTCGGGCCAATGTTTAGGTGTCAGCCCACGGATTGACAGGTGTATCCTCGCATGTTCGCTGGAGTTCCATGTGCCTGCCACGGGTGCCGGCCAATGACAGCCGACTCACGTGGCGTTCTGTACATAGCACCCCTACACGCAATGGCACCGGGCTTCGTCATCGAGCCTGAGTGCTGCCGAGCTGGCCAGGTGCAGCACCGAAACTTGGAAGAACGACTGAGACGCAGCGAGACATGTGGAGTTGAAAGACGCCGCCATGCAGATGGGCAGAATAAGCATTACCTCACGGCAGCTGTCGTTGGGGGCGTCGCAACGTAAGATGGACAGAAGTGAGGCACCGGTCAGGTTCCGGAGGCGGCCGGAGAGGGGCTATGTCGAGCAGCACGTTGAACATGTTCGCAGCGAAAAGACCCCCAAAGGGTGCGTCGGTGAGGGATGCCGGTCAGAAAAGCTGCGCAAATCATGAGACCTAGCCGGGTTGGACAGGCGCTTCTCGTTGGGCGCAGCAGGTGGTGGCAGAAGAATTGGGCTTGGCTGCCCGGCTGGCGGCAATGACATCACTCGCACGCTCTGTGCCCTCAAGACGGCTGCCCACCCCAGCCTCAAGCAAACGGTAATATCTACGCCACCCCACCTGCACCGAGATAGATCCTTGGGACCCAAGCCAAACGGACAGTCATCAGCCCTGGCCCTCCCGAGTCGACAACCTGTTAAATACCACTGCCTGCCTGTGCCCTGCGCCGCTCGACACCCCATTCCCCTACCCACTTTGTCCCGTCACTTCGCAGGCACCTTATTCTTCGTTGCGACAGCCCACCAGCCTCTCACTTGCGCTAGCAGCCAAGTAAACTCTATCTGACCAAAGCGACCACTCGGTATGTTTGCACGCCGCCGCTCTCTTTTTCCCCTCGCGCGCCCGCTAACCCAGCCCTGCGCAGAATACCGGACTGGATACGACCCTTCCTGCTGCCGGACCCCTAGAGCCACAATCGCCCACGGCGGTATAGAGCACCACCACCACCATCACTATGTCTGAGTACAGCTACGCACCGCGGCACCGTACGCGGGAGCCCGAGTACGTCACCGAGACGACGTACATTGAGCGCGGCGGCCGTGGAGGCGGGGCACGAGATCTCGTCTACCGCCCCGCAGCGCGCGAGGACAGCATCGAAGAAATTCCCCGCGACTTCCCTCCCGGTGCCGAGTATAGGCAGACCAAGTACCGCGAGGAGTATGCGCCGCCCCGCCGCACCCGCTCAGTGAACCGTGGCTACGACGACGACTACTATGACCGTCCCCGCCGACGTGACCGCGACTACGATGACCGTTCCGAGTACTCCGAGCGCCCCAACATGCAGCGCCGCAAGTCCATCGTCGACAAAGTCAAGGACTTCGGCGAGTCAGCAGGCCTAGGCGGCATCATCGGCGCCGTCACTGGCGGCGGTCGTGACCGATCGCGCTCCCGCCCTCGTCGAGACGACCGTGGTTATGATAGCGACAGATACGGATACTACGACGAGCGCGACCGCCGGAGCAGCCGTTACGGATCACGTTCGCGCAGCCGCAGCCGGGGTGGACACAAGTCTGAGAAGTGGGAGCAAGCCGCCAAAGCCGCTATCGTCGCCGGTGCCGTCGAAGCCTTCCGCAGCCGCAAGGAAGCCGGTCCATGGACCGGTGCCAAGGGCCAACGTGTTGCAACTGCCGCTCTTGGTGCTGCCGGTATCGACGGTCTCATCGACAGAGATCCCGGCAAGCACGAGAAGAGGCACGTCGCCGAGTCTGCACTCGGTGGTCTTGTCGCTTCTCGCCTAGCCAACGGCTCTCGCTCGCGCTCCCGTGCTCCTCGTGGCCGTGACGACTCCAGGTCTCGCTCCCGTTCTCGTGCCAGGTCCAGGTCTAGGTCCATCTTCGGACGCTCTCGCTCTCGTGGCCGCTCCCGCTCCAACTCCAGCGACAGAGGAGGAAACAACGGTATCGCCAAGGTAGCTGGTACCGGTGCTGTGCTCGCAGCAGGCAAGGCTCTATACGACCGTGTGCGCTCCAAGTCTCGTGCTCGAAAGGACCGATCCCGCTCTTCCAGCTCGGACAGCTACGTGCCATCACGTAGGGGCAACCGCCGCTCGTACAGCCGAGGCCGCGGTATGGACGACCAGTATTCCGAAGCCCCTTCCAGGACTAACCCAGATCGCAGACTAGCCGCCGCCGGTGGGGCAGGAGCGGGTGCTCTAACAGCACAGAATGGAGGAATGGATCGGGGTCGACGGGATTCTAGCGCGGATTCTGAGTCGTCCACCGACATGGAGGAGAAGCGCAAGAAGCTACGAGGTAAGGAACTCCTCACTGCGGGTCTAGCCACTGTGGCCACCATCCACGCCGCCCACGGAGTCTACTCTTCCATGGTTGCCTCGGAGAACCGCCGCAAGCTCGTTGGCGAGGGCGAAATGACGGCCGAAGAAGCGCGCAAACGCAAGTCCAAGAACATGCTCCAGGACGCCGCCGCCGTGGGCATCGCCGCCCTAGGTATCAAATCCGCCTACTCGGAATGGAAAGAGATGAACGAGCAACGCCACAGCGTCAAGGAACTCGAGACGCGCCGCCGCAAGAGGAGAAAGCTCCGTGAACGCCGCGAAAAGGAAGCCCGGATGAACGCCCTCGGTGGCAACATGAATGGTGCAGCCGCTAATCCGTACGCATATCCTGTAGCTGCCAACCAATCCTACCCTACGTCCTATGCCGATGCGAATCCCTACGGTAGCTCGGTCCCGCCCCCTCCCATGGGTGCGAGGTACTAGAGCTTCTTTTTTCTTTGGTTTACTCACGATGGTTATTCACGACACGGCCGACTTGGTTACTCTTGTACTGCGGTGGACGATAGAAGTATTGTTACATACCTTTTTTTTATTCTGTCTTTCAGAAAGCTTGGTTAAGCGAGGAGATGAATGTTATTGTTCTTCTTTTTGAGCAGCTCCATTCTTTTGTTTTCGCGACTCTGATGATTGATGATGGATGGAGGCAACTTCTTGGGTTCGGAAGGAAAGAGAAGAAGTGTTTTTTGGGTTGATGCGACAATCGAGTCTTCTGGCTCACACATGAATGATTCACGACATGACTTTACGAAATGAAGATAGATATGAAATGGAAAACGATCTCTTTGTACATGTGTTCTGGTTTGCAGGTTTTTGTTTGAGACTTCGTGATGTATCTTTACCGAAGACTGAGCTCAGCTACGACATGTTCGCTTTTGAGTTGGTAGATTCACAGAATCGATAGCATAAGGACGAACTCTTGCACACGACCATTGAACAAGACTTTTGATTCAGGACATCCGTCCTACTCCAACGCTCCCAAATGCCAAGATGAAGAGGCTATGTGATATGTGATGCCAAACTAAGATAAGCAAAGGGAAATGTCCAGGCATCCAGGCCTTGAAGACTCCGCCACCAGAGGTATGTGAATATAGTCGAACGCCAGAGAATGTGCAGGGGAGATAAGGTAGATGACCAAAAGATATACAAAGGGGATATGTGTTGTGGAACGAGGGTCCAAAACCGGGTTGCCGCCGACACCATGTGATTCCGTTTCTCAAACAGCCTCATCATCGCTGATATCTTCGTCAAAGTCGGGTTCGTCGACCGCCCAGAGGATGAAGGGGCCGTTGTACTCCATCTAGCGTTTGTTAGTACATGTCCATCGAAAGCAGGAATGAGATGTCATGGGCAGGTGGTACTTACATCGTTGCGACCTGGCTCTGATGCAAACCACCAGCGGCCTAGGATAATGCGACCACCAGGCAAGACAACGCCCTCATACGCCCAGAGATTGTCCTCGTTGGGGTGGTCGTAGTCCTCAGTGAAGTGCTTCATGAAGGTGATGCGCTGCCAGCCAGGGACACCGCCTTGAGGAGGCAGCGGGTTGAGCCAGCCAAGGGCCTTGTATTCGTCATCGAGGTCTTCGCCCTTGCCCTCAAACTGAATGCTACCGCCTGTAGTTGTCTTGGTGGCTGTGTTTCGACCCTGAGTCTTGATGCCTTGCTGCTTTCTAGCGTCCTTCCCAAGCGAGCGGAGGCGGTCTTCGAAGACGGGTGGCCATGGGAGTTCGCGACCATCGGGTAGGCGACTGTCTTCTGCGAAAGCAAGCTCGAGAGACTGCATGTGATCAGTAGGGTTTGTAAAGGCCATTCCCAGTTGAAAATCTACCTGGATCTTGCCCTCGTCCACGTTCTTGTCAATGAAGACCTGTCTGCCTGGTCCCTGCTTTCGCAGCTTCTGAACCTCGATGTTCTCGAGGAAGGAGTAGGTACCCTTCCAGTACCTGCTCAGAGGCTTGGCTCCGTCGGTGAGTTGCTCTCTCCATGCCGAAGGCTTCTGGGTAACGTCTAGCTCATCGATCCTGTCGAACAATGTTTGGGCATCTTCATTCATCATGTGGTGACGGAAGAAGTTCATCGCGTGGAGCATCCACCTGAGGTTCAACTTGTTGTGGTTATCTCCGGTGAAGAGGCGTTCCTTGTCAGATGAGAGGTAGACAGCGTGCTGTGAGTCCTCGAAAGCAAAGACATCATGTCGCAAGCCTTGGAGGTTGAAGATGAACTGCGAGCACATGAGCCGGACAGCGGCAAGCCCATCGTCGATATAAGCCATCTTGCCGTTTTGGGTCTCAGGGGCCCGTCGGTCGTTGTTGAGGATATGGGATTTGAGAATGAAGTCGACAATGTGGGCGTGGTTCTTGCAACGAAGACGGCCATGCTCGTCAACCTCGGTAGCTCCTTGATAGGATTCTGTATTCGTTAGCACACGAAAATTGTGTTCAGTTCCTGGGTATTTCCGACGTACCAATGATCATGTCTTTGATCATGTTGATGACCTGCCTCTCCCCCTGATGGGTTCCATAGTGAAACTTGTAACGAAGACCGTATTTGAATAGTCGGGAGCGACGCTGATATACCCGACGCAGGTTGAGGTTGGAGGGGCCAGCCTTGAAGTCGTACTTCTCGCGGTACTTTGCGCGCCAGAAGGAAAGATTATCGGCGTCGATGGCATCGTTGGTAGCACGGCAGGTGGCCTTGTAGGCCGCGATGTCCTTGTCGTCGTGCAGCTCATGAGCAATGGCCTTGTTGAGCTACGATTGATCGTCAGTATACTCAAGTCTACTCACACGTGCATGTTGGGAATACATACCTCTATGGGTAGAGAGTTGAACGCCGTAGCAGTAGATGGGCTCTGGGAATGGGCCATGTTGATATGGGATACTGAAGAGGTCAATGGCCTGAACTATTCGCTGATCTGGTGCGATGGAGGAAGAGGATCGGTGGGAGAAAAGAGGCTGGCAGTGTGTGAGGATGATATACGGAGGCGAGCTCACCCTCACTAGCCGGGAAAACAGAAACTCACCTATTGTTCGATAGAGAGTGAAGGCGACAGGGGTTCGACCGGCCGCAGATGGCCGTGGCGAGACGAGGTGAAGGTGAACGCTACCAATTGTCCCCAACACTGCGCGCGAATGTACGGCTGTTCCGGGCTATGCGAGTACTCCAAGCTTTGCGGAGGAAGACGACGGCCGGTATACGGAATCGACAGGATAGCTGGGGCGCCTTGCGGCTCTCTGGGTGCAATAGTGATGAGAAGTTGCAAACGAACGTGCCTCGCCAGCGTGCGTTTGTAGGCGTCTGGCAGGGTTCCAACGAGGTTACATAGACGTGGGAGGCGGAGGTTACCGATGTCGGGGTCAAAGTTATGATCAGGGACTGCATGATGTGATTGTGGGGTTGGAGGCGATGATGTTGGTTGTAGTTGCCGCTGCTCTCTTGGTCTTCCACATGGCCTCGAGGGCAGGGACAGCCAATGACGCACATCCCATTTCGAACGTCGACATGTGACCCGCGAAGAATGTCTGACGCTGTTCTACGAACCATCAGCCATTGCATAATTGCGTCTCGAAAGGTCGGGAGGAAGCTCTTGAGGCACCGCGCTCTGTTGAGTGTGCAGTGCATTATACTATCAAGGTAGTGCATATCCGAAAACTATGACTCTTCCTCATCTTCATCTTTACAGAAGCGCGCCGACAACAGCAACGCCTGCAGCCAGATAACTTCCGCTTCTGACACCCAAATTTAGCGCAGCACCGCTCGTCTCGGTCGGCGTAGATACGCCTCCAGTTCCAGACGGTGTCGGGTTCTCATTCTCTCTCGCGTCAGCCGCCTCGCTCACATCCGCGATACCACTACCATCCTCCCTCGTAACGACGAAGATCTCGCCCGTAGAGTCTGAACTCATGTACAAGCGACCCTCGGAATCCCACGCAAGACCGACGGGACGGAAGCAGGAGCCAGGGCAAGCGGAGAGGTCAGGATTGGAGACGATATCGGTAGCAGCAGTGGTACTGTTCGCGAGCTCGACAGGCGAGCCCTTGCCGTCGAATTGGACAAGGCTGAGCTTGTAGCCGATGGGCTCTTCGCGGTTCCTATGCAGTCGTTAGAAGTGTACAGAGAGAGGAGTGTAGGACAAGTTACCAAGAGCCATGCATCGTTACCCATGCGGCAGTACCGTCAGGGTTGAACTTGATGTCTAGAGGGGCCATGTGAGCATCGAACGTGATTCTAGGAGCGATACGGTCTTCCACGCAGAACGTATCGTTGACAGTCGCGTTCTGGTCTCCAATAGCAAACGCCTCGCCTGTCATACCACCGAAATCCGGAATCTCGGACCTGTTCCATGCTGTAAAGCACGAAGGGTAGCCATAGTTGCCACCTTGTACATCGCTCCCAGTTCCATTGAGGTAACCGTGAAAGTTCAGTTCTTCACCAGGGTTGTTCTGGTTGATAGTCTCTCCACTACGTTCGATGTTGTCGACACTGTTCTCAACAGAGTATATACCACCTGAGATGGGTTCCTCAGCTACTCCTACCGAATTCCTCAGACCCCAACCTAGCAGCAGTCCGCTTGAAGCATGATCATACGCGGAGTCGGTCATGTTGCCTACGTTGAAAGCTTTGATCGTTGAGACTCCTGTAGTCACATCTAGGGTCTGGAGGTCAATGTTACCCACACTACCGCGAGAGACAAGTAGCATGTCAGGAACATTCTGAGACATGAGAAGTGTACGCGTAGTATGACCTTCGTCGTCTCCCATGCCTTCGACGACATCACGGGGTTCGGATGTAGTCTTACCCTCGGATGCATCGTAATCCCAAGCGTAGACGTTGCTGTGGGATGATGCATAGAGCGTATTTCCATCCTGCGAGAAAGCAATGCCATGGTTCAACTGCCATAGTCAGCGATCAGTCACATTTTACTCAACGCGATGCAAACACTCACAGAGTCATCCTCAACCACCATCTGCACGTCCCTACACCGGCCATTACCAGTCATACTCAACCGGCTAACCCCATGCTCCTGTTCGACTACCAACAGCCCACCTTCCCGATCAAAAATAATGCCGCGTGGATCCCTCAGGCCATTAGCCACAACCTCGACACGGAACCCCGGCGCCACCGAAGGAGCACCATTTTGTGGGGCAATGGGACTTGCGCATGCTGCACCAGTGGAGGTGGATTGCGCTTTGGCCGTCAGCACACCAGAGCAGCCGCTCAGGCCCACCACTGCTATTAAGTGTTTCAGCGCCATGTTGAATTGCGGAGAATGACGTGAGAGTGCTGGCCTTTTTCCGACGCAAGCACTGCAAGGCAATTGATTTGGGCAGTTGCGCCGTGCTGGAGGCGTAACAAATCCGAGCCGGAGCTTAGCGAGATTGGAGTAGGTTTGGTTGGGGCGCAGTTGAGGTATGCAAGGTACGGATGTAGTCCAGGCAACGGGTACGAGGAGCACTCTTTCTTGGTGTTAGCGCCGTGAGGTCGTGGAGATTGGAAGGCAGTTGGCTGTTGAGCGTCTCGATACGAGGATTGGTCCAGATGGGAAAAGGAACACCAGGATGTACAGGAGTGCAGCGCTTCACATATAGACTTGCCCCTCTTCTAGCATGTAGTCAGGCAAGCAGCCAAAGTGGCAGTCGCCTCTCTCTTGGTGTTGCTTCCCGTCATTGCTTGGCCTGCGCCTCCCAAGACAGAAGGAACGTCATTGACCTCGGATGAATAACAGCGCGGGGTCTGAGGATTTGCCCTACCGTCAAACCATCGCAGTCTCAGCTACATGCATATTGAAATTGGCGAGTACGCGTTGAGGGAACCGCAGTACTCGCCCTTCGTCTTGGTGCAGCATTCGCATGTTTCCATAGGGCAGGTCGTGCGACCGTTTACACGTCTACAAGGAAATAGTGGAGCAGGGTCGTGGAGGCTCTGTTTACAGTACTCCGGCGTGCCACCGAACCGGCCGAGGGTATTCTTCCCACCCTTGGACGCGTGGTATGCGCTTGCCGGGGAGTCGGACCATCAATCGCGGTAGCCATCCCGAGGGTGAACGAAAGAAGCTGTATAGCACGAAATGTGGTAAGCTATATCGTTGGGAAAACCGGAATATGCATCGTGGATGACAGTGCAGCGTCTTAGGGCGTCTCTCGGTTAGTGGTAGCTTCGGCTTTATGACTGGAATGCGACATGGGCTGTATTATTGTGATCATCCAAGATTGTTGGTATTGCCTGACGCACAATTTACTCGTACGGAGTATCTGTAAGGAGACTGGACTTCACGCATGTTCTGTTGGATACTATATCGTCTTGCTGTGGAATGGTGTTCTGCACGGATATCTCGTCCCGTGTCTCTGCCGCTCATTGACCCGCCCGGGCAGAAGCGAAAGCGAGTGGTACGCTGCTGTACGATGATCTGGCTCTCCGGCATGAACAAGATGCGCAGGCGATCTTCAGTGCGTGCGTGCGGGTTACTGCGCCTCGTTCGGCCATGTCTTGGTAGCTGGCTCATCAGGGCGCTGCGTGTAAATGCATTAGTGGTATGTGATTCGGCTATGGGGCTGCAGTAGCTGGGCTCGCAACAACGGCTCCAAAGCTTTGATGTAGACGAGATGATCTCAACCGGGAATCAGGATACGACAATACGTTCCGGAATGACCGTCTTCTAAAAGAAAGTGGCGGTGTACTGAGGTTTCAGAATATGGTTCTGTCGGTTGTTAGAGAACACACAGAGGGCCTAAACTATCTGGGTACGATAGAGTTGCCGAACCCGAAAGTCAAAAGTGAAGACATCATCATGTATGAGCGGGACGGTAGTCTAAGATATGTTTCAAATTCTGTGTATTCTTGTCTTGTGAGACAGTGAGCAGCCGTCAGGTATGGATGCCATGATTTTGAGAAGACCCTCATGGTGATTCAAGATACCATAGATCAAGAGAGACAATGAGACAAAGGAACAAAGAGAAAACCCTCAACCCGCTTTTGTACATGACTGGAACGTGTAGAAAAGCGGCTCTCGCGAACTGCGCGGTATGCCCATCCCACCAGGAGAGTATTATATGCTCCACATCCACATAGGAAACCCAATCCTCAATGCGCCGTATTCTTCCATTAGACAAAACATATGCATGCTGCGCATGTGCGCTTCATATCGCATGCCTCCTCTTTTCCACGTGTATCCTGGCTGGGAGATGCTGCAACTTATGCAAAAAGGAATCGCAAATGCCATGTCGCTTCAAATGCAGTACTTGGCCTGACCTGGTAGTCGACGGCTGCGTAATTAATACAGGGTAAAGGTGATCAGGCCATGAAGGCCGGATCGTCGCTCAAACGCTCTGATCCAAAGGGAAATATCCAGAAGAAACTTTTGTTTCTCCCCACAAACTTTTGCCCAGATGCGTGTGGCCAGCACGGAGCGAGTTGAATGCTACCCCAAACATGCTCGTAATAGCTCCATCGCGTCGTTGTTTCCTGTGAATTTACATCACTGTCATGAGTTTCATCTGAGCCGCAAGATCCGCATCTTGTTGGTGAACCATGCTGAATGGTGGCTCCTCGTGTAGTGGGCTTGCGATAGGACTTGAGTACAAGCCCTCCGCATCCCTGATCGTGTCTTTGACTTTGCGCGTCAACGTACTAACGTATGGCACGATACGTCGCAGAGTCGCAGTGTCGAATGGAACTTTCTTCGAAGGTGTCGAAGGTACGGGAGGCGCATCCAGGAACGGCTCGTATGCGCTCCTCCTCTTTTGCAGCGCTTCGATGACAGAACGCGCTTTAGCTTCCGAGTCTTTCCGAGGTCTCGTAACGATAGTCTTGGATTCTTGTGTCGCAAGTGTGGCGTCTGAGTCCAGTCTAGGTGTGATCGGTGAAGATTGCGGGGTAAAGATGCCGTTGCTGGAAGGGAGAATCGACTTCCTCAGAGGGCGCGTTGACTGTGGTGGCTTGGGGCTATCTTCGTTAGGAGATGATGACTTCTGCCTTCCTCGTCCAAGGCTAGGGCTGGCTGGTGGTTCGTCAAAAGCGTCGTCGTCAAAGCCGGGCGATGAGGGCGGAGAGGCGTGGGCCAGGCCCTCGTGGTCGGCCTCCTGGTCTGCAAGCTCGATCATCGCATCCACTTCGAGCCACATGCCCGAAGGGGGGCCTTGTATCATGCCGAGCGCAACCGCGCGTACTCTTTGCTCTTTGAGCTCCTCAATTAGTAGACCCCATTCGCGCAGAAGACTGATGTTTGCAAGGACGTTGTTCTGCTGTTCTTGTATAGTCTTTGGTACGACCATAGACGAGCCACTGTTCCCCATAGGCGAGCTTCCGTCCTCTGCAGCAGGCTCCTCAGTGAGCTCGGAAAAGTCAAAGTCGTCGTTCCAGTCTTCGGTGACACCTTTGCTTCCCACGCCCCAGGTGCCAAACTTGTTTGTGACCACTGTGCTACGCTTGCCAGTCAGATCCGGAACGACGGGCACACTCTGGCTGCGGGCGTGCAACCCGCTGGGGACTCTGCGTCCAACAGAGCGACTGCCTCTGCGGTCCGCATCCTTCTTTCCGTGCACCGTCCGGGGCCGTGGCGGCGTGCAGCTGCCTGAGTTTTTGTCTGCGATTTGCTGTTCAGACCAATCGAAGATGCTGCTTCGCGCGTCCTTGTCGCCGAATTCTGATGTGGGACGCTTGGGCGTAGCTGGGTTAGGAACGAAATCGGGCGCGAGCAGATGCTTGTGCTGACGCAGCAGCGACACGGGTGTGGCCTTGTGGTTGACTGTTGGATGATCAACCCAGGGATCCTCATCATCTGCCTCTTCTAGTGACCACCTACTGCTATCGTCGTCGTCCCCTGCGCGCGAGTCCCATTCCAATGTGCCAAGCGAAAGCGGCTTGGGCATGCTCGGGGGAGACGACGTTATCGACTTGGGAAAGAGAGGAGCGCTGTGTGTTCGGGAGAAGGTGGGCGAGTCCTGCGATGAGCGCTGAGGACGAACTGTCCGCACGGGCGTCGAGATGCTCTCCTCTTCCTCGGCGATGCTCTGGTGGCCGGCGACACCATTGACGGTGGGCTCCCCAAAAGCGCCGGGCGGCAGTAGATCGCGTAGGGCTGTGACCTTGACCTTGACTTTGGCGGGGGGTGACTCGTCGAATATGGTCTCAATGCGAGGCCCACGGGCGCCGCCAGCTGTACTTCTGGTCGCACCAGTACGCAGCGAATCAAAGACGGTGTCGCTCTGGACGTCAGCGTCGTCCTCGTCGCCGGAGCCTAAGGCGCGAAGCTCATTATCAGACGAGCCGACCAATGTCGAGGCCTGTTCTGAGGGGGCCATGGAATGACGCGAGACCCGAACTCCCGATTGCGCTAGAGTAGGGGATGGTGGCGCCTGATTGGCGCCCGGTGCGGCTGAGGCCAAATCGTCGGGCTGCTGAGACAAGGGCGCCAAGCCCGGGCCAGCGAGCATGTCAGAGGAAGGAAGCGCCGGCAAGGGCGACGACAGACGCCTGGTGTGAGAACCATTGCGTGCCGTCGCTCTCTCGGGCAGCCCGGCGGAGGTGGCGATGTCGCGCTTTGCTGGTTTGGGGTCTGTCACATCGCGGCGGCCTTCTCCATAAGAGGTGCTGTGTGGCCGTCTGCTCATAGTAGGCAGGATGGGTGCTGAGTTGACCCGCTGGCTCGCACGGCGGGAAAGTCTGGGTCTGGACACGGCGCCTGTTCGCTCCTTCTTGGACGACAGGAAGGAAGTGATGGAGAAGGAGCGCTTGGGTCGAGGGGCATGCTCGGGCTGGGATGTGGAGGGCCGGCCACGAGTTTGGTTTGCGTCCCTGGACGCAAACATGGCCGTCATGCTGAGCGGCGTCTCTGGCCTACTTACATAGAAGACGCTTTCACCGTCGTCGCTTGTCGAGTCATCTACGTCTTCTGAACCTGCTACGACCGACCTCGCGAGCACGAGCATGGGCTTGTGCTTGTCGTCCGGGAATATCCTCTTGAACCCGTTCGCATATGCCACGGAGCCTCTCCGCCTCGTTAGTGACCGCTCCTTCATGATTCTCGCTGTGAAGAATTGCGTGTATTCGGCCTCGCTGTCGGTGCTTGCGGAATGCGGGTGCCCGTCCAGGGAAGTGTGCTCGGCCGTCATGGACAGCCGCGCGCCGTAGTTCTGCAGCGTTGCGTTGCGTTGGTGACTGGTGGCTGGACGACGGAAGGACGGTCGCAGGGTCGAGGTGCTCGTTCGGGGCTCTTCACGAGGCCCGCGCACTGACGAGGCGCGCTTCACCAGCTTGTTCCGTGGCACGGGTGAAGAGGAGCGTTTCCCGGCTATAGGCGCCGTCGAGCCTTCGTGGGAGAAGGCCATGGAGCCATTGGAGCACGACACGGCGGGCGACAGCGGCGACGGGCTGGTGTTCCTGCTCGACGAGTTGGATATGGAGGAGAGGCGTTTGATCCACGAGGCTCGCCGTGACGGCACGTATCTGGCCGTGTCTACGTCGGACACGCTCTGGTCACTGGAGGGGTAGTTTGCGCTCGTCGCACTCGTCGGCAATTGCAGCGCCGCGTCGTCGCTCGTCTTCCTCCTCACGATCCGCAGCTGTGAACGGCCGTCCTGACTGAGTCGAGTCGCAAACGGCATGCGCGAGGCAGGAACGACGGGTACGGGGCCGCTAAAGGGAGTCGCGGTCGTGGTCATGGCAGCGGTCGACATGGGATTAAGACTCGGCTCGTATGCTGGTGTGGCCTTTTTTCTATTGGGGTGCGACGGGTCGAAGGGGGCCTCCCGTCCAAAGGCCAGGCCGACAGAGGATGTACCAACGACAGCGGCAGTGGCACAGAGCTGTATCACAAGGGTCCGTCAGTCATGGCGCCTAGTACGACATCTTATAAGAGAGGTATATCGAGGTGAGACAGTCGTGGTGTAGCCGCTCTCGGAAGTAGACGCAGACGCGGCGTCGTCGATCGAGACATATCAAAACAAATCAAGGGCAGCTGCAGCGCGTACACAAGATCCACGGACTATGAGATAGAGAAATGCAGGGTAATTACCGTTGGAACAGTTTTCATTCTCGTTGGAAACCAAGCCGCCGGGGAAAGGTCACTCGTCGAGGCGCTTGTGACGACTTGTCGAGCATTATGGCATGTCAGGGTGCCGGTGAACCAGGGATCGCGAGCTGCACGAGTATAGACGGTGGGAGGAGAGGGGCTCAATCAGGCGCTGGAGCAGGCGTACTGCATTCCGGAGCGCAGCAAAGGATGGACGGCACAAGCACCACGACGGGCTGAAGCAGAGAGGTGGAGCTCGACGAGGAGCGAGCGGACGACTGAAGAATCCACTGCTTGTTGCTTCTGGGATCTACGTACAGGGCTACCCAGCTCTCTTGGGATTAGCGAGATGTCGCCGATGAGGGCTGATAGCGGCAGCTCGACTCGAAACATAACACGGAGGTACACAGACCCCATGCCTCACTTTGCTCCGTCATAGCTCCACGCTGCGAGTAAAGTCAATCTCATCAACCTATGCTGCATGCGACGAGCCCGAGGCAGCAACTCCTTGGGCAGGCACTGAGGGCCCGCTGCGGTGCCCAGTTGGCCGTACCACGACGTTGCGCCCATCTGTCTCGGGCGAGCTCTAGCGCCGAGTAACAATCAACAACAATCAGGGACATGGCGCAGAGAGGCTGGAAGAACCCCTCTGCCGTCAGAGCTACCCAAATATAGTGTACCAGATAGCATCCCGGGCGCCCGTCACAGCACACGGTGATTGGCAGCCGGCCGCTGAACTGCCTGGAGAGACCCCTGTAGCCAAGTGGAGATGTTTGCTGATCGCGGCGTACGCAAGTGTCAACCGGCTTGTGTAGTCCATCGGTGGTAGCGAAGGCGTGCTTTAGACTGTGCAGCCACGGAGCCATCGCATGTTACCTCGCGCCCAGCATTCGGTACAGTTAACGGCAGACGGACCTTGGTACCTACGAGCATGGCGTGGTAGATATTTGTTGAATCGGCTCTATCGGGCATCGATTACTCTGGTAGGAAAGCTGCTCGTGATTGAGATCCTTGATAGCCGAAACGCACAGCACGTCAGCCACAGAGCGGAGAAGTGGTGAGAAGCGGGAGCATGGGTTGAGGATAGGACGGAATCCGTGTATCTGAGGCAGCGAATTCAGCGCCCCGGGATATATCTCCGCCGTTAAAGCCCGCATGCTGCGTGTTCTACCTGCCATGGCTGTACTCCTAGGCATGCGTTGTTCTGTCCGTAAATTTTCAAAAGCCAATTGACAGGGCTACATCACATGTTGCATGCCGGGTAGCCAAGGCGGCTCCGTGCCCGACCTAAGCCAGCTGAAAGATGACTGCCAGGGCCGCTACGAACTCCAGAGGCTTTTTGCAGACTATCGAGACCGTTGTGCCCCTCACTCTAGGAATAGTGGGCGCACGTTGGAGTCTATCTGGCAGACGGCTTGCTGGGCGAGCTGTGCGTGCAGAGCTTGACGTGACTGTGCGATGCGTGCTGACCCGCGGGAACACAGAGATGCGAGCAACCGGGACAATCCTAGGAGCACATCATTGCTAGAGCGCCTCCAGACGCGTGGTGCAGATCCGCCATCTGTGCCAGTCCACAGGCGCAGCAATGGGTTGTCATGTTTGATGGGCTGTCGGCGTCGACGCCCTGATTGGCCGCCGCCCGCTCCTTCCAGAACCGCCGCCACGCCACATTTGGCATCCCACGTCAAAATGTTCTCTGCCTTGGACAAGCAGCCGTAGCACCGCACGAAGCAGAGACCACCACTGCCCCGCTATTACACGCTGACTACGTGAACGCACGAGATAGGACTGCCCGCTCGCCGACCTCGCCAGCGCCACGGTGACATTGACTGCGGCCGACATCGACTTCGTCACCCGCCACCATGGAATCCGAAATCAGAACCCAAATCCCGAACATCGACCCTGTTCTGTCAGAGTACTCGGCCGGGTACCTGACCCATGCTGCCAACCAGTTCACTTCCGACACTGACCCAAATGCCCCCTCCCCACTTGAGGAGGCCGCTGCCACCGTGAGCGCTCTGCTCTTGTCAGCGTCCGGAGATCTCTCATCTCAGAATGAGACAAGTATCCAGAACCTTGTGGAAAAATTCATTTCCCGCCTGAACGCCGCCAATGGCACAGACAGTGAGCGGCGCCAGATGGCTCCATCAGCCAAGAAGCTCGACCAGGCTATCCACGTGGGCTCGTCCAGGAACATCTCCTCCACGCTAGGTCTTGCTGGCGGCGCTGTCGACCTAGAATCTGCCAACACACGTAAGGTTGAATCCAGGGTCGATCGCAAGAAACTTGAAAAGGCCGAACGCAAGCTCCGTGCGAAGCAGGACCGCAAAGAGTTCAAGAACGTCGAATATGAAGCTTCTCGACTTCTCAATGAGCCCAACGAGGCACAAAGCTATGAAGAATTCTACATGGCTGTCAACCCGCTGCAGCTGGGCGAGGCCAACAACAAGAGCAAAGATATCAAGATCGATAGCTTTGACATTTCTATGCCTGGATTACGCATCCTCACAGATAGTTCCCTGACACTCGCATATGGCCGCAGATACGGTCTGGTAGGTCAAAACGGTATTGGTAAATCCACCTTGCTTCGCGCCCTCGCCCGCCGTGAGGTCGCTATTCCTACGCACATTTCGATTCTTCACGTGGAACAGGAGGTAAGTCACTTCGGGCACTATGCAAGTCCAATGACTGACTGCATCAGATTACTGGTGATGACACACCCGCACTGCAGGCTGTCTTGGACGCCGATGTATGGCGCAAGCATCTCCTTCGGGAGCAAGAGAAGATTAGCAAGGAGCTAGCTGAGCTTGAAGAGGAGCGTGCTAAGATGGCCGACACCTCCGCAGATGCTGCCAGGCTAGACACTCAGCGTGAAGGTCTAGATACCACTCTGAGCGACATTCATGGCAAGCTCGCAGAGATGGAGTCTGACAAAGCAGAATCTCGAGCAGCAAGTATCCTCGCAGGTCTTGGTTTCTCACAAGAACGACAGCAATTTGCGACCAAGACATTCTCTGGAGGATGGAGGATGCGTCTGGCACTTGCACGTGCGCTGTTCTGTGAACCTGATCTGCTACTGCTTGACGAGCCGTCGAACATGTTGGACGTCCCCTCTATTACCTTCTTGGCGAACTACCTCCAGGGCTACCCAAGCACAGTACTTGTCGTATCTCACGACCGAGCTTTCCTCAACGAAGTGGCAACCGATATCATTCATCAACACTCTGAGCGACTCGACTACTACAAGGGTGGCAACTTCGACTCCTTCTACGCTACCAAAGAAGAGCGCCGCAAGACAGCAGTGCGTGAGTACGAGAAGCAGATGGCCGAGCGCGCGCATTTGCAAGCTTTCATCGACAAGTTCCGATACAATGCTGCCAAGTCTTCTGAGGCCCAGTCTAGGATCAAGAAGCTGGAGAAAATGCCAGTCCTCACTCCACCAGAAGCAGCCTACTCGGTGCACTTCAAGTTCCCAGAGGTGGAGAAGATGTCACCTCCTATCATTCAGATGAGTGGTGTTACCTTTGGGTACACGCCCGACAAGATCCTGCTCAAGAACGTCGACCTCGATGTGCAACTCGACTCACGTATTGGTATCGTTGGTCCCAACGGTGCTGGTAAGACGACGGCTTTGAAGCTGCTCATCGGTGCACTTTCACCTACCACCGGTCTCATCTCGCAAAACCCACGCTTACGTGTAGGATTCTTCGCACAACATCACGTTGATGCTTTGGACCTGAACGACAGCGCTGTCGGATTCATGTCGAAGACGTACCACGGAAGGGCAGATGAAGAATACCGTCGTCACCTTGGTGCCTTTGGCATCACGGGTATGACTGGATTGCAGAAGATGGAACTGCTGTCAGGAGGTCAGAAATCGCGTGTTGCCTTTGCATGCCTAGCGCTGCAGAACCCGCACATTCTCGTGCTCGACGAGCCGTCTAACCACTTGGACATCGAGGCCATGGACGCGCTTTCGGAAGCACTGAACAAGTTCCAGGGTGGTGTACTCATGGTCAGTCACGATGTCACTATGCTGCAGAACGTATGCACAAGCTTGTGGGTGTGTGACAACGGAACAATCGAGCACTTCGATGGAACCGTCAAAGATTACAAGCGCCGCATCACAGCGCAAGCGAACGAGGCGGGAGTTGTAGCGAAGCACTAGATTGGGTTAGGATGTAGAACAGGTGATAGTGATGATATACTATCCCACATTCTGACAAGGCTAGATCTGTATAGTATACTCGTCATGATTCTAACAAGAATGATCTACATGCATGTCGCAGCTACCGTGATGCGAAGGACATCACATCGCATTCCGAGGTTGTGCCTGCTCTTCTGCTCGAAAGTTGGAAAGCACGCTAGGGTCAAAGCGGACGCCTGGACTGATTAACCACTCCGCGTCCATCGCGGCACTGGCACCTCATCACACGCACAACACCTCCCGCCCAGCACAGCAAGCAAACATTTGCGTCCCTTTCACCTCGCCCGCTGCTCCACCTAATGCGCGTAGCTGCCTCGTGGTGCCCACGCGCTCAGGTTTAATTGACAGCGGCTACTAGCGCGCTTGCCCCTTCGAGCTCATCATCCGGTCCTGTCCAATACACAACCACCGGCACCTTGTCGCGCACGCAGACTTCCAGTACAGACGGCTTGTCCGTAGTCACTCCTTTGCCTCCGAATCCCACCCAGCGCGATTCCTCCCGTCCACGCTACGCCGTCACCGCTCCCGCCAGCAGCACCGCCGCATTGACGACAACAGCCGGCGAATCACCCTACCCACCTCCCTTCTCCTCCCTCTTCTTCCCGCCCGACGACGCTGAGGAACGCGACAAGCTCGGTGAAACCACCGAAGACGAATCACCTCCCGCATTCACATCTGCGCCTGCCTTTACCGAGTCATCCTCGTCCGCTGCTGCTGTAGCTGCCACCAAAGCCGCGCTCCCTTCCGATACCAAGGAAGGCTCTAGTAGCAAAGACCTCGACGACGGAGAGCCGCCGCCACCCTACAGCGAAGGATCCAGCCCGCTCGAGTCCTTTACCTACGTAATGGCATCCGCAGGAGGTCCCGCGAGTATCATTACTCAGGTGTCGCAAACAACCAATGCAGGACCGCCCATCAACACTCTCGGTGGATCAGACGAGAACATCACTCTGGAACTGAGGTACGGAAATGCATCGTCACACGCGACACCAAGGCTAACCGAATTCTAGGGGCACGCGATTCACTCTATCGCGAGACGAACTTCTAACCCTCCCCGAATTCGTCCTCCTTTCCCTCTTTCCCAATGGCCTACTCCCAGATGGGCACATGAACTCCTACCACGATGGAGACGTATACCCAGTCGACGTTGGTAACCCCATTTCTTCTTCCTCTCCCCTTACCATGACCCCAGTAGCTAAGATCTTGTACCACCTCTCCAACCCCGCATTATACTTATCTGACAATATCTACCCTTCACAGTACGACCCAAACTCCCTACAGTACATGCTGGAGTTTTTCCGCACTGTAGCCCAGACCATTCCCGCATCGCCTCCATCCCCGACCGCTGCCGAACATGCTGCCGAGGCTGTACCCATTGAGCCTATGCACGGCTCTGCCAGGGACATGCTCCAGGACCGCGCTGGTATAATTGTGCTGCGAGAGGACCTCGACTTCTACGCTATCCCACCGCATCGCGACATCACTCAGCCCGAGATGATCGAAGTCAAGCGGGCTGCAGGCGAAGCATTGCTGAGACAAGATGGCATTTTCTCTGGTCTCAGGAAGAGCGAAGAGCCAGGAACGACCGAGCAGCACCTGATCGAGATGTTGACTGCAGGGTGAGCATACCACCTGCAAACCAGAATACAGCAGCTAACAGCACGCAGTGGCTTCAACCACGACGACCGATGGGGTCACCGCGCCGGCGAGCCCAACAAAGCCGTTATTTGCAGCATCGCGCTTGCACGCCTGAGGACGGACATCAAGGGTAACGACCTCGCTAACAGCAACGCTGTCGGAATGGCGCAGAAGCTGCTCCTCTTCTGGAGGAAACCCGCTCGTCGCTGCTGGTGGGAAGGTGTCGAGCTTGACAATGTCAGAGGTGTCGAAGGCAAGCTCAAGGTGTGGATAAGGAGGGTGTGGACGCTGGAAATGGTATGTTTACCCTAACGGACGCCCACAGCTTTTACTGACAGTACCCAGAGCGTTATCGGTCTCCGCTAAAGCACTCGCTGCATCCGGCGTTCCGTTTCTCGAATTTTGGTGGCGTTTCCCTATTTCCTCTTGATATTCCGATCGCGGCATCATTACCGCCGATGAAAAGCACTGGCTGGCTCATCGTTTCCTACTGTTCTTGATACCTCTCTACTTTGGTTCATCATCACCCACCATGGAGACTAAGGCAGATGTTCTCCATCCCATAGCAAGCGTTGGCATCATAGGGCATTTTCAGTTACATTGTTTTTTTCTCCAAGATAATCTATGGGTCAGGAAGGTACATATGCTTTGTATAGCAGTAGTAGTAGCAGACAGCAGGCGGATAATCTAGGTCCGCATTAAATTGTAATATCTTTCCTCGCTACGTACATTTGTTCGCAATTCCAAACTACGCGCATCGCATTACAGTTCTCGCCAACCCCTGTCCCTACTCCACAACTTTCTTTCTACGGTACCGAAATCAGCCTCAGATGTCACCACGCAGTTCTCTCGTGGCGTCATAAACTTTCCGCATGTCTCAACCCCCACATGTCACCAACAACGTCGTGTTCCTGTTGAATAAGCCAGGATCCCCCAAGCCCATCAAAACTTCCTCTCCCTCGCCCCTCCGATCTATATTGGATATGCAAGACCCCGTGTAACCACGCTGTAGCTTCCCTTTCTTTCCCCACACGCACGCACAACATGTTACGAGGCTGGAGGAGGACGAGTCTAACGTTTCAAGTTGCTCAGCCTCGAAATCGCCATGTCGTGGATCCAGTTACCCGGTTCTGCAGGCAGGGGCGAGGCCGAGGCGGAGCATGTTGTGGAACGGGGTTGGGGCAGGGATGTTGTTGTCCGTTTGGTCTGTGAGATGTTGGGGGAGTTGGATTTGTCAGGTTGCGATATGGAGGATTCAGTCTGCCTTGCCCGTGTGGGAGGAATGAGATTGCGATGGATGGATATGGAGATGAATTGCTCGTGTAGTCTTCAGAAGCACGAGCGAAGAGGTCTGCCGTCCTTGACCAAAACACTCGTATACCACCGAACCCCAATGCAGTTCGCCGTTACGAACGGAGAAACACCCCATCGTACTACATTCCGACACGACATTTCGGTCCTCACGCATGAAGAGCGCGGGAAACGCCATAGCAACCACCATTCGCCTCCCAACCACAGCCAGACCAAACTTACTTCTTAATCCGATGTATCGAACTTTGCTTCACCCTGTCAGACTATGCAATGCACGGGATTAAAGCTACATCGGCCCGCCATGCCTACGCATAGCAACGTGTCGTCCGTTCGTACATTGCATTGCAGGAGCATACCTGACACATTCTTTGCTGCTGTGACTTCCTTGCGTCCACTATTACTGCATCATACACACTGCGTACTGCGCATGCTGAGCGGGAAGTATTTGATGTGGCGTGCATGCAGCGACATGTCCGATCCGATGTTAGCGGCGGAACATGCGTCTCGTGGTTTCTTTGCTGGAATGTTGGGCAACGTTGTGTGTGTATGTGTGTACGATCGTCTGTTGAGTTTGACGTATGCGTGCGATACGGCATGGATGTGGAGGACGCGAGAACGAACAACGTTTGAGCACTGCAGACGTCAACATGTCAGAATAGACGCAAGGAGTACTTCTTGCATCTTCGTGTGAGGCCCGATGAGAGTGTGCCTGTGTTCGTGGCGAAAGTTTATGTAGCTGTACGTTGATCACGGGAGAAGTCATGGATCGAAGAAGTGTTTGTTGGGGCGGGTATGGAGGCCCACCGTTATCGTTCATTCTTCAGTCCACCGTCAAAGTCGGTGGCCTGTTACTGTTCTTACGCTGCGTACAGAACGCAGTCTATCTTATCCATATCTCACTCTTACATAGGGTATCATCATCGGTATTGACCATGGTTGAAGGGTCAAGTAGATGATTGCAAACAACGCCTTTTGAACGACCAAACCCCGCCGAGCCCCAGGCTCGATGCTATGCCGTTGAAGACAGACAACTTTTCGAAGTGGTATCATCGAAGTTCATAACGTCGTGTTGAAACTTCCCAAACGCTGGACATTAAGAAATCTAGTAACGGTAGATGTCGCTCTTGAAAGGACCCTCGACAGGGAGACCAAGGTACTCGGCCTGGACGTCGCTGAGCTTGGAGAGCTCAACGTTGACGTGTGCCAAGTGGAGAAGAGCGACCTGCTCGTCGAGAATCTTGGGCAGAACGTAGACACCGACATCGAGCTTACCGGTCTTGCCGAACTCGATGTACTTGTTGCCGAACTCCTCATCGGAGGCCTTGTACAGCATGATCTGGGCAAGGACCTGGTTGGTGAAAGAGCAGGACATGACGAAGGAAGAGTGACCAGTAGCGCATCCCAAGTTGACGAGACGACCCTCGGCGAGGAGGATGATGTAGCGGCCGTTGTTCATCAGGTAGCGGTCGACCTGGGGCTTGATGCTGGTGACAGACTTGGCGTTCTTCTTGAGCCACGCAACGTCGATTTCGATATCGAAGTGACCGATGTTGCAGACAATGGCGTCGTTGGGCATAGCCTCGAAGTGGACACCAGTCAGGATGTCACGGCAACCAGTGGTGGTGACGAAGATCTGACCCTGGGAAGCAGCCTTCTCCATGGTGGTAACCTGGAAGCCAGAAACGGCAGCCTGGAGGGCGTTGATGGGGTCGATCTCGGTGACGATAACACGGGCACCCATGCTGTGGAGAGCCTGGGCGCAACCCTTACCGACATCACCGAAACCAGCAACGACGGCGACCTTGCCAGCAATCATGACGTCGGTGGCACGCTTGATACCATCGACGAGCGACTCACGGCAACCGTACAAGTTGTCGAACTTGGACTTGGTGACGGAGTCGTTGACGTTGATGGCAGGGACGAGGAGACCCTTGCCCTTCAGCATGCGGTAGAGGTGGTGGACACCGGTGGTGGTCTCCTCAGAGACACCGTAGCAGTCCTTGAGCATCTCAGGGTACTTCTTGTGGACGAGGGCAGTGAGATCACCACCGTCGTCGAGGATCAAGTTCAGGCTCTTGCCGTCCTTGAAAGCTGTGAGTTGCTGCTCGAGGCACCACTCGTATTCCTCCTCGGTCTCGCCCTTCCAGGCGAAGACAGGTACGCCGGCGGCGGCAATGGCGGCGGCAGCGTGGTCCTGGGTGGAGAAGATGTTGCAGGAGGTCCAGGTGAGCTCAGCACCGAGGGACTTGAGGGTCTCGATGAGAACGGCAGTCTGGATGGCTGGGATGGGTTAGCATTGAGATTGTAGTGATAAAGGATAGACATACTCATGTGCAGACATCCAGCAATACGGGCGCCCTTCAATGGCTGGTCATCCGCGTACTTGCGGCGAGTCTCCATCAGACCAGGCATCTCGTTCTCGGCGAGCTCAATCTCGCGGCGACCGAACGCCGCAAGACTGATGTCGGCAACCTTGAACTTGTGGGCGGGGGCAGACATTCTGGCGGTTTGATGTGATGTATTGGGGGTATAGAGAGGGAGAGGGGTGAAGGGAGGATGAAGAAACAAACGTCGAGGGAGAAAAGTGGGAGAGATAGCCCCGCGCTCTAGCAGTTGTTGACGCTAGTGGACCCTTAGACTTTGCTCCACATCGGCACTTTACTGCACCAAGACAACTCACCGCCCGACAACACTGCTAGTACGTGTCACGGAGGATTCAATGCGATAGGGTAAGGGGAGGATGAGTAGCAGACTTTGGCATTACTTGGTACTTCACACGGTAGATCCATGATGCTCATATTCATGCTCATGGTTCACTGTCTTGTTCAAACCCACGCTGCGGGGCATTGAAACGACACCCTGTTGATCGCGACGCGCCATCCTACTGATACCAATGCAGTAAGCCTGGTCGTAAGCACCGAATATCACCGAAGTGGCCAACTCGGGCCAAACGCTAAAAGTACAACATCCCGATCTCTTCGCGCTCAGGTGTAGTGAGGCACTTGGCCTTTATCACCCTCAGTTCCCGCCACCAGTGGCGAGACACCATTGTCAATCTTCTTAGGGCCAGGCCTCTTGAAATGCGGCTTCAGTGGCTCCCAGCTCTCCGCGTTGTAGCCCTCTTGTATCTTCTGGCACTTGGTGAGGCCCCAGTCTGTTACGCCAATCATGAGGCAGCTTTCGAACATGAAGGCCATGCTGCCCTCACCGACCTTGTTGGGCTGTAGGTCGACGTTGGATGCCTTCTCGTGAGTCGCAGCGTCGGGTCCATGGCCAGACATGACATTGTGCAGAGAAGCACCAGCCGGTTGGAAGCCTCCACCCGTTTTCGCATCGTATTGGCCACCAATGAGTCCCATGAACTCGGACATGGTGTTGCGGTGGTACCATGGCGGTCGGAAGGTGTTCTCAGCCACTAACCATCGCGGTGGAAAGATGACAAAGTCAGCTACTGCGGTACCCGGTCGGTCTGTTGGTGCGGTGAGCACGGTGAATATTGACGGGTCTGGATGGTCGAACGAGATGGAGCCTATGGTGTTGAATCGTCCCAGATCGTACTTGTACGGGTAGTATAGCCCATGCCATGCCACCACGTCGAAGGGTGTATGCCTCTGCTTCGCAGCATATAGGTGTCCGGCGAACTTGGCGAGGATGTTCCACTCTGTTTCGGTGTCTTCGTCGAAGTCGGCTACTGGCGCTTGGAAATCTCGCGCGTTTGCGAGGCAGTTGGAGCCAATGGGCCCCAGCTCAGGAAGCGTGAAATGGCCTTGGTATAACTCCAAGATGTAGCCTCGCACTGGGCCTTCTGGTAAGGTGACACGGTACCGAATGCCTCGCGGTATGACGCAAATCTCATTCGGACGCACAACGAGGCGCCCCAGTTCCGTCTGGATATCGAGCACGCCGTGTTGTGCCACAATCAAGAAGTCGCCGTCAGCCGAGTAGAATGCCTCGTTGGCTTCCATGTCCTTTCCTGCGGCATAGATAAAGTATCCGACGCCTGACTTCATTGTAGGGTCACCCGCACCCGCCACTAGATGGAGTGAGTGCACCCAGTCCACCGTCTCGTCGAGATCGAAGGGATCCCATCGTAGCTGATTTGGGATGTAGTGTATCTTCTCCCACGGCTTGTTCTCGGGGTTCGTGTTGAACGTCTTGGACTCGCGGGGCTCGAAGTTGCTGTGTCCGCACGAGGGTAGGATGCGGTAAAGCCATGTTTGCTGGTTCTCGTGTCGCGGGGCTGTGAAGGCGGTGCCTGAGAGCTTCTCGGCGTAGAGGCCATATGGAGGTTTCTGGGGCGAGTTTGCGCCAATTGGAAGCGCGCCTTCTACTGCTTCCGTCCTGGAGATTGTTAGTGTATGTCTTCACAGTAGGTCAGTCGCGCCCATACTCATGGTAAGAGTTGAAGCCATTCTGGTATCGGTACTTCTCCTTGAAAGCAAACTGAGTAGACGGCATCGTGACGTTAGTGTGTACGAGATCAATCAACTAGAGAAGAGCCTCTGTAAAGACAACAGTGGACAATAATCAAACACGCGCGTACGGCACCAGATGCGTAAATACTCTTCGCGGATGTTGCGGGCATGCAGCATCGCAGTAGCCGTGGCAAGGTGTGGCTCGGCCATCACGCAGGCGCGAAGTCGCGAAGTGCGGTAATGGGCGGCATCAGATTCCGTCGTTTGTCGCGTCGCAGCAGCAAAGCGGAGAAGAAAGCACTCGGCTTACCCCACAGGTGGAGAGCCCATGACCCCTGTCTGTTGGCAACTGACGGAATCTTTCCGAGCCCGCCTCATCCGTCGCAAGCCGGTAATCCATCAAGGACCACCTGCACCATGGCTCAAGGATTGAGACTACGGGGCCGAAAAACCGAGCCTGCACGTTTCCGTAGTCCTCCCGTTGACCCTGACAGGTATACTCGTGTAGTGAGAATTGTTGCGTGAAGGAACGTTGAGCTCCTGCCAAACCCCCCAAAGCCGTACGCACTTATTGCGTCAACATCTAATCATCTCACTTCATCGGGAAACTTCCAAACTTCATAACAGACATCAATCATGGCTTCGCTGCGGTCTTGGTTCAGCATACCTCGTGGCTCACACTTCTCACTAGCCAACATCCCGTTCGGTGTCATCTCGACAGCGTCATCTCAGTCACCGCGGCTGGCAGTCGCCATTGGAGACCATGCACTAGATCTCGAGGTCTTTGCTGCAAACAATGGCTTTTCCGGACTCTCCACGATACAGCCACATCAAGCTGTCTTCTCGCAACCATCGCTGAACGCGTTTGCAGCGCTTGGCCGCCCAATCCACTCCGTCGTTCGCAAGTACATACAAAGCGTCTTCTCTGTCGACACAACATATCCCGACGTTCTGAAGAACAATGCGGCACTCCAAAAGCAAGCTCTAATACCGCTCAAAGAGCTCAAAGCACATCTCCCATTTAAGATTGGCGACTACACCGATTTCTTTGCGGGCATGAACCATGCTTACAACTGCGGCGTCATCTTCAGAGGACCCCAGAACGCACTGCAACCGAACTACAAACATCTCCCAGTCGGTTATCATGGTCGAGCATCTTCAGTAGTTCCATCAGGGACACCTATCCGGCGGCCCAATGGTCAGATACTGCTCGATCCTACCGCAGAAAAGAAGGTGCCTTCATTTAGCCCATGTAAGAAGTTGGACATTGAGCTGGAGCTAGGAGCTTTTGTCTGCGGATCAAATGAACAGGGAGTGCCAATTCCGATCGAGAAAGCCGAGGAGAATCTGTTCGGTGTTGTGCTCGTGAACGACTGGTCTGCGAGAGACATTCAAGCTTGGGAATACGTACCCCTGGGGCCTTTCAATGCGAAGAACTTTGGCACCACCATCAGCACTTGGGTTGTACTCGCAGATGCACTGGAGCCATTCAAGACGAAGGGGTTGGAGAATGATGCGGAAGTGCTGCCCTACTTGAAGGAGAAGGACGAGAAGAGTGTATACGACATTAATCTCGAAGTCGATGTTAAGAGTATGTACATCTGCATATCATCTTGATTACCACGTACTAATCGTCTTCAGCATCGACCGGCAACAAAACGACGGTATCGAAAGTAAATGCACGAAATCTGCTCTGGTCATTCCCGCAGATGCTGACACACCACACCATCACCGGATGTCCGTTCCAACCGGGTGACCTGCTGGGCTCTGGCACCATAAGTGGAAACTCACCAGCCGAGTACGGAAGTTTTCTAGAGCAAAGCAACAACGGGAAGGAGACTATAGCTCTAGAAGGTGGCGAGAAGAGGACTTTCTTGGAGGATGGGGATGAGATTACTATTCGAGGAGTATGCGGGTCAGACGAGGAGGCTTTGGTTGGCTTTGGAGAGTGCGTGGGTCGTATTGAGCCTGCGCTGAAGTTGAGCTTTGCTTGAGCGCTCTGATAGTCGTTGAAAGGTCTCAAGAATCAAAGTCTCATCATCTCCGAGCTTTGTGCGAGCGGAGCTACCAGCAGTACAAACATGCGCTGAGCATGGTACCTGATCTTGTGCGAAAGGAATTATTCCGCTGCTAGAGTTTTTGGAAGCTTTTCCACTATGCGGCAGAAGTTACAGAATGACGCAGCATGCTCGAGAGATCCACACGTTCTTGCAGATAGATGCTTTAGCGCAAAGTTTGAAGCATCCGGTGAGAACCTGAGATGGATGAGCCTATCGGGTTCCAGCGCACTGGAGGGTCGCAAATTGGCCGTGCAAGAGGCCGGCGATACTACCCATACCACTGGCATATGATTTGGAGGCTCTTTCCGCTACCAGAGTTCGATGTGAGTGCCAAAGAGCTCCATCGTCCCACTGAAAGCTTGTCGTGCCCATCGTCTGTTCCTGAAGCAGCTAGCCGTCTCCACAACGCGTCCGTCTCCGCACCCTGACACTAACATCAACACCATCAGTTCGCGGCTTTATTCCGCTGCATCAACACACGCTTCTGCGCGCACGATGACTCGGGCGGCGGATGCCCCGCAGCGATGGGCTTACTCCATCGAAGCCAAAGCTTGGATCGTTTGTGGCCAGTCAAACGGAGGCTAATCGTGCTGAGCTTGACCTCGGAACGGCGTGTCCAGCTAGGGATTTCCTCCTAAGAGAAAGCGCATGGCATCGGAGGTCTCTCACTGCTATAAGTGCTATCGAGCTGTTTGGGGTTCGCTCTTGCTCTAGGGTTACGAACTTTCCTCTTCCACTTCTTTCACTTCTTCTCATCGACCCCGAGTCTTGTCGAGAAAATGACTATCCCCATCTACATCGCCGGCGTTGCTGTCTTGGGGTTCTTCCTGTACAGATTGCTCTATGGAACTGATACACCACATATCAAGGGACTGCCAGAAGTCCCTGGCCTGCCTCTTTTTGGAAGTTTGCACGAGCTTGGTACGAACCATGCGAAAGTAGCGCAAGGGTGGGCGAAGAAGTATGGCCCCGTCTTCCAAGTGAGGATGGGAAACAGGGTAAGTTTGGATCTTGCATGAATTGAGCACATCATTATAAGCATCAATGCTAACACAAATATCTAGAGGATCGTATTCGCGAACTCGTTCGATTCCGTCCGCCATCTCTGGATCACAAACCAATCCGCAATGATCTCTCGACCCATGCTTCACACGTTCCACAAGGTGGTGTCTTCCTCCCAAGGCTTCACTATCGGTACCTCGCCATGGGATGAGTCTTGCAAGAACCGTCGCAAGGCCGCTGCCACGGCACTCAACCGACCCGCCGTTCAGTCCTACATGCCTCTCATCGATCTCGAATCCACCGTCTCCATCAAGGAACTACTACATGACAGTAAGGGTGGGGAGATCGATCTAGATCCGCGAGCATACTGGCAACGATATGCCTTGAACACGAGTCTGACGCTCAACTACGGATACAGAATAGACGGCAACAAGGACGCTCCTCTGCTGAAAGAGATTGTGGATGTTGAGCGTGGTGTAGGGAACTTCAGGTCGACGAGCAACAACTGGCAGGACTATGTGCCACTTCTAAGGCTCTTCCCCAGCCAAAGCAACGAGGCGATCAGCTTCCGAAAGAGGCGAGATGTGTACATGGACCGGCTCATCAACACACTGGAAGAGAGGATTGAGAAGGGTACTGACAAACCGTGCATCACCGGCAATATCATCAAGGACCCAGAAGCGAAGCTGAACAGAGGTATGTTGAGAGCGTCTAGCCTTCGGCCTCGTTCGCACTAACACTCAGCAGCTGAGATCAAATCTATCTGCCTGACCATGGTATCAGCCGGTCTCGACACCGTACCAGGCAACCTCATCATGGGTATCGCATACCTTGCAACTCCCCACGGCCAACAGATCCAACAACGCGCATACGAAGAGATCATGAAAGTGTACCCCAACAACGATGCATGGGAGATGTGTATCCACGAGGAGAAGATCCCGTACATCACCGCTCTGTACAAAGAAATCTTGCGATACTGGACCGTCATCCCCATCTGCCTCCCCAGGGTCTCGATCAAGGACATCGAATGGAATGGCGTCAACATCCCAGCGGGAACGACCTTTTACATGAATGCATACGCCGCCGACTACGACGCAGAGCACTTCAAGAACCCGGAGAAATTCGATCCAGAGCGCTACCTCGACGTGCCAGATGGTGCGGGAACACCACATTACGGATATGGTGCCGGCTCGCGTATGTGCGTTGGTTCGCATCTCGCTAACCGCGAGCTGTTTACTGCTTTTGTGAGGTTGATCTCGGCTTTCAAGTTTACGCCACCGGTAGACCCTCGGGACGAAGCGGTCATGGACTGCCTGGATGCGAATGATATTCCAACTAGTTTGACGCTTGAACCGAAGTACTTCAAAGTCGGGTTCAAGCCGAGGAATCGGCAGCTGCTGGATCAGTGGATCAAGGAGAGCGAAGAGCGGGTGAAGGATTTGATGTAGATTTGCATTCATCATGGCCATTGATGTCTAGCATGTACGGAGTCTATCTGAGAGTAATTTTCCAAAGGATTGTTAGTGATGAGCGAGGAGCCACAGTGAAAACAAACAGCCACCAACTGCCCCCTACACAAGCCCCCTCGGAGAATCGACCTTCATAGGCGGCAACATACCCAGCTTCGCCATATCCTGATACGTCTCAAACACACTCTCCATCGTATCCACAAACCCACTGAACCCAAACTTGCGCACCTTGGTCCCAGACAACGTGCCCAGCATCGTAAAAGACAAGTCCCCCATAACCAGCGTCTGTTTATCCTTCTCGGGGACATTGACCGTCAGCTGCCCGTTCGACTGCTCCATCATCTCCTTCCAGGCCTTGGGCACCGCAGGGTCCTCCGCCCATTTACACAGCGAGTGTGCGAGTTTGAGCTCGATGGGCGGACCGTAGCCAAGTGGGCAATCTTTACCGCCAGCGAAGTACTTGCTCTCGTACTTTGACTCGTCTTCCTCGGGTCCAAGTACAGTGTCGACGCCGAACCAGCGACCAAGCTCGTTCCAAAAGCGGTCCCAGCTAATTAGCTCGCCGTCTTGAGCGTTGAACCGCTGGTTCTTGGCTGAGTCTTCCAGCACAGCCCATTCACTCAGGTACCCGGTTAGGCGAGCGGTGGAATGCGTGTATCCGCCTTGCCAGCTGTGGATGTCTGAGGGGTACTGAAGAGGTTGTTTCCTGTGCGCTTGGACAGCAGCATACACGCCGTATGCGAGAAACGTGTTCATGGCTGCGCTTTGCACGGCGCCGATGACGGCCGCGGGCATGATGATGTTCCAGCTTGTTTCGGGGTGTTCTCTGCAGAACTTGAAGAGTAGGTCTTCTTGGTGGTAGTAGAAGTTTGGGCTGAGGTGTTTGGGCTGGGGGTCAGATTCGACGATGGGGTTGCGGCTGCGGCCAATGTGCATGCCGTAGTTCTTGCCTCCGGTCTGGAGGAGGAAGCGCTTGGGCTTGATGTTGGCGGTTGGGAGAGCGCCGAGGAAGTTCTTGAAGGGGGGCACGTTGGCTTCGATCAGAGCTTCGGCGGAACTGGGGTCCATGTCGCTTTTCCCACCGCCAGGGGGGAGGTAGGCGTAGTAGAAGATGTAGTCGGCTTCTGCGCCGGCTTCTTTGAGCGACTTTGCGATTTCATCACTGGAAGAGCTGAGGTCGATGGAGATGTGCTGCAGGCGGGCGCGCTGCTCATCTGTGAGGAAGGAGAGGAGGTCTTTGGAAAGTGGCGAGCGCGATACGGCGTAGATCTTGGACCAGCGGTCGGGCGTGTCGAGGAGAGAGCGGATGGTGTTGAAGCCTGAGATTCCAGTTGCTCCGCATACTATGGCCTTGAGATCCCTTGCGCTCGAGTCAAAGGTAGGCAGGTTATGATAGATGCCAGATTGGCGAAGAGGTTGTTGCGAAGAGCTAGTCATGATTGCTGCAGATTGATGGTATAACGAGAAGCTCAGAAGATGAAGTCGAAGCTGTTCGTGTCTGTGTCTGCTTTTTCCAAGCCGGGAGTCTCTTCCTCTTTATGCAAAACGCGACCCCATTCTTTGCTACGTAAAGCCAAGTCCATCATTGCCAATCTCGCAGAAACGCACCTCAAGGACTCCGACGCTTGACTCAACATGTTGCGCTATGTTGTGATGTTGTCATACATACACGAGGCTCTCTCGGCATTGAACCCACGGGAATGAACCCATCACGCCCGTTAGGTCAAAACGCGCAGCGAAATCCCCATTCTTTTTCTTTCGGTATACTCTCCGCCACGCCGTCGAGGGAACTAGTCGTTTGTACCGGGATTTGGAGATCTGAGACCACTCTGGAAGTATCCTTTTCCGTCCGCTGCGTACGTCAACATCCAGGTACATGCACCTCATACAGGGGAAAACTGAACACGCTGGAGCCTACGTTGACACCAAGTTTTCCAAATTACTTGCCTTATCCTAGTGTAGTCTGCAAATCTATTCACTTTCTTCCTTGCACGACGCGTGTGTGCTCTTTTGTTCAGTGATCAGTTTAGGCTCCCAACCACCTGCGAACCATTCCAAGGTTTCAGGTTCTCTGATGTCATGTCATATGGGCTAAGACCTGCCCAGGGAAGGTAGCGTTGAGAGACGCCAACACCACCTGCACTTTGTACACGCCTAGATCCGCTTAAGCTCGCCAAGATGATATGGGCGTTGTTGTCGAAAGTGGAGATCTGCATGCATCGAAAAAGGTGTCGTAGACCCTGTCAGATGGATCTGAAAGTGAATCTGCCTACGCTAAGTGGGTCCCGGAGCGGGAGTCGGCCGGCGCGAAGCCGCCGACATGCAAAGCATACACCTCCTTGGTTTTCTTATTTTCTCATCACGCCCCGGATGTTTGAATCTGGTCTTCCGTCACTCTCACGGCTGTCCAGGTTGGCCCAGTGGGCGGTGACGTCGTCGGTCTTGACACTTCCAGATCTGGCATTGCCAATACTTTCCTGCATCATCTTCCTATTGCTCAACTTTCTCTGGAGACTACGAGACATTCGTTCCGACTGTCGTTATGCGCGTCTCCATTCGAGACTACCTAGGTACGACTACAACTTATTGGATGTTTGAGGGGTCGGCTCACTGGAAGTAAGTTCTGAACGAATCGTATTTACATCCTAAACTTGTTTGAAAACACACTATCGTCAGGCCTGGATCTCTGAGCGAATATTTGAACGAACGACTTCATGGTAGATTTTGCTATTCTGCGCACAACTTGTAGCACCCGAACTTCTTCACCCAAGTAGAAACTGATGCTGAGCTCATCAACCACCCTAGCGTGGATCAAGATTATAGTCACTTATCACGTCCCAGCTTGTACAATGCTTTTCAAGGGCAGACTTATCAATCTCTCCACGCGCAATCTTCTCTTCGAGTTCCTTCTGTTGTTCCTTCCGTTCTAACTGGTTCTGCTTGACCGCAGCCATGCGCTCATTAAGCGTTCCCGGGAACGGCAACACCCCCGGAGGCGGATTTAACCATTGTCTACACAACATTGACGATCAGCAAAACTGAATAAAATGCATACTGCATGGAGATACCCAGGTACGGCTTACTCTTTGGGAACATTTCGCCCGTCTACCCCGCGGAAGCGATCCTCGACTGCCTGGCTCCATGGCTTCCGGTCAAGCCACCGCTTGATCATCCTAGGAGATAACGGCTGGGCATCATATACGCCTTGGCGAGTTACTTCATCGTCTGGTGTTGGCAACCAGACCATATATCTGACAAGGCCGTCGTTGCAGAGACCTCGGGTGTGATTTCCGTGCGGTGGTCTCTTCAACAATTTGAGTACCTCGCGGAGCTCATCCGTTGCACTTGGCTGACCCTCTATGTCAGCTGGGGCAGCACTGTCTGAAGTAACATCGTCATGCTCTGCAGCTTGTGGCTCTTCTTGACTTGAAAAGGCAGGATCGGCTTCGTGCTTCCCCGCTACTTCTTGATCTGGTCGCACCTCCGGACGTGGTGTCGACATGATGCGCGATCTGCTGTTCAATCCTAAAATGAGGCAATTTAGGCTGAGAGACAATATAGGCTGTGTTAGCGATCAAGTATGTCAAGGGAGTGAAGAAGGAGTGCTTACGGTGAGTACTTGGTGATTGGGGGTCCGTTGCTGCGTAGAGCTGCCTGGGCGTGGCACAGTCGATGGGAAGAGGGGAAGAGCAAGAAGCGAGACGCAGTGTACGTGACTTTATATTAACGCCCCGTTTTCGCTTACTCAGACCGTTCGGATTGCCAACAATGACGATGATGCCGACGTATGTAGCATGGATGCGCTGATTCTCAAGCACCTCGACGAGTGAAGCTTAAGATTATAAAACATGGACTTTCGTCAATGTTGAACTACACAATCTATTGAGCCAGAGTTCTACATCGTATCCATTAACAACACTGTATCGTCTGCTGCTATCATGAAGCTCTCAACTGCCCTATCTGCAACGGCGACATTTCTGCTCGTGGGAAGAATCCGAAGCCTCCCTGCTGAATATGACGACGCAATGGTATGTCTGCACGAAACATACAGCGCAAATAATCGATACTAATAGACATGCTCAGTCCCTCAGAGATGCCCTCATGATGCTTAAAAGTGACGATGGCGTCCGTGTGCTAGGATATGACGGAGTTCTGCGCCGACTCAACGTCGCTCGTACCGAAGTAGTGGACTACATTCAACTCTCCGCCCATCACGTCGAAGAATTCGTCGCCTGGAAGTACCCTGATCAGCGCGATACATGGGCCGGCGTCGACGGACGTGCAGTCACGGATGAAACTCAACTGTTGACCGTTCCTGACTTCGTTGTCCCTCTCGATCCGAGCACGAGGGTTTCGAAGCCAAAGGACAAGACGGGGTTGAGGCCGCAGGCTACAGATTGTCGGGGCGTTGATTGTACCGACCCAGAGTATTGTAGGGCTTTCGACCCGCCGTGCGCAGAATGTGAGCCGTATCAGGAGTGCGTTGGTGGGCCCACAGGCTGTCTGGTGCGTTATAGGTGTGAAGATACTCTGCCACCTGCCGATCTCTAGAAGGAATTGAAAGCTTTGCTGAAGGAGTGATCATTGACATGTAGCCATCTCATAGTACGCACACGGAGCAGTCTTCGGGAGTCTCGGAGTTTGGAATATGTAGCGTGTGTTGGCATTCGCATATCCTTCCATACCTTCTAGCTGGAGTGGCTTTTAATCTCCTTCAAACTATCGTGATTGTTTCTATAGGGGTGTCGTGACCGGTCCACCGTCTTGCATAGAAGTCTGGCGACCTGATATCAAACCAGCCAATGCGATGGAATAATCGACGATCTTTCTGGTAAGACTGGCGAAGAACAAGGCCGATAGGGTATTCGCGCCAGCGAGCCAACTCTAGGAACCATATACGCTGATCGATTTGGCCTTCCCCTTGAATGCTATCGGGCAGCGAGACTGCACTTGAAGATGGCAAAACTTCGTCCCCGTCTAGTATTATCCTGGGCATTCTTACCTCTATAAAGTCGGTAGGGCCTAGATCGAAGTACTGGAGAACTTCATTTACTTCCAGCGAACGTAAGGGTCCTCGTATTATCAAACGACCATCAATGACAGTCCCAAATGGCTTGCTCGAGTTTGCCAAGAGGACCTCACATTGTATGACTTCTGCTACTAGCTTCCCGATAGTCGGTAAACCTGAGAATTCGATGGCTCCGTCAATAGAAGCCCATGACCATGATGGCGCACGATATGTCTCGGGTCGTCTAGCGGGTTGAGAGCCTTGGGCAATCTCGCACGATGAGTCGTGGGACCACATCAACTCGAACATCAGAAATGCTTCCCACAACCCAGCTAGATATCTGTCTCCTGTAATGAGATGGAGTTGCTGGGCAATACCGGAGATCGCCAGAAGCTTGTCGCTTTCTTCCGTGATCTCCCGTCGGGTAAAGTTTTTCACTACGCTTCTCCATACTTGATGCGCGGATCCACAGCGCGGAGAGATGGAAACCATCGCAGCTGTCAAGGGCGAGAATAAAGACGGTTGTGCTCTGCTTTTGCCCATATCATCCAGTCCCTGTGACTCAGGGTCTCCTCCATCGGTGTATCTGACGGTCTGGCACTCCCACACTAGCTGTTGTGAGGAGAAAGATAGTACGCGTGGTGAAAGGAGATATTCTTGCAGAGCCCATGCTCTTCCGTCGAGTGGCTCCTCGCGTGGTTTTTGGGAAAACTGACGATGCAAGGACACCTTCCCAAGCTTACCATCGAGACAGCTCCAGGGAAGATCTCCGACAAAAGTTTCATAACTCGGTCTGCGTCTTTTCGAAAGAAAACCGTCTACACATCTTGATGCGTTCGTAGCTGCAATGGTGACAAATGCATTTTGATAAATGCTTGCCATCCTCGCAATTTCTTGACGCTTGTCATCTACGCTGTCCTGCACGATACAGAGCGAATCAATCCACAAATACTTGACCCCCAATTTCCGCGTGTAAAATGCTGCGTCCTGTATAGTTTGTGGTAGAGCTGAGACTTGGATGCCGGTTCTGTGGCTTCCTATGTTTTCGGCCAACGTCCGTACCGGTTGTGGACCACCCCAGCAATAGCTTAGAGCACAGTAATGGCACCGTTCGCCGTTAGAAATATGCAGTCGAATAGCTTGTTCACTGACATCCAAAACTCTTGTTGGTAGAAGAGGAATAGCGGGTTCGGGACAGTGCTTGTGAAGCTGCTTGCACTCTTCAATCCATAATATCGCTTGCTTGGTGCTAGAGCTGACGTCGTGATTGACTGGAGAAAATTTAATCTCTGCTGCCGCAGGATCATCTGAACATCACAAACAACGTCAGTTGATGCTAAGTCATGGTTACGGGCGGGATACGAACCACGGTGAGCTAGAACCGACCATGTAATGAACCCCAATTCTCGCGACCAGTCCGGGTAGGCGAAATAACGTGAATCTTTCCCCTCTACCTTCGTAGAAATCCTTATATTATCGACAACGACAGGACTATTCAACCTCTTCGCTTCCCCGAACTTAAAAAACCGTATGTTGATGGCGATTCCTGCATCTAGGTCGAAACGACTGGTGTCCAGTTTGGCGTGATTGAACAGATAGTCACACATTTCACATTGGGCTGAAGCTGCAAGTAAGTCCCGCGCCTGACAAAATGAAGTGAGACCCTCTTGACTTTTGGCCATCTCAAGGTTCTCTCTGCTTGATGCGAATCCGCAAACTCCCCAACAGACAGCACAAACTTCTCGAGAAGCATTTTTCGCGACGTCCATATTGATCGGATGAACAAGGGTTGGTATCGTTGAGGTGGTCTTTCCGGACGATCGTAACGTATCGTGTGTTTGCGCAATGTATTAAGCACGGATGTAATCGCTAGATGAAGGTGTAGCGTGGAGGGGAAAATGTACTGAGGGGACGATGCCTATGGTGACAGCCCTGGAGGTGGGGCATACATCCCGCCCCGCAGTGACAGTCAGCGAGGTGTAGAGGTAGCCTACCGAATACCAAGGATCAATTCGCTTGCCTCCTCCATAGTTCCTGAGACCCTTGCAGGGTCTTTTTCGTACACCCTGTGGCCCTGTAGACACCTGAGGTTGAGTGCGCAATGTCTCCACGAGCTGACCTGGCCACCTCATTCATGGAGAAAGCTGAAGGACCTTGGAGCGTAGGCCTTAGGTTATCTGGTTTGCATGTTTCTATGTTAATGTAGGCTGCAGGCCTTTTCGATCTTTTCGTTGTAAGAGCCCTGGAGGTGCAGCGCTGTTGTCCGTGACTGCGTGACTTCCACATTCACGTAGCGGTGTCACCACGGGCCGTAGAACATGTCCTCGCGAGGAAAGAGCACCCGTGCTAGTCACTCTCACTTCACCTGGGGTACTCACTCCTTAAGGCAGTCACAGCGGAATACAGCCCCACAGGACGAATAAAGCTCTTCGCTCACAACAGAGCTTCCTTCTTCCTCTACCAACACACGACACCTTAACAACAGCCAGACACTTGCAAGAACAACATGCCTTCCTTCCTCGACGGCTACAACGCCTCGGTCTTGGCGATTCCAGCCTACCTCATCCGTATGTACATGCTGTCCTTGAGAGATGATGTTCGATCAGTAGTTTGACCTAGCTCCTCCATATTCAGTCTCGTTCCTGCCTCACGCTCTCGCTGTGAGTGTCGCTACTCGAGGCAATCTCCTCGAGTGGGACAACCGAAGCCCACGCTCCAACGACATGAAGGCCGAGCTCAAGAAGCGCCTGCCTGCTGAGACCTACGCCAAGTACGAACGTATGGAGGCCTGTCACGCCAACGGGATGGAGGTGAGATTTGATCGACTCTTGTTGTAACGTCCGTCGAACTAACAGTAACAGAACCTTCCTCTCTTCATGGGCGCCGTCATCCTCGGTAACATGGCTGGCCTGCCGCAGGGCGAGCTCGCTTCGTTCAGCGCTTCGTTCCTAGCTGTCAGGGTCGCCTACACTGCCGCCTACATCACCACTTCGACTCAGGCGCCTACGCTTGTTCGCAGCGGACTTTGGATTGCAAGCGTCTCGCTGTGCTTCCGCACTATCATCCGGGCTGCTGGAGCCATGGCCACCGAGGTCTAGGTTCGCGGATGGAGTCAGGGTAGTCGAGGTACTCGAGCGACAAGCTAGATGAACGACCGGAGCAGAAGGCGGATGCGAGTGACGAGGATACGGCGAGATTAGCTGATACGACATCAATGTCAATGCTACCTGCCTTGCAATATCCATGTGTCCATTCGGTGATGTGATGTTGTCCTCTTGGAAATAGTGATGCCTAAACCAGGAGAATGTGCCTCGACTTACTGATGCGGTTGAACCATCCGTCCCGTTGCTAGACTTCAAGGTGTTCTGGGTGGTCCGCGTCCCTCGATACCCTGAAAGACAATGGCATGCGCATTGATCAATGCGACCCAGAATATCTCACGAACTACACGTCGCGTTGGTCAGACGTCAGTATACAGCGGTTGCCCAGTCAGTAGTGCGGATAGGTGTGGGTCTGGAGCTCACGCAATCCCGGGGCAGCTGATCGCCCAACCGAACATAAATGGGTGCCTTGGGGTTCCACATCCGGCCTTCAGGAGAGCCAAAACGTGTCAAGTTCTTAGTAGCGACCATAAGAAGCGTTCCAAGTAAAGGAATAGCTGAAAGCAAGAAGCCTCTCACCGCAACTCCTTCAACAAAACGACGATAAGCGATCGCCGCCCTTGTCACGTGTCAGTGGCACTTGCCAGCTTACGAACAGTGCCCAGACTTCGCCGCGCTTTCCACCACATCTCTTCAACGCAGCCCTTCCTGTGCATCGTTTAGAGTACATCACATCCACCCGCCCCATCCCCGAATACCACCGACTCTCTTGAACCCGTCCGTAAGTCAATCGCTGCTGCATTGTTTTTTCTGCGTTTGCTTTGCCCAACCCGTAGCCGGCGCCTGGCCAGCTCCCTCGTGGCCTCGAGTCGACTCCGCAACGGGCGCTCAGCATTGCTGCGCCAGCCATGCGACTCCCGTCACCGTGCTCAATACCAGCCGATAAGGCCACGATACTCTCCTCAACCCTCTTCTGACAACTAGTGTCGCAGGTTCGAGAGTCTATACACCGCCTCCCAACTCACCCGCCCTACACTACCACACACACCCACCGCAATCATGGGTCTCACATTTTCGAAGCTGTTCGATAAGCTATGGGGAAAGAAGGAGATGCGCATTCTCATGGTCGGTCTTGACGCTGCCGGAAAGACCACCATTCTCTACAAGCTCAAGCTCGGTGAAATCGTCACCACTATCCCCACCATCGGTACGTCGCGATGTGCAGCATGATCTCAATCAGAACAATGCGCTGATTCTTCGACCTACAGGTTTCAACGTCGAGACCGTCGAGTACAAGAACATTCAGTTCACCGTGTGGGATGTCGGCGGTCAGGACAAGATCCGTCCTCTGTGGAGGCATTACTTCCAGAACACCCAGGGTATCATCTTCGTCGTTGACAGCAACGATCGCGACCGTGTTGTTGAGGCGCGTGAGGAGCTCCAGCGCATGTTGAACGAGGACGAGCTGCGGGACGCTCTCCTCCTTGTCTTTGCCAACAAGCAGGATTTGCCTGTAGGTTTAAGAGCCGTGAACACAAATGTCCAAACGACTAACAATGCGTCAGAACGCCATGAACGCCGCTGAGATCACCGACAAGCTTGGTCTTCACAGCCTCCGACAACGTGCCTGGGTATGTTCCGGGTCCCCCCTGCTTCAAACGCCTGTCAGCTAACCCCCTGCAGTACATCCAGTCGACTTGCGCTACCTCCGGCGACGGTCTCTACGAGGGTCTCGAGTGGTTGAGCAACTCTCTCCGCAAGGCCGGTCACAACTAGGTTTGGCGAGCGCGAACCGTCACATAGCGAGTCACGAAAATGCCAACCGTCTGCTAGCACAGACCTCTTATAACGAACGCACGCCCCATCGTTGTGGCAGAGCCCAGCCATGACGCATCTCTACAAAACCACGGACCCATGAAATGTATTTGCATCGGTGTCAAATGTCAGATCGGATGGTGGAGCGGAGACACATGGTTTCTCTTCTCTTTTCGCCATTGGAGTTTGTGTGAAGTACTATGACATTTCGTTTCTGGGATCGTTGGGAAATCAGTTCTCTGGTTACTTTACGTGGTACTATCAAATTTGAGTCTCTTCTTACTAGCTGCTGTTTTGACTGCATGTGTGTGGTGACCCGAGAAGTTGTTCAGAACTGTTCATTGCTCTATTCACATGTATGGCTACATTGCGCAAATCGTAATACATGCCAGAACGCCAATCATCCCCTCCCAGACCCCTCACGCTACCCATGCAAGGCGATAAATGTTGATAGCTTGCTGATGTGGTGTTCCATGTCAAATGGCGCCCATTTCGTTACTTAAGTGGAATACTCTTGTCGCTCAAGACGCGGGTGCAGCCTGCTGCCCACCTGCCTCCTTGGCTGCCGTGATTGGCGGAAGAAGACCCTTCTCAGCCCAGAGGTCGACCAGCGGCTGCATGGGCTCGATTTCCTTGTCGCCGATCAAGTTGAACAGCTTGCCGACGTTGATGAAATGGATGAAGCACGTGTTGAGCTCCTTGTACGCACTCACGTTCCAGAACGGGTCCAGCCAGTGGCCGTGGTAGATGTGTGCGTAGCATCGCATCATCTGGCGGTAGATACTCTTGATGTCGCCCTCGAAAGTCTCAGGGAAGCCAGACGACCTGCCGAGCCACTCGCGCCCGGCGAGTTGGGACATTGGGGCATTGGAACTGGTTGGGCCGAGAGGCTGTGGCGTTGAGGTTGGTGTCATGGAACCAGAAGCGTAGGTTGATGCTCCGATAGAGATGGCTGTGGTGTCTGTGGGGAAGATGTTGGGGTCATTGATCTTGCCCACGATCCACTTTTGTACGAGGTTGATGTACTGGATTGCGGGGATCTTGATGGGCTTCTTGTTGTTGTCCAGCCAGGTGTATGTGTGACCGCTGGCAGACATGGTAGGGCAGGTATCTGGGTTGCAGACAGGCTTGCCTGTCCGGTCGTCTGTTACCTTGATGATTTCAATCATTTGCTCGAGTAGCCTGTACTGCTCGACAACTAGTCACATGCTTAGCGATATCGGGGCATTGAAAAGTGTAAACCTACCTTGATGTGCGAGCCATTCGCCCTCTTCGACTAGCTTCGGCTTCGCAGCCAAAGTCATAAAGTTACCCTTGACGATCAAGTTGGAGTACTCTTCGCGGAAGAAGAAAGGCGGTCTGCGGGAGCCAGACGGCACGGACCCATCCGACGGAGCACCTTGGCTTTCGAACGACATGGCAGAGGAAAGAGCTGGAGAATGGGGCATAGGCGGTTGGCCTGGAGGTTGTTGGTTTGTTGGTGAAGCCGAGTATGGAGTGGTTGGCGACGCGGAGCCACCTTTGCCCTGCTGCTGTTGGCCCTTGTTGGATCGACCAGCCAATCCTTGGCGACTATCGGTGAAGTTGTTAGAATGAGGAAAAGACAACTTCAGGCTCCGACGGACGCAAGTTATAACACGATAAGACGGCAGAGAGATGCCGAAAAGTGGTGCATATCAGAAAGTGAAATCGTGAGACGACATGCAGCAAATGCCTGAATGTTTCAGGCCGTGGACTGGGGGTGGGAGGCGCGAGCATTTGAGGAAGGGGAGCATGTGCCAAGCAACTTACACGTTTGCGAAAAAAGAGGCCATGATTTGCGGATTCGTGGAATTTAGTGTGGGGGGTACGGGGCGGATACGTCCAATGCACCTAGAGAGGCCGGCTTATGAAGGTATGCAAGAGGATTGAGGGGGAGGATGTTGGTGATACGTCTCGAGCGGGCACGCTTTTTGGGCCCACTCTCCTAAGGGCTGCATCGAGAAGGGGCGGCACGCTAGGCTGGATTGGGATAGCGCGATTCTCATGGGTTACTGGTCGCAACTTTGTTCATCGCGGCCATCAATCGGTGCGCGTACCTTTACCGCATCTATCACGTCAATTTACTCGCAACTCTAGGTCTACGGTCGCGTCGCTGTCTTGAAGAGTCTGGATACGATACCAACAGAGGCACCAGCAAACCACCAACCGCGACCATGTCCGACGCGGGCCAGCTCTCCGACGAAGAAGTCAATGGCCAGACAACTCCTGCTGGGAATGCCGACGAGGGCACGCCACTAAATACTGTGGAGGACAACGGTCTCGAGGATGATGAAGATGACCTGTTTGGCGACGGAGACGGGGATGCAGGTGAAGATGCGCCAGCGTAGGTCGCGAAGAATTCAGTCCCAGTGTTAGACTGACGTGTTTAGTGAGCACCGAAAACTTGATGATGCAGAGCTCGATTCCGGCGACGATGAGGGACGGGCAGATCGCGTCAGAGCACCCGAAGCTGTGGAGGAGGTCGAGCAACAGACATTTGCATACATGGACGCCGACCTGGCGCGGCATCCCGTTCCCGAGCCCACCGACAACGAGCTTTACCTCTTGAAGGTCCCGCGCTTCTTATCCTTCGAAGACAAAGCGTTCGATCACAAGACCTTCCAGCCGCCGACTACAGACCACCACTCCAAGCTCACCGCGTCTGAGCACTTCTCAGCCTACAACACCGCCATGACCACGGTCAGATGGCGACGCTCACCCTCGAATAACGCCGTCCTACAGTCCAATGCTCGGATTCTCAGGTGGTCAGACGGGTCCCTAACCCTTCAGCTTGCGACCGACCCTACAACCCAGTACGACATCGACGCGAATACCCTTGCCCCACCGCAAGTCAACCCCAAGATTCCCACGCCAACGGCTGTCAGAGACGAGAAGAATGGCAAGACAAGCGCGAAGAAGGAGAGCTACACATACCTGGTTGCGCCGTACGAGGAAGCGAACGTTATGCGCGTCACGAACAAGCTCACGGCATCCCTCAACGTCGTACCCACATCGAACACAAAGGACGCTGCGCTGGAAAAGCTGCAAAACGACCTTGCCAAGGTCGCAGCAAAGGGCCGAGACGATGCCGACCAGGCCATATCCTTCATCAACGTGGACGAAGACCCCGAGCTCCGTCGACAACGGGAAGAGGCCACATTCAAGGAGAAGCAGAGGCAATTGCGCGCCCGCGAGAAGCACGAAGCGCGCCAGGCAGAGCGTGCAAACCGCACCATGGGCCGCACCGGCGGTCGCGCATCAGGAGGTCTTGACATTGACGGATTGGAAGACCGCCCGGCTCGGAAGAAGAATGCGCAGAAGGGTGGCTTACGGCGTGACTGGAGTGACGACGAGGACTACGGTGGCCCAAGGAGGAATCGCGAAGACGACTACGACGAGGAGGATGACTTTATCGCCGCTAGTGACGAGGAACCGGAGATCGTGGACGACGACGATGATCCAGATGAGGGTATTGCGGCGAGTCCCAAGCGAGCACGGGGTGGTGTTGCTGCTGACGATGACGATGACGACGAGGTGGTTGTTAGCCGGACGAAGCGGAGACGTGTGGTTGACGATGATGAGGACGAAGAGTAGACTTCTGGAGATACGTTGCCTCTGAAGACAGTGCTATTGCGGCACTCGTCCTCTAGAGTCTCGGATTGGATTCAACAGCAAACGTGAGGGAAATAGGATGTGGTGGATTGCCTTCACGGTTTGGTCGCGAGATGTACGAGAAGAACTACTGGAGATTGGTTCATTTTCATCTACGATCATCAGCATAGCCAGGAGTTTGGGGTCCTCCGTGCATCACTTGTATTATTTACATTATTGACAAAATACAAGGAATTATACCATTCGATATTGAGCTCTTGTTACAAGCTACACTGATGGCGCGCAATGTAGCTGATCGTTTAGTAGTTCTACTTTTGCTGGCCTTACACAAGGTATCCCTACTCTGGTATACTAAGATAGTGCAAAGCTGTAAGATTTGTCCGCAACCACACTCTTCCTGGAATATCCGGTTATATCAGATAGTCGCTTGCCTAATACACACTAGTGTACTGCATACTCGATTCGTGTGCATGTATACTCATACCTACATCTGTAAGTTGAGTCACCTCACCTTGGGGATAAGTGTAGCATTCAGATCAGTAGTCTTACAACCCATCTCGAAATACGTCTTCCTACACTCGGTCAAAATGTCCACACAACAACCTCTCCGCCTGGGATGGATAGGCCTAGGATCAATGGGTCTAGCCATGGCGACCCACATTCAAAAACATCTTGCACAGCACAATTTACCACCACTCAAGTACTGGAACCGAACTCTCTCACGAGGTGACAGCCTAAAAGACATCGGAGGCACGCCCTGTTCATCAATCGCAGAATTGGTTCAAAACTGCGACGTGATATTCATTTCCGTGAGTCATTCTCCATCAAATACCCAGCGTAAAGATATCGAACTGATAACTCAAAGGTAAGCGACGACAAAGCCCTCCAAACCATCACATCCACCATCCTATCAGGCGGCCCCCTAACCACCAAAACCATAATCGACACAACAACCGTCCACCCCACCACTACATCAGCCATAACAGCCCAGTTCACTTCCTCCGGCGCATCCTACATCGCCGCCCCCGTCTTCGGCGCCACGCCCCTCGCCCAAGCCGGACGACTGCTGATGGCCATTGCGGGGCCTCCATCTGCCATCACCCCCATCCTGCCCTTTCTCGAAAACGTAATCGCGCGCGCGGTGATCAGAGTGGGTGAAGAACCATCTCAAGCACTTCTGCTGAAAACAACAAGCAATTTCATAACCGCAGGTCTCATGCTTCTCCTCAGCGAAGCCCACGTGTTGGCATCTAAAACCAGTCTTGACTCCACCGTCCTCGAAACCCTGATTGGAGAAAACTTCGGGACGTATGCACACGGCGTGTCGAAGCGGTTGACGAGTGGGAGTTACTTTCCACCTGAGGGCCAGGCGCCTTCTTCGGGGTTGGAGCTGGGGATCAAGGATGTGGGTCATGGGGTTAGTCTTGCGAGAGATAATGGGATGAGGTTGGGGATTGGAGAGATGTATCTTGAGGCTGCGGGGGAGGCGAGGGTTTATGGGGAGGAGAGGGGGAGGAGGTGTGATAGTAGTGCTGTTTTTGGGAGTGTGAGGAAGAGGGCTGGGTTGGGGTTTGAGAGTGAAGTGGTTAGAGAAAGGGATGGTGATGGAGGGAAGCAGATGGAGTGACGGGGTGTGGACTGGTTGAGGATACTACGGACCGGCTTTCCGTGAGTATTTGTTCAGAAGTCATGGGTGTGGAAGATACGATCACTTGGCATGGAAGTTTGTTTGAAGGCGATGCAGCGTCAGAAGGCTGGCAAGGCGTACGCAAGGTCGTCATTGCAGAAGTAGAGGCAGAACGACAAGCTGCGGAAAAGAGGGAGGAGGGTTTACTTCAAACTTGGATATCCGTGATTGAGTGAAGTCCAGAGCAATACACGACATAATTGAGATCTATTTTGAGGCGAACTACCATTTCTGGTCTATACAGAGATGTGTAAACAAAGCTTGTCTATACCTAGCTCATCTACCATCTACTGCGCACCTCCTTCCGCAGCTTGTCGTTCTGCCTCTACTTCTGCAATGACGACCTTGCGTACGCCTTGCCAGCCTTCTGACCTCTTGACATGGCTGACTCTGCGCGGCTTATCCTCGAGACCCTTGAACTCAACTGGCAGTACCTTTTCTTGGAAGTACTCCTTCTGCTCTGGCAGCGCGAGTTCGACCGCGTTCGCGAACTTCGCTGGATGCGCTGTTGCGAGCGCAATGTGGTGTGTGGATGGAGGCTTAGAAACCTCAGCTGAGCGGAGCGCTGCTGCGATACCGATGGCGGAGTGCGGGTCGAGGACGTAGCTCTTCGATGACTCTGCGTTGAAGACGTATTTGATCATCTCGAGGGTCTCCTCGTCGCTAACGCGATATGAGGCGAAGTCGGACTGTGCTGCTTCGAGGATCTGCTTGTCGACCGCGAAGCCGCCGTTCGTCTTCAGGTCGTTGAGCCAATTCCGTACATGGTCGCCGGCTTGGCTCCTTCGTTGCGATACGGCGTCTGAGTTTGAGCTGTACACGTCGTATGACAGGAACCAGAGCAATCGCTCGAAGTTGGACGAGACGAGGATGTCCATGGCTGGGCTCAGCGTCTCCTTGACACCACTCTCGTGCGCCTTGGCACCATCCTCGGGGATACCGCCCTCAGCCTGCTTTCCATGCACGGGGTTCTTCTCGTACTTTCCAGTCTCCCAGAAGCGGTGTAGGATGTCGTTCGCATTTGTGGCTATGACCAGCTTCTCGGCGGGCAGGCCCATGCGCTTCGCGAAGAAGCCGGCGAGGATGTCGCCAAAGTTGCCCGTGGGCACGACGAAGCGGACGGTGGAGGCGGGGAGGAATGACTCCTGCTTGATGAGGTCGAAGTACGAGTAGAAGAAGTAGGTAATCTGCGCGAGAATACGGGCCCAGTTGATCGAGTTGACGGCGGCGAGGTGGTGCGTCTTGTTGATCTCGGGGTCTGCGAAAAGGGCTTTTACGAAGTCCTGGGCGTGTTAGTTGTGCTTTAGCTACAGCGGAGGGGACGCACCTGGCAATCGTCGAATGTACCGTCTACAGCCAAGTTGTGCACGTTGGCGTCCATGACGGTCGTCATCTGCGCTTCCTGGATCGGGCTGACCTTGCCATGCGGGTGCATGATGAAGACGGACACATCCTTCTTTCCGCGCAGGCCGTAGATGGCGGCTGAGCCAGTGTCACCACTTGTCGCGCCAATGACCGTCAAATGCTCCCTGTCGCGTCCGGTCTTGCCCTGGTTCTTGCGCACGAGGAAGTACTCGAAGAGGTTGCCGAGGAATTGCAGCGCGACATCCTTGAAGGCGAAAGTAGGGCCGTGGAACAATTCCAGCAGATGTATGTTCTTCTCCTTGTCGAGTGTGACGGTGGGCACGACGTCTTGTGCGCGGAATGTGGAGTAGCTGCGGTGGATGATGTCCTTCAGGTCGGCGGCCGGGATCTCGGACGGGGAGATGTAGAGGGAGAAGATCTCAAAAGCGAGGTCTGCGAAGGAGAGGTTCTTCCACTTGGACGCCCAGTCGTCGGGCAGCGTGGGGATTTCTTCGGGGATGAAGAGGCCGCCGTCGGAAGCGAGACCCTTGAGGACGACTTCCTCGAAGGAGAACTATGCCCTGTTAGCAGCCGTCTGAGCGCATCCTCGCCGGGTCGCTCTCACGTCATAGGATCCTCCCCGGGTACTCAGGTACCGCTGCGACGCTGTGTGTGAGGACATAATGTGTAATACCAATCAACGATCTAGCGAAATGCAAAGTAAAAAAGTGTAATTGGTGACGGCTGTCGTGTATGTCCCAAAGGCGATGTGAAGTAATGGTCCCCGTGGGGAAAAATGTTGTGATGACTCCGGGATCGCAGTTGAGTCAAGGGACCGCGTCTCGCCCTGTCAAATTCCGGATCGCCTGCACGCGTCGACTAGGCCGCTGCATGATTAGCATTGGCGTCGCCGTAGTCTGATTGACGATTGTCTACGAACGCAAAACCACTGCGAAGGCCTTTGTGTTTCATTGAATGCAATTACGTTCGTCCTGCTGCCCCGCCACGCGCACGAGTCCAACCCCGCCATGCGCTGTGCCTGCATCAATGGCGATGTCGGCGTCCACGAATGACACCATCGGCGAAGACCCAACGTACACGATGCGTTCCGTGTGCAACGCGATATATTGCAATTCCGTCATAGTCAGATCGAATCTCAGTGAGAAGAGAGAGTGAAACTCGTTTTCATGAGGTGCACGCAAAACTAGGTACTCATCGTATCACCCATCCGAGGTGACGCCGTTCGACGATAGAAGAATTCAAAGGCGAGTAAAGCGGCGACGGATACATCTCGAAACCTTTGTAGTCATCATAACCCTGTTACAATATGACTCTTGTGCAGACTCCATGGCATTCGAATCCATCAAACAGCGCGGTGCCCACCTACATCCACGCCAATCCCCTCACTATTACGCTCGTAGAACCTGCCGACACGCGAAATACAAGATCACTGCTCATACTAAAACATTACATCGCTCGACCGACGCGGGAAAACAAGCGGGTCATGATGGAAATTGCGCGAATAGCAGTGGGCGCCTCAAGGTAGCGACAACAACGCAGGAAGCGTTGCTCGACCAGACACACGCCGGAAACTGTCGATTAAGTACACCCTCGCACCATCGAGCTGCGACAGATCACTAAGCTCAACGCGCCTCCGACAAAGGATACCACCTCCTGACTTCACGCATCCGCCACCGGTATCCCCAACGAACTACCCTATTATGTCGCGACAGCCTATATACCCCTACTCAGTTCGGCCGAGCGAGAGGACTGCAACAGACCCCCGGAGCAAGTACGGCGGCTTGTACTGCACCCAGGCAGCTACAGATCTGAAATAAGCTACGACAGCCTACCAAACCCTGTTCGGACCGGTCAAGCGAGGGCACTACAACGAGACCCAGGTGCAAGTACGGCGACTTGTGCTGCACCCAGGCAGCTACAACAGCTTACGAGATGCCCAAAGTTCGCGGGCGAGAAGACTCCAGGAGCACTTCGGCGCAAGCAAGATGTCTCATACTCGACCCAGGCAGTTACGACAGCTTACGAAACCCTGCTCGAAGCGGTCAAGCGAGGGGACTACAACAAGATCCAGACGCAAGAACGGCGATTTATACTGCACCCAGGCAGCTACAGCGGAACTAGAACAGAGCGCAAAATCTGATAAGAACTGTCGAAGCGAAGAGATTACAAGAGGACTTTGGCACAAGCATGGCGGCTCATATGCAACCCGGGAGACTACATCAAGGATCTCTTCCTCGAGCCACCAGCAAGCTGGTAGACCCGATGAAAAGCCTCTAAGCGGCATTTAAGCCGACAAAGGAGGAGCAGTTGCTTTTTAGCACATGCGCTCCAGGAGTTCATGTCAAAGACGATCATGTCAAAAGACAATCACATCAAAGACAATCCGTCTTTACTTCTCGAATGCGGTTTTTAGTCCGTCACTTCGTTGGAACACTGGCTGTGGGCTGTAGGCCTGTGTTCCCCTGAGCGGTTGGATTTTTCCCGACTCGCAGCGGCATTGAAGCCGACTGGGGTGAAATCTAAGTGGCGCCTTGCGGTACCAGCTGTGTTAGTAGTGGGGGCGGCTGCAAGCCCTATACACCGCGTTGAAGGCGAAGTACGTGCTCAATTTATGTAAAGCAGTCTACACGTTTGCCGCATACATTGGCTTATTATGTCTTGTAGGATTAATCAAAGCAGAGCCGGGGTCGCCTCAGCGTACGTTTGGGTTGAAGAACTGTCGGTAAAAATATATCGGATACCTCAAGCCTCTACTTTATTGTAGGCTGCTCAATATGTCTGGGAGCAATTCTCTCTTGTCGCGACCCATTATTTGCATGCTGTATCCTAATAGTAACACGCGAAAAGACTGGATGGCGTAAGTTCAAGGATGTACCTCTTAGAATGGCCGAACTGCTATCAAGATCTCTAGCAAATTTGCTCAGCTAGACGTATACGTTGGCTCAATATTTCCCACTCTCTGCGTTCATGATGGAGCCGGTAGCACTTCAATACGTTATGTAGGCCATGAACGCAAAGTCAAAGTACTGTGAAGTCTCCGGGCTCCACTGTCCGGTGAGAGAAAAGTCAACCTGGTGCGCGGTCCGGGAAGAGGTCCCGTCCATCTTGGAGTGGGGCTAAGAATGAGATCAGATGCACCAGGCAATTCACCACGTTGGATATCGGCCAAAGTTTTGATAGTCATTGAGTTGAATGTAGGGGTAATAGCGCAAATACATCCGGGCTACGCGGCAGTTGCTGCATACATAGAAGTGCGTATTTGCAAAAGTGCAGACAATGACACGCCCTGGAGGTCCACAGTGTGTTTCATAATAATAATCTATCACCGTAACGCATAATGTATACGTCTGGGGTAGAGTTCATAGCAAGGAATGTGTACAGCTAGAAGCAGCTTCTTCGTGGTTTGAGAACGGATGATGCCGCTCACAGAGATATAAATGGGTCTGCTGTTTTATATGTAGTCTGGGACGCTGATGAATTGGAGGTTATATCCGGTGATTGGTGACTACTGGATGGAGAGCAGCGAGAGTGTAGTGGTATGGAAGCGCAGCACATCTCTGAATGTTGGAAATATCGTGCACCGCTCTGAATAGCAGCTGATGATGAAACTCGTCCATTCTGGATTTCAAGCGTCGCTGGAGGTATTTATTAGATTTCTGGCTCATGAACATCTTGATAAAGTGAGATGTGTATGATGTTGTGTTCAGGAAACCATTGTCCTTTTATTGCGCACGGCCAGTCGGCAGCACTCCGGCAGCCCAGTTAGCAGGGCCGGCAGAACGTCGGCGGCAAATTCTCGGCTGCCGCCCCACAAAACTGCGAAAATGTCGCTTTCGGTCTGTGCGGCGCTAGCGCGTGCCAAGAAGTCGTGTATACTTATTCCACCGCGCCCAGCACCTGTAACCCTCTACCGATCAGTACAGAATCCCCTCCCCCCCTATTGTTTCAACCACTAACAGACGCGCAGTACTTCATAGAATCTTTTCTAATAGTATGCATCCTTCTCTGAGTTACTCTAAGTAGCCACAGAATCTCCAACCTGGTTGATGACTATCAGCCTCGACATCCAAGAGTGAGGCTTTACAACTGCTTCGGCGGTTGTGGCGATGATCTCAGCTGACCGGTCGTGTGCTTCGGCCGCACTGGAAAGCAGGATGTTGATGGCAATCTGACAGGCTTTATTTATTTTCATTGGTCCTTTCTGGCTTGCCAGTTGGTCGAGGAAGATATCTCACAACCTCCCGCTACAGTTTGCAACACTGGGCTCCCATTGCGCCTCCATCATCACATCAACGACCTTAGGAGCTATTCGATGGTGGCAGCAATGCATAGGAATTCATCAATCTATCGAATCCGGATCGCGCCTTCCGCTTCTCAGCACCACCCGTACTTCTCATTCGCGACCCAGTCGATCTTGTCAGCAACCGGTCCGTCGTGTTCTGGAAACCACTGCAAGGCCGCGATGCTCTCTTGATCTCTCACAATGAGCTTCGCAGTCGGGTCCAGCTTCTGAGCGGCTGCCAGCGCCGTCGGGGAAGGTGCCCACATCTCCACGTTCTCCATCTTCCATTTTTGCGCCTCCTGCTGCGCCATCGCCATGAGCGCCGCAATAGCAGCTTCGTGACTGCTGCTCTCCGATCCGCCGTTCATGCTACCCGAAGAGCCCTCAAAGCCATCGTCCTCGAAGACCAGCCTCAGAATATGCAGTGTGTTGCCCTTGGCCTCAGCTGGGTTCTCGTTGTACCACATCCTGGTCCAGTAGCACCAAACGCGCTTGCCCTTCTCGGTACCGACGACCGCGCCTTTGACCTCCGGCTTCTTGCCGTGCAGCTCGTTGCCTACGAACTCTTCGCGCGCGTGGTGCCATTGAATCGTCTCGATGTTGGGAAGTATAGCAACGGCAGTGTTGCTATTCTTTGGTCGCGACTCCAGACTTCGGCGGAGGGAGGCTTCGTCGATCTTGCATAGTTCTTCCAGATCGTCCGCGTAAAGTGGTCGGGCCGTGGGTAAGTTGGTCGTGTCTTGTGAAGTGCTCGCAGGGATGGAAACATGTGACGAGGTAAAAGATTCCCAGCCGAATTTCGCGTAGTATTCCTGTCTTTGTTAGCAATACATCGTCATAGAGTGTCAGAGCTACTTACCCTCCCGATGTCAGAGTATAGGATTGAGAACAGGGACTCCTGGCCATCTTCTGTCTGATATGTTCTTAAACTCTTCCCAAGCTCCGTTAACATCCTGCTCGCATACGAGGTGCCCTCTTTCTTCCCGCGGAGAGGTTTTGGACAGAATACACTGCCGACCCCATGACAAATGACCTCCTTGAGTTCTCCGTTCTGCCATACGAGTGCCTTCTTCCGGATTGTTTCGCAGCTCGCTAGTGGTAGTCGGGTACCTTTTGGTAGTTTGGTGCCTGCATTTGGGTTCCAAGGGTCTTCTGACACAGTTTTGTCAGGGTCAGCTAGGATCCAGTATGAAATGCCGCCATCACGTGTTAGGGTTGTTTGCGAAAGTGTGGCCTCGCGACGAAAGTATGCAGGTTTGGAAAGAGCACCGCGCCATTCGTTTGCGTTTGCGTTGAACTGTATCTGCTTTTCGGCTTCGGAAGGGTGAACGAGTTCTAGTTCAGGGGAGTCACCAGCCTTGAGGTTTTCGAGAATGGATGCGATGGCCATGTTGTAGTATTTTATGTAAGGTAGGTGTATGTTGAGTCTTAATCTAATAGGTTGGCCTTTGGCGAAGATAGCTAGGATCTTATATCCAGCTATCGACTACGCTTGTCGTAGGGCGTGACAGGTGTGGATTCGGTCCTGCTCAGCTGCAGTCTTCCAGATCAAGTGGCAGTAACGACTCAGAAAACAGTAAATAGCGGGTCCAAGTTACGTCGAACTCGCTGTAGGATGCGGATAGCTAAGGAAGAAGAGGAAGTTGGTACCTGTAGTTCTTTGTCTAGTCAAGGGCGCCCCGCGTTTTGGTGGCCCCATCCCGCCCTGAGCTCCGTGTGATCTTATAGCTGACTCCGTATGTCCTCCAGGCATTCCGAGCCAACATCATGTTGCTCGCGGCCCGAGGTGTGCCGTGGCAAAGCGAGGGTTGGATGTCACAGCTTCCCACGGGTCATGTGCGCCTGTCCGATTCGCGAGTAGCTCGGGCCTTGCATGAGGCCAGGCAGTAAGGCGGGAGTTTGCATGTCATGGTCTCAAAAGCTTCGCGCGTCCATTGGCAGCATCACCAAGACCGATGGCAGACATTGCTTCTTCTCAGCCCTGTGCGACGCGCGCGCAGGCTCGTGATGATGCGGTTAGCGGCAGTTGGGCTAGCGGAGCCCTGGGGCCGGCCTGGAGCGAACTGCACGATCATCTGGGCGAGACGCCCATCTCCCGCCCTCAGCGGCGCAGCATCCTTTCAAGACGACACGCCATTTCTGTTTCGCTGAGCGCTGGCGGCACTGTAATGGCTTTTCATTGACATGCGCTGTTGTGGCACATAACTACTGCCTTTGCTCTCTTACCTGACTGGTGCCCTTGCCCGTTTCGCTGGCTCAGGGCTGGCCGCAATAGCTCCTCGATCTCCCAGCGGCCTGCACCCGCAACACTCAGGTCTCACTCCGCTGCGCTGCAGTGTGAAACCTGTCACTCTCATACTTTCGCTTGTTCCTTTTTCTTCCCTTCAGCTAGTGCCTATCAGTCGGTGAGAGGCCTCCTCCGACATCTGGTGGGGTGAGCGACAAGGCTACGTCCGTGTGAATTGAGCTGGTCTGAATCACGTAAACACCACACGCGTTTGCAGTTCCATCGCCCCTCACTCCTTCCCCAGGTTCTCCGCTAGGTACAAATTAATGTTTATTATTTAGTTCCCCCCATTCAAGGTACTCAAGAAACTCCACATCGCTCGGTCTAGACGCACACTCGATAGCAACGCTTTAACGTGGAGGTTTACCCGTCAACTAGCCTTACGACTACTACAACAGGACACTTGCGATGGCTCCAACTGGCATTCAGCGCGATCATGAAGTGATTGATTTACTCTCCGATAGTGAGACGGAGGACGAGGGTCTCGCAAGACACGAATTGGAGGCCTTCGACGCACGATCTGCAGCAGAATTCGCTCTCGACTTCCCGGATCTGGATGATCCTATCGCAGAGTTCCGCGCAGAATTTCAGGCAAATGACCGTCAAGTGATCGATTTGACCGACATTCCAGACATTGACGTTCCGCCCTCTGACGCTGTCGTGGCAGAAGACGACAGACCACCACCAGAGGAACGAGCTCCCGATTGGGGTGAGGAACTCGCATTGGTCACCGAAGCTGCCTGTTTGCAGATGGTTGTGAGCGTGCTGCCGGACATCTCGGTCGATTACGTCCTCAAATTGATCCAAGAAAAATTGACAGACACCACACGAACAACCGCACAATGCGAGCATTTCCTCACGGAGTTATTGGAAGGCGAGCCATATCCAAAAGAATCAGACGACGCGAAGAATAAGAAGAGAAAGAGGGATAACGAAGCCGAGGGTGAGTTGAGCACCTACGAGAAGGGCGAGCGTGATCCCGAGATCGGCGGTTATGAACATGACGCGTAAGTACAGCCCCTTCATGGACACAGCCCTATGAGTTTTATGGTTCAGTGATGTCTTCAAAGCGTCAAGAGTCGGGGTTCATTGGCAGCCATCATCCAGGTGGATCGTGAAGCGAGCGTTGTATTCCACCTGGAACCATGGAACGACTGTCGTGGACATTGCACTTCGCCTATGGGCCAGCGCAGTAACAGCAATAGCAACAAGAATTCTGTAGTCATCCGCTACATTTTTTTACGCGCCTTCAACGCCTTCGCGTCGTCTTTATACCTTCCCACCCTTTCATTCGTGGTACTAACGATACTTTCCACAGAACAGAGCTACTCAAAGACGAATTCCTCACTGTACCCGTGCGGCATATCACGACCGTGCTCAAACAGCAGAAGACTCTTTACAAGGCCTACGGTGTCATTGAACAACAAGTGCGCAACTACGGACAAATTGCCAGGACATATTCGAAGATAAACAAGTCACGCATCAAGCGCGGTATTGAGCTCCAGTTGATTGAGCAAGGCAGTCAGATACCCAAGGAGCTGCACGCAGCAAAGAAGAAGAGCGAAGCTGAAGCTGGTAAGTGGATGTCGTGACCATGACCTTCCAGAAGATCAATAATTTCGAACCCTGTGTCTCAGAACAGCGAGGATCGTGTGGTCTCCTTCATCTGCTCCCTACTGACAGGTTACAGCCAAACGCCAAAAGGTCAAAGACGAGGAAAAGAAGGAAGAAGACAACTTAAAACAAGCGCAAATGAACAATGAAATGGGTGAATGCGCATGTTGCTTCAACGACGTTCCTCTCAACCGCATGATAAGTTGCAACGGAGACACCACCCACTTCTACTGCGTAGACTGTCCCCGTCAACAGATCGAGACGCAGATGGGTCAATCTCGATGCAGACCCAAGTGTTTCGGAGTCGACGACTGCAATGGAACGTTCACCCGGCGACAGTTGCAACAGGTTCTGAGCGATAAGACATTCGAGCGACTCGAGCACATGCAACAAAGAGAGGACTTGGAAGCGGCGGGTCTGGACTTCCTCTCGGAGTGCCCCTTCTGCGACTTCAAAATGGAATGTCTACCGGTCGAGGTTGACAAGGAGTTCCGCTGTCAAAACCCCAAATGCAGCAAGACGAGTTGTCGCCTTTGCGAAAAGGAGTCTCACATCCCACTCAGCTGCGAGGAATTTAAGAAGGATGGCCAAATTACCCTGCGACACATTGTCGAAGAAGCGATGTCGGCAGCCTTGATACGACACTGCAACAAATGCAAGCATCCTTTCGTCAAGGAACTTGGCTGCAACAAGATGACATGCACGCACTGTAGGAATGTGCAATGGTAAGTCAACAGCCTAGGAGATTTTGATATCAGCTGACAAAAGCTTAGCTACGTCTGCTCCAAGAACGTAACAGACTATAACCACTTCGGCGAGTCTCGTGCAGGCAAATGTCCTCTGCATGAGAACGTCGAAGACCGCCACGAACAGGAGGTCAAGCGCGCAGCTGATGAGGCCATGGCCAAGGTCCGACTCGATAATCCAGGCTTGTCAGATGCAGATTTGATGGTCAAGGTCTCAGATCGAGTCAAGCAAGCAGAAGATGCACGAAAAGGTCGAGCAGGCATAGAAGCGCAAGCCTTCCCTTACCACATGGTTGGAGAGCAGCTCAGGCGAGCCCCCATGGTACCCCCAGTACCTGCGCCGCCGGCTCACCTCAATGGAATAGCAGCAAATGTCGCCCAAGCAGATCGGTACGTCCACCCTCACCCAGCCATTCCTGCCATGCCAGCCATGCCAGCCATGCCAGCCTTTCCACCCTTTCCAGCCATGCCAGCCATGCCAGCTATGCCAGCCATGCCTACCATGCCTGCATTTGGATACCCCGTCCATCCATTCCCATTCTATCAACATCTCTATCCTGCTCAGCCCGTTCAGCCTATGGGTTTCTACGGAGCCATTCCACAGCAGCCATATCAACCATATATTCAACGTCCGATCCCAATGATCGCGCCATGTCCAAGGTGTCACTTTTTTCATCCGCCTAACCAATATTGCTAGACCTCGGTTGTTCAATGCCCTCTGGGCCATGCTCCCACCCAATCCCCTCCCACAATTCGGCATTGGGAGGGGACAAGTCAACGAACCAGGCCAACCAGCCCGCCTTCCCGAAGCTGATGGAGTCATTGATCGAATTAACGAACGGGTTCGCCAACGCAATGCCCGACCGGAATTGGGCGGTCCTCGTCGAATTGCCAACGGCGAACAGGCGCAGCGCGATGCTCGCGAGGCTTTCCGCTTTCTGGACAACGTTGGACTTGGCCAGGATCAGCAGCAGATAGCCGTGCGTCAGAATTTAAGAGCTAGACAGCAGGAGCTTGCAGCAGAGCGCGCGCGGTTGGCTGCAGCGCGACAAACCCTCGATGACGACGCGAGAGCCATGCGTCATAACGTGGCAGCTAGGCGACATGGAATCGAAGCAGAGCGCGCGCGGTTGGGTGTGGGGCAACAGAATCTTGAGGCTCTGCTTGAGGCTCGGCGGGTAGCGGCTGCTGCGATGGTAGCTGACAGGCGACGGCGTCGTGGTATGGCGCCTCAGGCCCCTCACAGATAGCGTCTTTTCGTTTAATCGGGCTCATACTATAGCATAGCATGATGGTAGCATTGGGGTCTCAGGTATCTGTCTCTAGCTGTGTCGCTTCGGCTCGAGCATATAGCACAACTTATCCGCGATACAAGCTCTGGTGAAGGTCTATGTAGTAGGCAGGCTTATCTTTAATATATAGAATTACTCGAAATCCGTCTTCAATACATCTAGCTTCCGCAAGACTATAGGAGCCTGGGTCAGAGACAAAGAACCTTCATACTCCACAGAACATTGTATTCACATATTTGTATTGTTCAACCATCTACGGTCAAAAACTCGAGAAGCTCGATGGTATACTATCTTCTGGAGGCTCAAACTTTGCCCTGCCCTCTTCTATCCAGTTCTCAAACCTGAAAACACCGGCCTGCACACTGCGTATAGGCGTGACCTTGGCGCCACCTAGATCTCTCCCTTCCTTCTCTCTCATTATCCCCAACTCAAACGCCTCCTCATCAAACACATCCCTGTCCCTAAACAGCGCGCCCCTCCCCGTCTTCTGCAAACTAGGCTGAACCGGCTGCCAGACCTGCGGGTGTCCAATTGGCGGATCGATATCGCCCTCATCCTTGAGTTCCATACTAACATTGAAAGTGCAACCCTCAGGCAGAGGCTCCAGTCTAGACGTCCGCATCTCCAGCTGCAGGAACGCCGCGCGAAACTGCTCGCTGAGATTGACCTCCACACCCGTATCCAACGGCTTCGTCTTCTTCCTCTTTACAGTCCCATCATTGTTGTATTCTATTTCCTTCTCCTCTTCCTTCTGCTTCCCCTTTCCCTTCGTCTCCGGCGGTATAGGCCCTCCCTCAAACCCAATATCCAACATACGATCCCGCCGTTCCACAACAGGGAACTCGCTCACGTCGAACATGTAGCGTTCCATTATCTTGGCGCTGCCCGAGCCTTCATCGTACTCATCGTAGGTGAATATGACGATGCCGATTTTGTTAACGACGCCCTTGAGCAGCTCTTCGCGCACGGCGGTTATGGCGTCGGTGATCCATTCGCAGACCAGGGGATGCCGCGATTGGTAGACGATGGCGTTGTGGAAGCGGGAGCGGGCGAAGGAGGTGGTGGGGTAGAGCTCGCGGTGGTGGAGGAGCGTGTGCGTGTAGGCGGTTAGGAAGGTGGTGAAGTGGTTGAGGGTTTCGAGGTAGGTTGCTGGCATCGTCGCGGTGGGTGTGTGACGTGTGGTAGTAGGGATGTGATTATTTTATTCGTGGGCGGAGTGTGTATGCGCCTCAGGTACGAGATAGTGTTGTGCACTTTGAGTAGCGGATTGTAGTCATGACGCAGACGCGTCTCGTCGCGTGAAAGCCGCTAGCGTGTCGATGGATAACGGTCACGGCTCTGGTAGGGCTGCTGATCGGTATGGCAGACGTGGTGCGTATGCTGTGTCGAGTGCCCCTGGCATTGTTGAGGATAACAACGTGGCAGCAAGGGGAGGATTGGGGAGAGGGGAATGTGTAGGTAATAGTCGCGTTTCCACCGACCGGGAACTGGGAAGAGGCATCGTCGTCACCGCCAGTCGGGCAATTGGCCACCTCGCCCTTCGTTATAGCCCAGCTGCCATACTCCACCTTACTTCTGTATTCGTCTCTGCCCTCTATACCCATCTGCTACGTATATGCAGTCGTCACGGCTTATTGCTTCAGTTATAGCCTCCGCTTAGCCACCCCACCACCCAGAGATTCACGGAGTTGCCCCGCATCTCCGAGCGCGTTCTTTTTCCTCGCGCTCAATCACCCAGCAGCACCCATTAACAAACGCGTCAACACCCGATCCTTCCACTTTGCCAGCCGTTTTGGGGAGCGCTAGACGTGCCGACTAGCTCTATACGCGCATGCCCCACGTTGACCATGGAGGACCAACTAGTCCAGCTGCTATCAGCAACCCAAACCGCCCAGGAGGACACGCGCAAACACGCTGAGCAGCAGCTCCTCTCCCTCTACGGCCACCAGGAGCTCCCCCTCGGCCTCATTGGCATCGCCTGCCATGACAGCGTGCCGCTCAACATCCGCCAGGCCGCCGTCCTGTACCTGAAGAACATTGTGCTGGCGGGATGGAGTTCCAGCCTCGACGAGTGGAAGGGCCAGGCGCTCGTCTCGGAAGAGAACAAGGCTGTATTACGGCAGCAGCTACTCAACCTCGCTACCCAGGACGGGCTCGACCGCAAGCTCAAGGCCGCCGCGGGCCTCGTCGTGAGCAAGATCGCAAGCGCCGACTATCCCATCGAATGGCCAGATCTCCTCGACAACCTCCTCGCACTGATACCGAACGCGACCGAAGGCCAGCTACATGGCGCTCTCAGGGTCCTCGGCGAGCTGGTGGAGGACTGCTTCAACGAGACGACCTTCTTCCAGGTCGCGCCTCAGATGATCAAGGTCCTGTTCAATGTGGCCACCAGCGAGCAAACAAAGCCGACGCTCAGGGCCTTGGCTGTGAAAGTCTTCCATGGCTGCTTCGATATTCTCGAGATGGTGCTGGAGGACCACAAGACTATGGTGAAGAGCTTCGCGGATGAGATACTCAAGGAGTGGATTCCCTTCTTCGTCAACGTCCTCAACAACAGGCTACCTGATCCGCCGTCAATCGATGAGGAGGACTCGGATGCGCCCAACGCCCTGCTCTACAAGGGACAGATTGCGCTCAAGCTACAGTCAGTCAAGGTAGGTCGTGTCAGAAGCTGAACACCCTGGAGCCTACATCGACGTTGGGTCATCCACTTTGCATGTGCTCAATTTGGTGTAGTCTCTAGGCCTATTCAGTTTTTCCCGTTCAAGGTGTTCCCAATACTAACAGCTCGCAGGTCCTTATGCGCATACGGTCCGTCTTCCCCGCGATCCTCTCGCCGCAAAGCATCGTCCTGTTCCAGGCAACCTGGCAGGAGCTATCCTTGCTGGAACCCGCCTACTCTCTCATGTACATCAAGGAGGATCGTCAAAGCAGGCTAGAAGATGCCGACGGCCTACCATACACGCTAGACTTCCTGATCCTGGAGGAGCTGGACTTTATGCAGGCGTGTCTTCGTGCACCCCCGGTCCGCGCGCAACTCGAACAGGAACTCCAGAACCAGACACCCGACAACTCATGGGTCACCCAGGTTATGAAGCTGGCCGTGGCATATGCGCAAATTACTACAGAAGAGGAGGGCCTCTGGGATGTGGATGTAAACATATTCCTGAGCGAGGAGACGAGCGTAACCGCGAACTACACGCCCCGCACAGCCTGTGGTGACCTCGTCATCAAGCTTGGCGAATGGCTGCAAGAGCCTACTGTCAACGGCTTGTTGACCTACACAAGAGCGCTCTACTCGGAGTCAGAGAGCTGGAAAGCTAAAGAAGCTGCACTTTACGTGCTAAACCAACTGCTGAGCGATTTCCAGGACGTGGACAAGCAGATCAGTCCGGATGCTGCAAGCGGCTATGTGGACTTCATCCGGTATGCCATGCAGCAGCCCGACGCTTTCCTGAGAGCACGCGGTTACCTTGTCGCTGGAAGTTTGACAAGGACAGCTGGAGATGCTCTACAACAGCTCGGCACATCCTTCCTCGAGGCATCTCTACAGGCCATTCCATCTGACGAGTCCGACGTTGTCCAAGTGTCATGTATTCGCGCTCTGCAACACTATCTCCAAGCGCTCCCACCTGCGACCACACAGCCCATGCAAGCACCTATCATCATGGCCATCAGCAATTACCTGGCTGCACAAGACATGTCAGAGCTCAGCGACAGTGAAGATCTTATGGTCACTCTGGTCGAAACACTCCGAGACGCCATACTTATTGATACGCGGATATGCATCACAGACAACGGTCTCGACACACTCTTCCGAATCGCTAGTCATCAAGCCAACAACTTCCAACTCACTATGCTAGTCACCGAGGCCTTCGAAGAGGTGACGGAGACTATTGCGCGAATGGGCGGAGACGCATACGTTCAACTGTGCGCAAGGGTGCTCCCATCACTTATGGGTGCCTTTGATGTCGGAAGCTTGACGGAGGAGAATGCTTTATGCAACTTTGCTGCTGACCTTCTGGCTGTCATGGCTGAGCATGGACCAGAGCCGCTCCCTGCTGGCTTTGTCGCTACAACCATGCCAAAGCTCACAAGAGTCCTGCTAGGCTCTGCCGATGAGGAGCTGCTGAAGTCTGCTACGACTGCCGTAAAGAACATCATCTCGCACGACCACCAACAGCTCTTCGAATGGCGGGATGACACCGGAAAAGCAGGTCTTGAGGTAACTCTCATCATCGTCTCACGTCTGTTGTCCTCATGCAGCGACCATGCTGCTGGCGAAGTCGGTGCACTTGCCGCAGAGGTAGTAGAGAAGGCCGGCCACGAACGACTTGGACCTTACCTAGAGCAACTCCTACGAAGCGTCGCTGTCCGTCTAGGCCAAGCAACACAAGCACAGTTCATCCAAAGTCTAACGCTCGTATTCGCGCGTCTAAGCTTGAACCATGCCTCAGAGGTGGTAGACTTCCTGGCTGGCCAGGACATCGAGGGCCAAAACGGCCTCCAGGTTGTGCTAGCCAAGTGGCTCGAAAACTCAATCAACTTTGCCGGCTACGACGAGATCCGACAAAAGTACGTACGAACCTCTCCGGAAATCGAGCAGTTCTCTTACGAACGGAGAAAGCCTATTGGAAGGCTGGAGATCGTTCGGAATAAGTTGAACTCCCCCTTCTTCCTCTTTTGTTTACTTGTTGACTGTGCATAATTGCTGACTTTGGTTCGCAGTGTCATCGCTCTTTCGAAACTGTATGATTTGAAGGACCCTCGTCTTGCGCAGGTGCAAGTGCAGGGTGACTTGATACCGAATACCGATGGCCGCATCATGACCAGGAGTCGCGCGAAAGCTAGTAAGTCTTCTCTTTTCACATTTCCCTCCCCGTCTTTGCCACTGAAAGCAGTGATTGTCATGTTGTGGAGCAAATCTGTAGGCCGTAGTGTCGTTGTCGCGAACCAGTGCGATAAACTCCTCTTACGCCCATCCACAAACTGACACACGAATTCAGATCCTGACAAGTATACCATAGTACCCGCACCCCTCAAGATCCTCAAAGTCCTCGTCGTCGAACTCCAATCCGCCTCTGGCGCACCTCTCGACGCACAAGCAGCTGCTGAGCTCGCCGAAGAAGAATCTGATGACGGTGAATGGGAAGACGAGGCGAACCCTTTCATGGACCTTGGCAGTGGCTTCAGCAAAGAGCAGCTCATGGCTTTTGCTGCTGAAGAGCCGGGTGGTGGCCGTCAGCGCGACGACGAGACGCAGGGTTTCCTGGTGGATTTCTTTAAGCGCGCGGCGACGACGCAGGGTTTTGCGGAGGAGTTTGGACAGCTTACTGAGGAGGAACAGCAGAGGTTGAGGGATAGTGCTGCGTAGGGGATGGGTTCATGTGGGAATTGTCCGGGGGATGGATCAGTTTTCTCGTTACTGTGCGTGTTCGACATGAGATACCATACTGTCGGAGCTAATAGATAGCTGAGTTGGATGAAGGATCACGATCGATACATGATAGTATGAAAAGTCACGCTTAGCTGCGACTGGCTATACGAAGCTATAGCGAATTTCATCAAGTATACATTTCAGCAACGAAGTTCCTTGGACGGTAATTCGAGGTCGTCTGCAGAGACTACTCAGTGGCGCCGATGAGACTAAGGTGTGTGACAAGGGCAGTGCGGCCACAAACACCTAGCCTTTCGTTTGCGTAGGAACAGTCCCGGATATAGCCAACGTACCTAGAAATATCTCGTCACATGACATACTCGCTTGTCATTCAGAAGGATGGCAAGCGACCAACTGCGGCGCATAGCCACCAATTGGTGCATCCTTTCGGCAAGGGCCAGCACTCGACCCTCTCTGACCGTAGTGACTGTCTACCACCCCAATTACCATGGCTGCTACACCAGAACCGCCCCGTATGAGCGAAAAAACTACCGACGTCGCTCCCTCTCCCGAACATGACCAACAACCCAACACACCACCATACTCCATCTTCACCCGTAGCGAAAAACGCTGGATAGTCTTCCTCGTCGCATACGCTGGCCTCTTCTCCCCTCTCAGCAGCTTCATCTACTATCCCGCACTATTCAACATCGCCGAGGATCTGGATATCACACTCACAATGGCCAATCTGTCGATCACGACTTACATGCTTGTATCTGGGATAGCGCCTTCCCTACTGGGTGACATGGCTGATACAATGGGCCGCCGACCGCTGTTTCTGTTTGCTATTCTTACGTATACGGTTGCTAATGTGGGGTTGGCGGTTCAGAGGAGTTATCCTGCGTTGCTTGTGCTGAGGATGGTGCAGAGTGCGGGGAGTAGTGGTGGGTTTATGGGATTGTGTTTGGGTTGGAGTATGGCTGACGATTATGGGGTCTAGGTACTATCTCTTTTGGATACGCTGTTGTCAGTGATATCGCTACGCCTGCTGAGCGAGGTGGGTACATTGGAGCAGTTCTACTGGGGTATGCTACAACCACATCACGAACGCGACGGTCTTTCTAACTACTATGACCTAGTCCGAACGTAGCGCCTAGCCTCGGCCCTGTTTTGGGTGGCATACTCGTCCAATACGCCGGATGGCCTTGGATCTTTTGGACGCTTGCGATACTATCCAGCATCAACTTCTGTATACTCGCCGTCACACTTCCAGAAACCGCTCGCAAGATCGTCGGAAATGGGTCGATTATGCCTACACGCCTTTTGAACAAGTCATACTTGAAGCAAGTGAAGCTCAACTCAAAGAAGTCTTCAGTAACGAGCTCCGAGACTGGGATCGATGTTCAGCCGATACGAATGCCCAGTCTGAAGCCCTGCTTCAGAGCACTCTGGCAGAAAGAGAACGCACTGATCATGCTCATCAACGGCCTATTTTACATGACTTACTGCTGCGTTCAAGCATCACTGTCAACTCTCTTCATAACAATATACGGTTTCGAAGAACTATACGCTGGCCTGATATATATTCCGTTCGGAGTTGGCTGCGCCTTGGCTTCTTACACGTGCGGTAAGTAGCGCACACCAAGTACACACAGACTGATCGATAACAGAAAGCAGGCTACATCATGAATTGGGAGTATCGTAGAGTTGCATCTATTTCGGGCTTCTCGATTGATCGAACGCGCGGCGATGATCTTCTGGACTTTCCTATCGAGAAGGCTCGATTGCGGGCTACGTACTTTTACATGAGCGTTGCTGCTGTGACGACTATCGGGTATGGATGGGCTCTGGATAAACGTACGGTAAGACTGTCATCAAACACGTCGCTCAAATCTGATAGTACTAAAACGTCACTAGCATTTTGCGGTGCCGCTGGTTCTGCAGTTCTTCATCGGCGCCTCCATCACGGGAGTGTTCAACGTACGTATATTTACAAATGCATAAGATGAGCCTCCTAACGATCCCAGGCTTGTGGTACTTTACTTGTAGATGTCAATCCGGTGCGACCTGCAACAGCTAGTGCGGCTTCTAATCTGTTTCGTTGCGTTCTCGCAGCCGCAGCTCTGGCGGCTTTAGACGCCATCATCTCGAAGTTAGGAACAGGATGGACGTTCACCTTCTTAACAGGTCTCACTCTATTGTCAGTACCTATGGCGTTTCTACTACAGCTTTCTGGCAAGAATTGGAGACGGGGGAGTCAAGGTCAATCATTGCGGTGTTAAGATAACGAAGACTATAAAGCAGGTGCTGGATCGCGGAGCTGTAGACTCTGCGATACTTTACGCCGATAATACCGTTGCAGATCGGTTGTCCCAAACATCAGCCAATCTGGCGTAGCTCTCTCCTTCTTGACTTACCGTTTCGGCCAATTCGTCTTGCACCTGAGTCCGTGAAGGCTCTTCTCCCGGTGCATATGATGCATACTTATCGACAAGATAGCACATATCCCTATACGCCCTACATCGCCGTCAGTAAACCTTCTACTCAGCATTCCAAAATCAAGCTTACATCTCCCTCTCCTCACACCCCGGATGATGCGCCGAACGAACAACATTCATCTTAACACAATACAACCGATTGCGATCATCAAACTCTTCCACCGGCTCATCCACGCCCATGACGCGAAGATACTCTTCCTTGTACTCCGGCTTCTTCGCGAACTCATATCTTTCGTACCGCCACATACCAAGGTCCATTTCATGATGCGCATAATACGCACCAGCGTCAAAAATGTAGATATTCCCGTTCGAGACATCTGTAGCGACGTTGCCTTCCCATAGATCTCCATGGATGAGCGATGGCTTGATTTGGCGGCCGTTTTCTTCGAGCGCACCGAGGAGACGCGGGATTACGTGGGTTAGGACGCGGGCGGAGGTTGCTTCGTACTCTGGCCATGGGTCGTTCTCTTTCTTCTCGATCGAGAGAGCGGTGCGGAGGAGCTTTGCGAAGAAATTGGGCCAGCTTGGGTCCCAGGATATTTCCTGGGCGAAGCGGCCGTGGCAGGTTGGGATGGGGAATCCGAACATTCCTGTGGGGGATTGACTGCATTTATGCAATTGCGCGAGTTTGGCGCAGAAGAGGGTAGGTTCTGGCAGAGTGTTTGTCATATCGATGAAGTTGCATAGGAAGAAGTACGTTTCCGGCGCTTCCAGCTTGAACTTGCCCCAGGTGTGGGGTTTGGGAACGAAGTCTGGCGATATCTCGTAGAGCGAGGCCATGGAGTTGTACTCGCCTTCCATCATTACCCGGCCGGCTTCATCTGTGGCGATCTTGAGGAAGTATTTCTTCTCGGCGCCATCGGGGAGGAGGACGACTAAGCAGGCAGTGACGGTCCAGTCGGAGAAGCCATGGCGGTTAGATGAGAGGACTTTGCTACCTTCAGGCAGAGCTATTGAAGATATCAGTAAAGAATTGGTAATGTACGTTAGTCTGCCTACCCCGAAGTACAGCCTCGTCGATAGGAAAGTCGCCTTTGCTATCGTCACTTCCGTCTCCTTCCTTCGCAATTGAATGTACGGCTTCTGACATATCGGCTTCAGACAAGAATGTGACAGCTAGTTTGAGCGAGCGAGAGAGTTCCAAGAGTATACGATGTTAACACGTCGGGTTATTGTGTTACATATGATATCATCGCAGTGAACTGGTAGTGAATCCTCCTCACCACAGGCACACGACACATGATAACGAACTCAACCACGCCTCATGCGCCGCACGGCAACTGCAATATGACCACATTCCGAGACCAGCTCTTTTGTATGCACATATCGATACCCATTACCTGATAAGATATAAGTGTCAGAACCGCAATGACTGTACCTCAATCATCAGCATTACTCGCCACACTGGCCATCAAACACACACTATACAATTCAAAATACTCAGAAACTCCAAAGACCACCTTCAAAAGCACATCACCAACCCTACAAATCCCTTGCCCTGTCGTGTAACCACACCTCTCCCCCTTGCATCGCTATCAATCTCCATCCGGTTAGTTCAATACAATACACTCATCACATAAGCCGGGAATGCAGCCTCGTCTTTTACCCCGCTCGCATGTGACGACTGAAATAGAAACAAACAATCGGCGCGCTAGAAGGGTGTTCGCATGCGCAGTGCATGCAGTTCACGGCCCAGGAATAGCAAAGATAGTACCTGATAAGGGACGATCTGTGACGCATAGTAAGCCTATACAGTGGAGGGGTTGTTTGGTATGAACAAAGGACTATTTTGAAGACCCCTTGTGGCAGGGCGATGGGAATGGAATGGGTGTTGGAGGGGTAGTGGATGCATGGAGGGGTGGTGTTGCGGGCGCTTATGCGCAGTGAGGGATTGGTGACGCTGGCGAGGGCACGTGGGAGTTGGAAGGGATATCGCTGTCCTGGTCTGGCGGGAGGTTGCGCTTCGGATCGATATTGTTTTGGTGTTGCTACGTTGGCCGTGGGGGGTACTTCGCGGTTGACAGTCGTCCTTGGAACTCACGTCTGCGATGTGATGTTACATCATACCTGCTCGTCACCTGCCCATAGACCAGCGGTCAGTGTTTCTCAGCGCAAGTGCCGCTGAAGAAATAATGCGCGTATGCACACGCCTATCCGAGTCTGCCTCCCAGCGCGCATTTCTCCGGCATTTCTCAAAAGAACCCCAATCACGCAGAGGATACAGCGCTTAATCTTCCATTTCGCAGCCCGAAGCCACCCACCAGCAAACCAAAAGGCGCAGCTGACCACACCCACGATGCATACAGCCAGGTCGCTCATTCGTCAATGTAACGAGAACAGAACGCCAGAGGGGAGCGGTATAGACGTGGCATGTCTCTGGCTCAAACTTTTCGACCCCTCCACACCCCTCACGGTGAACGTACTGTACCACACAAGCGACGCATCGGCCAGCTCCGATTATGGTAGCCAGAAACTTGCCAACAGCCGCGATCTCGATGCTCGCACGGCATGAATGATCTCGCATTGACCGATGTATGACGATAGACGATCTTGTGACCACGCGTCCATCTACCCGCCATTACGATTCCCATGTTCCGCTCCGGCACCGTGACGCGGTAGGTGAAAAGAAAACCTTGGAAGTAGGCGAAACAGTGACATAGGCAAAGGCGGTTCACGCGGAGTGGCAGCGGGGTACAAAAGTGGATAAGCAGGAGGGGAGAGGAACTGGACGGGTGGGTCTAGGCGGGGTTTAGTCTGGCATTCGTCATATGCCGCGGCTTGCCTGATGTACTCGCTTCGCTTGCTGCTTGGGTGTGCTTGGGTGCAAAGGGACGTGGAATAGGGGACCGGTTCATGCACGATGGCACCGGCCACGTGTTTTGAAACACCGTAGTCGCTCGCCGATGGGCATGGCCTGTGTGTGTATATGTCACGCTTCTGCATGAACTGCTGGTAGGTTTGACGATAGCGATAGTGTAGGCATCAGGTGTTCTGCGAGGCTTGCACATGCACCCCGGATTCGCATTTTCGCGACCCATTGCATTGACGCGGTTGGGACTTTCAGGCAAAGTGCTCGCCCATGGCGATGTGATGGGCTTGCCTGTTTAGCGGAATGATGTCGTATAGTTGCGACGGAACGCGATCCGGCGCGACGGAGAAAGGTCCAGAAGCAGACATGTTTGCTGGGACGCAGAGGTCATCTGGAAAGCGATCGCATGTGCTACGCCGGAGTAGAACAATGCTATTCGTTCGTTGGAGCGATTCGCACAAACGATCCAAGTACCACACTCATTCAGCCGTGGAAAGCACTGAGCACAAAAGAAGGAAGATGCGATGCCGCACCCAATCAACACGGCGCACCCCAACAGCGCTCACTCAGCTCGTGACACCCACCAAAACCGAAAAGCTAAATGACGGTAACTTAGCAGAGACTGTCGTGGAAGCCGATAGCCCTGGTTCTAGCCAACAGATCCCGTGGAACCCTTCCTGCACCAACCTCGCGTCTTTTGTCATACACGGAGTACTAGCCACCCACCATCCTTCCCTTCCATCCGAGCCTCCCGACGACGGGCAATGTCTCTGTGCCTGTCGATCCCAAAACGCAGAATGATGCCAATCCTGCAACTCTATCAAACCTGTTGCCTAATCACCCCATGTCAGGGTGCCCTTGCGCAACGTTGACTCGTGTTATAACCGGGGATCAAGGCAGAGTGTGCCTATCAAAGGAGTTCCCGTGCCCAGGGATAACGCGACGCCTCTTAATCTTGAAATGGGAAGGGACGCTTGCGCTAAGCTTCGGGATGGGGTGGCATGGAACTTTATGAGGAAGGCGAGGCATGGAAGGAGGCTGATAACGTTGAGCCGCATATGTGGCCGCTATTAAGGGGTGGTTTACTGTGTTGTGATGGCCGCGAGAGACCCTGGATGGAGGGACGGTAGGTAGATTCGCTGTAATGTCATCGTTGCATGCGATGCGCGCGAGCTGTAGGTACTGTGCGACGGCCATCCCAAAGCCCTGGGCCTTACCACCCACAACTGCATCGTAAATAGCACTTTGTGCACTCATGTCTAACCCAACCATTCCTCCACGCAAACGTGAGCAATGCCCTATTTCTTTTCCCGGTACGGATCGATATCAAGATAGCAAACCGCTGTCGTTCCACTCTACCACTCTAGAGGGCCAGCGCCAGGCGGCACGAACTCATCTGCAGGCCGTCGGATTGGATAGGTGGCAATCCTTCCCGCCTTCGCACGCCACGTTCAAGGCCATGGGGGTCGCGGAAAAAGCAAACATCATGACCTTGCCTCTTTGACGCAACCTGCAGCAGGCTTCCATGCACAGCGCTTCTTCTATGGTAAGGCTGAGGACAGCCCGAAACAGCCAATGAAGTTGGCCATGTGCATGCGCAAGCGCCCGTTGGCTGCAACAAGGCACCGTCGTGCGTGATGATTCACTAAAAGGACTGTGATGAGTCTGCGACTCACAGTGCGACAGCGCCTCCTGGGAGCCTGGGAACGTGGCAACCCAGGCAGAAGAGGGTGTGTGAAAGCATGTGAAATTCAGGTGTTGCAGACGCAAAAGCATGTGTCCGAGACTGATCTGAGGTGTGCGATAGGGTTACTGTGTCTCAGATTGCCCATGAGTGGCTGGCATGCAGGGGTCGCGGCTTTTAGAGATCGCCGCCGTTAGAAACTTTTGCTAAGGTTATTATTAGCTCTCTTTACTAGAAACTAGTACACTACTTAAGGTAACTATTAGTTATATACTTATAGCTACTTAGCCTATATAGACTATTTAAAGCTAAAATTTTCTATACTAAACTTTTACTAATATAAAGATAGTAAATTTAGCCTTAAATATAAGTAATATTCTTCTCTTTTATATCTTACTTAGTTTAATATAAGAAAGTTAATATCTATACTAGCTACTAAGCTATTTTTAATAGCTATAACTTTACTACTAAGCTTACTTACTATAGTAAAAGTAAAAGTAAAAAATTCTAGTACGCTAAAACTTATTAAGAAATTCTTACTTTATATACTACTAAAGAAGAATAATAAGAGCTTTTTCTTTATTTTTTTATATATTACTAGTCTACTAGCGCTAAGTAGGCTTTATCTAAGTTAGAATAAGTACTATAAAAATTATATAAGCTAGCTTTTAAGCTATAAAGAGAGTAAAAGAAGAAGTAAGAATTTAATAGTAAGATTAGAATAGTGTACAGTATTACAGGTTTAACTCTAGCGTTTAGTTAGGATAACCTTAGCCTTAGCTTTGCTTGAAATAATAATGACTGTGTAGGAGAATGCGACGCATGCGGGTTTGATAGGCGAAGAGGGCTTATGAGTCACGAAAGAAGCAGTTGCACGAGGACATGGGAAGTAGATGGTTCGGTAGTAAGTAATAAAATTTGTAGATAGCAATAGAGTGGTAAGTGGGTATAGCTAGTTTTGACCGTGAGGTACCGATCTTTCTGATAGAGATGTTCCGTAGAGAATCTCTCAAATCTAGTGGCCTAACCCAGAAGACAAAGTGTAGTGGTATCCCAGTACCCCCAAAGTAACAACCTGAACACCATGCGTGCCCGAAACCCAAACAGCAAATAACGATAGTAGGCTAGAAAAACAATACAAGAGTAAGAAGGGGGATATCATAGTAGAAAGCAGACTTTTTCCTGTGACCCGCCCAATGCGTGAGAAAACCCGGTAGTGTTGTACATTGTTGTGAACGTGCAAAGCGAACAAGATGCAGCAAGATTAACAATTACGAAATGCAAGAAAGGGTATCTCGCGGTAACATCAAATAATGCGCAAAGCAATGACGGTAAGGGAAAGGGTATACCGAGACAGAAAACGCCAGCGCCAAAGCGTCGAGGTATGAAAGGTAGGAGATCCTAAGCAGATGGGTATCGTAGGATGTCCTCGCAGTTGGCATCGAAGCGCATGGACCAGAGACGCATTCCAGTCATGAGCTTCTCGGTCTTCTCTAGTTCTCGGTCGCGACCAAAGATGGATTCGACAAACTCCTTGCCGCTGTTCTTGCCCATGGAAACGGGCTTTTCTTTGCCGCTCTCCTTCTTAGCGGCCTTCCACATGTAGTCCTCGCAGACCTTGAGGAGCTTGGCGAAGCGGACCCAGAGGCGTTCGCCACTCTCGAGGAAGTCTTCGACCATTTCGTGGTTCTCCTTCTTGCGGATCTTGGGCATGGTCTCGTCGGCCCTCTTGACTTTGCCGGCAAGTTGGATGAGCAGGAGCCAGAGCTCGCCTGCCATCTCGGCGAGGGGGGTTGCGGGGCCGTAGTGGAAGACAGTCCAGTCGTAGATCCACTTGCCGAGGGAGTTGGCGTCGAAGACGGATCCTAGGAGCATGATGGGTTCTTCTGTGGGGTCCCAGTTCTTGTACGAGTAGCCTGCGGGAATGCCAGCGCGGCGCGCATCTTCTTCGGTGGCCTTAGGGCTGGTCTTGGGGGCAGCTGCTGGGGCGGGCTTCTTGGGGGAGGCGGCCGGCTGTCGGCTGGTTGCTGCGGAGGCGCGTCGTGGACGGCTGCTGGCCTTTGGCTCTGGATCATAAATAGGGACCTGATCGTAGTAATATTGATCAGCATCCCTCCCGTACATGTCGTGGCGCGCATACTGTTCGTATGGCGGTGGTGGATAGTCGTAGACGTCGTAATCGCGCTCGTAGCCGTATCCTTGGTCGTCGAAGACAACTTTGGTGTAGACGTGACGTGCCGACTGCGACGGTCGACGCTTCCTCTCGCGATTGCTGCGCTTGAGAGGCGGGACGTCTGTGTCGCGGCGTTGCCGACTTGGAATATTGTAACCGAAATAACTTACATATTCAGGGGTGCCTCTCGGCGTCGCGTATGTGCGCGGGTCTGCAGCGCCATACTGAGGCATGGCCCCTCCACGAGGTGTGGGTGCGTACGAGTAGTTGGACGGTACGGCGTGCGATGCCCGTCGAGAGTGGGCCGCAACCTTGGGACTCGCTCGTGGGGTCGCCATCTGGGGCGCGTGCCGCGGCGAGTAGTAGGCGTTACCGGGACCAGGCGACATGGGCGGTGTCGTGCGGAAGTGGTCGTAGGGCATGTTGTAGCCCGGGGGTGGCGTGGGATACTGTTGTGCGTACATGTTGGTGGATATGTCGCTGTGCGGCTCAATGGATGGCGGCGGTGAGGTTCGTGTGCGGGATCGATGGGGAAGGAGCCCAGGCCGGTGCCTGCTTCACCTGGGGATGTGCAAACCGAAGGCGGGTCTTCGTGGGCGTTGGTAGTGGGCGGATGTGAATGGGGGTGCAGCGACGGAGGAGAGAGAAAGGGAAATCCGGCTCTGTCTACTGCACATTGGGTGTAGGATCGTTTAGTTGCTAGAGGGTGCCAGAAGGATCCAGGGTGGAGGATCCTAATCGAGTGTAGACGTTGACGTCTGGTGCTTGGTAATATGTGGTGATGATGCTCGAGTGCGCAAACGAGGAAGCGACGGCGGGCTGCGCCTGCTTTTGAGACGAGCCTCTTTCGCTCTTTCCGCGCGCGGACCACTGTGGATGCCCATCCACCCTAACGCCGCCCCCTGTCGGCGCCATGCACGCACTACCACAGCCCAAGGGACCCCGGCTGTTAGCAGTCCCTCATCTACGGGTCAGATTGACCATGGCACCATGCTGTGCCTCCTGCCCATATTGCCCACGAGTATTCTGGGAAGCTAGCCCCGAACCCTACACTGTCCAAGCCGCTCTCTGACTCTTCTCCCGCAGTCGACAGGACGCCTTCTACAGTATACACCATGTGTTGACTCCCCGTTGATGCCTAACGAGCATTGCGCCCAGCCTGTTTTATATTTGTTCTGTTTTGGGTGTGTAATATTGGAAACATCATGTTGCTCGCTATATACCCGTAATCCTGGACACCCTCAGAGATGCCCCTTCGAGCGTGGCTAGCGTAAGCAGCGCAACTCTGTACCTCCCTTCATTTGCTGTCCTACATGCCGTGCAGCATCGTCTTCGATCCAGCTGTCACCGTTTTCAGCGTGTTTCGTTTGCTGCCGAACGCTCTTCAAACGGCCCTCCTTGCAGCCAACAAAGCTCCACCACACCCTTTCACCCTCCAGATGCGTCGTTGGGCAGAACTCGCGGCCCATTCTGCCTGTGCTTCTCTGGCTGCGAGCACCTGCTGGCACCGGCGCAGCTCCTCCCACATGGTCGTCGTACGCAGCCAATCCTGCCGTGACCGACCAGCTACCGAGCGACATATAGCTCGAGTTGATCTCCAGACATCTACCCAGCGTCGCCTTCAGCTCGCGACCATTTCCTAAACGTACCCATTGGTAAACTACCTTTTGCCTAGTACCAACGCTACAAGGCCCATCGTCGCGGCACACGGCTGGTAGGTTTTGGCTGGAGTCCTTCCCTCCGAAACAGCGGAAGGTCCACCATTCAACGTCGTCCCGCGTCGCTTGGGGCCGATTATCACTGCTAGGGAGGCCCTGTCCACTGCTCAGAGCCGCACTCTATTGCTCGGATCCCTTCTCGAACTTCCCTCTGCTCATGTACCTAAGCTAATTTCCCGCCCGTGAAAATTTTCTCGAATGTCTCACAGCCTCTCCAACTCGCTGGCCTGGGGCGCGCAGCTGTTTACCGCTACTTCGTTGTCTGCAGTCGTCTTCCAAGGCATATGGTACTGTCGATGTCGGGCCCACTCGCGGCTGCATAGCGCTCCAGCGGCGCCGTTTTGATTCGATCAAAAGCGTCAACAACAAAGTAAATGGTCGCGGTTACATGGTTTGATCTCCCCGCTCGCACCTACTACGGCTCGATAAAGCAAGTTCGCAGCGCAAGTACCTCGCTCTTTCAATTTGACTGGCTCCGGCGGAACGCCTGTATCCGTGCTGTGCATGAAGCCTGCGCCTTGGACACATACAGCCTGGTATCTCCCGTCAACACGCTCCTTGTAATCTCTCGGCACACAGTTCTCATTTGTATTTTGACCCCGATGCTCGGTCCTTATTGGACTACATCGGGCCTTGTCCTTGGGGCTCATCGGGTTGCGTTCCTACCGAGCTTTCCCACAATACTTTCTCGAAGTGTCAAAATTCCCAGTACCCACTTTGCTATCAGACAACTCACCTTGCGTAATCCTTCGCACCCACCAACATCATGCGTTGCTATGACTCCCCATGACCTGCAGAACTGTTTTCTCCGCACCCGCATGCTACTATCGTCATGGACTGATTTCAGAATGAGGCTTTCTCACCAAGTGGACCAGCGAGATACGAAGCGCCGTCGATTCTACACCGTATTCCCACCTGTCTCCAAGACGACCACTAGGATAAGACAAACGCGGCGGTATAGAAGCAACTGCGACACCCGCGAGTACTAACCTCAATCGCTATGACGCATCACTCAGGTTTGCGCAGCCCTATCGCATGCAGTTTCATGTCTGCAGCGCTGCGGATTCGCCAGGCATTGCAGGCAACCATGTTAGTCTGCCACGACGCAAGCTGAGCACCGCTGTCGACGACATGCGAGCGCTCTAGCTGCATGACGCACCTCCTAGAATAAATTCCTCGAGCCCAACGATTCGCTCGTGTATTGCAAATTCAATACACCGTAATTGCGAGTATCCGCAGACTCGACGACGATGTGTGGCGGTGCACACGCTTGGCATGGGCACTCCGAGTCACATGCGCACAACGATTCGCGTTGCAGGGATGTGGCAAGCGAAACGTTGAATTCCCCTGTGGCGGAATGTCGCCTCAACATCACGGACGTCGGACGAATTATCACAAGCAACGCGCAATACACTTTCTCATTGATCACTCTAGGGGTCCGGACGCGTTCGCGATGGGGCTTGTTCGATGGCAAACATCACCATCGCCTTGGTCCGCTTCGGCTTACATTTCGTTGCCATCGATCGGCCAGGTCACCGCCGGCGGCCTTACTGCGTCTCCGATTTGACCGCTTCCGTCAAACAATAGCGAATAATTGAAACACTTAGCGACTCTCGCCACACGGACGATGACTCTTTCGACGAAACAGCTGGAGGCGATCACGCGAGCAATTCAGCTCTCTATCCTGTGAACACTGTTGATATATTCGCCACACATTATCATTGCAATAGACTCCGCGCTTCCGCAGCCGCCCGCTCATCGAAAAAGCACCACTTCAGCGGTGAGTCATGGTATAGGGAAGAAGCCTGTCCGTTTAGCGAGCCACATGGAAACCAGGCTTCTCCCAGCAGCGCGCTGCATTGACGAGCAGTTTAGACAGGTGGACTTTGTCCTGCGTCATAGCTTTCGCCCACCGCCATATTTGCTTTCAAGCAAGGTTGAAGCATGGATAGTGCATGAGGCTCCGCGAGAGTGACAAGCCAACCCCTACGTCGTCCGTCCGCTGCGTGCGTCGTTCAGGCAACGCGTACGAGCTCCGATCAGCGTGTTGAGGTATCGATAATTTTTTCGTCAATCGTCGGTGAGAGGGGTCCTGCGTCTCCGCCTTCCGCTTCGCTGCTATCGTGAGGCGGTAGATCCAGTCTCATGCGTTTGCTTTTGCCCTATCGTGGTAGGCGTCGCTGTGATATCGGAGGACGATTTGCGTAGCTCTCCAATCGCTACACAGAATTGCTATTGCGCCACCCCGGGACTACGATTCCCATGGCCGTCTTGCCGATGCTTGAGACGCGTATAACGGTCTTTCTTCCTTTTGCGGCTGCCGGGCGGGTGGAAAAAGGACAGTGCTTCGGCTCTACAGTACCTGCTGCCTAGAGAGACTATCTCAACGACATCGACTGCGGATGACGAGGCTTGCGTCGATCGACGTACGATCGGATAGGCTAGACGAAACGGTTAGTCAACTCGACCATACACCCAAACGATCTTCACGGATATTAGGTATGCCGCATGCATGTCTACCGTCGAAAAGAGCCGCGGAAGGGTGTTGAGTTGCCACGAAAAGCACCCATAGACTACTCCTAGTGTTTGGTACCTGAGGCTCTGCACAGGTACTTGCTGCGCCGATGGCTGACCGTTCCGAGGGGTAATCGGTACCGGAAGACAGCTCAAGGTGTTTATCCGATGTTGACATGGGAGCTTGTACTTCAAGTTGATGTACCCGCCCGGTATACGGGCCTTCTGGGAGGGGTTAGAGTTGTCGCGTGAGGGGATTGACTTGCGCTTATGTACTCCATCGCGACACTAGGTGTGACCTCCGATTATTGGTGGTGTAGGAAGCTCTTTGCTTGTTGCTTCACTTTTGTATCCAGGTATTCTGTGTTTGAAAATTTTCGACCTGCTTACTTCTTGACCGCCAGGTAGATCTTCACGACCAAGAAACCCTGGACGACATCTTACAGGACGACCTCTTGCAAGAGTATAGCTGTCTACTTTCTCCAGACATCGGTACATCCCAGCTTTATTCCTCGTTAATACATTATCGAGTCTGGTCGAGCTTGCGATCGGCTTCGGCTACGCTTCACATCTTCTCATCGTCTTAGAGATTGTATGCTAGCAGAGAAGGCTGTTCTTGGTTCTTTCGATCAAGGCAGCGTGACAGCGATATTAATGTAGTTTTTCTGGTAGGGATATTCTCATCTTCAATGAGTCAAGGAAGTAAGCTCGAACCACACTTCAACTTCCCATCATTGATATCATTTGCACCAAGGTCACTTGATGCTTCTGCTGCGCGCATCTGTCATCGGGCTTTCTGCTGCTATACAGTCCTTGCATACTCTTCGAATCCAGGTAAGGGCAAGAGTCGAAGTATACCAGAAAAGAAGGAACGACACGCATACAGCGTGCTGTACTTAATCTACGCATACAAACCTGAGTGGATTCGCAGCTGCAACACTGCCCGGAATGGTGTGGGTTGGGCGCACTTGGGTTCCCCCATACTTCTGAAATGTCTAGAACGGTAGACCGCTTCGTCGCTGTTATTATGAGAACCAACACTGCTGAGATACACTCGAGGCTGCGCCTGCACTTTCGTTACTCACACTGCTGGATCGAGTCTAGCATATTGCCATATTCGGAATACTCTCACGTGAAGGTGGGGTAACCGTGCCTCACGTTCGTTCAAGACGGCAACATCATGTAAATAACATGCTCGAACCTTACAAACACACGGTATGCACTACCACTTCTCCTACGTCCTCTTCCTACTTCTTCTTTGAAACCTTGGCATGTGAGCTGGCATCATGTCGTACCGCTCCAAAAGCGACAAATACAAGTCAGTGTTGACTGACCGTTTCACCAAATCCATGGAACTGAAGGAGTTCGACGTAAGCAGCGCAGAGTTGTTCAAGCACCAACCATTGCAGGATCCCAGTGCCGAGTTCCGATATCTGTACTTGCTTCCAAGGACACACAACATTGACCTCGATGGACAAACGGTCTTTCGCTGTGAGCTGCTCTCACATACCAAGGAACAAGCGCCCCGTTACATTGGGTTATCCTATGCATGGGGAAATTCCTGGCTTCATCGTTCGATACTACTTGGCGATAAAATCTTTCATGTTCCTGAAAACCTCGCCACTGCCTTCGAACATCTGCAAGAAGAGGGCAAGACTATTGTTTTCTGGGTCGACGCTGTCTGTGTCGACCAAAGCAATGTAGACGAGAAAGGCATGCAGGTCCAGCGAATGTGCCACGTCTTCTCATCTGCCGCTCTTGTCATTGCCTGGCTCGGGCCTGCAGCAGACGAGAGTGATTTGGCTCTCCAGGAGATTGAGAGTTATGCTGAAAGTCTTGCCCGTTCAGATTCACTAGATGCACTCAGAAAGAATTACAACGAAAGAGCTGCATCCGTTTGCCTCGAACGAACCAAGGCTATCTTCGATCGCCCATGGTTCAAGCGTGTGTGGGTCGGCCACGAAGTCGCCATGAACAAGTGCGTCATCTTCGTTTGTGGGCAGCGCGATATTGACCGAGAGACTTTAGTCCTGTACTATTGTTGTCTCCTCAATCCCGTATACATTTGGGAAGGCACCAGGGCAGATGCAAATGTCCAGAGCTATCTGTACGAGGAAGCTCTTTCTTTCAAAGACTTCCTCTCCCAACACAGCAAGTACTTCGCAGATATCGGTGTACCAGAAGCGTCTGACCCAAGAGACTTCGTCTACAGCACTTTCACGCGGTGCAGTGAGATGAAAGAAGGCGGATATCGCATTGATTACAGCGCCCCAGTTGAAAAGGTGTTTGAAGACTTTGCTAAATGTCTCGTCTGGAACGGACAGGTTGACGCCTTATCCGACCATTGGTGTCCCTCATTGACAAGCAGAGATCTTCCTTCGTGGGTCCCCGACTGGTCTACTACAAAAACAACACGGATCGCTGGAAACGCGATAGCATTTCCCCACAACTACAGTCACATTGCCACCACCGGGGGACGCCGGGGACGACGCGCGGGCCTCGGGATTTGGGGTCGATGCATCGCTCAAATCACGCACGTGGAGCGCAACACTCAAGACCAAACTCGGCCGAAATCACCTTCCATTACCCCACAAGAAGAAGATACAATTCAGTGTTTCTTGAACAAACTCCACAAGGCCCTTCACGACAAGAATCTGTGGAGTGACACTGAGATCACCAAGGCAATCTTCGACCTGACAACCAGCATGTCGATTGCTAGCACTATGCACGAAAACACAGAAGGTTATCCCGATGCAGAAGAAGAGTTCTACGCGTCGTACCAGGCGGTCCGAGGTCTTGTGAGTCCGCCTGAAGACACTCAGGACGCACAGGCGTGGAGAATACACAATGGCCGCGTCTATCTTAATGCTTTCCGTGAGATCAATACCAGGAACCTCATTCTTACCGACAAGAATATCGTTGGTGTGACTCGCGAGGAAGTGCAAACTGGTGATCGGTTATATGCGCTTGGAGGCGTTCGTGGAATATGGGTTCTCAGGAAAGTAGAGCGTGTATTTGATGAGATTGTTAGTCTTGCTACGGTTTTTCCTTGGGAAGATGTTGTGAAGTGTGATGCGCGGGAGGAGCTCATTACTATTGTTTGACACGGTAGGTTGCGAGCGAGCTTTGAGAATGATATCCTTGATATCATACATCTCGTTGTATTACTAGCATTACTAGCAAATGCAGTATCCTGATGTGAAAACGTCCCAAGCCCTTTCCTTCCCTTCCCAGTAATGACCATCCTCCAATCCTACTATGAAACTGTCCCAAACCCTTCCCTATCCGATGATGACCACTCCCATAACCCTCATCTTCTCACGGCACGTAATCCTTGTCTCCTTCATCAAGGTGACTTCCCTCAGCCGATTCGGGTGTGTTGGTATCGGGGGTCTCACATGAACCGCTCGTCTCCGGCGTGCTGTCTGGATGCTTCAGCATCCGAGTCTTCTCGCGTGCCATCTGTTTCCTCTCGGTGTCACGGTACGGTGGCTGTAGGTGTTCAGGAAGAGCTCCCTTCTTGGTAGGGATTTCTTGTGCGACGCCTTGAATCTCCCCAGCGACTCCATAATCGTTCACCTGCGGGTGAAGCGCAGCAATATGGCCCATCATGCCGTCGAGTTCCACCTCCCTCTTTATAAGTTTGAGTAGCTCCTTCCGCTTGGGGTCGTGCTCTGAGATGTTGTCGGCTTGGTGATTGATGAAGTAGGTGAATTTGGCGAGGTCGTCCTGTAGCGTCTTCGTGTGAGCGTATGTCCATTTTGGAGGCGGAAGTTGATCAGTTGACTGCTCGATTGACTGTTCGGGTGACTGTGGAGCCATTGTGCGGAAGCTCTTCGGAAAGTCCTGGACGCAGCGGTCACTCGTTCCCTAGTGCCTCTGTTCCCCGTCAACAAAGGTCCTGACAAGAGACATCCACGCCTCAGAGGATAGACGCGGAAGAGGTCTGTCCACGCCAACCTAGGAAAAAAAATGAACACCCTGGAGCCTACGTTGACGTTGGGCCACCTACTTTGCAGGTCTTTGTCTTGATGTAGTCTGCAGGCCTGTTCAGTTTTTTTCCTGTATGAGGTGTGTCCACACGACAGAAGCCTCGGCAAGCTCAAGTTGACGGACCTGTCTGAGTACCGTATCCTCCTCTTGGAGCGAAGCCTCGTCCGCCGCCTCTTGCGGGTCCTTGTGGTTGACGAACAGGTTTCTCTTGTGTGTTTGGTGTGGATGGGCGACTGATACCAGATTCTTTCTTCTGTATGAATACGGAGCCGGGTTTGGGGGTGTAGGTAGGGTCGAAGAGTTGGCGCGCAGGAGCTGCATGTGCTGTATGGGCGGGCGACTGCTCGTTGCTCGACCTAGGTTGGCTGTCCCTTCCACCGCGTCCTCGTCCTTTCCCTCGGGTAGCTTTGGTCGGGGAGTTGCTGCGCGAGTCCTCTGCTGCGGAAGCAGCTGGTGAGCCGAAGATGCGCTCTCGTGCTTCTGCATACTTGCGCTCCTTCTCTGCTCGTTCCTTCTGTGCACGTGCTTTGCGCTCTTCGAAGTCTGCTGCTGCTTTCTTGCGTCGCTCTTCTTCGCTGTCGTCGTCGTCGAGGCTCATGCCTGCCATATTGCGAGAGAGAACTTGAGGAGTGGGCTTGCGTGCAAGCATCGTGACTTTCGGCTTGAAGGTTGCTGCGACGGGCGCGGGGTGGACTTCAGGGTACCATTGAGGTTCTGGGTTTTCGCTGTTCCAGTCAGGTCGCGTCGCTATTAATGAGGAATAGCAACCTACGCCGCCTGCCAGAGCTGCTTGTTGAGCTCAGCGTGTTGAGCTTTGAGTTGCGCTTTTGTAAGCTTCTTTGGCTGCTCTTCTACGGGCTTCTCATCTTCTTTCTATACGTTGTGAGCGCGTTGCTGTCAAAGAAGAGGGGCATACATACATCCGCGAGGGATTCCCAGTCGTCCTCCCAAGCATCGGCGGGTGTGTTCTTTGGCGCCATGATCTCTATGTGTGGTGCTCTGTCTGGCGATAGTAGAAGAGGTATTGTTTCAAAAGCTTGAGTCGCGTGGAGAAGTGATCAGTTCCAAGGTATGATGTCGCCAATATTTCGAGAGTCCCCACCTTGACCCCTGCGGCGGGCCGCGATTAGCTCCTCCACCGCTATGTCATTCACTGTTGCCTTCCACCGCGACGAACCACACGCGTCGCAAACCCTTTCACCGCCGCTATCGCCCTGGAAATACCCCGGCAAATTCCTTCAACATGTCCGGTAAGGCTACACTGCGCGCCAACCACTCACCATGTCCAACAAACGACCGCGTCTCGAGCTAACCCACCCCTCAGACCGCGACGGCGACTCCACCATGCAATCGTCCCCCGCCAATGTTGCCTCGGACGATGAAATGTTCCCCGACGAAGCTCTTCCAAACCCAGCTACACCCCTCAACGCAAACCTCGCTGGCGTAAACGAAATATCACCACCAAACTCACAATCCACGACTCGCGAGACTCTCGGCGTCAATTCCAACGGAAAGCGACCACTTTCTGGCGGTATGGCGCAAGCAGCGACTAGTAACGGTGCAAGTGGGGGTGGGACACATCAGGATGCTGAGACAGGTTACCAGTGGAGCAAGCAAGAGGATCAGCCGGGCTATGAGTGGAAGAACACGAGGGCGAGGGAGGAGGAGGCTAGGGCGTTGGACAACATTGCTGACAAGGGCTCTATGATTAGGCGTAAGTTACTTCTGACTAACTATCAAGAAGCATGTTAACAGATGTGTAGTGCGATACGGTGACCCGCTCGATGCTAGCATACCCTCGAAGACGAAGCGTTGAAGGCAGTCCATGAACATGCTAGAGGAGCGCTGACACATACACGCGAAGACTATGGTCACGACGGGGGCTGCGCAAAGCACATGGTATCATGGTTGCAAGTTGCGCGTGACACTCTGGGTATCCGACGTTACGAGCTGTACAGGCATGCGCAATGCAACGACTTCATGCAATGAGATGACTGATGGGCTTAGACAGCTTCAACATATCTCAGGAAGAATACAACATATTCAAGTCCATTCCTCGATAGGTCTTGTGTCAATTCGTACTTCCAGTCTTTCGTCCCGAACGCCGTCCCATGCAGTGATATATTCCCATCCAGACGCGACAAGTCCAACTCTCAATCGCTCTCATTCCCATCCTCGTCATCGTCATCATCCTTGTTGTCCTCCTTCTCCTCCAGCGGATCCTCCGTCAACTCCTCCCCAACAACCTCCTCCTCAATCTCGTCGTCTTCAACCTCTTCATCCTCCACATCCTGTGTCTCATCCCCCTCTTCTTCCGTAACCTCTCCATCCCCAGCATCTCCACTCTCCCGCCTAACCCTCTTCGTCGCCCTCTCACCATCGTCCGCACCCTCCATGACCACATCCCCGTTTGCCGCTGACTTGGCAGGTGTCGAGGTCGTTGCATCGGTGGAAGCAGTAGTTCCTTTCTTCTCCTCGCGCACCTTCTTCCTGTACGTGTTCCGCTTATCGGCTTGTATCGACGTGAACTTTGTGACTTCGGCTTCGAGGCGAGGTAGCATAAAGGAGAACTCTAGGTCTGTCATTGCTTCGAAGACGTCTTTCGGCATGACGGTTTTCTTGCCGCTGGCGAGGGCTTTCTCGGCGGCGCTGCACGGTTGTTAGTAAATGTCCATTTATGAGAACTCGCATGCCATTGGCGCGTAAGTCTTCTGTCGCCAGGACAGAGGGGATATCATACGTTGATGTGATGTAGTTAACAAACACAGTTGCGCTTTTGCTCATAGCAAGGAGCGCATCTTTTTGTATTTGGGTGTTTGGTGGCAGGACGCCTTTTGCCAGGCGCTGGACTATAGACTTTGGCAGGTTTAGATCCTATGATCGCGTCATTAGTACTAGTCTTTTCCAATTGAACTCAGTCGCATGCGACATACCTCGACACCCAAGCTCTCCTCTCTGGGTACTGATCTGGGTGGTGCGGGACTCTCTTCGTTTGACACCGCCGATACATTGCTCTTCCTAGGCGGCATTGTGTCGTGTGATGCTGTATGTGGGGATCTCAAGACGACGTCGTTCGAAAGATAGCGAGTATGCGATTGCGGGGTGACTATACTGGGAGTGGTGAGCGTGAAGGTGCGATGCGATCGTGGATAGTTTCAGTGGACCCTGACGCGTGAGCACGCGTTGAGGTCTGGGCGCGACTACCGAAAGACGACTGGAGGTATTCCTGCATCACCAGAACCACAACAATCCCACGTACAGGGAAATTTCGACATAAATCAGTATCTAATCTCATACTTCTGAGCAGTATAGAGAGAACCATACCAATCAAGTCTGTGTGAGAATTGCACTCTCGTGAGTTTCGGTACTTCAGATCTCACAACACCCAGTAGGTGCACACAAGTTCTGTACGGCGTAAAAGAGTACGAGTTCTAGATACAAGTTTTCCAGGCGTTTCGTTGATTGAGTAACGTCTTCACGCATCAATATCAGGACCAGACATCAGCTGGTGCGCATCATTTCTACCTCGACGCGGCCAGGTATGCCCAGGCGATACTGGCACCAACACCACAGACACTGAGGATGAGTCGCATATGAATCGATGCAGTCTGGTTTGCATCTTCGAACTGTCTTCTCATCAACACCAACCTTCGATTACTAGAATTACGTGTTCTCAGTGACGCTTTCTCATTTCCCTCAAGTTTCTTGTAACTAAATAAGATTTGGGGGTAGCGTCAAACACGAAGCTAGATGAGAACAAGATAGTAGCAGGATTTTGCGATTCTAAAGACCAAGGCAATTGGTGTAATGTCAGCCGCATGTTCAGATGGCACGATGGCTCCCGAGGTCCTGTCCCTTATCGATACCTCGCCACGTGCGGCTCTAGTGCGATCTGGAAACCCCACTAAACTAAAGCCCAGAGTGGTCCTTCCTCCACATCTACACCAACGCTACGCCGTCGCCGGATTCAGCTCACAACATTCATTTCATGTTCACCAAAGGCGCACTTCCCGTGTTCACGCCAGGATGCCGTTATCGTGGCACGAGGCGAAGCGGGCAACAAACCCGCCTCCGTAGAAGTGAGCAGCTGGACTCTCGTTCTCCCCGAGCAGCACAGGCAAATCGGTCCGCCAATCGTCGTCTTGTGGAGGCCAAGAGCCATTCGAGCGTACCCAATCTCGAAGCGAGCACCTACCGCGGCGCCGTTGCTGGATGTGGCACGCCTCGAGAAACCCCACCCATTTTCTGCTTCTCTCCAAACTTTTGACGTTGATTCCTCACAACAGCCGTACAATATGCGTCGCTAACCGATCGCTTGATCTCCAGATTTTGGATCGCGGAGTACATGTGGAGACAATCATTCCTCTGTTACCATGGCGAAGGTTCTTCTACAGATGCTAGCGGGGCGGATCTGGGGTATCAGCGTGGCTGAATCCAGACTACCAGCCAAGACAGCATGGCCTGCTTGGCTGCATCCCGCTGTCCAGCACTCTGCGGAAGAAAGGCTGCAAAGGGCTCTTGGGTATTCGGGCCTGTAAAAGTGATGCGGCGTAAGTTGGACAATTCGTGGACGATCGATATGATCAGGATAGGGATGAAACGGGTAGCTTGGTTCACGATTACGCCTACCACGAACATCCCTTCCATCTAGGGTTTGACAGCGCAGCCCTAACAACGTATGCGCATACATCATGCCTTCAACCCAAAGGCTTCAGGGTAGATCCTTGGCAGCCAGATGACGTTCGAAATGGCAAGGTACGCGCGAAGCCAACGGTAAGCAACATATAGGCCCAATATCCTCATGCACTCAGCCTCCCTTTCTTGGGCGGATTGCACCTTTCACCTTCCGTTATCACTATCGCAGTTGCATGCCCAGCAAATCCTCTCATCCTTGGCATACCTCCTACCCCGGCAAACGTTCTCCTAGTCTGGACTGCACCGATAACCGCGTGCCTGGAACCTGAGCGAATTGTCCACACCCACCCATCCGCTATTAAGCCCTGCGAGGTCCCTGCATTGCTGATCATCTCTTCTTCTCCCCAGAAAAAATGACGGTGCCAGCTTTGAGAGTTATTGTCGATGGCGATAGCAGCAAGACGTACAGGAGCGGAGAAAAGGTCACTGGAAAGATATGTTTGGCGGTAGAAGAGCAGGAAGACATTGAGTCGCTGAAGGTGGTTTTTGCGGGTAGTTGTGTCACCAAGACATCCAGACCTCTACACGTGAACTCGAAAACCCACCCATCTGCACAAAGGCATGAATACGAGGAGAAGATACGGCTCTTCAACCGCGAGAAAGAGCTAGTTTCCTGTCGCAATCTTGGACCGCGGAAGTACTCATGGGACTTTGAGTTTGTCTTTCCAGAGTCGACCGAACCCCAAATGAAGGGCATGGTACGCGGCTGCAACTATCTTCGCGAGCCACATCCACTTCCGCCATCCTTCCAGCTCAAGACCAGTGGGCCAGGCGGTGCGGCACAAATATCATACTTCGTTCAGGCCAGACTCATTCTCAGTGGCTCGACAGAGACCAAGAGGTGTAAACACATACTACGATACCATCCAAGAACGTTGGCGGACATACCACGAAGGGCGCAGGTCAAATCTTCTGTGCTCCACGGCCAAGTCTGGAAACCAAACAAAGAGAAGGATGGATCTAGAGTTAAGAAGGTCTTCTCCGGCGTCTCTATGAACTCAACGCCGCGGATCATTCCTACACTGAACCACCCCGAAAAGGTGTGCCCAGGACAGCATATGCCGTTGTCACTCAGCCTCCTCAACGCGCGGGATCCTGCCAACCATGCCGAGCGGGAATGCATCATCGACTCCTTGACGGTCACAATCTCAACATACTCAACGACAAAATGCGGAAACACCGTAACGGATCCCGAGGACGTTGTATCTAAGCACATTACCTGCATATCGCGGACCGGTATGAACCGCCCAATACCGTTCAACAAAACGACGACATTAACGTCAAACTTCCGTCTCATCGATGACACGGAGTGCGTGCCAACCTTCAAGACATACACAATAACCCGGCGCTACGCACTTGCTATATCCATCGGCATCAAATACAACGATCAGCACTTCACCATCCGCTCGAACACACCCCTGGAAATTCTACCTCGCATACCCCGCGAACGCCTACCACCACCGGAAGACAGAGAGGACTTTGAACAGCTACCAGAGTACACACCCAGGGAGCCGTCGCGAGAGTTTGCACCAGACTACGAATCTCTATACGCGCTGTCGCGAACGCCATCCAGTTCGCACTCAAACCCATTGTCCTTGGCGGGGTCAAGAAGTTCAAGTCTCTTCTCAGGGGGCTCAGCACCAAGTTCTGCAGTGTCAACACCGGGAATGGAAATCGAGCAGCCTGTTTATCGTTTATAAGTGTTGGAGTGTAGCTCGTTGTCGCGATGTGGAGTTGGTGGGGCTAGGTCAGTTTTGATAGGACGCCATGTTGACGTTTGCCGAAAATTTTCCCTTCCGCCAACGCACCCCCATCTTACCTGTATGGATACCTTTACCTCATAGACTTACTGCTCCTTTTTGTGTAGAAATGAAGCTGTTGCTATCGTCGTACGACCAAAATTTCGGGGTGTTTTATTTTCCAAAATCCCATTCTTGCATCAAACAAGGCTCGTTGGTGTAGTTGGTTATCACGTCAGTCTAACAAGAGCTTCGCAGCTCGTTAGGACACTGAAGGTCCGGAGTTCAAACCTCCGATGAGTCAAGCTCGTCGGCGCTCGTAAGAGTGCACCGAACATTTTTTGTTTTTGGTGGTGCTGGGGTATCTTTTTGCCTGTGCGACCCTCCTTTTTGGTCGAGAATGCGTTCACGCTGGATGGGCGTAATACCAATACAATGAGAACCACAAGAGTCTCTCTTTTACCTAGCCTTTGCATAAGACGTCAGTTCAAGCCTGGCGTCAGTACAAAGATTTGACTTCGTGGCTGGATGGAATGCAGCAAATACAATGCACACGACTAGAGCCTCTTTTACCTGGCTCTCAGACAAGCCATGTACGTTTCTGTGTGGGCAGGTCCTTCTTGTGTAGTTTCCAGGCTCAGTGATATTTCGGGAAAGCATGTGGTCGCAAAGTGTTCGCAGCAATATCAGGCTGCACAATACATTGAAGAAAGAACCGGCCGTGGCCTTTCCGTTTGGAGAAGCAATGCGTCTATACTCTATATGCGTACACATCCTTTTATCGACATGTACCAAAATCTCTCGCACCGTCTATATTCACCACATACACACCCCTTGAAGGCAAAGCACTTAAGCCTTAACACCGCACTTAAGATCAAACTTAGTCTTGCGGTCCGCAGTCATAGCACCCCAAGTCGTCTCATCAGCGACCTTTCCGTTGTCACCAATAGAAGCAGGCTTCCACGGCTCATCGAACGCCTCAAAGTAGAAGCCGTTGAAGCCCCAGTCGAGCAGCGCGCAGAACCCGGTTTGGTAAAAGTGCTTTGCGTTGTCCAGACCACCCTTGGCCTCGTCGTAGTCGGTGCCAACGGCAGTGGGCCAACCAGTTTCGCCAGTCCAGATCTCAGGTGCCTTTTCGCGGCCGCCGGCCATTTTCTCGATGTGTGCGGTGGCTTGGAACATGTCGTCGAGGTAGACGTGGCTGCAGTCATGTTAGTTTTACAGTTCTTTTCTTGTGTGTATGTTTAATGAAGGGATGCGTACGTAGCGTTATCGCGGCTGGCGCCCTGCCAGAAGGCAAAAGCGTTGACCATGATGATGTCGGCGGTGCCGATGATGGCATCACCGGTTCCGTCGGCGAACTTGTTCCACGAGTCTGCTGTGCCGACCTTGATGCCGGAGGGCAGCTTGGACTTGACTGTCTTGATCTTGCCGGCGAGCTCCTCGCCGGTGAAGTTGCCGCGGTAGAGCGTCTCGGAGCCGACGGTTACGGCGTAGATGGTGTCGGCGTATTGCTGGGCGACGTCGGTGATGGCCTTGAGGTCCTTGTTGAAGGACTCCTCGACGTCGGGCCTGTGGTTTCACATGTTAGTATACTTGGTTGTGGTATTTGAGGTTTGGGGAGGGGCGAAGTGTACCAGATACCCAGAACGACCTTGAAGCCTGCGGACTTGGCGGCCGGGAGAGCGGTCTTCGCCATATCGCAGTCCGAGGCAGAGTAACCACGAACAATGGTTGAGCCAGAGTTATCCTTGATAGCCTTGAGGTCGGCAGAGTAGTCTGCCTGCGTCTTGCACTCTCCGCTTCCCATCTTCGTTCCAAGGGCCCATCCCATCTTTCCCTTCTCAGCAGCCGAGACAACTGCAGGAGCAGCTGCAAGCGCAGCGGCGACGATCGAGAAACGCATCTTCGATTATAGTAGTAACGTAGTAGGTAGTGCGAAAGTTGGCAAACGGGGCGGATCTATGCGGGATGGAAGAGTTCGACTGAGGCCCGAAGTATAAACAGCAAAAGAACGAGTGTAGGTATTTTACTCTCCAACCGAAGAAAGAATGACTGTGACGTAGAGTCGTGGGGAGATTGGTTAAAGAGAGATGAAGAGGGAAAAGAAAGGTCTTGGTGCCTGGGGTTGGAAGGGGATGATTCAAGGGGGCCGCGCATCCACACGCTAGGCGCGTGTGTGTTCCTGGTTTAGAAACATCGGCCGCGGTCAGGTACACCAATCATGGCGTGCGCCGCCACATGCTTGACATGCTTGAAGAGTGGGGCTGCGGAGTTGCGGCATGGCTTCTATGGGCGTCGAGAACATTGAGGGCGTAATGTGCGTAGGGGGTTTGGGTGTTGTGCAAGATGGAGGGTGAAGTGTACGCTGATTGTGTTTGGTGATGGCCTTTGTTTTTCTCGCCTATTCTAACGTCGCGTTCGCGTCTTGTTGCGAGGGTTCACGCAATTTCGCCGATCACAGCATGTGTCTACCATGGATGTTGCGGGCACATATGGGACTAATACGACAACAAACTTCCTCCATCATATTCAGAGTTACATACGCGTCACCTACCCCCTAGATAGCCGAAAGGGATGTGCCTCAGTGTTCAACACAAAATCATCCAAGCTAATCAAGTCCGTATCGGCAAAGCACAGGTAAAAGTACTTGAGCGTCTCGGCCATCCAGAAACTCTCCATGTAATCCTCCTTCTTCGATCCAATGACAGTAACGTCCAGGATCGCTGCATTCGCGAGTTCAGTGTCTGTTGCACTGGATACGGCTTCGAACATCTGCCATGCTGTCTCGCGCCAGATTGGATCGCCTGTGATACGCCATAGTATGAAGACTGATTCAATGGCCTCAGGACGCAGAATGTAACGGGGATCCTTGGCAGTGGTGAAGCCTTTGGGTAAATGGGGTTTGTGTTGTGGTCGTGCTGCTGCATCTACAGCATAGCGCTCTTCGTCCCAAGCGCACGGTTTGCGATGATCGGAGTTGGGGCATAGAACCATGTTGTACCTTTCTGGCATGATACCAGTGGGAAATGCCTTGTAAGCATATGCGCATCCGCGGGCAAGCTTCGCTCCAGTATCGAGGTACTCGTCGTTATCGAACAGGCGCCCGCCAAGCGCGAAAAGACCACCAATAAAGCAAGACAAATGCTCGCTTTCAGGGTCGAGACTAGGACCATCCGCGTGAACATCGACATTACCAGAGATCAAAACATCCTCCTTTCCTGGTATCATAGGTGCGAAGAACAAATTGTTCATCGCTGTGTCCATAAAAGCGCGTGACATGGCCTCATATTTGCTCGAACTGGGTTCCTTCGAACCAAGTAGAGCGTGCGCCTTTGGCAGGTACTCATACAGGGAATCTGCATTCCCGCCTATCGTGAACTGATACCCAGAGACGACGTCCTTTGCGCTCATGTGTACCATCATAGGCCACATGCCCGGCAGCTTTGTCGCGTTTTGACTCTCCGCAAAGACATCCATCAGATTCGACACAGCGGCATAGTACTTGTCGTCTCCGGTAATCTGGCTCAGCCTGCTGAACTCCAGCGTAATGGTACCAGGACTAGCGCTGACTACCTGGTTCTCAACAATCAAACCAGTGCCTTGCTTCGCGCCTTCGAAGTTGATAAAGTCGACAGGCATGCCATTCTCGGTGTTGAAGGCGCCATACAACAGGTCGCCTACTTCAATCGCTTTCGCCTTCAGCACCTCGTATCCGCTCAAGTCGTATGCAGCAAGGAGCCCGCCCAGATACCGTATACACGTCTCGAACGTATTGACAGTTGGTGCCGTAGACTTGCCGAAATCAATCGTCGCTACCGCTTCGACAGCTTCGTAGAATTGATCGCGCATGCCGAGCATCCAAAGTGTGTCTAGTGAATCCACCAAGGTCGCAGCCCAGCCAGAAAACTGGTCGACGTACTCCCCACTTATAGGCTTCAGGGCATCCTTCATCCATGCCTTGCTCCTGTAGCTTGCCCAGCTCTTCTCGAACACTCTCTTCACATATCGTCGTCTCCCTTCTTGTATGGTATGTACATCGTGCGGGTCGGGTTTGAACTTGTGTTGTATGCGAGGACGACCCGTGAAAGGTGGAGGAAGTTTCGGGCTTTGTGGTGGTGGGAAGGTGAAGTTCACAGAACTCCAGTCGAAGCTACTCGGCGTCGCAACGATATGCGGAATCTGAGATGGATCGTTCATGTAGCGTGCCAACGCGGCGGTAGAACCATGATCGTGTACGGCATGGCGAGACGGGAAGGCTTCGTCTTTAGGGAGGAAATAGTATATCCAGCAGAGGATGGAGACGCTGAGGACGACGTGTCGAGTGCGCACGCGTGGCATTGCTGATGCGCGCTCAAGGAAGGCGGCTAGAAGCTAAGGGAACATACATAGACGCTTTCCAGGGCCAGATGCGATGGGCGAGATGCGCGGGGGAAGGCCCGATGCGATTGCATATTGCGCAACGTGTTACGTGTCTAGAAGAGTGCTGTGCGGAGGGTTTCTGATACGACACTTGCATGCCTTGGCCGCGGCTGATGATGATCGCCGAGGATGAACCATGCAAGGGCGATCTCGCCATCCCAATGAGGGAATGACAGGAGTCGTGTTGCAGCATACACAGTGCCACGTTTTGACAAGCAGACATTACACGAGGCAATGTATATTACTACATTGATATGTAGCACTTGATCAAGCATATTGGCAAGATGCGACAGATCCGACCATCCTTGTGCCATCACTACGCATGTAAGCAGAACCACGAGAAAGAAGCAAAGGAGCAGATTCAGAATATCGTTGATCTTGTATTAACTAATGATAATAGGAGAGGGGTATACAATGCTGATGCCATGCGTCAAAATGCACCTTCAACTTTTCGACCGTAAAAACGCTACAACAAAAACACAAACATCTATTTCCTGCTACTCGCCCGGCTATTCGTCCTCGGTCTAGTAACAAAGCTTTCCCTTGTGTTGACGCGGTCGATATCGAACGGATTGGGGTTGAAGTCGAGATCCCTGACTGTTCTCCGACTTCTTGTTGAGCGGCCAGTCTGAACCTTCTTGAGACCCTCGCCGTCGGTCTCCTTCTCAGCCTTCATCTCCTCGAACTTGGGTGCGGACTCTTCCTCGTGAGCCTCCTCCTCAACTTCCTCTTGAGGTGTAAGAGTGTTGGCGCGCGAGGTATCCTCTGATTCGACACCCTGGGCTTGTCGTGCGGCCTTTGCGGCTTGTTGGTTGCGAATGCGCTCCATGAAGGCCTCGGATTGTGCGGCGTACTTGCACTTTTCGCGGATGGTCTTGCCGTACTTGTAGAAGAGGAAGGGGAGCGGGAGACAGGCGACGGCGAGGAAGGCGGGCACGGATGAAGCCCAGTGGATACCGAGGCCCTTGTACATCTGCGAGGTGAAGAGAGGGAAAGCAGCACCGAAGATGGAACGGATGATACCGTTACCGGCCAGGACGGATGCAGCGAAGATAGTGTATGAGTCGATGAGGTAGTTCATGATGGACAAGAAGATCAGCACCATGCCGAAACCGAATGGAATGGAAGCGACGACGCTGGCGGCCCATGGCAGATCAGGGGAGTTGGTCCAGGCGAACCAGAACAGACCAATGGGGAGTGCGATGCCGCCGATGATGCACATGGGCAGACGGGCCTCTGGAGCTGCGAATCCGCGGCCAGACTCGTTGACCTTCTTCATGTACATCTTGTTGTCGACCGTGATGACGTATGTGATAGCGAGCAAGACTCCGATAGCGACGGCGACGAAAGGCAGACCGCTGATACCCTCGTTCCAACCACGGCCGATACGGTAGACAATGGGGAAAGCGCCGAAGAGCATGTAGAGGATACCGTAGATGATGGCGTGGTAGAGAGAAAGGAGCAGGACGATGGGCTCGCAGAAGAGCAGGATCCAGGGACGCTTGAGACCAGTTGCGAAAGCCTCTCCAAGCGAAACCTTGCCTTGGTCGATATCAGTGCGAGATCGGTAGACCTTTCCAGACAGCTTCGAGAGCTTCTCGGCACGTTTCCTGAGCAGGACGGGAGCATATGTCTCAGGAACAAGGAAGGAGGTGACGACGAGAATGACACCAGCCCAGATAGCCATGAGACCGTTGACCCATCTCCAACCTTCAGTCATGCCCAAGAAGCCACCAATAATCGGACCGAGGACGGGACCCATAAACGGCGCAGCGGAGAAGATTGACATGGCCAGTCCGCGCTCATTTGCGGAGAAGAGATCGGCAATGACACCTCCAGCGTTGGTAAGAGGACTGGAACCGAAAGCGGCAGCGAAGAATCGGAGGATGAGCAGGCCGTAGATGGTGGGCGCACCGGCGGCACCAGCGTTGAAGGCCATGAAAGCAGTGTATGTTCCGACGAAGACAATTTGGCGACCGTACAATTCCGAGAAGGGGGCCCAGAGCAAAGGTCCAAGGGCGAATCCGAGAACGAAGAGCGATACACCGAGTGTGACGATTTCCTGGCTGACGCTGAACTCAGCCATGATTTGTTGGATGCCTAGCAGATGTCAGATGTTGTTCCACATCCTATCGGTTGGCGCAATACATACCTCCAGAGAAAGCCGATGAACAGAATGATACGACGAGAACCGAGTTGGCGACCGCAATGGCCATGATCCACTTCTTCGTCTTGGGCCAGGTCATTGGATTCCTGGGGTCGTTGTCGATCCACTCCACAACGTAGGGATCCTCTTCTGTTCCCTCGCCCTCATAGTCGTAGTTGATAATCTCCTTGGTCACAACACCCTGATCTGTGATCATCTTCCAATGCGAGATGCCTTCTCTTCCAGACTCGACGTCCATATTGCTTCCGCTACTGCTGTTCGCCGCAGAGCGATCGGCGACCTGTTGGTCCTTCTCCATTGTGATGATGCTTTCGATTCGATGTGTCGGCGTTGTAGATTGATCGATGATATTCGTCGAAGTGATAAAACGGGAAGCGACGTAGGGACAAAGCCCAGGTATATTAAAAGGATATCTAAGGGAATAAAATAGACGAAAAGTGACCTCGGAGTAGGAAAGCAGGGAGATCACCGCGGGAGACGCTACATATAAAGAACCACACACACGGCGGGCAGCGCGCACAAGTCATGCGATGCAGCGGTAAGAGAAGCCACTAGCAAATGCGTAACCAGGACAAAACAAACCGGGCGACTGCCCAACCATCTGGATGCGTCCCCATTCCCGACTCGCGCGCACCGCTCCAGAAATCCGCTTGCAACGTGCGATCCATGAGGCGATGACACCATGATCAAAAATCTCAGGTCTGCTCGGCCGAAGCGTCGCGCTAGGCTCGAAGCAGCCACGTCATTCGAAAGCTTGGCCCGCGGCCCCAATCACAGCAACGCAATGCAGAGCAGGCGCCGAACACGGCAGGGATGGCGGCGCTGGGAAAAGGTGCCGCTATGCATGTTGCAGATCGCGGACAGTGCGTCATAAGGCTCTGACAAGGGTTTTCGATCTCGAAGGAGAATGTACCGAGCTGCCGAGGTTACCCTGTGGGTGTTCCAGGATTTACTTTTAGAAGTTCCATATTTTCGTGCTGTTTCCGCTGTCTGGAGTTAACGTGCGGATGGTGGGCGGAGAGTCGGCGTCGGCGTCAAAATGCTCCTTCTACTCCAAGATACGGATCTGAAAAGAGGGGCGTACGCGTGTTGTTGGCATGAATATGGAGATGCTTACTGATGATTCAAGCTGATTCATCGTGAAGAGTTGCTTAACTCCATCACCACGACCGAGGTGATTCAACAGCGCAGTCTTCACTAAGCATGTTTGCATACGAGGCTCATCTCATCTCACACTCGCTACTTGACACCAAACCCGTACCTCGCACGATAGATAAGATGCGGCATTGATTCCTCAGCACAATCCGCTCCGCTCCACCCTGGTCGCTGGTTCGGACCAAGACGTGCTGTCCCGATTCCGACCCGGAATTCGGGGAAAAACCCATCACAGTCCCATCGACACGCTGTTCCCAAACCCATCTGCTGGATCACCTTCATGTCACAAATGCGCATTTCACCAAGCCAGACCCGACAATGCAAATCACGATGCCAACGGCCGCATCTTCACCCTATCTTCTGGAAATTGCTCGAACGCCCCCGTGCATTGCGGCTCCAAAATAAGGTTGCAAGGTTCGCTTCGAAACGAACGGGGCTCCCGATAGCTGGTGGGTCGGTGTCACGACTCATGCAGGTTCTAGAAGGTGCGTTGAGCCGCGTCGTGAGATTGGACCCATCTCTCAACGTTTTCTGTGTTGTTGTTGCCGAGGCACAGGGACATGTTATGGCTTTGGATAAGTCGTGTGAGGGTTTGAGTTGCGTTTCTAAACGTAGGCTCTCACCCCACTTATGGATATAAGTCGAACGCCAACCTACATTGCATCAAGCTTTTATCAACCTTCGGTTTGATGCCAATGCAGACTACAGCGCATCTACTCAACGTCTTCTTCCAATGAAATGCTCTAGTAGCTGAAGCCTAAGGCAGCCATCTAGTATCCGCAATTTCGCCAAGTTCAAGCCACAGAAGAGGTAGACCAACTTTATCCAGTAGGCACATTAATGGACATTCTGAAATGTGCATCAGTATCTGCATTTGTCATATATCAGGCTTTCGCAACGCCACTAGAGGCAGTTGTACACCGCAATAGGGGTGTTTTCCCTGTAGAGTGTTGCAGACCGGCTGTTTCGTCCTGCAGTCTCAAACTCCCGAGGTCATCACACCTATATGCACGTAGGGGTGAGGATTGAGATGATTGATGTGATTTCACGATATGTTTGAGTCCTTGTGTTGCTTTCACACGAATTTAGATAGTGAGGGTTTATCTACGACGAGCCTTGCCTTGTGTTGTACAGTCGTCTTGCCAAATGTCACATACCAGAATCATTCATGTAGACTTGTAACACAACTTTCGACAGAATGATTTGTGTCATTCTGATTCCATACAAATTTTTCCCTTTTATCATAAATCGTTTGTATCCAATCCAACGCCAACGCCAATGCTAGCTGAATATGCCATGCTTTTCTCCATCATTCGACTTTGCGTAATCCAACTTAAACCTCATTGCTAGGGTACGTAACCTTCTCCGTAGGCATAAACTCCTCCTTAATCGCCCTCATATTAACGAACCTCGCCAACAAGTTCGCACTACCAGCCTTGTCGTTCGTTCCACTAGCCCTTGACCCACCGAAAGGCTGTTGACCAACAACTGCACCCGTGCACTTGCAGTTGATGTAGAAGTTACCCGCCGCATCCCTCAGCTTCTCTGACGCGTACTTGATAGTCTCCCTGTCCTTTGCGAAGACAGCGCCCGTCAACGCGTACTCAGACGTGTCGTCGATTTGCTTGATGATGTTGGCGAAGGCGTTGGGCGCAGCGTCGTCGTAGACGTATGCTACAAGGACGGGCCCGAAGAGCTCGCGGGATAGAAGGGGGTGGTTAGGGTTCTTGGTACGGTAGATGGTCGGGTGGATGTAGTAGCCCTTGCTGCTGTCGTACTTGCCTCCAACGACGAGCTCGAGCTCGCTGTCGTTCTTGGCTTCGTCGATGACGCCGGACAGCTTCTTGAAGGATGCCTCGTGGATGACAGGGCCGATGAAGTTGGAGAAGTCAGTGGGCTCGCCGATCTTCAGGGCTTCGACTTCACGGACGAGAATCTCTTTGAACTCGGGCCATGCGGACTCGGGTACGTAAAGACGGGAGCAGGCGCTGCACTTTTGGCCTTGGTACTCGAAAGCACCGCGGACGGTCTGAATAGCTGCATTGTGGATGTCGGCATCCTTGTGGACGAGATGGAAGTTCTTTCCTCCAGTCTCACCAACGATCCTGGGGTAGCTCTGGTACTTGCCCTCAGCCACACCGTTCGCAATCTTTCCGTATAGTTGACGGAATACCGCTGTGCTACCGGTGTAGTGCAGAGATGCGAATTGCTTGTGGTTCAGGACTTCCTGGGTTACCTCCACAGCATCACCGGGCACCCACTGGATCACGTTTGGTGGAAGGCCGGCCTCAATGAGAATCTGGTAAAGGAGCCAGTTCGAGGCGATCGCAGATGGGGATGGCTTCCAGACAACGACGTTGCCCATCAGGGCTGGGGCTGCAGGGAGGTTACCGCCGATGGCTGTGAAGTTGAATGGTGACACGGCATAGACGAAGCCCTCGAGAGGTCGGTACTCAACGCGGCTGTACCTGTTAGCTTCGTTCCTGAGCTATAACCAGATGCTTTACTTACTTCCAGACTCCTGGCGAGTTGTGTGTGGGCTGGTGTCCGTATGTGTCTTCCGCATACTTGACGTTGAACCTCAGGAAGTCGCACAGCTCAGCCGCTGAGTCAATCTCGGCCTGCCACGCGTTCTTGCCCTGTCCCACCATGGTCGCAGCCATGATCTCGTATCGGTACTTTGTGGCGACGAGGTCGGCCGCCTTCAGGAACACGGATGCACGTTCGGCGAAGGGAAGTGCCTCCCATGCTGGCTTAGCAGCTAGGGCTGCGTCTATGGCCTTCTTCACATCGGCTGCGCTGGCATTGGAGTATTTGGCGATAACGTCGGCGTGGGAGGAGGGGTTGTTCTGAGTGAGGATTGAGGAGTTGTTGATCTGAATGGTGTTAGAGTGACACGAGACTCGTATGTGCGTGTGGAAGGCCTACGTATTCTCCTCCTACGGCAAGAGGTACTTGTACTGGTCCTTGCTTCTTCATACGTGCAACCGCATCTTGAAGCTTCTGGCGGTCTACCGAGCCTTTGGCATAATGTTGCTAGAATTTTGAGTCAGCATATTGATTTTGAACATATACATCGTCTCTTCTCTTACGTTAGGCTCGTTGTTGATGGTAGGAATCTTGAAGTTTGCGAGCGTCCCCGCATACCGTCTCGATGCGATCTGCGCGCCAGCATAGGCTGCGGGCAGCGCATTCAAAGTCTTGGAAGCAGAGCGCAGAGGCTGGAGACCCTTTGAAGAACCCATTGTGTATGTGATGATAATTTTGATTGACCAGAAATCTAAAGGAACGCGTCGTTATGTATCTTGAGCTATGAAGCTTGACGTGATGGAGCTCTCGGTTTCCGTCGGCTCTCACCCCAAAGTGTGGGGCGGCGAAACCTACCTATGGGAGCGAACATATCGCCGAACACTCCCATCGGTGTGGGGTTGCAGCTTGGAGAGAACTTTTTCGCTTGTACTATGGTACGATGCGGATCCGATATCGCAGAAACTGATCGGTCAGTAGCGGTACACGATCCACATACGCTCATCGCAAGGCTTGCATCGGAAGACTCTAAAACGTCTAGGATCAGGAATGCAAAATCGTCTGGAGAACATGTATCATTGCTAGGTCCGATGTTTAGTCGGAGCTTTTCCTATGTGCGAGTCAAGTACACTAGCACTAAGCCTTACGAACGCCGTTTCGCCATAACAGTCAACACAAGCTGCCTACTCCTCCATAGCCTCTGGTACCGCCGTGTCATTTGAATCATCACCCCATAGACCATCAAGCTTGAACTCCGCAGCCCATTCCTTGACGATCTCCTTCTGATCGCCAACGAGTCCGCCCTTCGTAGCTGGTGCAGTCTTGGTGGTATCAGGCTCGGCAGGTGTGTACTTGGGAGGGCTGGTCCATCCTTGAATGCGACCATCTCTCCAGTCAACGATGACGGTTTGTGCCGCGGCGTGCATGTTGGGTACACCGCCCTTGCCCAGACGGCCTCTCTTCCTGGCTACTTGAACCAAGAAGTCGGTCGTCCTGTCGTTGCCCACAGCGTGTAGGGGAGGTAGATCGTAGACTGCCATCAATTTCGAGAAAAGCTCCTCTGAAGACGACAGTCTCTTAATGAGCAGACTGACAGCGGGAACAGGGTCGTCGATCTCTTTCGGGGGTACAGCGTTTAGCAAAATCAGGCGCGCCTTTTGTTGTACCTTGCTGTCCTTGGAACCTTCGGTGTTGGGGAAAACGATACCAGGCGAGTCGATGAGTTTCAACTTGTTGTCAATCTTAACTTCACGCAAACTGGTGGTAACTCCCGCCTCAGCACCGGTAGGGCATCCAGCAGCCTTGCCGCCTACCCTCGATGTCAATGCATTGATGACGGATGATTTGCCAACGTTGGGAAATCCAATAATTCCGACGTGGACTGCGCGCTTCAACTGACGGGACTCAGCGAAGGTCTTGAGAGCCTTGAAGAGTGTCTCGGATGTTCCCTTGATTGAGAGGTCCTTGTGCTCGAAGGTTTGCGCGTTAGGCGCAGATTTCGACGCCCGTAGAGGAAGAGTAGGGAACGAGCGACGTAGATGAATCAACCATGCGCGAAGTACCGGCGGTGGAACCAAGTCGATCTTGTTGAGGATGAAAATCAAGCGCTTGCTTGAACGGTCGGCTGCCATGACGGCCTGCTCCACCTCTTTCGATCGTGTTCCCATTGGGTCGCGAGCATCGAGCACGTACAGAACAACATCCGCGGCGTCGACGACCGTCTTGTACACCTTGTCGAACTGTTTTCTTGACGCATCTTTGCGGACCTTGACAGCATCATCGCCATCCGACTCGTCGTCATCGCTGTCTTCCATGGCGTCTGGGTCGTCGTTCTTCTCGAATTCTGCGGCGCGCGCTTTGGCGGAAGCTAGGAGAGCTGCCATAGGGTTGAACTTGTTGTCCTACATTTTATCAGTACAGTCGCGCATCGTATACCAACCACTCAGACTTACCACCTGCATCGAGTCCTCGTCTTCGCTGTCGTCGGCAAGTAGTTCGTCGCCTTCAGCATCGAATTGCTCAAACTCTTCGTCGTCCTCCATGACGTCCTCGGCGGTCGCGCCCTTCTGTTGTTGCTCCTTCGCTAGCTGGCGACGGCGCGCATTGTCTTCTTCCTTCCTCCTGCGCTGCTCCTCCACTTCTGCGAGAATCTTGTCTTTGTAGGGAAACAGGTTGGGAATGCCGGGTTCCTTCTTGGTCTTGGAGCGCCATGTCGGATCCTATATGCGTCAGAATGCGAGCGCTGTAGTCGCGCATTGTGGCAGTACCTTCTTGGCGAGCTTCTTCGCCTTCTTCTGCTTCGCCGCTGAAGCCTTCTCGATCTTGTGCCTTAACCGCACGGGTACGCGCTTCGACTTTGGCTCTAGGATGATCGTCAGTACTGTGTCGGGGCTAAATTCCGTGAGAAGCCTTACTTCCGACCTTCATATTGACGTGTTGGCGTGGTGTATGTTATCGCAATCGTCTACAGAAAAGTTCTAGCCGATCCAGAAAAAGTTCGGCACGTGAAAAATTCTGCCGCTTGTGTCCGCCTAGCTAGCTTTAGCCCCACCCCCGCGGCCCTGCCATACCCAACTCTCACGCTCTCCAACAACTTAAATGGAAATAGATCCATCTTTACCCTCTATCCATCTTCTGGAACGTCAAATGCAGGCCAGGCTTCGCGGCTGTGTCCCCAGCGTCGCGACTAGTATCTTTAGTTGCCGTCACCATGATTGGCTGCATCATCGGCAGTTGTCGGATCCGATACCGGAACGAGTTAGCGCGATAATGTATTCTCTTTCCCACCAGGTGTGTTGACATCTACAATAGTCCGCTCGGGTACTTCACTATATCATTGCGACATCTTGACCTTGGTGACTGAGATCCAGCTCATCGCATCTCTAATTTCAAACCATGACTGTATCGGAGCCTTCCTTCTCGGCACCTGCCAAAACAATCCCCTTCCATGGCTTGGTAAGAAGCACGCTTACTTGCATCACAAACTGATACTAATATCTCATCGCCTGCAGCTCTTTGATATGGAGTGCGTTATGCTCATTGAAAGCATCTTACAAGTCAGCTAATATAGGTAGTGGGACTATCATCGATTCCACAGAGGCCATTGTGAAGCATTGGCACAAGTAAGTAACAGCCGAGCATGTTCACGTCTCCAAGCTTACATGTCTGCATCAGGATTGGGAAAGAGATAGGTGTAGATCCTAATGTCATCCTCGCTTCATCACATGGTCGAAGGTCGATCGACGTCCTTCGGATCTATGAGCCAAAGCTCGCAAATGAGGAGTGTAAGCGCCAAATCTTCATTTTGACAAAAGCACTCATCTGACAGATAAGACATCTCCCAAGCAGAGGGGTTGATTCCGAAAGAATTCGGACAAGACGCCATTGAGATTCCCGGTTCACGAGCTCTGTTGGACAAGCTCGAAGAGCACCTTGTTCCATGGTCCATTGTTACCTCAGGCACGCGACCTCTTGTGCAAGGCTGGCTCGATGTCATGAAGCTGGCGCACCCCAAGAATCTCGTAACGGCAGAAGATGTGCCCAACGGCAAGCCAGACCCGGCGCCCTACCAGATGGGTGCAAAGAAGCTGGGGCTCCAAGAAAACAAATCTTCCATCATTGTCTTCGAAGATGCGCCTGCAGGCGTCAAGTCTGGAAAGGCAGCAGGGTTCGTCGTGGTGGGACTTTACACCACACATACGCTAGAACAGCTGATAGAAGCTGGCGCAGATTACATTGTCAAGGACATGCGCAGTGTCACGCTGACATCATGGGACAAAGCAACAGGGCAAGGAGACATACAGATCGCAGATGCCTTAGTCTAAGCGAAGAGAATCAACACCGACTGTTACCTTACTCGTCTTTGTGTGGGCGATTCAGTATTTTGCCAGGATCGTGAGCCTGCTTACTCGACGTTTTCAGGTTTACTGCAAGCTCAGTTTACATCGGTGACTGAGCTGCAGTCAGACGGTTGAAGCTTACGATAAGCAGTAGATTGGATGGAAGATGAGGTCGGAGACCGATTGTGCGGCGAAGCAACAATGTTTGGAGGTTGAAATCTACTTCATGCGTGCACAGCCTCGCGACCCTTAAACAGCATGCAGGAGTGTCGCTTGGAGTGCTAGCCTTGTTCGACTCGCCGTATCACCCTCCCTGTACGGGAATCACGGAATGCAGCGCATCGCATGAAATACTCCATTTCGAGCAGTCTGCGCCCCATCGAACTGTTTTCTGGAAAGACGACGGCACCACAAGCTACTGCAGTCGAAGACGTCAGCTGGGCGTGCCGTCTCTGTGGTGCGACACGAAAGCTGGCGTAACAGACTCGCAAAGAAGACTAAGTTCAGACGGGTTGGCGAGGACGTCTGATAGTCGGCAGGGTGCAGCGCATGATAGGGACGCCCTTGCAGCACGAGGTTTTTTGGTTTGGGCCAGCGGGTCCCCCAGCTGGGGGCGCACTGAGTCTTCCGAGCTAGGCTGGGATTATCCGTCGCCCAAGTCAGTCAACACACGAAGTTTGTAGGACAAGCTGGGGCCAATTTGAGTTTCGCAGGTGGTACGGAAGCCCCTTTGCTGCAAGGTACGCTCAGGAACCGTCGATATGTTGCCAAAACATGTGCGCCGACTTCCGAGCCAGCAGATCAGCGGCGCGATATGCCCCTTGGCCATGCGCCCGGGGGGCATCTCGTCACACAGATGGTCGACTCGGACCGGAAGCGGTTACTGACAAAGAGCTACTCGGCGAGTCGTGAGAGGCACAGGATGTCGGCACGACGGCGAGCGCAGTGTTGACGCCATCAGCTCAAAGCAGCGCTCGAGCCCGTTGCCCACGTTGAAGCCATGCCGGCGCCGACGGTGACTAGACATTTGACGTGGAACGTGGTTGAGCAGGCAGGCTGCGCTGGCATTAACATGCACTCTCACACGCTCATGTATATTCTCCGAACGGGGGAAGGCCCAAGCTGCAGCACCATCCATCGCCTTCAAATCAGTGGGACATGTCTCCCGCCCGAGGGCGGATCACAGCCGCCGCCGCAGCTCGCTCCACCGCCGGACCAATTGGCGTGAGGCAGGAGAGTGCCCCTGGGCGCGCTTCACGATTGCGCGCCGGGGTTGGGCGTGCCGGCCAGTGCTGCGAGTCTATGTGTATGCGAGCGTGTGGCCGCCCTCCACGGAGCACGAGGGCGAGCAGGTGCAAGAAACAGAAGATCGAATCATCCGGTGCGTCTTCTCCAGGATTCAGGTGTGCTGAGCGGAGACGACGAGTGTCACGAAACTATTTTTGTGCCGGAGCAGCATAATGCATGCTGGGGGGTTCAGTGGCTTAGCAAGTTAGCACCTCCGACCAACCAAGCGGCACCTGGGCAGCCAACAACCTGATCGCTCCTCCTGCTCTTCTTCTCCGTCGTCGTTCGCTTCGTGCCTTTCCCTACCGCGCCGTCGCGCTGAATACCCTCGTTTTTCTATTGTAGATATAGAGTCTACTGCTGTTGTTTTCGCTCCCCTTCGTAATCGTCGCTCGCTACCATTACTGGCATCTTCCCTCGACACATATCTATCCCAGCGCCGACCCGTCTCGGTGCATCCCGTGCATCCGTGCTCTACGCATTATCGCCCATCACCAGCGCCCCAGATTCCGCCGTCCACAGCTGCACCCACCTGTCACTACCCGAACGCGCCCACGCCGACGACTTTATTGCAGCACTCGCCGCCCTCGACTTCGCGCCCCTCTGCCTGTATTGCCGCTGTGCGCGCCGCCATGGATTCTAGCGGGGCCTCGACGACGGCACCCTCTGCCCCCAAGCAGCCTGGCAGCGATGTCAAACCCCGCCTCACCAAGGACCAGCACGACATCCTCGAGCAGCACTTTCTGGCGCAGCACAAGCCCAGTACCAATGTAAAGAAGGAGTTCGCGACGCGCCTCGGCGTGCCACTGGACAAGATCAACGCAAGTGTCCTGTCATGATGTATGCCTTGCGTCGCTAACACGACTGCAGAACTGGTTCCAGAACCGCAGAGCCAAAGTCAAGCAGGACCGCAAGAAGCTAATGAACCAGTACAACATGACCATGAGCCTTCCGTTTGGACACCAGCACGTGCCCGTCATGTCTAACCACTACGCGCACCCGCAAGAGCAGCAACATCCGCATATGCTCATGCAGCCGGACTACTATCCGAACGCTGACATCAGCCCTGCAACGCTTCCTGTACAAACGGGCGAGGGACCATCAGCCCTTGACCTGGGCCCTCAGCTCATACTGCAGCACCCGCATCAACACCAACAGCATCAACAGCAGCAGCAACATCAACAACAATACGACATGCAAAACGCCCTCCACGCAGTCCCGGAGCCCGACCGTTCCGCATCGTACCGCTCCAACGACCTCATGCACTCGATCATGGCTGCGACCAACGGTGCCTACATGCACAACAGTGGCATGGGTCTTAATGCGCAAGAGCAAGACTTCTCTTACGACAACAACGGTGTCAACGGGCTGCCCAATGCGTACTCTAGCGACCTGGGTGCCTTTTCGGTTTCCGCGTCCATGCCCAGCGACATCGCACCTTCACACCCGGAATTCGACAACTTCGCCGACTTCCAGATAGACTACTCGGCACTTGCTGCGACCAACACCACCAACTCTACATCTGCAGAAGCTCAGCAAAGTACAGGATCCATCTCGTCGGACGCGTCCCCATACAATGGCACCCAGTCATCTGGCACCACGCAATCGCCAAATGGACCTACACCTCCCTCAATCGCCTCTTTGAACTCGGTCTACACCGGCTGGACAGAGGATCCCTCTCAAATGGCACAGCCCAAGCAGGTCGAGGAACCAGAGGATCAGTTCGCACCATACAGTCTTGCTCAGGCTTCAGCCTCCGAACAGACGCTTCCATTCTGGCCGCAAGATGGCTCAAACCAAATGTACCCGCAGTCGAACTTCTACCAACAGCCAAACTCGTCTGCACACGCCATCCTCACTTCACCGGAACAAGCACGGAAGCTCAGTGCTGCGACCTCTGATCTCGACATTCCACTGCACTTCCGCGAGGACGCGTTTGCCCGAAGAAACTCTTCAAGCAGCAACCTGGCCAACAACATGGATGCGATCCACATCCGAAACGGTACTCCGGAGGGCTTCCAACAATCAGATCAGCATTCGAGCATCGCTGCGAGAAGACAGAAACGCCCAGTCAACCTGAACTCCAGCGCAATGAGGAGCGCCTCGTATTCTGCCCCCATGCCATCACCAGGAGGCAACCACGACAAGGTCATCCGCCGGATCCGATCAACTGGAATTGCGAATGCTGGGGGTCGTGTTCAGAAATCGCAGCCAGGTTCAGCGCAACGCTCACCTATGGCTATGAGCTTCTCAGATGCTGCTGCGTCGCCAAAGTTCGCACGAACTTTCTCGACTTCGAGCACTACTACAATTGGACAAGGCGGTAGTCTAGCACCACCAACTCCACTGACACCACAAGATTTCGGCAACTATTGGGGTGGTGCGGCTGTGATAAGACCTCATTCCGCGATGCCGGATCATAACAGCCCAGAGAGCATGCACGCGAACTGGTCTAACGACCAATCTGGAAACGTGATTGCGAAGAGCACTTCACCCCCATCTTCGTCCATGGATTTGCAATCGCGCTTTGCAAACGACGCTTTATACCGCGACACACCTCCGCAGTCAGCACCAGCGACACAGCAGCACTTCCCTCGAACATCATACATGCAGCAACCTCAGATGCGTGCAGCTTTCCATTCCACAACCGATCTTACGATTCAACAACCGAAGCCCTCGCACTTCAGGCGACCATCGCTACCTGACACTGCTCAGGCCCAAGGCGATGACAGCAATGTCCAGTACATGCAGGGCGGAAACATGTATGATGATTACAAGGACATGTCATTGAGTGGCATCCATCACAACGTTCCCTTCGCGCCCCAAGTCTCCGCCATGCCCGACTTCCTCGTACACCAGTACACACCACCTCAAGGCACGGACCCGCATGGAAACCTCATACGGCGAACGACCGAACCCCAGCCCAAGAGCTACATCTTCGCCAACCAGGGACCCGGGGACTTTAGAGGGTAGTAGCTTCAATCCTGATAGCATGCTTATCGCAACGTTGACCTTCGCTTCTTGACTTCACCCGGACTTTTCGTCGATGCGTTTTTATTCTTTGCCAGTCTGTTATGGCGATACGGCATACCTTTTCCTCTTTATTTCTTTCACTCTCTCGATTCATGGGCACACATGGAGGCATAATCTTAATACGGCACACAATCTTGGATACTATCACGATTTGGCGCAGGGCGTTGCCACCAAAGGAGTTAAAAGCGTTTACTTGATCTCACACCCCGGATTCCTTTGTATTTACGGAGGACTGGATATCACGAAACGTCGTTTGCTCAGCGTAGTTATATTGTTTTTCCTCTTATTCTGTATGTTTTTCTCATTTGTTCGAAGGCTGGGACGGCATGGTGGCTTCTGTATCTTTGGATATGTCTTGTCTGACGGGAGTCAGCTGGAGTAATGGAATAATGAATCATAGGGACTGGGTGTATTAACACCCCATTAAGTCTAGAAGAATGCAGCTATGCAGACTTGCAAATGGAATCAATATGCTTCGGCATGAGTTCACCCCTCTTTGGCTTCGTTCACTTCCGTGCAGTCCAATCTTAACGACTGACCAAACAACTACATACTCTACATCAACATCCGCATTCGTCATCCTCATCTCGTTCCCACACGCCCAGCCACATTCCAACCCACAATCCAAAGACGCGGCAATCCCCTTCGCGCAACCTTCCTCCCCCCGCGGAACCGTCCCTAGCAGCAACCCACACCCCCTCTACCTCGCTACTAACCGTTCGCATAAACCCGTGACGTTATCGTTATGTCGTTTCCGTCTTTCTATTTCCCTATTTTCCTTTTTATCCCCGTCGTTCCTTTTGGCGCCTTCTTCCGACCTGCGCCGCACCGCCGCACCAGCCAGCCCCTGAGCCCCTGCATGGCGCGAGCGATGTGGGCTAATTTTCCTTACCCGCGGACGTTGACTGTGGTTTTGAGAGGCATTACTCAACGGACCAAACTTTTGGAGTGTGGATGCCGTTACTTCGTTACGGACGGGCCGACCGTATCGATACGGTAGGGAAATGCGCCGAAGCGATGGAGTAAGAGGAGGGTGGATGGTGGATGCTGTGTGAGATAGTGGGGAAAACGTTGGAATGCAGGAGTGATCATTTCGTGCAGTCTCTGCATGCGTTAGTGAGTGATGGAGAATTCTTTGTGCATTGCATAATACCGCCGCCGCGGAAGGAGAAAAGCAGTTGTTACAAGCAAAAGGAATGTAGATGAAGTAGAGAGGGCGGGATAAGGTACCCGCTACCCGCATATGGTCGGCTGCAGACACTTGTGCCAGGTACTTAACACTGCTTCTTCCAGCTCCGCAGCCATGCCCGCTTGCTTTTCTTTCGTATCGAAGCCTCTCATGCAAGTAAGAAGGACTATGTTTGTTTTCCTTCGGTGCAATTTCTCCGCTTTTTGCTCCTTCATGCGTTCCAAGGTTGTGATTGTGATAGTGGAATTGAGGGAAGTGGCACGGTACCGCGGAGATTGACCGAGTGAGTCGTGCACATTCTTGCTCATTGCTGTAAATCATGTGAGGGAAAAAACGGGTGAGGCCACGTTGTGCCGTTAGCCGTTTAGACACGTTTACGTGGTACCTGAATCGCTATCGTCATGTCCTCAGCGTGACTTACAAGACAGTTGAAACACCAACCCCCAACTAAAATCTCCGTAACAATCGCGACCATTCCGTCGCTTAGAAGGCAGAAAACCGCCGGCGAGACTATAGCCCGAGAACTCTAGCCAGGAACTTACCCGCGATCGGACATAAGTTTGCACTTCCGTACCGCGGTTCGTGACATCCTTCGGTCCCAGAAGGTCACATACGTTGAAATTACGATGGGCAGTCGTAGCCGAGCTGCATGTAAGTGTACTCTGGTACGCTATTTCGGAGCGAAGGAAGCCAGGTTCAGGAACGGGAAATTAGTTGTGGAGTAGTTGTCTCGATGATCTACGCTCGCGGCTGTGGAGAGCTGGAAGGCTAAAGCGACTATTACCGGAGGTGCATACCTAGGTATGGTTGGAAATGGGATCTTGGGAATGTACATTTTCGAAATGTTCTGGATGAGGCAGGTTAGACGAGATCTGTCATGTACGTCATAGTATGCGGTTCTACACTCTTTCTGCGGGATGTTTGCTGTTGCAGCGCTGCCAACGTCTGGTATCCATGGATCTCCACTGCACCCGCATGCCTCATTGCACGCCTTGTAATAGAGGATACAGCAAGAGTACTCATGTCTTCCATGCTCAATCCTACCCCGCGTACTGGTTGTTGGCCTTTCACACTGATCCGGTCTTTCTATGAGCTGCTTTCATTCTTCTATCCTGCATTACAGATTCACGACCCTAGCAATATATACAACTATATTTGGCCTTTCCTTCACATACGACCACAGGCCAAGGACAAACACTGGATCCCGTTCGCTCTCCACACGTTAAGCCTTTGACCGGCGCTCTAGTAGTAAGGTGGGTGACCACTTGCGAATCATCGCTGTTGTATGTTTTTGACGTTTTTTTGCCTGTATGAATGAAGTCTGTAAATGAAAAGTAAAACTTTTTTTTTGGAATGTTTCAAGTCCTAGGAGATGCTTCATGGTAGTCAAAATACCGCAAAGTTGTGGGCAGAGCTGGCGGGTTGCTAACCATTTCATAATTACTACCTAGGTACTTGTGAAGAAGGACAAGTTGTCTGGCAGGTTCAAAGCACATTGTCCAGACCATGCAAGCCCTGCCCCTAAAGACTGCATCTCAGTACACATCCAAAGAGCCAACCCAATGCCGTGGAACCCCTTGACTTTACCATCCTAAACCCCCACACTCGCACACCAAAACTCGGCCACACAAACCGTCGTCTCCCCACTACCCCCCACTACCCCACTCCCAAACCGAAACGTACTCACTCCATCCCTAAAGCACACAAACTCCTCCTTGCCCCCATCCGTACCACCCAACGTTGCCGACCCCGCAAGCTCACTCTTCGCAAAAGTATCAGCACTCTGACTGATCTTCGACTCAAACACCCCGGATTCGAGATCGACGCGCCGTGTGAAGCCAGCCCATTGGATGGCGCGTGAAGAAGAGACGGTGCCGATGTCGGTGGGGGAGGTGCTGGAGGCGGGGCCGGTGTAGAGGATCGCGGAGGAGAGGGTGGAGTCTGAGAGGAGGGAGCGGGTTGTGCAGGTGCTGAGGTAGATGTTGTGGGGTGTGCCGATGGGGGCGGCGCGGGGGTGGATTGGGGTGCTGGTTGTGGTGGTGAGGAGGGAGGATAGGGCGATGAGGAGGGGGGTGGGGAGATGCATCGTGAGTGAGGTTTATCGTGTTGGCAGAGGGGATGGAGTGGAAGTAGAGTGACACCACACGGGGCTGTTATAAGATATTACTTTGTATCCAATGCCTTACCATCAGTCGAAGAGACAGAAAACCCAGGAACGCAGGCCTGTATATAGTATATAATCCCATGCTACTCTTACACCCACCGTCTACACGGAATACGAGATGTACTCCCAAATATTCCCTCGCACCACCACATTCCCAAGATAGAAACCCACCAATGCGTTTTCATCTACTCGTCATATAGAGCCTCGTATTGTAACCGGGAGACGGGTAGAAGAGGCTCAACGAATATGTATTTAGCCTACCGATCCAGCACTATACAGTGCATGCGAGGTTGTATACCGGCAATACCAACTGCATGGTAAGCCACCCCTGCTAACGACCGGGTACGAGTTTCGGTAAGCAAGCGTCGGTCCTGCGCGAAGGGATGGGTCCGATATTTTGTAGTCGTGATAGATAAGTCGACTTTTGAAGGCCGCATAATCGTAGTTGTGGGGAGTGTAAAACGAGACCTTTGGTGAGAATTGGATAATCGTGTGGTACTACAAAAACATCTACACGCTGATGCACGACAGCTAGTCTAGCAAGCCCGCAGCAAGCGCCTCCATATCCTCCAGTGTCTCCGGTTCCTCCACTCTATGCGCCGCCTTGGCCTTCTTCTTCCTCCTCTTCTCGGTCTTCTCCTCATCCTCAGAATCAGACTGGAACCACTTCTTCTGCTTCTTCGGCTGCTCTTCTTGCTCCTCGTCTTCCTCGTCACTGTATTCCGCATCCGCCCTGAAGTTTGCAAGAAGATCCTCACCGGGATCGGGAAGCTCGACACCCGCATCGTCACTATCGTCACCAACTTCACCAGCTTGCTTAGCCCTTTCTCTTTCTTTGCGTTTGAGCAACTTCTCCTTCCTCTTCGCTTTCGCAGTCGCTTTGTCCTCGACATCAGCAGCTTGAACGACTTCTCGTGTGGCTTCGATGAATTTCTGGCGTTGCTCTTCTGGTAGACCCTTGGCGCGCCATTGCTCTTCGTCTTCGAGTTCGTAGATTTCGTGCGGGTTGCCATCGTCGTCGTAGACAAGTTTCTTTCCCTTGTCCATGAGTTTGGTGAGCTTCTTCTTGGATTGTAGGAGTCTCTCGCGGCGGTTGCTGTCGACAACAATGGGTTGCGATGCACCAGCAATGTGTACAAGGCGACCACCAGGGGGAACTTCGGGAGCCTTCTCAGCGTCAACATCGCTGGCATCGTCTTCCGCTGGGATTCGTCGTTTGACGGCCATGAAGTCGTCGTCGGCCGCGTTGGTAGTAGCTCCAGCACCACTGAATTCGTCCGCTGGGCCCTCGTCATCCCCATCCCTAACCAACTTCCGGTAATGTTCTCCCAGGACATCCTGGTTCTTGCGCTCAAACATGCGGTCGTACTTGGTTCGCACGGGTTTGTCTGCCTTGGCCGTCTCTTCAGCATCCGAAGAGTCCGAGACCTCGATCATTTGTCTTGATGCCTGCTTCTTCTGTCTGCTGTTGTCATCCTTCAGGAACTTGATCTTTGGCGCTCCTGGCAGACCCAAGCTAGAGGCGTATGCTTCCAGATTGTACTCTTTGAGCTTGAAGACTTCCTTGTCTTTCTGTAGATATATCGACTTGACGTGCGTCATGAAGGCCTTTTGGCCGAGATACTTCAGAGCTGGATCCTGGAAGCACATGTTCTGTAGCTGGTCCTTGATTGACTGACGCTTCTTCTGGCGCACGTTGATCATCTCGACGGGTACTCTCTTCGCCTCCAGACGCTTCAGCATACCCTCCTCTTCGCTTGGTGCCAAGAATAGTACTCCCCGTCCCTCCCGGTTGTATCGTGCTGTTCGGCCGACGCGGTGGATGTAGGTATCGACATCGTCGGGGCAGTCGACCTGTATCACGAAGTCAACTGCTGGGAAATCCAGTCCTCGGGCTGCGACGTCTGTAGCAAACAGGCAGGAATGTTTCGCCGCAGAGAATTTTGCTGTTGTGTCAAGTCGAGCTCCCTGCTTTTGACGACCGTGGATGTGGAGCAGCGGTATACCAGGCTGCATGTGACGGAAAGACTCGTAGACGAATCGAACAGTCTTTGCAGATGAGAAGAAGCAAAGAATCTTTGACTTCTTGCTCGCTTGTATGAAACTCCAGAGGGTGTCCAGCTTCTCTTCGATGGGGCAGACGATGTAGTTTTGCGTTAGGCCCTTCGGAGTTGCGCTCTTGTCTTCGGCGTGTACGGATACGTATTCCGGGTCTTGGAGGCTCAAGCGCGCAAGGTCGGACACCTTCTTTGATTGGGTAGCCGAGAAGAGCAGCGTCTGTCTCTCCTTGGGAAGATATTCCACGATTGCGTCCACATCGCGCTGGAAGCCCATGTCAAGGATTCGATCCGCTTCGTCGAGCACCAACATCTTCAGGTCGTCCACACTGAAGGCTGCTGTTTGCGACAAGTGCTGCAACATGCGACCGGGTGTTGCGACGACTATGTTCATCTTGGTCAGAGCCTCCCTCTCGTCCTGTAAGCTCTTTCCTCCAATGAGCAGACCCGCCGCAAACATGTGTCCATGTCGTCCGATCTTGCGCAGGACGTCGAATATCTGGATGGCGAGTTCTCGAGTTGGGGACAGGATCAAGGCGCCCAAGCCGGCGTCGGGGCCAATGTGTTGCAGGCGGTACAGATTCTCTAGGACGGGAATGATGAATGAGAGTGTCTTTCCGCTGCCCGTCTTGGCAGCACCGAGGATATCGTGTCCCTGCAGAGCTAAAGGTATGGCTTTGGCTTGGACGTCGGTCATAACGGCGAAATGCGACGACTTAAGGCCTTGCTTGGTCGGGTCGGAAAGCGGGAGATCGGTGAAGTCTTTGTAGTTGCCATGCTTGGGGTCCTGCATGTACAGTCAGCTCATTGCGCTCCATGTCTTCTGTATATCGGCGCGTTCATACCAGCTGCTGGACGGCCTGCTCCAGCTTCTCCACATCGACATCGTCGCGCTTCCTCTTCTGGAGATTCTCCCTCTTCTTGGGCTTGAAAGGCCGCGTGCGACCAGTGATGCCAGATGCGACCATGGCGGCGCGATATCGAGTCTTCGGCTTGCTTCGGTGTTGATGTCGACTGGCGCATCGCGAGAGAACTTTTTGGTGGAGAACTTTTGGCCTCGGTGGGTCCGTGCGCTTCGCCGCGGGGATTCACGCATTCACGCGCCATCGCATCGCGAGCTGCTATTTTCACTTTCACTCTTCACCACCACTGTACAGGGCTTAGTGCGACTTGCAGAATTCGGCTTATTCATTTTCTGACCTCCAATCGACTACACACCACATCATCTACACTCAACTCCAAGCAACGCGTCTACAATCCACCATGGCGGACGATGATATCGATGCCCAGCTCGCAGGTCTGGGTAAGGAGCTTGACAAGGACGCTGAGATAGACCGTAAGTTGAGATCTATGCTCATTTCTTGATATGTAGCGACTTAGACTAACAAATCCAGGCATCCGCAGCGTCTTCAGTCTCGACGCCTACGCCGTCCTCGGCCTGCAACCCGGTGTCCCCGAATCCGACATCAAGAAAGTCTACCGCGCCAAGTCCCTCCTCATCCATCCCGACAAGACCAAGAACGAGCTCGCCCCCGATGCCTTCGACCGCCTCAAGAAAGCCCAGACCGTCCTCCTCGACGAGAAGCTGCGCGCCGAGCTAGACGAGAACATTGCCGATGCGCGCATGCTGCTCATGCGGGAGAAGAAGCTCACAGCCGATGACGAAGAGACACGTGGTGAGGAATTTGCGAAGGAGTGGAGACAGAAGGTCATCTGGGTCATTCGAGACAACGAGATGAGGAAGCAGAGGCAACAGAAGGCTGCCATGAGAGAAGAGGGTCGTGCACAGAGGAAGGAAGACGAGGAGATCAAGGAGCGCAAGAGGAAGAGAGAGCAAGATGAAGCCTGGGAGAAGACCAGGGATACTCGCATCAACAGCTGGAGGGAGTTTGCACAGGGAAAGAAACCAGAGGCCGCGGATGGTACAAAGAAGAAGAAGAAGAAGGTCAAGGCTCTGGGATGAGCACCTCCAGTGTCTCTTCTGTATTCCGGATACTAGAGTCGCTGTCCCAGAGGCGGTAGCGATCACAGATGCCCGGAATCCAGCGCTCTGTCGCCTGCGCCCGGTTATCTCCAAGGTCAGCAGCCGGCCCCCATGAACCATACTTTCATAACCAAGATACCCATTTGTTCTTACCACTGCATACACAATAAACACCTTGCACTATTCACCTCCCTCTGCACGTCATATTGAATGAGTCTCGCCCCCAACATCCTCATCTCGGCTGTCACCCTATCTCGCGTTCCGCCTCGCCTGGTAGGTTGGAATGCGCGAACAGCGTGTTCGTCGCCAGCATTAAGGTTTCGCCAAACCGCAGTAGCTGTTTCACATATCGAGGCTTATAGCACTACAAGCGCCACGGGCCGTAGATCTACATGCTCTGGACAACCTCATTTCACATTGCACTCTGCGTCGGTACTTTGGACAGGGGAGAATGGGTGAAGGAAGGACTCAAAGATTCTCGTTTCTTCTTCTCTATTCATATTCTTAACATACGAACAAGAATTGAACCATAGCCAGCAAATTCTGCGCTATATACCTCAAGTGTTCCATCCAATCTTCTGCAACATTCGAGAAACCAAATGCGGGTATATCCTCCACCTGGCCTAGCAGCCAATACTTTCCCAACCGAAAAACCCCCACTCCCCCCCATAACTATAACTATCTTTAGAGCTTGTAGCCAAACTGCTTTCGCTCGTAAATGCGTGGTATATACAGGTTCACATATATACTTCCGGACTTGTATCCGGGCCTCTCTTGTCGAAAGAGAGCGTGGTACCTCGGCGGTGGATGGTGATGAGGTGGACCAAGAATAGAAATGTAGTTTGAACCATACGTGACTGTTGTTGTCCTTGTAATCTCCCGTGGTGTGTTTGTCGTCGGTTGAGAGTTCCGACAGGTGGGTGGTATAGATATAGTGGTGGTCTGGCGGCTGAGGTGTTGCTCTCTGTCTTCCGCTCCTTCTGGTCTTTCACGCGAATCCATGTCTTGCCCTCGGACCCAAATTGGCCCCCCACTCGCTACTCCGCCGCCCACCAGAAGACGACGAGTACTCCCGCTCACACCCAGGACCTCCAATTCGTGCGTAAACGCGTTTACTACACAAATGAGGCGGGAAAGCGACTCAGAACCCAGTCCCGGGTTGACGATGAAACACCAACGCGAGGGCACGGATCAACAGTGGTACAAGACGTGAACACACCGTACGACGAGTACTTGGATAAGAAGCGCAAAGACCCGCCCACAAAAGCAACGCATACGAGGAGAGAAGACAACAACACGCACAACAACGCTGTCAAGACCAAACCAGGTTTCCAAGCCACCCATGCCGTAGCGATGACGAATATGCGACGTATAACCAGAACAGAGGCAGAAGCCAACCAAGACCAAACGGTAACGTACGCACGTCAAGCAATGCTAATCGCGACGAAGACAAGAGCAGTGATATCGATAGAAAAAGCAGGACCATGAGCGCGCTGTCATATGCAAGAGATGACGAATGGGCAAAATCCCAAGATATGGCTTGTTACGACAAAACATCGCAGAAGAAAAACACAACGAGTGGGTAACCAACGCCCCAAAATGCAAAGGACAGCAAACAACGACTACCGCAGGCAAATGCAACTCAAGAAGCGACAAGTAAGATAATCGTGAGGAAAGAATTGTCGTATGAGATGAGATCCATGTCGTCGTCCCGTCCGTGTGCAACATGCGCCATTCCCGCCTCCGCTTCGCAAAGCGCCCGAGTTTCAGTTTCAAGTCAGACAAGGGAACCCGACTGTCGGTACCCTCCGCACTTCTACCGCCAGCCCAGCCACGAGCCACGGCCAGCCTGTTGGAAACACGCATGATCCCTTCTTTTCGCGCGAAACCGCAATGACCCCGCTGCACGTCCCCAATTCCAATCTTCCTCACACCGGCCGACGCGTCTCAGGAACGAGAACGCATTGCAACGTCAATCAATCGACCTCCTCCTGGCTTTGACGACTTGACTTGTCGGGTCTAGTCGAGCACCTCATGTATATTCAACCGCCGCCGCTTGCCCATGTCAGGCGACTCGGGCCTCCGCTGCTCGGCGCTACTGGACGGTGAGTCGTGCGTTCGCACACGCTCGCGTTCTGCGGCGCTTGTTTCGACGTGGAGCGGGGAACCAAGCGGCGCGGGACCTGTTCGAATGGGCGGGAGATGCAGGCCTTCGAGACGGGGAGGCCGGTTGAGCTCGCGGAGAGGTTCGGATGTTGCTGCTGGGGGGCGCGCGGGTTGTGCGTATGGCGAGGGGTATGCGCTGCTGGTGGGTTGCGGCGGGACTTGGTAGGTCGGGAAGTAGCCTGATTCTGGGCCTGCGGTGGGAGAGTAGCCGTATGAGGGGCTGCTCTTGTAAGAGCTTGGACTGAATGTGGGGAGGGACGTGCGGATAGAGGAGATGTTGATGAAGGGTGAATTTGGTCCAGAGCTCGTCGTTGAGGTTCGACGCTCTTGATGCGGCGTGAATTGCGAGACTGCTGTCGGTGCGGACATGGCCTGAGAGGTATGTCGCGATGTTGAGGGCGCTAACTGCTGCGTTAACAAAGTCGGTCCCGCGTGTCTTGGTGGTGAGCACACGACGAGCGTTACAAAGTACAGAGACGTCCTGGCAAGCCGGATTTGGACAGACAACGACTGGTACTGTCCACTAGCCGGCAGACGAAAGCTGAGGTACATGGGCCGGTTCGTGTACCCCTGGGTGACATGATCAATGTCCTGATCTGCGATCGAGTCCATCACCGCGCGCATGGGATCTTGTCCAACCGGGGTGATGGGCGCCATGTACGTCGGCTCACGTTCGTCGCGCTCATCGCGCAAATCGTTTCGCAGCTTTTGCATGCTCTCGTTCTGTCGCGCTTCCAGAAGCTCGCCAAGATGCTTGCCCCTGATGTCTCCGAGGAACGATACGAGGTCCGCGAAAGCCTGGTTTGCTTTTTGTATCACCAAGTCCAAATTTAGGTAAACGACAGGCAGCTTTTGGTACGCCAAATTCGGTCCCACGCCGTAGGGAGGTGCCTGCACTCCGCTGTAGTCACCCACGCTGTTGGGCGCGTCCCGGGGCGCAGACGCAGCGGAATGGAGCTCCTTCTGGTGCGCAGTACTCTCCAGACTTCGCTGAGGTTCGAAGGGTCGATATTGCTGGGATACTGGGTAAGGCGCTTGATGAGCGTGAGGTTCGGAGGTAGGTGGTGCTCCTACGAGCTGGCTAGGTGGTCTTCCGTCGTCTGATCTAGTGAACTCTCTGTCGTCTCTCAATCGTGGCCTTCCTCTCTTTTTGTGCTGCACATCTTTGCATGTGTCCTATTTGACGCGTTAGATCACTCGCCAGAGTTTGACTTCGCGCCGCAAAGACTAACCTGCTTTCCAGAAGCGACGCAACGACCACAGGGGCGTTGGACGTCGCAGCTGAGATGTGCCTTCTTGCAGTTAACACAAGCTGACGCAACGTGCGCTTTTGTGCGTCTGGCTGGCTTCGTCGGTCTTGACGGTGGTGGTGCGATCATCGCGCCTTGCTGCACCATCGGGCCTCCGTGCTGGACTCCAGCATAAGGGGGCAGGCCGGCGTTTTGATAGCCATAACCGTAGCTATGCGGGATGGCATGAGGGTAAGATTGGTGCTCGTGAGCACGTCCGGGTTGGTAATGGAGTGCTTGACCCCTGTGCTGGGGTTCTCCAGGGTAAAGTGGCCGCTGTAGGGGAAGAGCATGCGCTCCCGACGTAGACCGCGGATCGTACAGCGATGGCAGAGTCGGCGGTTGAGTCAGGCTGTCCTGTCTCTGAGATGATCCCGGCGGAGGGTAAGAGAGGCGCGCAGATTCAAGCTGTGCTGTTCGACGAGACGGGGAATGAGATTCTGACATGGGCGGAGACGGGTAGCCCTGGTGCTCAGACCTGTTAGGACTGAACTTCGACCGGAACTTGGCAAGGCCGTCTTCAGGTTCTGAAGGCCGCCCGAATGGCGTGGTAAGGAGTGAGGTCGGACCAGGTAGCACCAGGCTCTGCATAGTTTGACCACCGCGCGCTCAAACGCCGCGTAAGCAGCAAGAGCACAGAGATTAGAGGTAACGCTGGAGCGAACAAGTGGGCTGTCTCGCACGATGCCCTTGGATATGCGAAGTAAGAGTGCACGGCAGGGAGATGTTGGTGTGGCAGTATGATGAGGCCTGCATGGCGTCCCAGGTAAGCTAGTGCACAAGCGAGGAGAAGATCAAGACAATGACCAGAGGCAGGGCATTCCCTTATGGTTGGACAGTCGCCGAATCGATAAATGCTCATGTCCAAACAAGTTTCAATACAGGGTGGCGGCATGGTGGGCCATGAAGAGTTTGAAGGAAGACACGGGCTGAGAGGCAAAAGAGAGTGCATGGAAATACCTTTTGATAGTGGGCGAATGGGGTCGACAACAGCGATGTGTCTGGTTAACTCGGTGTCAGAATGGAGACGGTGTCGGACCAGTGTCGGCCTTGTGTCGACGGCAGCGGCAGGCAATGGGGCGGCGAGAAAGAGAAGCGGCGAGGTGGTGGTGTTGTATGGGGTGGGACCAATGAGGGATTGGGATGGCGACTCGTCGTGGACCAGAACAGAAGTCGACTCGGCGGACATTCCCCAGTAATAACCACAATCGGTTATGGAGATTCTACTCACAGATCTTTGCTACATCCCTGTCAAGTCGTGCAGGCGGGCCATCCAGGAGAAGGGGGCCACGATGAGTTCCGGGCAACGGGAGCAGGGAAGGGTGCGTCTCGGGGACTGCTACATGCTTCCCTCGTTCGGCTGATGGTTCTTCGACATTTCTGCTAGGCCGGTTTCCCAGTCGGTCGATGCACCCGCGGAATCACATATGCACGGCCGCCAGCTGTCTGCGTGCATGGGCGGTGCGGGTTGGGGAGCCTTGTCAGAGGCCGCTCAACCCCCTGTCTTCCGCACCGTCCTCGAACCGGGGTGTGCTAACGAGATATGGTCGCGCTTCTGCGCGCTATTGCACCATTGTTTTGCAGCCGCCCAGGCAAACTTTCAATTGAAGCATAGCATAAGTCGGCGCCCTTAATCCTCGGCGTGCGCTTATGTGCGACCCAGTAATTGCCTTTTTGGCTGCGTCCGGCAGCCACGGCGCCCACGAGAGGAGAATTGACGGCCAGCTAGAGGCCCTACAGCAAGGCAGTTATATTCACCCACGCGAGCCCTGCCACCGGCCGCCGCGAGGTGAGCAGGCCGACAGGTGTGGCTCCCACTGACAGGCCCGCGGTTGTGGTGCACTATCAAGACGCTTGTCACTGTCAGTCGCGCTTCCGGACCCTTCAGACCAACCACTTGCATTGATCGCCTCGCAGGCCTTTTCGCACCGACCGACGGTCGCAGCGGAACATCTCGCCTCGTAGCGGCTGCGCTGCATGGACTGCCGGGGAAAGCTTGCTCAGGGTCTTGCTGTCGCGAGCTGCAAAAGCACCACTGCGCGCTGATGACGCACTCCGCTGGCGCAAACTCTATCGCGACTAACAAAAAATTGGACACACATCCGATGCCACGATCGACACTCGGATATGGCTGACAGGGCCGCGCCTGTGTGTGGAGTTTCCCGTCGATGCATTGGAGGCAGTCGCTCTTTTCCCGAAAAGCAACTCGTCATAATCCCCTTGAACAATCGACGCTGTGGGGTGTCCTGCTTCGTCATGCGACACGCTACGTCTAGTGGCATGGCGCTGGCGCTGTAAGCTTGTATGGCGCGGGTGATGGATCTGGCAGATGCAATGTGCTCTGGTTCAGAACGTGCAAGCGACGGTAAGCTGCATCCGTGGCACCTGGTCCCCGTAGTAGCTGCTGGATAGTCTTCTGTACAGTCTCTAGAGCATGTCGACGTCGGGATGTGGCGCACACGCTTGGTACCTTCTTCTGCATGCCCAGCGTCGTGTGCAGCAGAGGTCAAACAGCGGACTCGGTGCATTTGAGACGATCCCCTCGACCTGCAGAACATGGCCGGGCGGTCCAGTGTTCCAGCCGCCCGCGGTGGTGTGCCTCGCCGTGGCGTCGAGTGCTGGGAGCAAAGCGTACACATAGTGCCCATGGTCAGACTAAGCCAGTGGTATATCATGCATCCGTTATAGGCGTGGGCCGTGTCGCATTGGGATAGCACACGCAAAATACTCCGGTGGGTATATCGATCGAACGCTGGCGCTGTTGACGATCTGCCCGTAAACTGCCCGAGCGACGACGGCATGACCACCGATATTGCTCGTCTTATTGGAGTGTGCGCAGCATTGACGATGCGGGGCCGAAGCTCACAAAGTAATCGCAGCCAGCCAAGCATGTCATGACAAGTCGACGATGCTGGCAAGATGAGGCCTTCCATGCTGCTGCCGCCAGGTGTGTGAGCAACGGCACCAGCGTTAGTGTGCCGACTGCCCCATGACGGCTACCCAACCGCTCTTTCGCATGTAGAAGGTGGAACGGCGACTGCGGCAGGGCAAACTTGTGATGCTGCACCACGGACGAAGGCCATATTCACCGGTGATGCTTGACCCCAACGCGGAATAGCGGTAAGCTGAGCCGACTGCCGTGAAGATCGATGCCGCGTCTAGGGCAGAGGTGGGTGTGTATACCTCTGCACTAGCTGGGAATAGCGCATCCTGGCACCAGCATTGTATACTCGTCCTCCCTAACCCTCATCATCTCAATTTGTAATTGTCTAATCACTTCAATACTTGCGATCTGCAGCCACAAGGCATTGCACATGTCCCGTCACCTGGGAAGTGCAGGGACGCAACGTGCTCGCCAGTGAACCTTGTCCGCACATGTTCACTCTGCTCTCTGCGGCCTGAACCGAGATCACGACGCAGGGGGCATGACTCGAGGCCGGGTCCTGCATGAGCGTTTCTTCTTCCTCCGTCGGGGCAGGTCATCCGGATCGTACAATGACTAGCCACTACGGCCGAGCAAAAGAGAAATTTCCATCCTGTACAAAAGTGTCGGATGCGCCCAGCTTTTCGAGTGGGTCGGTGATTGGCCCCCAGCGCGGAAAATATAAATCCAACCGACAAGGCAACGCGAGAAGCCCAGGACTAGACCTTGCATTTAGCCTCGTCGAGGATTGCTGAGGTCCAAAAATAATCACAGATAGCGGATATTTCGACGTTAACAGCAGGTCTTATATCGCCTGCAGATTGCTCTCATCTCTCTTTACGGTTCCCCGAGGCTACGGCATGCGCATAACGGCCTGTCCAGGGTCTCGGGATTACTGTCCTTTCCCGGCGGGCCCTGCCGTTTCGTTGATTCAGGCGCAGGTCTCTGTTGAGCTCCGTTTGATGCCAACCCTGATGCGATCATCTGCAAACTGATGGAGCCGTGTCATGTGCTACAATGCCAGCATCTCGAGTTTGCATCGCAGTGTCTAGAGCTGATAAGCCACGAGTCAGCCGCTTGGCCAGGACCCGAATATCACGACAGGCCTGCGGGCGGGATCTACGAACCGGTGCTCAGGACACGTTGTGCCAAAAGTAGTCGGCTACCAGGGACCCTCGCTGGCCTCTCCGTTTCCCCTGTGGTCCTTGCATGCTTGCCCGTCGCTGGTCCCATTGTCGATTTGCGACTGGGTGCGGGCCGGGCAGCTCCCTGGCTGGTCTCAGTGCCCAACAGGTGTCCAACTAAGACGTGTTATTGCCGATATGCTCCTCGGAGCCTCTCTGACACATGCATTCTTCGATGCGGCTCACGCCTGGCTTCAAGGCAGCCTGCAGCATCTCGTGACACAAGGCAAGCGAGCCCTGCAGGATTATTCGCTCACCCCTCGACGACCTTGGGTAGTCTCATCAGGCCCGCAACGGAGCGAGAAATTTCCGTCCGGTAAAGTGCTCTATCAATACCCAAGAGCCGTTTACCGAGATACGAAATGTGACTATGTGCGCCTACATCTACCCGGCTGGCGATAGCCTAGACTGCGCCTCTCCGACGACAGCCACGCCGCAGCCGTTGGTGCGCAAATGGCTCGTTCAGGCGGATGATTTTCATCGAAACCCACAAAGAGTTTCGCAGCGAGATTGGCCCTTCCGATTTGGGCTCTTGCGAATATCAAAAAGCCGTTGACGTGAAACAAAGTTTCTTATGCTGTGCCCTGCGCACCACGGCACGGAGACCGAGCCCACGGGTGCAGTAGCAGAGAGGGCTGCCCTCAACACGCCACGCATCCCACCATCGCATGGCAAAACGCGCTCCTGTGCGACCATGCAGAAAAGAAAAAAATAACACAGTGGCGGCTTCTGGAAGGTCGTCGGGTAAGCCGCAGATGGCTGCGTGCAGAAGGATTATTGAAGTCTGGCGGCGTTGGCACTAAACAGGGGCTGGTGTGCACCCTTACAGTGCACTCGTCCCGGCTCGCAGAAATCTCCTCGAGGAATGACGTGCCTGCCCACAATATGCCCATGGGTACCCGAAGAGGCCCCTATCCCTGCTTCGGACCTTAATCACAATGGCGTGAGATTGGGAGGCGCTTCACCCAATACGCGGACTTATACGCGGTCGCCTGTCAGTGTCAACACTACCCGACGTCAATAGACGCCGGCAACTCTATCCTAGTCGACAACGTGTGCATAGTTTGGACTACAGCGTGACTTGCAGCTTGTCAGTCCCAATCCGACCACACTGGTGGCAGCTACCGCGCCAGCAAATAAACCTTGGAGCAAACCGATACATGCTCGATACAAAAAGGGACTGCGTCGCACCGAAAGAAATCGTGTCTAAACTTTTCAATCTCGTCGACCACGACGATGCGCACAAAAAGCCACTATCGAGTCAATACGCGCGCTGTCCGAGGATGGCAGGATGTTCGCCCACTGCCATGTCGCAGGGCCCCGATAAACTTTCGCCAATCCGCACCTGTGTGGCACAGTAAAGCAATGCCAACATGGAGCGTTACACAGAACCGACGGGGACGCGGGCTCTGGAGAAGCAAACATGGCCTGACCATGCGGGTCATAACGGCCTTTCTTCGCACAAATATCGAGATCTGGCCAATTGCTAAAAATCTAACGCTTTTTCTTTTAGTCGCCACGTCGTACAGCTGTCAAATCGGATTGTTTTCACCTCGGTCCGCGCACAATAATCGAGGGCCCACGGGTATTAGTTCACTGACACGTGCCTGAAGAAAATCTTATAGCCGATTCATGTCGTTGGGCATAGGGCTCGGGTATTGATTCAATGCATTTGTTGAACTCAAAACTTCCGCTTCTTGGAGGGACGAGCATTCTTTGCTCGGCGATTTTCCTGCACCTTGCGGTTCTTGCGCACAGCGTCCACGTCTCTGAGTTCGCTCTTGGCGCCTCCATCCTTCCATGCACCGATGCGCTTCTCCTTCGCTTCAGCCACCCTCTTCTTCTGGACGTGATAATCATCGCGGTACCGATCAGCCTGCTTCGGAGCCTTCTCGGCCTTGTGCTTGTAGCGCGGGGCGTTATTGAAGGATCCAGCAGACCGGTTGGGGGCTTCAATTTCGCCCACTCGAGGCATCTTGACCTTGTTCGCCTTGCGCCAGTCGTCGAAGCGACCGCTGCGGAAACTGGCTGCAATCTTTTGCCCACTTTCTCCTCGAATCATCTTGGCTCCCTTGGAACCATCCTCGTCGTTGGTGCGGTTTACGTACTTCTTCGACTTTTTGTCCCAACGCATCTTCGACTTGGCCGCATCTGCGAAGCCCTGGATCTCATCGTTCACAAGTGACATTTCTGCCGCCCTTGCTGCTGACACGAAATTGGTGTTGCCGGCATCTCCTCCGCTCACTCCATAGGCCTTCTCCTCTGCCATGTTCTCCTTGGGAGTATACGACATGAAGAAGTCATCATTCTTCCAGCTGTCCTGTTTTGACTTCTTGGAGGATGGTTGCGAGACAGACACCTCGAGCCCATCAGAGTCTGAGTCGTATATGCCATCAGCGACTTCAACGTCGTCTTCTTCATCCTCTGATGCTTCTTCACCGTTTGACTGTCTTGCAGGTGCTTGAAGTGGGTCCATATCGTCCGCGGCTCGTTTGTTGGCTGCTTGCTTGGCTTTTTGTCGTCCGACTTGTTCACGCCTTTTGCGCATAATTTCGGCTGTGTCACTCTGAGTACCTCGTTTGCCGATCTCGAATACGGTCTCCGCGGGCCTGAATGATTGAATTCGTGCAAGCATATCTTCCTTCGCTTTCTGAGCACTGTGCGCGTCATCGCTGAAGAGCATATGCGTTTCTGCAAAGTTGGGAGATGCAACCAACTCCTTAGCTCGTCCCACACTTTGTGCACTTGCCTGGTTGCGTGTTCGTTGATATTGGCGCTCGCCCTTTTCGGCTACGCTTAAGAGAAGCGCTAGGTCTTCGTCATCGGCGAGCTGTTTGTTCACAATCTCGACAGACGATTCCAGTTGCCATGGTGCCAAGCTACCAACAACGAAGTCTTCTGCATAGTTTGGCTCTTCGTGTGATCTCCCAACTAGGAGTCGTTTGCCGAGGAAAAGCTGTAGATCTATGAGGTAGGGTAGGTCGACATGTCTGCACAGACTGTACGCCCATCCTTTCCTTCCAGCTCGAGCCGTTCGTCCGACTCTGTGTACGAAGATCTTGGGCTGCGAAGGAAAGTCGTAGTTGATGACGTGGTTGATATGGGGCATATCCACACCACGAGCAGCCACATCGGTGACAACGAGAATGCGAGTCAACCCAGTGCGGAAGTCCTGGATCTGCTCCTTGCGCGCTGTTTGGTCAAGGTTGCCGTACACTTGTGAAGTTAGCAAGAGCATCACATAAGAAGATACGATTACGTACCGTAAGACACGGCGTATCCCGCATTGCGAAGAAGGTTCGCGAGATACTCCACTCTGTGCTTTGTTGCAGCGAAGATGATGGTGGACTCAGCGATCGGGACGTCCTTGACAAATCCGTCGCTGCGCTTCCGCTTCTTGCTGTTGGCAGCTTTCTCCGCATCTGCCTTGGCCTTCTTTGATGCGTCGGTCTCGCCTACCGGCACCTTGATGACATTGTCGAGGAGGTGAAGCAGCGCGCCATCACGGTCACCCGACTTGATTGTGAAGTAGGCACTTTTGAGATCTGGAGAGATCTTGCTCTCAGCATCGAGACGGATGAGCTTTGGCTCTTGTAGACCTGCTCTCGCGAACTCTACGAGGGATTTGGGGAGTGTCGCACTGAACAGCAGTGTTTGTCTCGAAGTGGGTAGGGCATGCAGAATCTCAGCTAGTTGCGCCGCGAAACCCATCTCGAAAAGGCGATCGGCTTCGTCGAACACAATGTACTTTACGGAGGACAGATCGAGGCCCATCTCGACCTTCAGATGCAGGAAGCGACCAGGGGTAGCGATGATGATGTCGGGGTTGGTGGTCATGGAGCTGAATTCTGCGAACATGTTAGTCTCGTTCCTCTTAGAATTGACCTGCCCGTATACACGTACGCTCTTCAAGACTATCACCTCCAACAAGCAGGATAGTCCTCAAATCTGTGCCGCGACCCAGCTCCTTCACAACCTTCAACGTCTGCAGTGCCAGTTCTCGGGAGGGCGACATGATGATTCCTCGAGCGCCTACTTTGGCAGAATGCGCCTTGAGTTTCTGGATCATGGGGATGACGAACGCGGCCGTCTTTCCGGAACCCGTCCTAGCCATACCCACGACATCTTGTCCATCGAGCATGAGCGGCACGGCCTTGCGCTGGATCGGAGTCGGAATCTTGAATCCCTTCTGCGTGATGGCCTTGAGAAGCGCCGCGTTCAGCCCCATGGCCTGGAAACCTCCACCTTTCTTAACTGACTTTCCGACATTCGAGGCTTTGCGATTCGAGGCAGCCTGTTTCGCGGCGATAAAGGCTTCGTCGTCGGATCCGTCATCGTGTCCGACGTCCAGATCTACGCCCAGATCTGCGTTCAAATTCGCCTCTTGCTGAACATCATCACCGCCAGCGAGGGCATCGAATATGTCGAACTCGGTTTCGGAAAGCGCCGGCGAGCTCGCGCGGGGAGCCATGACAGGTAGATGGTTGATAGGGCTCGGAGGCGACGTGATGCACTTTGCCTACCTGACGTCTGAAAGTCGCGCCTCCAGTCTGGCTGTTGGAAAATTTCGGGCACGGGCCTCTCGAAATCTTGGCGGCAGGGATGAGCATGGCGCATCTCGTCGCTAGCTTCCACGTGCCCCGCGCTGAGGCAGGCGCGTCCGACGCGTTTTGCCCTCACCGAACTTCTGCCATCGCGTCACCCAACCCACACCCACGAGATGAGTATGCAATCCCCTTCTGATGGGCCCTGAACCCTTGATTCTAACCTCTTTAGACAATTACGGCGGCTACGAAACCTCGTACAGCACCACCTCTTACGGCGCTGGCGGTGGTGCTGGCGGAGGCGGCTTCATACCGGGAGAGGGTGGTAGTACACAGAGCCCTGGCGGTCGACAAGACCGTGCCCAAGATACCCTGCGACCCGTCACCATCAAGCAGATACTTGATGCTCAACTCGAAGTCGGCAGCAACGACGCCTTCAAAATCGACGGCACTGTAATTACTCAGGTATGCACGAACTCTACGACCAATTTGTCTGTACTAATTGCTCCTCAAGCTCACCTTTGTCGGCCAAATACGCAACATATCAAACCAGACCACAAACACAACATACAGGCTCGATGACGGCACTGGCAGCGTGGAGGTCAAGCAATGGGTCGATTCCGATGCTGCAGAGCAGACCAACCCTACCAAAGCGAAACTCGTCGAAGGCGCCTACTGCCGAGCATGGGGCAAGCTGAAGAGCTTCAACGACCGAAGATCCGTCGGCGCGACCGTTATCCGACCAGTCGAAGACATGAACGAAGTCTCCTATCACCTGCTTGAAGCGACCGCGGTACATCTATACTTCACGCGTGGGCCCCCTGGCAGTGCGCAGGGTGGTGCCGCTACGAATGGCGCTGGAGGACAGCAACAAGCGGGAGATGGCGCTAACTACGGCGGCGGATATGATCTTGCTGGTTACACTGCGTCGGCGAAGAGGGTGTTCAACCATCTTAAGACCACTCCTCAGTCCAACGAGGGTCTGAACCAGCACGAGATTGCGGCGCAACTTGGTATGGATACAACCGATGTTGCAAAGGCTGGTGATGATCTATTGTCGGGTGGTCTGATTTACACCACTGTTGACGACCAGACCTGGGCCATCCTCGAGGCTGATTAAGCATGATGTTTGCAGGCGCGGGATCAAGTGTATGGGCGAATAAGTAGGGGAACAACCAAATATGCTGGTAAAACACTAGCACAGGCGTAACGATTCATCATGATATTTCACATACTGCATTGAAAGCATCCGCAAGATACAATCTATCAAACACGATCTACTTCTCTGCATTCGTAGAGAGAAACAGTATGCACGTCGCAACGATCGCACTTGACACCACGGTGAACACGACCTGCGTCTTCCAACCTGTCTGCACAAGCGCCCTCCGCGTGCTGTACCGGGAGACCGTGTTGATGTAGTTCGACAACCCAGACAACATGCACGCTATCGAAAGAAGCCAGAAGACGATTCCTAGTGGCAACGCGAAACGCTTTTCTGTACAGAGTTGTGAGCATCATGTGACGAGATTTTGCTATTGACTTACCAAGTGGAGTGGGCTCCGACTTGAGATGGAACGACATGACGATGGCAACAGACACAATGGCCATGTACACACTAAGCTTCAGCCACGAAAGGAAAGCTGTAGGATTGGTTAGCCATGTCATTTCCTCGTAATTTCCTCGACTCCCGGCATACTTCGTTCATTCGCAGCATGATCCCTTGCATCCGAAGACACGTTATCGAACAGCAGCACACCCATCCATGGCCTCTCTCTGAAGGCTACTCGATCGTAGTCATTATTTCTAGAGCGCACATTAGAACTTGAACGAGGATCATGTAAGCTAGGTTGGACGCACTGTTTAACTAAGATGGGCTGACCTCCAAAGATCTTGTAAAATGGTCGGTACGGCTCGGCTAGGATAGACTCGTCGGCATCGCTCATGCGCGACGCATCTCGGAAATCCATATTTTTCGAATAATCTGTAGGACCACTTTGGGTTGCGATGAAAACGCGCTATGGCTAGTGGTATGGAGATGCTTGGTCGGCAGACGAATGAGTGTGCTTGGGTGAGACGCCGCACGGACCCCTGCCGATGAGGTCACTACTAGATTCGGACATCTCCAGGGTTTGTGAGAGTTGATACAATCAACACAATCAACGTTTATCGCATTCCAGCGAAAATGGGTAATGAGAAAGAGCTAGTTCTTTTTGGTGGTGATAAGTAAGTGTTTGGGCAATGCATTGTCGCTTTGAAGCTAATGCATGTGTGTGCAGAGGTTGGAAAGCTTCGGATTGGACGGACAGCGATGACCGAGTGAGAGGAGGAGCATCTCAGGTAGACTTCATCTCTCATAACGAATCAAATAGTCCGATAACTAATGTACGATTGCCAGTCCTACCTTTCCATCAATGGTTCGTCCGCACGTTTCCACGGCAATCTCGACATCACCGCTCTCGGCGGCGCCGGCTTTGCCAGTCAGCGCACTACCGGCGAGGATCGCACCTGGGACCTATCTACCTACGATGGCATTTATCTCGACCTAGGAAAGCACGACGGCAAGAAGTACACACTAACGCTCAAAGACGAGATTCTGCCGCTTATGGCAGATGGACGGGAGCAATCAACCATCAGCTGGGAGTACGACTTTGAATCGCAAAGCGAGCTTGGGTTGTTCGTGCCGTGGCGTGCAATGAAGCCTACGTATCGCGGGAAAGAGAAGAACGATGCGAAGCCATTGGATTTGAAGAACGTCAAGCGGTTTAGCATCATGATGAGAAGGTAAAAGTCCACCACGCGATCACGAGATTGCGGCAATTGACAATCGATAGTTTCTTTGGTACCCAAGAAGGCGACTTTTCGCTCACCCTCAACTCCATCAAGGCTGTTGCGCAGCCAGACGACATCGAGAGAGGTATTGTGAGCGGAGAGAAGGGCACAGGAGTAAGACTTTAACTACATCACAGTGCTGGATGGTAGCTAACGCTACGGCAGGGACAGGAGCCTTGGTCGTGGAAGAACTCCAATCTTGTTGGTCTAGCGGTCATTCTGGGTTCCACGTGGGCAATCTCTTGGGGATATTGCTGGTGGAAAGGATATGACATGGGCATCATGAGGTTTGGACGGTGGTGGTCTGTGGTGAAGAAGGATACATTATAGGTCGGAAGTGCGCAAGTCGTTACATGAAGCGTGAGGTCCAGGCCTGACATCGGATTGGGGGACGAAATGGACTCCGTTGATTTTACATATTAGTTCTTACACAATTTTGTCGAAGACAAAAACCTGCCTGTATAGTCACTAGGCAGAGTTGGGAATCGTGGCCATGAAGATTCGATGTGTGAGGAGCAACTGAGCGCCGCCTGCGGGTGGTGCAAGACCACCCCGTCCTGTACGCAACAAGCTCTCATATCGATGCGTTCAAGTGGTCGGAAATTTTCGTACAGTGATTTTCATCCTTCTTCCTTGTCGGTAATTTATAGAGCGCTAGGGCCAGTGGAGGTACTTGAAGGAGCGCTTGGCTGTATATTTGTGAGACTAAGCTTGAGTAATCATCAGCGCATTTGACTGCACAACGAAGGCGTCCCAGAGAATTGGGTCTCTCCTACCCTGGACGAGAGGTTAGAGAGTGGGCGTTTATTGGCGCAGAGACAAGAAGTGCGCAAGAAACGTCCCGCGGACTTAGGATGCTTGACTCCGCTAGTGCAGGAAGACCCACTCCAGTGTGGACCATTCAGCCTGTTCAGGGTGAGCTCCTTCCCAGATCAAAGTCGCCTCAACGCCGCAAAGAAGAAGCGTTCCTTCAACGTCGCTGCAAGTTTGGACAAGCACTGAAGTTCATGTTACTCGAGATATTCCGATCCTTCACCTGCACCTCGTCCTCCAGCTTACGGTTGCTGACTATTCTGGCCCCATCGCCACTACATCTCCAATCACCAATTTCTCCGCTGCCAAGCGAGGGACCATGGCCAGACCTTCCCAATTTCGTCGATGATGGGCAAACGTCCGCTCGCGGAAATTCTCAACCAGGCGCTCAGGACCGCAAGGTGGAGAGACCGGGGCGCTTTGAGGCTGCATGAACATGGATTTAGATTGCATCAACTGCAGTAGTGGCAGCCTTGAGGAGAAGATGTTCAATGTCCACAGACGCCGCGCAGTGGCTATAAAGAGCGACGGGCGAACGGTATCAGATAAAGTATCCGCAAGAGTTCCCGTTTGTCTCCTCAGGGTCCTCGAGTTGTTTCCGATATTCCTAGCTTGTCGATAATAACGTTTCGCAACCATGCATCTTACGGCTCTTACCCTGGCTTTGGCTACGACCGCCGTCGCGGCGAAGAATTCCACCCAGCCGTACTCGACATGGATGGCTACTTCCTTTTTGTCCAAGGGCCAGAAGGTCGACAACCACTACGTCTCGTCCGTCATTCGCGAAGGCATTCAGAAAGCCGCCGTGACGCAAAACGACACTGCTCTGCTTGAGTATGCCTCCGAGGCGGTCTCGTCCGTTGTCACCTCGAACGGTACCATCAAGGGCTGGAACGCCACTTTCTACACATTGGACGATATCCGGTTTGGCAACAACATCCTCTACTTCTGGAACTCGGAAGGACGCAAGGACGAGAAATACGTTGTTGCGGCCAAGGGTCTCCGAGAGCAGCTGAACCGATGGCCGCGCACCCCCACCGGCGGCTTCTGGCACAGGGCCCCGACTTATGAGAACCAGATGTGGTTAGACGGCATCTACATGGCTGATACCTTCTACGCGACCTACACATCGTACTTCGAGCCAAACAATATCACAGCCTGGAACGACATCGAGCTGCAATTCGATCTGATCGAGGAGCACTGCCGCAACGAGACAACCAACCTTCTGTACCACGGCTACAGCGAGGACAAATCGACTGTGTGGGCTGACCCAGAGACCGGTGCCTCCCCATACGTCTGGGACCGTGCTCTAGGATGGTACTTCGTTGCGCTTGTCGAGGTTCTCGAGGTCTTCCCCAAGACACACAAGGGCTACTCCAAGCTCGTCGACTACTTCGTCACGCTCGCCTCCGGTATCAACGACGTGCAAGACACCAGCGGCGGATGGTGGCTGCTCATGGACCCGGAACTTGCTGGGAGGGAAGGCAACTACATCGAGTCGAGCGCAACCGCCATGTTCACCTACGCGTACATGAAGGGTGTCAGGCTCGGTTTGTTGGAGAAGAAGTACCAGCAGACTGCATCCAAGGCGTGGGATCTGATGCTGGACGAGTTCATCCAGTACGAGAAGAACGGCACCCTGAGCTTCACCGGCACGGTTACTGTAGGAAGTCTGAAGGGCGATGCGTCTTACGAGTACTACACTGGTGTTGAGACCCTGACCAACGATGGTAAGGGTGCTGGTGCATTCATGTACGCTGCCACCGAGATGGAGCTGGCTGGGCTTGAGTAAAAGAGCGTATTTAAACTTCGTTGTATATATTATAGGCATCAGAATTGGCTTGAAGAGCAAGTTCCCACATGAAGTCGACATAAACTTTGGTTCAGTAAGCACGATCATGGATGCAGCGTGTTTCTCGCCGTGACCTCGGAGCCATACGCCACGCTATCCTCATCCAGCCAAAGCGCGCGGCATCTCCCAAATCCCCAGATTCAACAAGCAACACCAACTACACGATGCGAAAGCACAGCCTCAGCTTCTACCATAGGCCATCATACGAGCACCCTTTCCAACATTCAGAGTCTGCCCAAGGCGGTGAAAGTACCTCGGCAAGCAGCTGCCGAAAGGCCCGTCACGACTCCAAAAATAACCCGTCGAGCCCGGGTCCCCTGAGCAACCAAGTGGAGCCACGAGCCACCGCCCCGAGCAAGGCGCCACTGCCTCAGGTCAACAACTGGGCCTTGGAACCAGAACAGGGCAGAGCCATGGCCTCATGGATCTTGCTGGAAGTATCGTGTGACGTGCTTAGCGGCTAAGCCGTTGGCACTGGCTTTGGCTCTGCGGATATTTCTTGACCGTTTAATCGTCCCTGTTTGCTAGACTACTAACAAATCTCCGACTACTTACCTGTACATTCCAGTGAACGAGAGAACGGTGGTACTCGCTGTCAGACTACTACAATACCTACAACCATTCCCAATGTAAGTCTTCCTACATCCTGTATACACCCCCTCCCTAACCACCACTCCAGTAACCCAACCTCCAAACCTCACCTCCACCTCTCCAATATGTCCCTCATATCCTCCGCCGCCGCCCCAAGCGCAACAAGCACCTCGTGCACCACAGCCGACTTCTCCGTCTTCCCGACCCAAGACATATTCTGCGGCGTAGGCAGCACAACGGGTGTCGCGTCCAACACCTCCTCCGCACTCAAACAATGCTGCAAAGACGCACCGGTCGAGGAATTCAACGGCTCCTGCGGATACTACTGTCTCAGCTACGAGCAGACGGTTGCTGACCTAAGGACTTGCTTCATGGATAACGGGGTTAATCCGAGGGATATCCTTTGCTCGGGGAATAATACTGCGAGTGCGACGGGCACGCCTAGTGGTGGTGCGAGTCGCACGGGAAGTAATGGGCCCGATGCTACGGGTGAGGATGGGAAGCCGGATACGGGGGCTGCGGTGCATGTGGGTGTGTCGAAGACTGCGGTGGGTATGCTGGGTATGCTTGTCATGTCGGCGTTTGCTGGTGCGCTGTTGTAAGGTACTATCGCGGTGATGATGGATGTCAGTGATTGCTGCTTTACTTTTCTCGTTTAAGCATAATACCAGATACTTTCTTACTTTCCACATCTCAAGTCTGTTGATTACATCTTCTTGAAAGTTGTTGCAGAAGCGAGGCTTACTCACCATTACAGGCTGTTTTCGTTAAACCTTCTGCTTACACGAACCACCGCCAATCACCGCTTCGGAGAGACAAGTTTCGCATACAATGGTTGGCATACACATGCCTTGGCGGTTATGCATTATTTATCGATCGATGTCTCCGTATGCGGTCCCATCATGCGATTGGATTTCACACAACAGGTCATGGGTATCTATTGCCTACCGACACAGTGGTCATGCAACTTACCCCGCCAGAGGTGTAACCAGAGCCTGCATGTAGAAGAGAGCGATTGTACGTCTAGTGGAGAAACAAAGGGTATATATGGCGAGGTTCGATGCCCTTTCAGTCTGACTTGTGGGTGGGACAATAACCTGCTTAGCCCACATCTGAACCATGGGTACTTTAGCTGTAATAAGCATCGCCATCTCAGTCATAGGACTCTACTACATCCTCAGAATAGGACGTCGAGAAGCCCATCTACCACCCGGTACCTCCCTCTCCATCCCTGGTCCCATCCTACCCCATCCTATCCCAAAGCTAACCCACCCATCTAGGCCCACGTCCCCTCCCCCTCCTCGGCAACGTCCTCTCCATACCCACCAAAAACGCCCAATTCCAATTCACGCAATGGGCCTCCCAATACGGCGACATCTACAGCCTCAAGCTCTTCCACACCACCACCATCGTCCTCAGCTCCCGGCGCCTCGTCCGCGAACTCATCGACAAACGGGGAACAACTTACAGCAGCCGCCCACCCTTCGTCTTTGCAACGCGCTACATCGCACGAGATCCAGCGAATATGCCTCTAGTCGTCTTCATGCCGTCGGGCGAGAAACTGAGGTTATGCCGCAAGTTACTGGCGCAGTGTTTCAACGAGGCGAAAGTAGAGAAAGAGTATATTGGACTTGTGGAGGCGGAGGCTAGCCAGATGCTGTGTGATTTTGCGAAAGAGCCGATGGAGTTCATGGGGCATACGTTGCGGTTCTCGAATAGCACTATCAAGAGTCTGGTTTACGGGACAAGAACGAGACATGCGGAGCAGCTGGAGGAGTACAAGGCGTGGTTTGACAAGTACGTTGCGTTGCTTGAGGTTGGTGCAACACCGCCGGTGGATCTGCTACCGTGGTTGGTACATGTGCCGCAGGGGCTGTGGACAGGACGATGGAAGAATTGGAAGGAGAAGAGCGAGGAGACCAGTAAGGCTGTCAATGCTGCGTTTACGCAGATGGCGGAGCCGGTGTTGGAGAGGAGGAAACGGGGTGTGCGTACGGCGACTGTATATGACTATGTGCTGGATGAGGGCGAGAAGGGGATTGATCTTACGAGAAGAGATTTGGATGTGTTTGCTGGGTCACTGATTGATGCTGGGAGTGATACAACGGCGTCTGCTATACGAGTTTTCATTCAGACCATGGCTAGGTATCCGGATGTCCAAGAACGAGCACACAGACATGTTGATGAGGTGGTGGGAAGCATGCGATCGCCCGGGTGGAGCGACGTCGCGAGTTTACCGTATGTCGTGCAGATTGTCAAGGAGGTCATGCGATGGAGACCTCTTGCGGCCTTGATAATGCGCTCTACTACTGCTGGTATCCTTCACTCCGCTCGTATTATGAACCTACTGTGGCTGATGTGAAGCAGATGACACGATTGACGGCTACTTCATCCCGAAGGGCACGACTGTTCTCATGAACGTCTGGGCTTTGAACCATACCCCATCTGACGTCGACACTTGCGACTTCCCGATGTCAGATTTTGATCCCGATCGCTACGAAACACGTACACACACTTCAGCTCAGTATGCAGCGTCTCCTGATGTGGGTTCGCGGGATCACTTCACGTTCGGTGCTGGTCGTCGTATTTGTCCTGGCATGCATCTTGCTGAGCGCAGTCTCTTCATCGCTATTGCGAAATTACTTTGGGCCTTCGAGTTCAAAGAGAAGCCTGGGAAGCCTATTGATATCGATCCTGACACTGGGTTTATGGATGGTATTGTGAGGACGCCGAAGGATTTTGAATGCGAGATACGGGTGAGGGAGGGACGCGAGGGGGTGCTTGAAAGGGAATTTGCGGAGGCGAGAGATGTGTTGGTGAAGTATGAGTTATGAGAGAGTTGTGATTTGACGTGTTGTAACTCGGGAAACCTTGAGACACTGGTGTGAACAGATGTTGGCTTACGTGAGACAGCCACGATATGATTGCCAAGTAGCATCGTGACATTCGGCACGAACATGTTCTTGGTTTCTACTTGTCGAGGCTTTTACACAACCCATTCGACGGTATAGCATGGCGCCTTGAGTTCTCGACCTGCATGAGACTGCCCAATCAAGCCTTGAGCCCACCGCACTTGCAGTGCATACGAGTGTGCATCGTCACCGCCGTCCAGTACAAGATGTCGTGCTGCAACACGCGCATGGCGCTTGCCCATACATATCCAGACACTTGAAGGCGCAAATGCTGCCGAGCATCCCACCACACTTCACAGCTTCTCGTGCGTGAATAAGCGCCGACGAACGTCAACAGATATACCTATCGCTAAGGTCATCACATCATCATCTCGCACGTCTCGAATCAACAGCTATACCTACAGACAGAAGCCGCTACGATATCGTCGTCTCGGCATCTTCCCGAGTCTAGCAGGGGCGCACATCCCTATCGCCTTCCCTGTCGCACTCTCCATCGCAGACGATCATCATCGCCCGAGCGTAACATGCCCGAGGACCCGCGCCCATCCTCAGATGGAGAAAAGAGACTGTCTGGGCCCCCCTATAGTATCAAGGGGCAGCTCTTTGCTATTTCCGGGGCTGGGTCAGGTATCGGACGTGCGACGGCTACACTGCTGGTTGCAAGCGGCGCGAAGGTCGCGCTTGGAGACAAGAATAGAGAAGCAGTGTCGCAGCTCGCGAGGGAGCTTGGGGCGAGTGCGATATGGGCGAAGGTGGACGTTACAGTTAGGGAAGAGGTAGAGTATTGGTTGGCGCATGCGCCAACGAGGTTTGGGTTGAAGCAAATCGACGGTATGTCAATGTCCTGTCTTCAAGGCATGAATTTGCCTGGCGAAGTCGACATCTGCATGAGTGCTTTGACTGACATGAGCATAATGCAGGCGCAGTGAACCTCGCAGGCATCTCAGGCCGACTCGAAACTGCGGCAAAGTTCGACGCCGCCGACTACGAGGCCGTCTTCGCAGTCAACGTCCGAGGCACGTTTAACTGCATGTCAGCCGAGCTGCGCAGCATGCGTGTGGCAAGTCCAGGTGTGCCAGGCGGGTCGATCGTGAACGCGGCGTCGATAACAGGGCTTGTCGGCAAGCAAAACTGCTCCGTCTATTGCGCCTCGAAGCATGCCGTCGTTGGGCTCACAAAAGCTGCTGCGAGGGAGCAGGAGCACACTGGAATCCGCATCAACGCCATCGCACCGTAAGTTCTTCTTTCCACCACTCAAAGGAACTCTCTCCGTGGTCTCCTAGGTCGTTTTCGCGCGCGCAATAGTGCCACTGGAGGAGAGCCGGTCGCTGACGTTGACACTACTTTAGAGGCTTTGTCAACACACCCCTCATGGACGCCCTCGATACAGAACTTGGCTTCCAACTCCCGAACAACGCCGTGCTCGGCCGACGCGCCGAACCTATCGAGATAGCGAAAATCATCCAGTTCCTGCTAAGCAGCGACGCGAGCTACGTTACTGGCTCTGTGTGGCAGGTCGATGGCGGCATGCTGTGCTGAGTTGAGATAAAGGGAAAACAAAGACGTGCAGACGCGAATTGGTGTTGCAGAAGCGAGGGTGGGTACGAGGAGAGGTCGCTATACACGCTCTGGGGTTAGTTTGGGTTTCTGCGATGGGTGTGGAGTATTCCCACTTTTGGGAAGACGACGACGGTGGAAGCGAGGCAAGCTTATGCTTACTTGCCGAGATGTCAAACAACTGTCTTTTTCAGCCTTGCAAAAAGCAATGTGATCCCCGTCGTTGAGCTGGGTACACATGCCGCAGACCCGTACCAGAGTTGAGAGAGTCGACGTTAATGCGAGTCCCGCACGCATGTGCTATTCTGGGAAAGGGTACCTGGGTAGTTGCAATTCGTTTTCCTCAGATACACGAGAGGCGTTGTGGAGTTGGAATTGTCAGCTTTGAATTGCTTTTTGGTTACTATCGATAAAGACGCGCCGACACTTTCGATGATGGCATGATCAGACAATGCACGTTCGGTTGCGGACTGTTGTTAGACAAGCGGTAGTGCTCTACTTACGCGTCAAGTGCCGCTGCATACCCCTTCTAACAGGGCAGCGATCTGCACCCCAGCCGTGCTGCTTGCGAATCCGCGGCTCGGAAGGCATTGCGCCAACCTTAGAGTTTGTAGATCTAGTTTTCGTGGCAGGTAAGGCTAGAAGTAAAAAAACAAGAAAGCAATGAGTCGATCTCGGAGAGACTGCCTAGTGTCTCGCTGAGTTTCCCTGGCTGGGCAAAGTGCTGCTTTCTTGCTTCTTGTCGCCTGGGTGAGGTTGGGGAAGAGGGAGGGTTGGAGCAAAGTTAGACTAGTATCAATGCCGCGGACCCGAACCAAAAGTCGAGCGAAGGCGTTGACCCGGCCCAGAAATCGTGAGCCAAAGTCCATACCACCCCCATACGTGCGGGATGCACCGACCTCGAACCAGTGCTCAATGTAATTTTGTAATCGTCAAATGCCATGACATCGAAACAACGGCATGGGCAGAAAATAGTAGTCTCGAACGCAGTGTTAAATGACTCGTGGTATTTCATTTCGCAAGCGCGAAACTCTAAATCAACAAAATAGTTCCCCTGCCAATCACAGGCGCCGTCATCTCCCCATGGACCTGAAAACCTTCTCCCGGCGAGGATCAGTGGGCAAGGCTTGAATGACGACAGAGTCGAGCTCGCGATTCGATCCGTTCGAGCCAATGCGATCGTGGTACTTCCACTCCGACTCTGTGCTTCGGATGGAGAGCGCATCCGGGGACTTTTGTCTCCTGTCGTTTCCCCGCACGCGATCGGCAAGGTTCTGGGATGCGGAGATGAACCAGGGGAGTCTGCCGGCGGGCTTGACTGGGTTCTTGAGTTAGCGGCTGGTATTTGATGATGGGAAAGTGCGGCGAGATGGGATGCGCGATGTGATGAAACTTACTAGTCCAGTATTCACGATTATCTTCGTCGTCGGGAACGATGTATCCGCCGGATATAAGCTTTGTCAAATAGATCATGCCGTTGAGCGCCGTGTACACCATCAAGCCCGCAATAAGACCGTAGGCTGCGCTGTATCCGAATGGGATGAACATTACGGTTACGAAGGCTGGGACGGCGTCGCCGATGTATCGCCAATTAATGGACGAAATTTGTCGCATCATCAGGCAACCGACCTATATTTGCGTCAACGCTAACATCTTGGAGGTGGTGCCAGGTGACTTACGAGAACCAAAGTGCTTCCGGTAGCCCATGGCGGAATTGAAGCGAAGATAGGTGCGAAGAACATCGAAATGAGGAAGCAGACGCCACAGGTCATGGCAGTCAGTCCTGTTTTCCCGCCCTCTGCAATGCCTGCTCCACTCTCGATGAAGGCCGTGACGGGTGAGCAGCCTAGAAGTGCACCCATGGATATGCAGAATGCGTCTGTGCAATAGGCTATCGTTGATCGCGGAAAGTCTCCAGTCTCTGCGTCCACCACTCCAGAGAAACGTGCCATGGAATAGAGCGTGGCTGTGCAGTCAATAATGTCAACATATAGGAAAGTGAAAAGAGCGAGTGCGAAATGTCCAGGTGCTGCGTTGACGTTCCAGTCCAGGGCGTTCAATGTGCGGTTGATGGGATGAAAGTCCACGACCTTCTTGAAGAACTCGAAGCGGTTATCACCGACCTCAGTGTAGGGGAAGAAAGTAACTGAAGTGCCTCGTCTGTATGCATGTTAGTCTTCTGAGCTTGACTGAGATGAAGAAGAAAACTCACGGCCATGAGATGATTGACACAAGCAAGATAGCTAGAATCATGGCGCTCTTGACCTTGTATGTCATCAAGTAGGCTGTCAAAATACCACCACCAAGTATGCCTAGCCACATCTGCAAGACATGTTAGCAATGTTTGATAAGCCGGCATCATATGACCTACAGTAGGTGAAGTCATCTTGTGACTTGTGCATGAGCCAAACTCATCCTTGTATTGATCAGGACACCCCGCGATATCAAGTGGGGTACTCTTTGAGCCTGCAATGGCACCAATGCCCGCGTTGTTGCTCAGTCCGACTTCTGCAAGAAAGAGTCCTATACCACATGCCGCGGCGATCTTGAGCGATACTGGTATGATCTTGACGAGCCATTGTCGCATGCCAATCAAGGACAAGAAGATGAATATGAAGCCCTCTGCAAAGACGGCAGTGAGCGCGAGGTTGTAGGAAATGAGGCCTTGGCCATGGAAGCCGACGATCTGGTAGGCGAAGTATGCGTTGAGGCCCATACCCGGTGCAAGACACACGGGCATGTTGGTGAAGAACCCAAACAGGAAAGAGCTGAAGCCGGCTACGGCCGCTGTAGCGGTGATGAGGTTGCGGTTCAAATCTGAGCTTGGATCAGTTGAAGTTGTTGAGAGTATGGACGTTTCCTACCCTGCTTGCAAATGAGGTATTCCGTGTTCGTCAAGCACAGAGGGTCTGTGGCATCATTGCACACGCAATTACCGCCTGTGTCAGCGAGGATAGTAGCCTAGGCTTGTTAGTATACTGCGAGACATGATCCTTCGAGAGCTTTACATTGACCGCGATGATGTATGCCATTGTGAAGAAGGACGTAAGTCCTGCCCGCACCTCGGTGGTGAACTTCGTGTGCAGGATCTCATCTTTCTGCGAAGACAGTCAGTCATGTTCGAGATATCACTACAACCGTCGAACATACATGCCCACAACCGGAGAGACGGAATATCCTGCCGAAAGTCGACCGGCCGACGTAGACGTTGAACGAGTGGATAGAGGAACGTATGGACTCCATGTTGCAGACGTGAAGTTGGCCGCCAGTTGGGGGTTTCAATCTCCAGTATAAGAGATGCAGTGATCGGCAGCAGATAGCCCTGAATTGACTATATTTGTGTCACGCACGTCCGGTATAAGCAAACATGAACGATTCGGAACGAAAAGGTATATGGTATTGATCAATCGCCAATGCGATCGCTTAAGGTGGGGCCATAAGCAAAGGGCCTTCCAGAAATGCAATGAAAAGTATTGACGACAGGGCGAGCTGGCTATACATCAGGGACTCTCGAGGTGATGTGATATCAACCGTAAGGGATGGGTGGGAACGACGAGGGTAGGCATGCGGCGCGGCAGGGAAAAAAGCACGATCTAGGAAGCTTTTGGACGGAGTGACGGCATGACAACCTAAGACGACCGCCGCAAGCGTAGTACAAGTGAATTGAACGGCGGCAGGAGCGTTGTCATGCAGCTGAAGCGGAGACTCGTGCAGCGTGCTGAAGTGTGGCAGTCTAGGCTCGTACTCTGGTGGCTTGACGGAAGCGAGTCAGGGGCCGGGGAGCCTAGCTAACGCTAGTCAGGCACGCCCGATGTCGATCAGGCTGCATCATGACTGGCCAAAGGGATGATGTCTGGTGCCCCTCCCGCATCTGCAGCAAAATGACGGGGCGACTAAAAGCCTTAGTAGAACCTTGTGCCTCTCCCTTGCCGATTGCTTCTGACAACAGTCACAACACAGACAGCAACTAAGGGCAGATCACTTACAGTTCACGCCGCCCTGGCGGTTCAGCGGCCTTGCAGCTGATTTTGTCCATGGCACCGGTGTCCATCTTTGCTCCCACGGCACAGATCAGAGGGATCAGCTGTGATCGCCGGCCTAGTTGGGTTTGCAATTCGTAGCCCGCGGGTGCAAGTCAAGGTCGGCGGCGTCATATCGGTTATTCAACCTAGCAGCCGGCATGTTGGCATGTGCGAATCGTATCCAGCCACAAGCGGTTCTGCAAAACCTTGGGCGGAGACACCGAAAGTTGGAAAAGTGAGCCCGATAAGCCAGCCAGTCGCAATTGCTGTACAACCCGAGTATTTGCTTTTTCGGGGAAGAACCGAATGGAAGAGGCGTTGCTTTGCACGCTCATACCACGTGTAGGTGTATCTTTCCCCAGCAGTATGGTCAACAACCCGAAAGCTCACGGTGCGCTTGGTGGTTTTGCGCCGCGAAGGAAGCACGGCAGAGCACTAGCGCATGAGTTCGGATTAGGGAAGCCCTGATAGTAGTCCTAAAAAGGTCAATAACGCCACGGTCCGGGTGGTGCGACAGCGTTTCGATGCCGCGGAAACATGGGACCGTTGCGTAACTTGCTTTGGGGTTGCGACACCCTCCACCCAGGTACTTGACTACTTTTCCGTCGAGAGGTGCGGCTAGCCTTGAGTGCTGGATAACCTTCAGTCGATCATTCGCTCCCACCCCTTGAAAGATCGACTTATAGTGGCCCCGCTGCACTCCGCTAGACTCGCCACTGTGATCAAACATGTTCGCAACCGACTTACCACTGGATCAAGAGGCGGAGAGTGTTGGAGCGCGGAGGGAGCGCAAGACCAAAGAGCGATCCATCAGGTCAAACTCCATCCATACTTCACGAACGTCCACTAGTTCCGTAAACTCTGGCTCTACCGACCGCGAGCAATGGTGGTCTTCAGGCCTGAAGAAGGCAAAGAGTATAAAACCCAGGATACTACGACCATCAACTGGACAAACCATAGATTCTCAGAGAACGGCGAAGACCGTGCCGGCCGAGTTGGACTTGACCCGCACGCACAAGCTCAAGGATCCCGCGCTGCACCCTAGCTGGACATACACAGGTACTATTCCTGCGAAACTTCCATCCGGTGATTCTCTGCATCCGCAACAAGATGAAGTACCGGAGCTGGAAGGCGAAAAGTCCTCTCGAAAGACAGACTCCACGAGATCGCGCGTCTCACGTAAGTCATCAAGCATCAGCGTACCATGATCATGTGCTGAAGACATATTCTAGATGACCGAAAGCGCTCGGTGAGGACTCCGCCGTTAGTTGATAGCAGTGATGATGCAACGCAAGCAAGCCGCATCAGTCCTAAATCTTTTGTTACGAGCAGAACTCGTGCCAGTTCCGAGACCCTTGAGGATGGAAGTGCTGCGGCAATGTCAATGCCTGGAGCGAAGAGGGTTGACAGCGGGTGAGTAACATTTTCACCAATGTCGGTCTTATGCTTATTGTCTGTAGGTGGCCACAACCAGCTGAGACCGAAGCAATGCCCAAAGTCGAAGCACTTGAGCTGCATGACAGCTTCCAGGAGGAGAAAGGACAGGAAGACGCTAAGCATGTCTCAAAACCGAGCGGTGGCGCAAATTCCGAAGTGTCCTGCAAGCCTCTCTCGCAATGGCAATGTCTCACTCCAAGAGGGGTACCTTCGGAAATGCAGTTCCAGTCGCGTCAGACCCCTAAGAAGGTTGCAGCCACCCAGAATACCACCCCGGATCTCGGCCGTTTTACACGGTTTATCCGGAGAATGGAGGGAGCCGGTCCCAAGGTCATCCTGGACCGACTGAAGGAAGATTGGCAGTGGAGCACAGGCGGAGACGTTGATGAGGAGGTACGTGTCGTCGTTATGAGTCTGCACAGACCTTTGCTAATGGTAGAAACAGTTGGTCCTCGAGAAACAGTTGTGGCTGTTGACCGGGTTCCAAATGCAGAATTTGGGTCGGGGACGGACCCTGCCGAAGCCCGAATGTAACACCGGGAGGATCCTTGAACTCTACGGTAATCTCTGTGAGTCCATGTTGTGCCCTTGCGTTACGCTGCTGTGCAATCTCTAACGGTCGATGTCAGCTGAGGTATACCAACTGTCGGCAATGCATCCGTCCCAAACGGTGCACTTCCTCACTACCAAACCCCAGCGACGTGTTCAGTTACCGGGCAACGTATCCTACTTGACGGTGCGCAAGTTTGGTGCCGTTCCACTGCCTTACCCAGAAGACTACTTCTCGCATATAAGAGCATCGACGTTGCCATCGCTAGTACCCTCTGCGATATTACCGGAACTATTCAGCGAATGTCACAAGCTGCTCGCTACCGGTGGTTTCCTAGAGATCAGGATCATGGATGCTGCCCCGGTACGCAAGACCACCGGCCCGTTGATGCGAACCTGGATCGAGGACAGACTCTCCGTCAATCTGGAGCGAGACTTCAGATGCTCAAAGCCATGTTCGTTGGTCCCCAGTTGGCTGACAGCTGCCGGGTTCGAGATGCTCGTTCAGGAAGACAAACAGAGCATGACGCTACCGTGCGCTATCGACTCGGATACCGCCAATGTGAACGAAGAGCTCTCCATGATCATCGGCCGGGCCTTCTGGAAGGACATATGGGGCAGCTTCGTAGACGACGCTCAAGACGAACCGAAGTGGTGGTGGGAAGACGAAGAGATTGTGCAAGAGTGTGTAAAGCGCCAAACTCTGCTCGAATGCAGGACAATCTTTGCATACAAGCGATGAGCGCCGTGCTTTGTGGCACCGTGGTTGGTGCAATGTAATAGTACTGAAGGTTTAGCGGGATCGAAATGGCGTTGGTGGAGATATGGGGCGTCTGTACGATAGGATACCCGACGCATGTTGCTGTCACTACCGCTTACGATGATACCGCCTTTAGACCTGTAGTTAGATAGCGATGCATTTGGTACGCGTACATTGATGGTTGAATGTGTGAGCCGATCAATGGAGCCCTAGAGTTAATCCCTACCCCGCGCTACCTACATGGGTATTAGCGTCCTCACACGTGACAGCGTGCCTTCTGGGTATCATTGTACCTTGGTAATAATAGTTGTTACTATCATCTTATTCATTCTCATATCGAGTCGCAAAGGATGGAACCTGCTGTGTACCACCCGAAGTCGAAATCCGGTAGCCGCTTTGTTTCGCTCCGCGTCCCCCAACCGTCCGTGCCACGCCCTTCGTTTCAGCTGCAAGGTCCGCGACGCGTCGTGGCTACATGATCAGCACTATGTCGGCACAACCGAGACTTCTCCTGCACATCTCCTCCATTCCACAGTGCCTTCTGTCTGCTTCCGCCACCGGTTAATTAATACTTGCACCGCTCTTTCATAATCTAGCATAGCCCTTACACAATCGTGCGGAAATCTAGATCGGCTCCAGATCGATATATCCGAATTACGACCGCTGAACGACATCAGCAAACATGTTCAGTTCTCTAGGGACAAAGATAGCCCTCCGAAAAGCCGGACTGGGCGGTGTATCGCTACCAAAAACCGACGGCTTGTTTGGGAATGGTAACACGAAGAAGGGGAACACAAATGGCGCCGAGGGAGGAGACACAGGTTTCGCCAACCCATTCGCAAACGTACAATGGGGTGTACCAAAAGCCCTACAATCTTGGACGACACCTCCACCACCGCAGAACCCGGTGCGCAAGCCACCAAACATAGGAGACCGCGCACAAAGCCATCCTAAGTTACAATTTCCTACAGCCGATGGGCGGCCGACTATACTGCTGTTCCTGAGGTTTTGCGGATGCCCTTGTGAGTAGTCATCATTCCAGAGGCTGTATTCGGATGCAACAGTGGAAATTAGACATTTACTAATAGCTCGAATAGTCTCAGAGAAACTCTTCCTCACGCTCCGAACCCTTGCGAACAAGCACACTTCGATCCACTTCGTCGCAATATCGCACTGCACACCTGCTGCAACCACAGAATGGGTCAAGAAACTTGGTGGGGCCTGGAATGTAGACGTAATAGTAGACCAAGACCGGGAACTATACGCGCTATGGGGTCTGGGCATAGCTACTTGGGGTCATGTTCTGCATCCTAGGAATGGCTATAACCAGGTCATGCTCAGGAAGAATGAGGGGGTCTGGGGCCAACTGGTTGGAGAAGGCGCATGTAGATGGCAGGTTGGAGGCTCATATTCGGTGGACGGGCGGGGTGTGGTGACATGGGGTGGACCGATGCAATCAGCAGACGAGGCGATACCATTCGAACACGGCGTAATGTCTCTTGGATATGGAGAGACGAGGATATAATGCCAAGGCATATATTGCAATTGGGGATCTCTTAGATGAGTACTCAGATTGTCTGGATTCTACATGAGGGCATAATCGATGCACATGAACGCTCATGCGGATGCGAATGGTCTACATCTTTCTTGTACAGTACTTGCCGGCTTCGGCTTGGCTCTTCCAGAAGAAAAGCCTACAGTCAACAATGAAATAGTGACATACTTGGGCAAACATCTTAGGGTTTACATGACTACAAAATCAGCTTCGGTTTGTTGGACAAAACTTATTATCGGACTCTACTGAAGGTCATGACTACACCTGAAGAAAGCATCTCGGAACAGCTTCAATACTGCCAGCTCATCGCCGCATTGCAAGCTCAAGCGATTCGTGAGTAATGAACGGCCTTTCATGCGAAGTAAACACAAACGGAACAGGACACATCACTGCCATATTTAGCCACGACTATCCCAATTACCACCATTTCGAAGTCCTGACTGGTGCAAAGACCACTGTCGACGACAAGGGCGAAAGACGGGCTATTTACTGCACAAGAGCGCTAGTGTACCTAGATTCTGGTTGCAGCAAATGGTACTTGGTTGCTGAAGGTGAAAAAAGTTGTTGCACACCTCTGAAAGCGATAGAGAACTTCCTCGGTGGGGCCATGGTTAGATTTGAGGAGGTAATAGGAAGTTGTTGCCATACATCTAAACGATTGCGATACCTAGTGGGGTGGACTAACTTTGACGTAGCTGAGCGAGAGGGAAGTACTATACGAGAGGATGGTATACAGGAGTATAGTCCAGATCCGGATGAATATCAAGATCAAGCACATGATGATTGGTAGAGATGAGGACACAATTCGTAGTTACGTTCTCGTTGTTATTTGCTGCGAATGTATCTTCGGCCGTGATAACTAGCACCCTTCGCTGCATATGAGAGCCTAGGATATATCTTGCTCATGCGTGATCCCCAGGTGTTAGGTGTATTGGATCTGGCGTAGTTATCCTGCCAGTGCCTGCCAATGTGGGGCTCATACTAGCGTGGTGCAGCAACAGCGCCTTCGGGGCAGTCGCGTCCTCGCCCTCTCATCACCACATCACAACTTCGTACAGTCTGAGTGCATCAGCTCATCAAACATGAGATACCGGTACTCGATCTTAGGGATGGCGCTGCAGCAGGGTGCGATACGCTACACCAGGGAGACTTGACGACCTGTGGGTTTCCTGGACATTTCCTCTTCACCACGGGCGCTATCCACGGGTTATCATAACCACGGCGTTCTCATACAGACCGTACAGACCATACAGCGCAGCAAAGACATGTTACTAAGTAAAATATTGACTTTCCGAGAGGTGAGCTTGTCGGGTTCATTCCGGAAACTTTCTCGGAGACATTTCGTCACTACACCTCTAGTATTAATCGGGAACTTTAGCTAAGATACCACGCGCTATACAGTCCGTTGCTTGGAAGGTTCCGAAAATGCTGTAACTTGATGGTGAGTATGCTGAACAACGAACTTGCATCGGAGCTTTATGCTGCGGAGCTGGTGTATAAAGCTGGCTGGAAGTTCGACTGACCTCAAGCACAATACCCACTGCAAGCTCACATCGTCTTTTACAGTCATACCCAGATAATCAGGACACCTCTTCTCCCTACACAATTACCTCCACAGCCACGTATTGAAGCTTCATCAAGATGGCGCTCCGATCTCGACCCCAGGTGTTCGACGTACTCATCATCGGCTCAGGTCCCGCAGGACTTAATGCGGCGCTCACTTGCGCAAGAACACGCACCAAAGCCATCGTATTCGACAACGAACAGTACCGCAACGAAGGTGTCACGCACATGCATACTGTAGCGTCCCGCGACCACTTCAACCCCCGAGAGTTTGGCCGCATAGCCCGTGAACAGATCGAATCCCGATACGATAGCGTCTGGTTTCAATCTGCTACCATCGCCCACGCATCGAAGAAACAACTGTCCTTGCCAGATGAGAAGGACTTGTACGACGGCTTCGAAGTCAAAGACAGCGAAGGCCACTTATACGAGGGCAAGAAGATCATCGTAGCAACTGGCTCGAAAGATATCCTTCCCGATGTTTCAGGTTACAAGGAGAACTGGCCAGACCACATATACCAATGTCTAGCTTGCGATGGCTACGAGCAACGAGGTAGTGCAGTCGGCATACTGGATTTCGACAACCCCGGATACGCACATATGGTCCAAATGGCAGTCCCTCTCGAACCTGTCTCAATCACGTTGTTTACCAACGGACCTATCAAGAAGGAAGCGCCAATGCAAGACGCTTTGAAGCTCGCAAAGGCTTTCGGTGCAACGCTCGACGAGCGAAAGATCGTTCGCTTGGTCAACAACGGCCCGAGTCACACAGATGGCGTCACGATCCATTTCGAGACCGGAGAACCAGTCACTCTCGGTTTCCTCGTTCACAGGCCCGTTACGATCAATCGCGCGCAACATCTTATCGATCAGCTCGGCATCGAGACGGTGGAACCGGCCATGGGTGGACACATCAAGATCGCAAACGCGATGTTCAACGAGACGAGTGTCCGAGGTGTCTTCGCAGGTGGTGATACCATGGTCATGATGAAACAGGTGGCGATTTCTATGGCGGATGGACTCAAAGCTGCCGCAGGTGCGGGAATGCAGATTGCACAGGAGAAGGCTAAGGCTTTGGCCAAGGCTTTTGAGGAGAGGGAGGGTACTATCGAGGGAGAGAAGGATAAGGTGGAGGTGGCTTCGTACTAGAAGCGAGGGCTAAACGATAACCATAAGTTGAAGAGGGCCCGATCTTGTAGTCTTGGGAGTCGGCGAGTGGCAGGTAGAATGGTCAAGGTGTGCTAAATGCGCTTCTCCGAACGTTTAGGATGTACTTTTTCCCTTAGATTCATAATGCACCAATCCAATGTCCATATGTTAACCCAGTGGCTGGTCCGTACCCTGTAACTTCTTCAATCGCATCAAAAGCAGGAGCATTCGCATCCAACGCACCATCCCTCGAATACCCCAGTGCCTACCACACTTGCCACGTCTTCCATGCTCGCCATGCTACTAATCTCTGACCCCCACGTATTTCCCCCTGGCCTTCATCCACGTAGCATCTCATACCCCCAAACCTTCAAACTCACCGCAGAGTCGCATAAACGATTCTAGCCATGCTCGTCCCTCAATTTGCCGACCTAAAAGCCCGCATCAACGACCTAATTATCAAAAGCACATTTATACCTTCCTCCTCATCCGAAACGTCTACTTCCACTAGCAACGATGCCTGCAAAACATCGGCTCCCCCGCCAAAATACGCCATCAAGAAGCCGTCGATACGCCTCTTCCCCGAGACACAAGCGCCACTGCCGACGGTCAATGTAGTGACGAAGCATAGTCACGCGTTCAATAGCTCGAAAGCAGCAGGACTAGATAAACTGGAGCAATTGCAATTCGTTGAAATAGTCAAAGGGTGGATCATCGGTACGTGCGCCGGAAGTATCATCTACACATTTCTCAGGTCTGCCTCAGATGGAACAAAACAAATGATGCATGAGGCACTTCGGGAATCAGAAACCGACCAGCTAACAAGCCATCGACAACTAGAAACTGCACCTCTTCTCATCACAGAGAGCTCCAACAACACTACTTGCTTCAAGGTCATCTTCACCGCAAGGAAAGCACGTACAGAGATACACACAGCCCTCAGGTCAATGACATCTACCACTTTGTACACCGCGAAACTGTTCGCTGTCACACTGACTACATCGGGGAATAGCTGGAGGCTTATCGAACAAAGCCACGAGGCGGATTCTCTGGTCGATGCGATGGAGGATCTGTGGGATAGGGTTATGCATAGGGTGGGTCGCTCGATTGGTAAGTCGCTCACATGCGAACGTGTAGGAAGTGTGGAACGTCGAGTGCTGATACCTGGGCAATTGGTAGGTGTGATGGAAATTGGCGCGGTGGTGAAGGAGGGTGAGATGACAAGGGGAGGAGAGGAGAAGATCGAGAGAAAGAGTGTGGGATGGTAAATCAAGGTAGACCTTGGAAGGTATGGATTTGTTGGTCCGAGGATGGCCAAGTTTATCCATTTCGCAAAGCATGTCAGCACTTTCCTTGCATGTATAAACCCCGTCACACACCAAACACCTCTAGAGCCTACACTACTCCCAACCGCTGGAACATCTCACTCCTCCTTCTTATGTATCCTCGGTAGACCCAACCAAAGCAGTAGAATCACGCCCAACAGCGCCAGAATAATCGGCTGTAGCACCTGCACGCCCTTGGCTTGTGCGATAGCTCCAACTGCAAAAGGGAAGATGGCAGCGCCACTCCCTCCAAAAGCCGCCGCAAAGCCAATAGCACCGACGTGCAAGTGGCGTGGTAGAAGCTTCGTAGCTGCAACGACTACAGCCGGGAACAAGGGACCGAGGAAGAAACCCTGGAGAGCTACGGCGACGGCCGAGACATAGAATTGAGGGACGAGCCAGAAGATGAGTTCGAGAGCCATTGTGAGGGGAAGGTAGATCTGAAGAACTCCAGTTAGCACACGTCAGACAAGAAAGAAAGGAGGAAGGAAGGAATGAAGAAACCAGAACCAGAAACAAACTCACAGTAATAGCCAACTTCTCCCCCAACCTCGGCGTAACAAACCCGAGCACAATCCTCCCCACCGTAATCCCCATCCAAAACCCCGTCGCCACCATGCCACTCGCAAACTCCTCTCCATCCCTCACTTCAAGCATAAACTTGACAATCCAACCTCCGAGTGCAACTTCAATACCCACGTACCCGAGTAAAAAGAGTGCGCACAGCCACGTGACGCGTGCGTGGGGCAGACGGATAAGCGCTTCTTTCATGCGGTTGTCTTTCGTGCCGCTGGTGCGTGGGTTGGCTGCGCGGAAGGCGGCGCCGGTTTCGCGCCAGAAGGCGGTTGTTGAGGTTGCGAGTTCGATGGCTGCCATTGCGATCTGAGGGTGTTAGAGATGGGGGAATGAGGAGGGATGAGGGAGGGGAACGTACCATGACGTAGTAGAAAGTGTACCAGGGTAGTCTGCTTCCTTTTGTAATCATAGTCGTTGCTATCAAGGGGGATAGCACGGCGCCTACGCCGTAGAAGGCGTGGAGGAAACCGAGGACTTCGTTTGGGTTTGCCATGTTGCCGATCCATGCATCTGTTGGTTGTATTGTCAGTCGGAATGTTCTGTCTTTTTGTTCTTCTCCTTCTCTTTTATCGGAACTGAGAAGAAAAGATAAGAATGCTCACTCCATGCCGCATCAGCAAGTCCATTCCCGAACCCAGCCAGCATAAAGATAATGACAAGCACCGGATACGGAGGGTGCACCGCAATAACGATATACGCAATGAGATGGCACGTCGGCGCTATGACCGCAACGCCTCTCTGGCCGAACTTGAGATGAATGCTATTGTTCAACAACGCGGAAGCTGTGTAGCCGACAAGCGGAGACAAGAACACCAGCGAGATGACAACGAAAGTCAGACCGTAGTATTCTTGCAACTGGAATCGTTTGTTAGCACGCTCTTCTTTACCCCTTCTCATGAATCGCGACTTCTAACCTTAAGAAGAACGATGTTGACTTACATAAGGAATCAAAGCACCATACGCCGCATCATTGCTCCCCATAACGACGAAACTCCAAAACGCCGCCATAGTCTTGAACAAATTCGACCGTGGGTGGTTCCATTGTTCCAATTTGGCTGGCGCTTGTGTCGTTGGCGACGGCAGATTCTCTATCGGATCGCTTTCCCGAGCACCTTTCGTATCTGAGAGTCGCAGGCCGCCTGTACTGCTCGAACTAGCGATCTGTGCATCTTGAGGTTTAGAAATATAGCTCGATACGTCCTGGAGTTCGATGGGCTGCTCAAGGCAGGTTGACGAGGTGCCGTTTTGGTGGTGCAGCGCCATTTTTGGGTTGCTGAAGATGGCGACGGTTGGCGAACTAGTTGCGACCTACTGTCATTCCAAGGGACGGTGTGGATGAAGAGGAAGTTCGATGTCGAAGCTTTGGAGTCAGAGGAATATAAAGCCAATAGTAGCGGTAAAAGTTAAAAAGGGCTGACGAGATACGCGCAGCGCAGATACGAGCTTAACCCAACTCCTCCAAAGGCAGGTAGGTATGACGTTTTTCCACCTCCAAGCTCAACAACCTCGATACCAAGAAGGGCGCATCGACAAGACAACCACCACTCGACGAGGCCCTTTATATCCCCAATCTCAACTTTAGGTCCATGATGTAGCAACCTCGCAACTCTTACTCAAAGCAGCGGAAAACTGCGAGCAACCACTCCATCTAGACGATATCTTTTTTAGCCACCGCCGACGTTCTCTAGCACACGCGCACAAGGCGGGGAATGGGTGGGATCCCCACACTTTGCAGCCGGTCCGACATACAGCTAATCAGCAGCGAGGTGGCTGGTGGATCGAACTGCCCGGGTGGCCAAAAAGGGAAGGGGACGGTTGATCTTCGGAAGGTGCGAGCTTTCCGTGAGTAAACCGCCGCTAGCTATCTCGAAATCAGTACAGTACAACTATGGCCATAACTAGAGCCTAGAGACTTGGTAGAGAGATGGAGTATGACACCGCAACTTCGCAAAAAGACACATATGTTTGCATGTCACGACATGTTATTAATCACATCGTCACGGCCCAACCCAAACCCGACTAAGACCTCGCACCAAACCCAAAGCGTCGAGAAAATGCGAGGACGCTGAAACCAACACAGTCACAGTCGCAAGACAACTTAGTCGCGTCACTCTACGTCGCAATCCACGTCGCAAAAAAACTGTGACATGTCACTTGTATCAACCACAGTTCCAGATATGAAAATCGTTAATCGTTCTCATTTCATGCTATACCTGCTATTATTACCTCCGTTTCTGAGCTGATTCGCGGAATCGACGCTCACCCGTTACCATGCATCCATCCATGCTGGGGGTATCCTGTTGTCTCTTCTCTCTCGTGCTCCCTGTGTCTCTCTCTCTACAACTGCCCACCACTGACTGACCACATGCTGAAAAGGAAAGAAAATGAATAGGAAAAAAAAACCGTTCTTGAGATCAACGCTTGTATTTCAACGACTGTGAGGAAAGGTAAATCGTCCATATACACATACTCGCTTTCGACAGTCGCGCCCTTTCGCTCCTGTAATGCTTCTTGCTCGCCCACTGGCCCCTTTGGTCGTTCAGCCCCTGTCTTTTCTCTTTTTGGAAATGATGGTAATGAAATGGGAAAGACAATGCGTTCTGAAAGTTCGTCTTGTCATGTGGGTGAAGACGTCTATGAGGGCTGGATGACGGAGGGACCGGCAAGGACCTCGGCATCGGCAACGGACTCGCTCTTGGTGATCATCATGTAGACTTCTCCCTGGAGGCCCTGGGGAACCATGCAGTTGCCATCGGCGATCTTGGTGAATTGGTTGCCGCCACTGTGAGATGTTAGATTATGAATCGTTGTGTAGGAGTGTGAAGTGACTTACGGTCCGACAAAAGCGCAGAAAGAGGCACCGGCAGGCTGAGCGGGGTCGGCAAGCTTCAAGTTCTGGCCAACGGTAGCCTTCTCGGGGTTCTGGAGAGCGATGGCGGGGAAGGCCTGGATGTTGAGGTTGGAGCCTTCGGGGCAGGACTTGATGAACTGGGCGGCGAGGGTGAAGACGGCGCGGGGCTGGAGAGCAGTGTCGAAAGCGGCGGGGACGGGCTCGGCGCCGGATGCGATACGGATGAAAGCCTGGTGACGGGCCTCGACAGTGACGATGGAACCAGCGGCGGACAGAATGTCGGAGGAGTTGACGAGAGGAGCGGCACCGAGGTAGGCGGAGACACCGACGGCCTCAAGGACACGGGCGGTCTTGACCATGGAGTCGGCGCTGGTAAGAGCGGCGTCGAAGTTGTATTGGCATGGCTCGACGGGCTTTGCGCCGGCTCCTGCGATGGCGGACTGGAGAGTGGTGACGTGGGTGGCCTCAGTCTGTCCAACGCCCATCAGGGACTTGACCTGACCTTCACTCAGACCGAGGGCCATGAAGTCGGACATGGAGAACTTGGCGAAACCCTGCTTGTAGTATTCTGATTCGAGATGCTCGGCGGTCAGAGCGCTGTAGTGGCTGTTAGATCCAGCTCACTGTGATCGTTGATTCAAAGCTACTTACAAGTTGAGGATGTCGACATCGCTCAACATTCCTGCTGCGGCCGGTGCAGCTGCAGCCGGTGATGCGGCGGCAGCCTCGCTACCTCCAGCGGTCTCAGTGATGGCAGCCGGCGCAGAGGAGGTGGCAGAAGCGGCAGCGCTCGACATGGAAGCCATTTCTTGACGGGCGTAGTTTGCGGGGGCGGCAGCCACGAGAGGCGCCAGGGCAACGAGGCCCTTGAGGATGGTTGATACGCTAGGCATGTTGGTTGAATTAGGTTTGTTGGATTGTTTTCGAGTAGACAAGTTCGTAAAGAGAGACCGCCAGCAAAGACTTGCTTTGAATTCGATTATTAAAAATTGTCTAAAGTCCAACCAGGGACTGAAAGAAGGTAAACCGTAAGGAATGTGGTTGATTATTAGGTAGGAAGGTAGAAGAAGCTCGTTGATGATCCAACTGAAAACGAGTATGGAAACAAGGTGGGCGGCCAATGGACCTTATACAAGCAGCTGCAACTCCTGGGCACCATCTGAGACGCCATCTTAAAATTCGGAGTACGGATGTTGACCATGTGGCGGACGACTGCCTCCCGCTGGCGCACTGGCCTCCATACTGGATCCGTGACCCTACAAGCTTCAAAGCTTGGCAAATCGACCCATTGATCGTCCAGGAACTGCTCGCTAGCAGTGTAGCAACCGCTGAGGAAGCCCGGCTTGTAGCGATGGGGCTCGTGGTGCCGGCATGTGATGTAGCAGGTCCGGGGCCCTGCGACGCGAAACGGCTATCATGAAACCCTACAAGTGCCAACGCCTGCGCGGAGGCAGTAGAGCCGCCCTCGAGAAAACCTGGGTACCGTAATAGTGCATGGCGATTAATGGCGGTATTCTGACTTTCCGACCGGATCCGTGAGGTGGCTCACCATCTGAGGCTTGAAGCAGTCGGGCTCCTCATCTGTCATGACGCTGGTGGGGTGTGTTTCCAGCAGCGAAGAGCTAGCGAAACGTTTCAACATCAAGCTACTGACCGTATTTCATAGCGCAGTCATGATTGTAAATACTTCTATAAGGGTATCGTGGTGTCGTGAGCGCTTGCGTGTTGCGCCGAGAGAACCCCAGATGGGTTGAGAGGTTAAGAGGGATGGATTAACGGGGTGGCTGAGGCACCCAAAACGTCTTCACGTTGCCAAGCCTCATGGAGAACCACTGCTATTTCGGCTGCGGTTCAGGCCGTCAGGCTTTCGTTCGCTACAGCAAACACATGCAGGTACACACAGACCGCCTCTGACAGGGGATGGGAAGTCGCAGATCCGCTGGTCAAGATTCGGATTGCACGGCATCGACCTGATGCCGTATAGCGCGGCTTGTCACATTCGATCATGCCGAGGAGAGGTCACGATTCGGTATGTTTCCACCTCAAACCAACCAATCTTTGTCTGAGGCCGCGTTTCCAATGTAGTAATCAGGATGTCAATGAGGGGGCACACTGTTGCTCACTTCGTTGCCTTGTGGCCTTGTACGGCTCTTGAGCAGCCTTATCCAGGCCTGAACGAGATGTGGGGAGTGGGTGTCAATGCAGGCGGGTACCAAAAGAAACCAAAGTGAACTATGCATGGCCAGAGGCGCTCTCGCAGGGATAAACACATTACTGTACTACGGAAAATTACTGTGTATAAGAGCTGCAACGATATATCGCGACTGCCGATATCGTCGTCGCATACAAATAAACAATACACAGATCACCGTTCCTCTCTTCCTGCACAACCTAGTATGTGTCCTCCATTCAATTTTCTATACCAAATCGACATACGCTACCGAAAAATCCGGATATCAGGTCGGACTGAGCGAGACGTCTCGTCTACAAAGCGTAGGGGTTGAGAGATCGGATGGTCAAGCAACTGAAAGATAGGTTAGTGACGTTCAGAACGTAGTGATGGGCATTACTTACGGAGGGCTCTTCGTCAGATCCGTCTTAAGGATGACTGGGACGCGTGTCATCTCCCGCACATCCTGGATGTAGTCGCCGTTCTGCTCGCGCAGAGTGAACCAGCTGAGGTACTTCTCCTTGTTGGTCAACTTGGATTCTGCAGCATCACCAGCGCTTTGGGCGATCTTCGAGTCGGAGTTGACACGGTGAGGAGCACCAGCAAGATCGCGGCGGGTAGGCGATGGAGGCATGCTCTGAGTCGGGCGGTCAGGGTTGAGAGAAACACCGGCCATGTTCGAGTTGAGGTCGTTGGAGTCGTCGTCATCGTCGTCATCATCAAACAACGCAGCCTCCTCGTTGGTCGACATGGTTCCAGTGTCCATCTGCCTGCGCTGGGCCTCTTCCTGCTCCCTCGCACGCTGCTTAGCCGCCTCAGCATCACGCGCCGCAGCCGCAGCGTTGGCGGATCTGAGTGAGCCATGCTTCGGCCTCTCGTCCTCGGGAATGTAGTTGGACGATGGGACGCCCTTCTCCCAGTAGAGCTCAAGGAGACGTTTGTTCTTGTCGAACTCGGCTTTCTTGAGAGGAAGCTGGTCACAGTGGACGCGCTTCTCAAAGCCCCACTCGGGAATAAGGACATCGAAAGCGGACTCGTACACGCAAAGGACGATACCTTCGGCGATGAGATCACCGCCCCTCTCCTGCCTGACCTTGTCCATCTTGCGGCAAGCCTCGATGTGAACGCTCTGCTCCTGAGCAGCATGGGCGGAGTCCTTCTTGGTGTTGCACATCTCGGCAGTCTTGGCCAAAGCCTCGATGTCTTCAGTGAACTCAATGGCACCGTTGGAGAGGACAGCCTCCAGCTGGCGGTGGACAATGATGTCGGCGTAGCGGCGGGATGGGTTGGTGAAGTGGGTGTAGAGGGGAAGGTTCAGGGCGTAGTGAGGGTACTGATCCTGAGGCAGCCTGCCAGCAACAAAGTACTTGGCACGAGGCATCGACTTGATGACGAGGGTCTCCATACCCTTCCTGATGTCATCGTCTTCAACCTCAAACAAGCTGTTCTGGAGAGTGCCACTGCTCTCGGTGTTGATGTCGTAGCCAATGGCACCCATACGCTCTGCGATGGTCGTCAAGCGGCGGGGGTTAGGCGGGGGCTGACGGCGCAGGAGAGCCTTCTCTGGCAAGCCAGTGGCGAGCTTCTTCGCAACAAAGGTGTTGGCGAGGTGACTGAGCTCCTCAATGCACTCGTGGGCAGGGGAAGAATCGAAGATGTTCTGTTCGACGGGAACATTCTCGTCGTCCAGCTGGTACATGAGGCGCAGAGCCTTGACATCGCTGGAGCGGTCGCCGAAGCGAGCCTGGCGGAACTTCTGGGAGATGTGATGCAGCATCTTGATGTCCTTAGCACGGGCTGCCGAGACTGGACCGTCGTTACCGTTGATAACGGTGTCGACCTCGTCGTAGGACAGCTTTCCAGAGCTCTTGATCACAGCCTTGCCGACCCAGGTCTCATCATCTGAGATTTTACCAGAGGTTGGATCGACCTTGAAGACGACACTGACTGTGTAGCGCTCCTCGCCAGGGTTGAGGCAGCAGATGTCGTTCGACAGACGCGGCGGAAGCATGTTCACGGTGCGGTTCATAAGGTAGACCGCAGTTCCACGCTTCTTGGCCTCACGGTCAACAAGCGAGTTGGCCTTGATGAAGTGGGCAACATCAGTAACGTGGATACCAATCTCGACACGGCCGTCATCAAGGTATTTGAAGTGAATGGCATCATCAAGCTCCTTGCTGCCGTTGGGATCGATGGTGAAGGTCTCCTCGCTGCGGAAGTCGCGGCGGCTCTCGAGCGCCTCCTCGCCGTCGTTGGTGACGGACCAGTCTTCAAAGCCGACGTTTTTGATGACAGCGTCGGAGAAGTCATCTGGACCAAAGTTGTTGTCGCGCAGGAGTGCGTCAGTTTCCACCTTAAGGTCACCCATGACACCGAGCTGCTCGACAAGAGTACCGAAAGGATGCAAAGAGGTGATGGGCCATCGCTTAATGCATGCGACAAAGATGCGGTCGGCGTAGTCTTGGTGCTTCTCGACGAAGTCACGTGGGGCTTGCTCGGTGGGAATGGCGATCAAAGGCACACGCTTGTCTGTTGGCTTGAACCAGACAATCTTAGGCTTGTTCTGGGTCTCTGGCTGGGAGCGACCGGAGTTGCCCTCGCGAGCCTGTCGCTCAGCTTCCTGCTTCTCCTTGGTGGCTTGGCTGCTAGGACGCAAGAGTCCAAGGGATCTGTGGCTGTGATTAGTGAAGTACTTGAATGAAGATTATGTGCTTGCTTACCCTGAGAACATCTGCCCAGCAACACGCTCGATAACAGCAACAATGTGACCTGCGTACAAAGGCTTGAGCTCATCGTTGATCTCCTCCTCCTCCATGAGGAGCAAGCTCTGGCCTTCGACTTCAACATCGTCGTTCTTCTTCTGTGTGGGTCGCTGGCGGAGACTGCCACGTCGGCGGATGCCACCCTCAGAGCCAGTCTCAGGTTGGGTAGTGGCATCGTTGACGGCGATACTACCGCCGCGAGGGTCTGCGTTGTCCTTGCGCTTCTTCTTCTCTTCCTTTTCGCGCTTCTGACCCCAGACCTCGTCGACGTCAAGAAGTTCGACAGCGACCAGATCTCCTTCGAGAGCTCGGTTCCTGTCTTTGCTACCGCAGATGAAGATGTCAGCATCCAGATCAGTAGTTGTGACATAAGCATCGCTGCGGTTCTTCTTGTTGACGCGGAGGATTCCGGCAACGAGTTGGCCGTCGCCGAGGAGAGCGGGCAAGGTGGCCTGCGGGAGGTAAGGAGTGAATAGCGTCTTGCGCTGCTGCTGCTGGTTTTGCTGCATGCCCATCTGCGGTGCATGCTGGCTGCCTCCGAGACCGCCGCCCTGCATCTGGGCGGCCTGGAGAGCCTGTAAATGAGCGATCTGCATGGGGTTTAGCGGCTGGCCGAACATCTGCTGTTGCAGGAGAAGCTGGGCCTGGTTGCCCATTTGCATCTGAGGCTGGCCGCCGTACTGGAAGTTGCCAAGAGAACCAACGGACTGGTTGACCGATCCACGAGTGCGGTGGCCAGGCTGGAAAGGAGCGGCATTGGCGGTCTGGTTCATGTTGAAGTTGCCCATGTTTTGGGACTGGTTGTCTTGCGTAGGCTGTTGCTGGGTGTTGTTCTGGGGCTGTCTCCAGTTGCCCTCGAAGTTGCGAGACTGGCTCCTGCCATGGCCTTGGCTGCCACGGCGCTGGAAGTCAGACTGCTGTCCGTTGTTCTGGTTGGTAGGGTTCTCGCTGGTAGCTGGAAAGGAGAAGGAAGGTCCGCCACGGCCAGCACTTCCACCGCCGCGTCCGACAGCCATGCTCTGGCTGCGGCCGTGGCCACCTCGTCCACCACGGGCGGAAGTGTCGTTGGAAGCGCTGTTGCCACTGGGGCTGGCATCGCGGTTGGAGCTACCCTCGGTCGAGCCGGGGATAGGGAACTGGAAGCCCGAAGTCTTTCTCTTCGATTCGGCCTGTTCGGCAGCCTTCTTTGCGTCGGCGAGAGCTAGCGAGTGACGGCGGGTGTGTCCGGAGCCGCCAGCACTGCCACCGCCTCGGCCACGAGGGTTGACGTTTTCCCTACCCTGGCCACCCTGTTGTGCACCGAATTCGCCGAAGCCAGACGAACCGGAGGAAGGAGCGGGGGGTGGGCCGCCCATGCCGACTTGGGGCAGGGCGGACTGGTTGCGGCGGTGGGCGCCAGGCTGGGCTGGTGCGCCCATGGGGACAGCGAGGTGTTGCTGCTGCTGCATTTGCTGCATCTGCTGGGGGAACTGGTAGTTGTTGACTTGGGGCGAGACATTGGGCATCTGGCCCTGCATCTGGAAGTTGCCGAGCTGCTGCTGCGGCTGGATCATGCCCATGTTAACATATTGCTGGTGCGTGGCGGCAATCTGCTGCTGCTGTTGCTGGAGGACCTCGATCTGCTGTGCGATGGCGAGCTGTTCCACTGTGCAGCTGTCAGCAATGGCCCAAAGTGGCTATCGGAGAGCTTCACGTACTCATCAGCGGTGTCAGCTCTGACGGACTGCGGCGATGCGCAATGTGCAGACGACGACCGGCGGGACCCATGGGGCCCTGCTGGCCTTGTTGCTGATCCATAGTGGATAATGTGGTGTGGATGATTCAATGCCCGCTTGCAGTGTATGCTGTTGGAGAAGAGACGGTCGGACACGAATTGGTCAAAAGTGTGATGGATTTATCTGCGGGCAGTCAGCATAATGGGTTGGATGAGGTCTGCAGCGAGCGAGCGAGCGAAGGGATGCAGGTGGTGAGAGTGCAAGGAGGCAGATGGGGGACAGATGCAGGGTCGGCAGCGGCATGCTTCAGCGAGCGAGCTAGCGGGGGACAACTCACGTTGGGGTAAGCGTGCTGGTTGGGCGGTGCTCGGGGCGAAGAGGATACTCTCGTAGACGATGATTACTCGGGGTGGTGCTCTGCAAGTCAGAAGCGGGTGGTGTCGTGTTCAGACAGATGTGTCGTTGGTCTAGGAGGGTTGATAAGGAGGGTCGACCAGATCAAAGAGCGCGGTTTCCCTGGGGCGGGCTGTTGGTGGCAGTACAACCAAAATGCGGGCGGAGAGAGTGCTTCGAAGGAGGGAGCGATCGGGGCGGGCGGGCAGGAGGGATGCAGGAAGAGAGGGCAGAGGGCAGGCAAGAGGGCCGTCAGCGTGCTCGAGGTGGTGATGGCTATGGCGGGACTTGGCCAGCAGCACGGTTTGGGCAAAGATCGCCTGTTCTTCCGCAAACGAGCGAGCCTGGGAGAGGTCTAAGCGGCGTACGTCACTTGCGAAGCCAGATATGCAGCTTCCCGCGCCGAACTGAAGGAGTGAGAAATTAACGTAGATACAAGCAAGCGCCGGGCCGTGGGGGCTGAGGCGCTGCCGGCTCAGAGCTGGTATATATACCGCCAGCAGCAGTCGGCATGCGTCTCAGCGCGCCCCAGGTGAAGCATCACGTTTGGGTCTGTACGTTTCAAGGCAGGCTTAGCCGGCGCGCGTTTCTAGACACGAACAACAGTCCGCTGCAGCGTCGCGGGAGGGCGGCGCAAGGGTCGAGGTTATATTGATGGATCCACTGCGCTGGGGTTGCGAGCTTGTCATGTCCGGCATTCGATAGTCCAACAATCTGACAGATATGCTGGCTTCGCGCGCCATGCCGCGCTGAAACTCGAGGACAGGAGTCACATCGTTCCCCAGCTTGTCACATTCTGTCAGTGAAACGGCCCTCTCCAGGGCCTGCGCGTGCCCTCACAGCGTCGCAGCTTGGCGGGTGCAGTCCCACCAGCTTGGGCACAGACGCATCCTGTGAACTTTATGAAAGGCGCAACATGGCGTGTTTGCCCAAGGCGCGACTCAGCGTCCTTGACTCCATCTCATCTTAATCAATCGACGGCCCAGGTGGAGCTGCGGATGAAGTTACGTCACGGCGTCAGACATCGAGCGAGTGCTTCGACTGCGAAAGAGCGCGACCCGTTGATGTTCCAGGTACGCTAGCCAGCACTACAATGGAGCTGCGTAGCGCGGTGAAAGCTGCTGCAGGGATGAGCGATGTCACGTGAGTCGGAGCTGGTCGCTGCTAGCTTCCGACTAGACTTCTTTGACCGTCGCGCTCTCACCAACCACCTTTTCAACAACTGCACCCTGACCCCAACTAACGTCACGGCGCCAGAATGCCCGCCAGATCGGGCACCTCGTCGTCGAGCATGCATACCGCCACCTCCTTCAGCTCCAGCTTCATGGACGCCTCGCCCACACGCCAATCGCCGAATCGCCGCAGCAGTCACCGCCAAAAGCGCGAATCCCTCATCCGCGACCCCTATGAGAGCCCGGCCAAGCAATTAGCCCTCGAGTTCAACCTCCGCCTCAGCATATCCGACCGGGAGTTCAACGAGAAGCTAGACCAGGCTGCGAACGAGCGCGCGAAACAACATGCCCAACAACTCGCCTACGCTGCCGAGGAACACGAGCGCGTCTTCAGGAGCGCGAAGCTTGAGATCGAACGCATTGCCCTGGAAGAAGAGCAGGCGCGCCTTCGCCATGAAGAGGCTCAACGGCAGGAGATTGAGCGCCTGAAGCAGGAGAAGGCCCGCGAGCAAGCCGAGGCTCAGCGAAGGGCTCTGGAAGCAAGACAGCGCGAGGAAGAAGCCGCCCGTCAAGCCGCAGAACACAAGCTCAAACTCCAACAGGCCGATGCCCGCATCAAAGCCCAGCAAGAGCAGCAGGCGGCCGCTGAGAAGCAGAAGAAGGAAAAGGACGAAGCTGATCGAAAGGCTGCCGAGGCTGCGGCCGCTGCAGAGAAGGCTCGACAGCAAGCACCACCACAGCAGCCAACCGCCCAGCCCGCCCCCGCGCCAGCTCCCACACAAGCAGCTGCAACACCAAAGCCATCCACCGCCGCACCGGCAACTAGCACCAGCGCCGATCAGATTCACGCCAAATACCTCGAACTCCACCAGCGCATGAAGGCCTTCCGCAAAGCTTTCTGGGAGGAACATAAGAAGCCAACCTCCCCACTCAAGGGTCCCGTTGGTGATGCCCGACGCGCCATCCGCACTCGACTTGGCCAGATCACAGTGGAGCGCAAGGACAGTGTCGCCGCCATCAAGCGCCTCCGAACCGAATGCTTCGACATCGCCCTCACAACACCCGGACCCATGGTCGACATCCGACAATACATTGTCTCCCACCAAGTTCCCCAGCTGGCCAACGAGAACGAAGCCGCATACCCGGCGTTCCTGCTCTACGTCTGGATCTGCTTCGAGAAGTTCCTTGTAAAGCAATTCGAAAAGGAGGCTGCCAACACCGACGGACGCATCATCCAGGAGATTGGTTTGATAGCAGCCAGCTTGTTCGGCGACCAGAAGTACATGTGGAACGGCCTGCCTCTCATCGACATTGCGCTGGCCAAGCTACACAAGGCCTGCCCCCCTCTGTTTGGCATCCGCGGTACCATGAACACCAAGGAAGGTCGGTTGCGCCTAGGCTGGCAAGAGGACTCAACCCCAGAGACATACTCGCAGCGCATGCGCGGTATCGGAGCTGGCTACGCCTCCATGTCCCTCCGCTCATTCGCCGCTAAGGCGCCTGCCATCCCCATGGCAGAGTACTGGCATGCCATCTCATCGATATGCAACACACCCTCCGAGCAACTCTGGCCTGGACACTTCGCCATTCTCAGCGGCCTGATCCGCGACTACCACAAGAAGTTCATCCAATTCTACGGCGTACCTGCGCGTGGCGTCCTGCGTCGCGCTGTCGTCGACCTACCCGTCCGTGCACCAGAGCGCTGCAAGGACGCCGCGAGTACCATTGCCGTGTACCGCGAGACCTGGAAGAGGGAGAAGTTTTCGTTGGATTAGAAGAGGAAAAAAGGCGTGTTGACGCAGACGGAATAGCATTGGGGGCTCTCTCTCGGAAATCGGCAATTTCTTTCATTGTCAAGGATCTTTTGTCAATCTTGCATGGGGCGGCGCATATCATCAGCAGTATGACCTATGGTCGTTGGTTGCATCTTTTCCTTTTCTGGTATTTTCTCTTTGTCTCAATGGATATGGAAGTCCACAAAGTACATGCGTAGCACAACGTCGTTCGCGACAACGAAACAGTCTCGCTCATTATCTTACCTATAGCGAGCATGAAATGATCAATATCGCAACCATCAGATATGTTCCCATCCCACAACCCGATAGGGCCGATACTAGAAAAGCCCTGACCCAAAAGGATACCCACCATGAACATAATCCCTAACCCACTCAGCCCTTATAATCTCCTTCAACAACGGCGCACTCCCCTTCTCCTCCACCTCCCCAATCCACCGATCAATCCACTTCCCATCACCCGCCTTACCAAAATGCTGCACACACTGTTCAAACCCCACTTTCAGCTGACTAGCTTTGTGCACCTCGACCCATTCCGGACAGATACGCTGCATTTCTTCCAGGAAAAACTGCCGAAGCTTTATTTGCGTTTTGTATTCCTCATTAACATATTCGATGTTGAGGTAGGCGAACACTGCTGCGGTGGAGTCGGTCAACTCCAGGAATGAGGGTAATTGGCATGCGAGCCATAGGGGGGCGGTGTGTACGCATTCCCAATCGGAGATACCGGTTAAAGAGCTGTTGGAGTCGACGAGGATGTTGGATGCGTGGAGGGAGTGGTGGTGGAGCACAAACTCCTCTTCGTCATCTTCCTTCTCGGGGAAAATCTTTGGCATGAGATCAAGCAGGCGTTGCGCTCGCTGCTTACCTTCTTCGACCTTTTCACGGGCATATTGAAGGTGCGGCGCTGTATCCATTCTATCGATTTGTTTCTTCCATATAGTGGTTGCCGCTTCGTCAGGCTCACCGGGATAGGAATCGATGATATTTTGGTATATCGAGCGCTTGATTTCATCAGAGGTTTCAAGCTTGCACTCGTCGTCAAGATCAAGGAGGCTGAGTTGGAGCTGTGCGGCGAGCCAGTCTTGACTACGCTTGTAAGGACCGCGCGGGACGTTGTGGTCGATGTGTGCGCCCCAGAAGAATGGCGCGGAGACGATCTTGCCTAAGCCGACATGCTGAGAGAGGATTGAGGCCTCCAGGGTAAGCAAGGCGATATCATCCAGGCCTGGCGTGCATAAGTGAGGAAGTTCATTCGCAGGATACAGGTTACCCAGTTGATCGAACCGCTGTTGGAAGAGCTGTGCGTGGACTGAGGCTATCTTACGCACTAAATGCTCTTTCTTGAGATAGTTCATACCATTCCATTCGTCACCCAATTTGCGACCGGGCATACGCTCCCTAAGTATCCACTCCAGTCCAAGTTCGTTGTCGGTGCTAGCCTGATGACAGATTACTTGCGGTACTGGAACCTCAGTATCGTGACGAAGATACTTGATAGTAGCCACCTCGCTCATAGTCTTTGATCCTGGGTCGACGGGGACAGTTAGACGCAGGATGTATTCTCGGCCGCTACCACATGTGACGATGTAATCCTTGTTGAAGTTGTTCTGGGTCAGGAATTGAACTACGCATGGGTCTGAAGTCGGGATATCCAGCTCTCGGCGCACAAGGGTTGTGATGTCCTTAATACTGGGGTCGGTTGTCCACTCGGGCATCACTCCTGAAGACCGGTCTTTCTTCCAGCGAAGACCTTTTTGGGTCGTTACGGGCATACCTACAAGATTACTCATTTTGACGGCAGTGGTGGCGTTGGAATGTTTCGACTGAAATGGCTAAGTGATGATTTTGTCCTTCTTGTAGGGGAGGGGAGATGCAATGTGCGAACTAAAACACTGCTTACACAGAAGTCTTGTCACCTTTCACAACTATGGCTTTTACAGCTCGAGTCTTGCAATGTGAAGGCTCAGCTGTGTAGTATCACGAAGGTTAGGGGCGGCGGGCAGGGCAACACGTTCACCTAAAAGAATCACTCGACAGTCTATTATACTTGCGATTTCTCTCATTCGTGAGAGTATCTTTTCGTCGAGGTCGTCGATGTTGCGGAAGTCGTGGGTGTACATCAACGTTAAGTTACCTACTTTACCTGTTTTTATCTTAATGTAGTCTCTACACCTGTTTAAACTTGTTGTGTTCTTCTCTTGTATAAAGTGAAAAGATGTTTGAGTAGTACCTAGGTAGTTAGACGCTCTTTCTGAAAGAGGTAAAGCAACGGGTATGAACTAGAACTACCACGATAATAGTATCGCCACGATAATAGTATCACAACAAAGATTATTTAGGTAACATTGCTTGACCTCGCTTGCTGCCTGACCCTCCAAATGAGCGTGTGGGCGAATTCTTAGCCAACTACATCGAAAACGAAATAGCAGAATCGCCAGAACGGGGAAACCAAGAACGCAACAATACGGGGAGGTCGATCAAGTCCTCACGTCTCGGGATATCCCAAATTCCATCCTCAGTGATGACACGAGGATCCCGGTTCTCGGTCCCTCTCTGATAGTTCCTCAACGTGGCTACCCATGAGCTTCCTGGAAAGATATCTTTATTAACTGGCTTCAGGCCCATCGTCTCTTCCAAGTATCTCGGCCATTGTATGGCATAACGCCCACCAACCTCCAACGATTTCTCTACCTTGAGTTGTGCCAGCCCGCGCACAAAAACGACGCTTTTGCCTAGCCCCATATGACTCCCCTCTGCATCCCAGAAGACCTTCAGATTCTGGATATTGGTTGCTTCTCGTTGAAGTTTGTCGAAAAGCAAGCACCATCGCTGAGGACTAGGTGCGGTGTGGGTTGCGTCGACATGGACGCTAAGGTCAGTGATGACAGCAGCGTTGTTTGTCTCGAGCCAGGTCATGAGAGCGCCAGGTTGCGATACGTTGATGGCGACGGATTGGAGGAGATCATCAGGTGCAGGTTCAGTCCCCCTTTTCCAGGAGTAGCCTTTCTGGCTATGGAACAACATGTACGGCAGGGGATCCATCGTGAATTAAGATTAGGTATGCTACCTGTTTTGAGGATAGAAAGAGAGGGTAAGATGTTAGATATGCGTTAATGTAGAAAGAGGGGAAGTAAAGATCAACATGGTTTCATCAACTCTTGCAGCTCAAGGATGCCATGCGGCAAACCCTAATTGGTCGTGCGAGGTCTCACAACCACAGACGGCTGCTGAGTGAATCCCTACGAACAGCGAATGTTGCCTTGAACTCTTGCTCGCAGCTGTACAGTAAGCAGCAAAAGGAAATACTGGTACCAGACTGTATCTACGCTTTCACAGTCATCGGTGTAGAGCGAGAAAGCTAGCGAGATTTGACCGCAAAGGCGTGACATGATCCAGGAATAGCACCGCATTTTAGCGAGAACGCTAGTTGGGTCAGCCAACATCGCCCATCGTCCCGCTGTTGTTAGGCCAGCCGTCGTCAACACCACACCCGTTGGCCAGCAAGCTCCCACTCACCAGCCAGCGCACGCATGAGATGAGGGTCTGACACCACCCCGCCGCATAGTCGCCGCAGACACGCCGCAAATACTCTGCTTGTGGCGTCCAGTAGCCACCAACTCCCATCCCACGATCTCTACAATGACGCGCCGCAGCGGGAGCTTGACAACTCGCATCATGGCTTTCCTTTACCGTAACAAGTTCGCCTATTCTCACCCCACAATTTGCCCACGTCGCCGTCCAATCCTCCTTGGGCTTGGCTCAGGCAGACACGCAGAAGAAGCGTAAGGCGCTCAGCCTTGTGTCGATTCATGATTGTTGCTGCTCATTTCTTTTAGCGCAGGTGGCTGTGCTTGCCTAAATTTCGAAACGTTGATCCTACAGCACAACCCTTTGGCACATCACTGTCTTTGTAGAGGCCCTCGTATTGGGCCGCCGAATCTGTGTTGATGTTGTGTGGCAGAAAACTGGAATGGGGAGTCGTTCAAAAGAGCAGCCACTCAATTTGTATGGTTCCACGAGCTGAACTGATAGCTTCAGCTCCGTAGACAGAATGAGCGAAACCGCTCGGACGTGGCTCGCACGCGGTAGAGAACCATTCCCAAGTGGACTGACAACAGATGGGGCCCCGACATGCACGCCCGTCACCGCCGTCTACGAACCCGTGCCACCACCAGAATGCCACACAGCTCCTTCTGATTCCTCGATTAGACGCGGCAGTCCAAGCTTCGACGACCGTTCTCGACGCCCATCATTCGTTAGGCCTCTTGTCTTGCGCCAAGCTGCTCATCATACCACAGGGGCGCAGTGACTTTTCTCCGACTTCATGGGCCTACTTTCCCCACAACGTGCTGAGGCTGAGCATATCTTTCCCACTTTCGAGCCGCATACTGGACGCCTTCTCACGGATCCAGCGCCATGGGCGCAGGATCCAAGGCCGGTGCGTCAAAGGTTTCATTTTACGGAGAGACTTATGTCTGCCTGGTGCCCGGTACCAGTTCATAGCAATAGCACATAAGGGATTACTCGAGCAAGTTCGTCTCAACAATCTCATAACTATATATCATCATATTTTCGAGGCGTAGTAGTTGTTGTATCTTCATCGCACCGCCACATCGCCTCCTATCGAGCACTACATATAAGCAAAGAGCTTCACCATCCATCTGAAGCCTCACCGACCGATTCGCATCAAAGATCCTTCGCCTACACAAAGATACACCACCATGTCTCCTATACCAGTAGACAACAACCTCGTCGCAGACGAAGACCTAGCCTCAGTACCCTACTCAGGCTACTGGACAAAAGCCAACATCGCCCTCACCGTCGTCTTCGGCCTCATCTTCCTCGCCATAATCCTCGCCTGCCTAATCTTCTATCTCCACCGCCTCCGCGAAAAGAAGAAGCTCGACAACCGCAAGTCAGACACCGCCGGCCTCCTCGCCAACGAAGACAAGACCAGCATGTTCAGCCGCGTCCGCGCAAGCAGCGTCACATTGTACGTCGACTCGGAAGCGGATGCGCGCAACAAGAGATCGAGTACGGATACCATGCATCTCGTTCCACTACAGGTCACGCCGAGTGAGGAGGCTGGTGATCCCATCGCTGAGAATACAGAGAGCGCTGGTACGGGTGTTAGTGCGATGAGCCGACAGAGTAACGGTACGCTTAGTACTATGGTACTCAGTCCCATATCGCCGGGTGGAGACGAGGGTGACATGAGTTTACGGCCGGCACAGACGGGGCGTGCTCGCAGTACGAGTACGGCGAGTCAACGGGCGCGATACTATGAGTCGACGCCTATGGTTGCGATGCCACAGATTCCGAAGATTATTCACACGACGTCGGAGTAGAGAAGAGATCTGGGCATACATGTAGGCCCTTAGGGAGGGTGAAGGGTAATGAGGAGTTCACGAGCTGAAAGTTCAAATGTCTTACTTTCTCTTTCTGTTGTTTCGCGATTTCGCCGTCTTTTCTGCACAAGCATCATTATATACCCTGTCTACGCTCCTGCACTTGTCATAACACGCAGTCGAGTATTATCTAGACACTTCTGTCTCATGTCTTATGAAAGCAAAAAGTTATTTGATCATACCCTCTAAGCAATTTCCCCCTGTTGTGAAATCCTTTGTATACTTCGTTCTCATGCAAGACTTCTCATCAACAGTTGCCTTCACCACTATACTGCGGCTAGCTTAAGCTCTTTCCGCCCCCAAATGTGGCATCCCAGTTGCCTGGTCGTTGTTGTATGTGTTGGCATCCCGGCTCACTCGGAGTGAGCACTAACGACGCGCATCGATCCTCAGGCCCGGCAAAAGCCCATGGTCTTGGATAAGACATGCAAGCTTCAAATGACATCATATTCAATCCTAAATTCAGAGCTATTTGACTATGTGAACAGAAAAGCTCCTACATCCTTATCACAGTACACAGCCGAGATCACGTTCTATGCCGGTCATCCTGGGCCAGCCAGCTGAGAGTTCGTTAATCTCGTCACGACGAACTTCGCCTTACGGTCAATGTCATAAATATCATACCCGGATTACATCCCAAAGAGTAGCACGTCCGATCACGTCTGGACAAACACCCTCTACATCACTGGCGCATACTCAATAGCCATCTTCAAGGCGATCTCGGCATCGCCGATCAACAGCCCAAACACAGACCCACGGCACAGTTCAATAAGCGGCGAAGTTCACACAGGGGATCGCTGTGCCACAAAGACCTCTTGCATGGCCCGACTGTGCCGTACGCGTTACCGCACCCGCGGACCGAGCCAAGAGAATGTGCCACAGGGGATATGTTAGCCTTGGTAACAATGAACGGAAAAAAGGGGATACCCAGCCACACATGATATCACCGTGGCGGAGACAGGAACATTTGCATACGGTAAATGAGCCAACGTGAAGCTTCCTTGATATACACGCTACTTCAGCGCCCATGCCATGAACCTATCGCTAACAATGCAACACAAAACAATGACATAAACCGCTCAAAACATACCAATACAGATACCCGCATCCATATCGCGACCGCACGAAGCGAGTCTATACAGAATTAACCCATCATCAGCCGTTGAACAGTTGCGACAAGCGAAGACCTACTTCTTCGCAGCATTAACAACCTCTTCACTCAACTCCCACTCCGGAGTCCAGTGCACATACTGCGTCATCGCGACAGCAAGCAGCCACTCCGTCTTGACAATGCGCGGAACCATGTTTTCACGCTTAGCCAACTCGCGGAATTTAGTCCAATTGGTAAACTCCTTCTTGTCGGCGTCGGAGATGAGGTACAACACGTCTCCTTCGTCTTCAACCTGGTTCTGACTGACCTCCTTGTCAGAAGGGTCGAGTTTACGTTTTGACGCGGAGAAGACGGTTGTCGGTCTGCCCTTCCAGAGCACGCATTTCCCGCCGTTGACTTCGACAATGTCTTTGTAGGTTTCGAAGCCGCCGCCGACTTTCTCTGTGCAGAAGACGGTCCAGCCTTTGAGGAGGCGCTGCTTGTTCTGCTTGGCGCGCGAGAGGGCTTCGGAGAGCCGGAAGTTGTTGGCCTCTTCGAAGTCTCTAGCTTGGAGGAGGTGCTTTTCTGCCGGGGGGAGCTTGTTGTTCTTGAGCGCGAAGTCGAGGTAGCTGGTTGATACGAGGGTGGGGGCGCAGGCTAGGGCTGCGATGAACTTCTTCGTTCGGACGGGTTGCGGGGCGCAGACTAGGTCTACCTTCTTGAAGTCGTCGGTGATGAAGAGGCCGAGCTCTCGAAGGCGGGCTTTGTCTTTTGATTCCTTCTCGGGGTTGTTGGCCCATCGCTCGTCCTTGGAGATTAGCATGCGGAACTTGATGGGCGCAAGCTTCTCCTTCTTTGCTCGCTTGTTCTTTGCTGGGATCTCTGTGGCTTCGTCTTCTGTCTCGTCATCATCGTCGACTTCATCGATGGAGCGTTTGCTGGAGACAGATTCACGGCCGCCCTTTGCTTGCTTCGTTCCCTCGTCGATCTCATCTTCTGCCCGTCGTCGTCCACCGTGAATGACACCACCCTTGCGCTTCATCTCCTTCTCGAACTGTGCAATGTCTGGCGCGGCGTCGTGCATTTTTGCCAATGCGCGATCTTTGGCTCCCCGACTACCAGGCGTCTGATTCTCTTTGCCATCGGTACGCCGAGGTGGCAGCGGTGTTTGTGCATTGCCTCCGGATTTCGCCCGCTTGGGCTTCTCAGCAGGCGGACTGCGAGGTGCTGGAGGTTCACTTTGCCGCGGTGGTACGCTCGATGCTGGCACGTCATTGGTCTGCGGTGCTGCTTTGACGGCTTTTGTGGGTTTGACTTGCTTTGAGAAGAAGATCTTCTCAGTAGCCTCGCGATCGATTTCTGTCTGACCCAAGACCTCTCCAAGGTTGGTCCGGGCTGGGAAGAATGTGTAACGGCCCTCAGTGAGCGGCATTTCCCTGCACTTGGCGTAGCTGTCTTCTAGCCACAGATGATTGACAATGTTCACGCCCCACTCCGCCGCAGCCTCGCACTTCTCGCTGTTTTTGTGCGCAGCGATGAGATGTGTGTTGTCCTGCTTGAAAGTCTTTGTGAACTCTGCACCCGTAGCCTTGATCAAGTTTTCCAGGTATATGCGGGCCTCGCCAGTGTAACTGGATATGCTGACTTTGTACTTGTTGAACCCCGGAATGCCTTCCCTTGGCCGCGGGTAGTGCATCATCCGCTGCATGGGGTTTGTCCAGATGCCGTGTGTGATGAGGTAGTACAGCCAGCCCAGGTTCCCGACGTCTTTTCGCGCTTGCGATGCCTTGACATAGTCTGAACCTTCCCGGTAATTGCAAACATACATGTCTGCATCATCGATCTTCGAGGTCACACTGCCGCCTCCAGCCTTGACCATGCCCGTTATGATATTCCTGAGCTTGGTGCTGATGTTCAGATCCTCGCCAAGCTTGACACGCTTTCCATCGAAGGCCTTGATCGCGCGGGGTGCCTCTAGGTGAGGCGGCGGCGGTACTGGATCGTTTTGAGGGTCTGGTGTGGCTGCGTCTCGAATGTGCTGGCTCACTCGTGTAGGAGGAATGGCGCCTGGTTCCATGTCGGCGAGGATCTCGGGATCGGGAAGTGTATACGGTCGCTCTGATATTCTACGGCCAACTTTGAGGCAGTCGTCGAACCTGTGTGGTGTTAGATCAATTCAACTATTATGCCCTCGACTCAAACCTACCAGTGGGGCAACACGATTGACAATTGCAGTCGTTTGCTAATAGCGAGCTGACACCGTGGTTCGCTCACATCCAGTGCAATGAGATGTGTGACGAATTTCGAGAGGCTCGGTGCGAATTGCCCGCCCAGTGCCAGTACACCACCCTCGATCGCTTCCTTGTCACCGCTCGGTATGTCCCCACAGCAGATAACTACTTCGCTCATGAAGAGTGCCGGATCGGGACTGTATGTTCGCGGGTTCTTGGCCTTGTTGGACTGGAGCGACGCGTCTATCCATGTTGGCTTGACGACATGTATCATGAGATCGAGGGCGCGGTAGTAGTCGGGGAAGTCGGCCGTCTCCGAGACAATGTAGCTGATTTCTTCTAGGTTGTCTATGCGGCCTTTGGTTAAATTGAAGGGTAAGATTGTACCGTGAGCGCCTGTGATAGCATCTTCGATCTATGCTCCTGGTTAGCAATACTTCGAAATCGATTGGACGCGTCGCATACCTGGCGCATACGGTCTGGTGAGAGGCCGTTGGGGTATATCGTGAAATTGAGCTCCTCGAATAGACCCTGCGAGCCCTCCAGCATGGTGGTGTCTTCCATGGCTGCGAATTAGGGTATTGTGTTGTATATGTGGACTGTGGGTCGCTGTCGCTGTTGGAATCGAAGGCGCGATGCGACACGGCTACACGCGAACTTTGGAGGCACGAACGCGTCAAGGCCCACGTGACGCCCCACCAAAACACTTCGACGCTGGATCCGTCATGACGGCGGAGTCCTGCCTAGACTAGTGTCTTTTTGCAGTCCGATAGAAGTGCGCGTATGTTCAATGTCCCTTCGGAATAACTTTCAAGCGCGAGTATCTCTTTGGCACTCCTATGTGGAGGTTCTGTGGGGAGAACAGAAGCCGTGATGGACCTCGGCATTCCCCAGATGCCGGCTGCTAATCACGACACCTAGAAGCATAGGCGCCTTTCTGTGATCTAAGCGAATCATTCCTTCCTACCATCTCGCTGAACACGTACAACATTTATAACATTTTGACCTGCATACCTAGGTATATTCGTCGTCCGATTATCCGATTGTCCGACCGTCCGATCATCCGTCATCTCGTTATATCTCGGCCGCAGTCAGCAGGAACATGTCTTCAAAGCACTTTCGTATAGATGAGCACAAGGTAGAAGCATCACATATCCGTAGCTTCCCACGCTCCACATCGACGAAGCAAGAAGAAGTCCTACATCTCGCCGTCAAGCAATACACACCTCTCAACAACACGAGCCCGAAATCTGGAGACATCACCATCATCGCAGCGCATGCGAATGGATTCCCGAAAGAGCTGTACGAGCCACTGTGGGATGAGCTCCTGAAGAGGTGTCAGCAACATGGTTTCGGGATCAGAGGGATCTGGATAGCAGATGTCGTGCACCAAGGCATGAGCAGCGTTCTGAACGAAGATAAGCTAGGCAATGACCGTATGTACATGTCTCCAACTGCGCGATTGATACGCTAATTCTACGTAGCGGCATGGCTTGATCACAGCAGAGATCTACTCAATATGGTAAACATCTTCCGCGACCAGATGCCTCGCCCTATAATCGGCGTAGGCCACAGCATGGGCGGCTGCCAACTCGCCAACCTCGCACTGCTGCACCCCCGTCTCCTCGAGACACTAATCCTCATCGACCCCGTCATCCAAGGCAAAGTCTCCTTAAACGGCAACGTCGGCCCAGCCGCCGCATCATCCCGACGACGCGAGCGCTGGCCCTCACGCGAAGAAGCAGCCAAGAGTTTCGGCAAGAGCAAATTCTACCAAACGTGGGATCCACGAGTCCTTGATCTCTGGGTGCAGTACGGTTTACGAGACGCACCAACAAAGTTGTTTCCCGACGCGAAGACACCCGAGGTAACTCTGACGACAACCAAGCACCAGGAAGTCATGACTTTTCTACGCCCAAACTTCACCGCAAGACCAGGAGACAAGGAGCCGTCCTCTGCGGAATTCACATTGAGCAACCCGAAGTTGAACCGGAGGACGCATGCGGATATCACGCCAACTAGTGAACCCCAGACGCCCTTCTACCGGGGCGAAAGCACCATCGTCTTCAACCAGCTACCTTCACTCCGGCCATCGGTGTTCTACATTTTCGGCGAACACTCTAACCTCACTGTTGATAAGGCCGTCATCGAGGATAAAATGCGTCTGACTGGGTCCGGTGTTGGCGGCAGTGGCGGACGCGCTGAAGGACGCGTGGCGAATGTCATGGTGCAAGATGCTGGGCATTTGATCCCCATGGAGAAGGTGGAGGAGAGTGCGGATCATATTAGCAAATGGGTAGGTAAGGAGATGAAGAGGTATTGGGATTGGGAACGCAAGACGGAGGAGGAATGGGATGGGAAGCAGGGCGTGGAGAGGAGTGTGTTGCCGGGACGGTTTGTCGAGGAGTTGAATGCTTTGATTAAGCCGAGGGAGAGGAAGTCGTCGAAGCTTTGAATATTAGACTGATTGGGATGTAGTTGGCAAGATGCCTTCAGAATCCATCTGCCTGGCCCATGTATTGTAGATATTTGCATGAGTTAACTTTTCCTAGCACCTTCACATCAATTCTATCACTATTTCATACACCTCAACTCATACGTCTTCAGTCTTCCTTACTCTCCCCCCTCTCCGGATAATAACACCCCGCAAACTCCAAACTCGCCCCCTCCCACCTCTCCGTCTTAACCTCCTTCCACGCACTCCACGGCCACCACCCCTCCCTCTCCCATATCCTCGCCTCAATCGTCGCAATAAAACTCTCCCTACAAAAGTTCGCCCGATGACCATCAGGAAACGGACTCGCAAGCCCAAACCAACCCTGCTCCTTCGGCGCATGTGCCTTGAGTTCCAATTTGAGTGTGTAATTCGACACGGATAGCGAGAAAGTGCGGGTGTCCCAGTCATTCGTGGCGCTCATGAAGGGGCTGAGAAGGTTGAGATACGAGACTGAGAATGGAGGTACGAAGTCTAGGTTGAGGGATGGGGATCGGTATCCAAGCATGTAGGCGGTGTTGTACATGATCTTCCCGCCGGCAAGGCAGATGCCGCGTTTTTCTTCGTTGTCCCAGGCTTGCACCCACATGTGTGCGTCGGGGAAGCTGTTAGCCCAGTTCTTCTCTTGGTGGATCGTCGCATGGCTTTTTCTGTCTTGCGCTGGGAAAGCCTCGCCTAGAGCGGGTATGTCGAGGGTGAATGTAGCTGGGGAGCAGAGAGAATGAACGTGCCAGTGGAGTGGGAAGGGGAGGTTGATCATCCATCCTTCAGGCGTGCTCTTGTCTTGCCTCCATGGCATGTAGTCCTCCTCGCATTGCGCTGAGAGCGACCAACTTCCATCTTCGGCGGCAAACTTGTAGCTTGTGCGCCCGTTGCCCTCTGTGCTCATCACTCCCATACCTGGTACGCGTAGGTCGAATGCTTTGGTCTTCTCATTGGTGGTCACGCGCTCGATGTTGTTGACAAAATGCTCGCGCTGGAAGATTGGATGGCCTGATGAGGGGTAGTATGTGAAGGAGACCATGTGTGGGCGTGATTTCGCACCGGGAACGGAGCATATTATGAGAGCGATGTGCGAGCCAGATGCGAGGTCGAATTTGGAGTAGTAGCCCTCGAATTGTGAGGAGGGGTGAGGGGCGAAGTGCTCCATGGTGGGTTGTCAGTAGATTGGAACCTCAATGTGGTGGGTATAGGGGATGGCCAACTGTATAGTTGCGGGTTGTTTGTGTTGATGAGTTGGCGTGAGTAGTGGTGTTGGTAGGTTGGTAACTCATGACGTATGCAAATATTCCGGCTGGCAACTTGCATCCAAGCCATCACACAACTTATGGTACACATGTCCCAGCGATAGATGCTACCGAAATAGTCCACCTTAGCGTATTTTCACTCACCACGTTCGAAGGCGCCAGCTATCAGACTCGATATATGTAACCATAACTACAAAGTTCTTGCAACTTCCCTTTCTACAACGAAAGAGAGCACAAAACTTTTCTTATGTATTTCAAGCGGAGTGATTACTGGGCTACTTGGATCTATAGTAGGGTTGTGCACAAGTCTCTCGGGACTCTGGATCGGCAGACAATGGTTGCTTGGACGATGTCCGCTTGCGTTGATTGTGCTACTCGCGTGGAGCTCTTCGTTTAGAACATCATGCACTGTAGCAAAAGCATAGCAGTTTCTCAACCGCTCAGGATGTCTCCTGTTCTGGAAACTTCGCCGTGGTATACGTTGATACCGTATCTACTAACGTTAGTGTATCGGAATGTAAAGTGTATTGCACGGAGACATACACCTTATCAAAGGTTGATTTTATTCGGCAAAACCTCGAAGATTGCATGCTCATATGTATCGAAACATGTTGTTCTTCACGCTTCTCTTCATCGAGGCTGGCTTTCCATCTTCATATTCGATTCCGGCTTCTCCTCCCTCGCTGTCATGTCCTTGCAGCTTTGCCATCACCTCGGCGTCGAGCTCAGCCTGTGTCTTTTTCTTGGGCTTTGTCTCATCGGAAAACTTGGCATCGACATTTTGAGTATCAACTTCCACTGGAGTGGAGGTATTGGAGCTCGCATCGGAATAATTTCTGTTGTTGTAGGTGACTGAAGGTAAATTTTGTCGGCAGGACGCTCTTGAGGAAGACGTGGTGAGAGAAAGAATGGGAACGCGCCTCGGGATCTGCCGTAGAGATATCATCGTGGCGGGAATATGTGGCTAAGAGGGTGTGTAGTGAAATCGTAGCAACAGGACTATGGGGAAGATGGAGATGATGGATTTACGTCACTGTGACCGCGGTCGTCTGGCACACGTGAAAGTCTGGTGCCTGCGCCGCGACTGCATTATGTGGATCGCTCTGAGGACTTCCCTCGAGAGGAAAACCACGCATTAACATCACTAAGCGCTGGTCTCAACTCCTGGTCGTTCTGCAGGCTATCCGGACTTCACTTTGCTGTTCCCACGCGGTGCTTGCGACTGCCAAGACGCTAGTGGCTGCAGCCCATTTTCAGTTTCGCGATCGAGGATACCATCGCTCACGACACGCGCGCCAACCCACGATACCCCCCGGAAGCCATCCAAAATGGTCGTCACATCTTCCTGGTCCAACGTCGAGGACGAGGTCTTGAAGGCCGCCATCAGCAAGTATGGGCTGAACCAGTGGTCGCGATGCGCCTCGCTGCTGTCCAAGAAGAGCGCGAAGCAATGCAAGTCGCGCTGGACCAACTGGATCGACCCCGCTATCCGGAAGACGGACTGGTCGAGAGAGGAGGATGAGAAGCTCCTGACCATGGCCAAACTCCTCCCCACCCAATGGAGGACTATTGCGCCCATTGTTGGACGAACGGTACGCTGTCGCGAATATCCCTTTTTTCAGTACTATGCTAACTTTCCGCAGGCTACTCAATGTCTCGAACGCTACCAAAAGCTGTTGGACGAACAAGAAGCGAGGGAGTCTGGCGATCTTGGACTGGCGGGTCCGGAGGGTGGAGATTCAGCCGCTCCTTCAGCAGACGATGTACGTCGTCTTCGCCCCGGAGAAGTCGACGCCTACGCCGAGAGCCGACCTGCGAGACCCGATGCGGTCGATATCGACGAGGAAGACAAGGAGATGCTGTCAGAGGCGCGTGCGCGTCTGGCAAACGTCAGCGGTAAGAAGGCCAAGCGGAAGGCCCGCGAGCGCCAACTTGAGGAATCAAGAAGGCTTGCCTTGCTCCAGAAGCGGCGAGAGCTGAAAGCTGCCGGTATCAACATCAAGATTACTCCCAAGAAGGGCAACCACATCGACTACAACGCCGACGTACCGCTCGAGAAGGAAGTCCCCGCCGGCTTCTTCGACACCACAGAAGAAATCGACCGCAACGAACAACAACGAGAGGCCTTCGATCCGCGAAAGCAACAGCTTGCGAACAAGAGGAAGATGGAATCGCAGGAAGACGGAGGAGGTGACAGGAAGAAGAAGAAAGATGAGAAGTCAGGAGGTCTTGCAGCGTCGTATGCTAAGGCCGCACAAGCGCAGAGGATACGGGAAGCAGAACAGAGCAGCAAGCGACGCGGTCTCGTGCTTCCAGCGCCGCAAGTTGGAGAGGCTGAGTTGGAAGATATTGTCAAGATGGGAACCACTGGACAGCGCGCAATTACTGCGGGCAGCAGCGACAACATCGCAACACAGGGCCTGATCGGGAACTACTCGAACATGATTGGCAACACACCCATTCGCACGCCCATGGCTCCCAAGGAGGAGGACTACGTCGCAAATGAAGTGCGGAATGCTCGGATGCGAACAGAGACCCAATCTGCTTTGCTAGGTGGCGACAACCCAGATCTCGTAGACGACGAAGCACCCGCCTCGCTATCAGGACCCGCTTCACGACACCAGATTGTGACACCAAACCCCATGGCAACACCTTTCCGGCAAGCCAATGGCGGAGCTGGAGAAACACCTATGCGCCAGGGACCGGGAGCGACACCCATGCGAACACCACGCGATACCCTTCGCCTCAACGGAGAGGAGAGTGGCATGCAACTTGTTGGCCAAACACCCCGCGATATCAAGTTGAGGGAGCAAGCAAAGCGGCAAGACCTGAAGAGCAGGCTTGCTGCGCTGCCAAAACCCAAAGAAGAGAGCTGGGAGTTTGAGCTTCCCGAAGAGCAGGCAGATCATATGGAAGTCGAAGTCAGCGAAGAAGACGCTGCTGAGCGCGACCGAAAAATTCGTGAAGCACGCGAAGCCCAGGAAGCCGCAGACTTCGGCAGGCAAAGTCAAGTCGTGCAGAAGTTCCTTCCAAGGCCATCGCTGGTCGACATTGATGTCATGATGAAGCGCGCGTTGGACCTCTCTGACCCTGTCGAACGCGAAGTCGAAATCGAGATGGCTAAGCTCATCGCGAACGACGTCCAGAAGTTCGGTGATGGCCGAGTAACTGGTTCAGTAACACGTCTCGATTCCATGACCGATGATGCTCTCCGAAATGCCAAGATGGAGCTCGCCCTTGAACTTGCCATGACCTCAGACAAGGACAAGAAGGCCTTCCACGCCGAGCTCGACAGTTCTTGGACCACGCTTCACGGTTCCGCAATGCTGCCCGGCATCGCTGGCTACGAGGAAGACGAGATCGATGAACACCAACTGCTCGTCGAAGCCTTCGACAACGCACAGGAGTCCATCATTGAAGCCGCGGAACGTGCGAACAAGATCGAGAAGCGATTAACTACACACCACGCCGGATACATCAAACGATCAAATCTACTACGGGAGAAGATCAGCGGCGCATTCTCAGCACTCGAGCGTGCCAGAGACGATTTAAACACTGCGAGAACGGCACAATACAGCGAGCAAGATGGTATTGCACGCAGACTGGAGAGCCTGCGCGAGGAAGTTCAGTTCGTTACTAAGAGGGAGAGGGAAGCACAGGAGCTGTATAGGAAGCGAAAGGAAGAGTTGGACAACTTGCAACAGCCTGTCAATGGTATACACTAAGCGATTTTGGGGGTAGACACTTTGGTCTAAGCCTGTGTTTTGATATGATTAGGGGAATGGTGGAGGGTTGGTATGCATTGGCGTGGCGTTGGGAATTGCACGGCAGGCAGATACATATTATGAGACTGCTTTTGGAGAGTGAATGTCAATACTATGATACACCTCAACTAGTTCAACTCGTGATCATGTAAATCGTGCTCATCTATCGACGGATATACCGAACTCGTGACCACCAAACGATTCCTCGCGTCAGGTACCAAGAATCTTATTTCTCGGGCTTGTACCCAATATTTAAGCTCTGCTCTAAGGGCACACATACATCATGTTACATTCTGCAAGCACGTTGCCCGACAAGCCCGCTAGTACCTCTACCCAATATCCGAAACTGCGAGGCTGCCCATAGTCTCGCCATTGACAGCCCATAAGCTTTGAGCTAACACCGCATGAAGGCCCAACGCTCCCAACTCTCATAGCCTCACTTGCATACTTCGCACGAGCGTCACAACAACAGATTTCAAATGCGCAAAATTGCAAAGTAGAAAGTAGATGTTCATGTTGAAAGAAAGATGTGATCATATTCCATAATATCTGCCGTGTGGTAAAGCACCCCCCAGTCCAATCCAGTCCATTGGGGTATAAGAAAGCCGCAAACCCAATCCAGCATACACACGCTCTCAGACGAGACGTGTAGAAAAGGAACCCCAAGAATCAACGCCATTGACACGTCACCGTGCATACCCAATCTAAATCGCAAAAGCCAAACCTTCCACAAAGACGTGTGGGAAGATGAAAAACGCCCCATCAAACAGTTCAGTCGTAAACATGTTCAAGCATAACCCAATCAATCAACAAGCGCCAGCAACAAACAAAGTCGTATGCATCTAGCACTAGCACTTCCCATCCAACACCTCAAAGATGCCCACAACATGCACCTCACTCGCGCCGCGACCCATACTCGGTCTCGGCTCGAGGACATCGAGTTCGGTCTCGAATAGATGCTTCTCCTCTTCCATTTCGAACTCGTAGACGCTGGGCTTGCGGCGCACGGCGAGGAGTTGGCGGATGGAGGAGCCGGAGGAGCGGTGGCTGTGTGGCGACGAGTTGCGCGTCAGCGGCGATGTGGTGCTGGTGGTGAAGATTGAGGAAGGGGAGGCTGAGCGCAGAGAGTTGCGGGTGGGGCTGAAGGCGGTCTTGAGGCGGCGGAGGGAGCCGGATGTGCTGCGCAGGGGGGTGAAGGATTGGAAGCGGTTGGTGCGGCTTGGGGAGGGCATTTTGGATGGTGTTGTGGTGAGGTGGTGGTTGTTACGTCGGAGTTGAGGTTGGAGATGGTGGAATTGCTTTTCTCAGGTGACGGTTGCTATGATGTAGCTTCCCGGTATTGTTTGAGCGGATAGAGACGCGGAGTGTTTGTCGGGGTCCGATTGTAAATGAGGGATGTTTCGAATAGAAAGATCCAGCTGTCCTTACGAAGGAGGGTAATGTAAGGAATGGAAGTTCGTAGGGATGTGATAGGACAACGAGTGTTGGGTCTTGTTGATCGGCTTGCGAATCAGAAGAATGGTAGAAGTGAAAGAAGTTGCAAAGGGGAGATCAACTCTGTTCAAAGGGTATATATGAATGTAGATTGGGAGACAAGTAGTGCGTGGTGGTCAAAGACACTTCGCGCACAGTCTGAAAAGCGAAGGTAAGTTAAAAGGAGGAGGAGGAGTCGGGAAGATGGAATGAAGAAGGAAGAAAACCTATTCCTGTTAGTTTTAGTCGAGAAAAACAGGCGGACGATGGCGCATCCTTAAGCATGCGTGTCGCATGTTGGCACTTCTCTGTGCCAGTGCGTGTTACGTCCCAGAAGGCTAAAACCCTGGAAGGTAGGACATGGGACTGCTGCAGCGGACATCCCTGTCAGGAACGCGTGAATTGAGGGGTCGAGCCTCGTTTGATCACCCGTCTGGAAACAAGCGAGCGGGAGTCGTCGACTGGCGGCCCATTGGGAGTGCCCGCGGAATGATTGCATGGCTTCATTTCAGAGAGCTGCCTGCAATCGATAAGAGATTAGGTGGCAGTGGGTAGTCGGGGGATCATCCTCATTACACTGTGGAGCTTCGTCATTTTGTCGACTTCGTTGGTGGCTTCACACAAGATTGTGAGGGCTGTCCGGTGCTATTCTTACGTCGGCGAACTGCTAGTGGCTATGTTTTTGTTGACATGGACGTTGGTGGTGTTGCTTTTGCGCCCGACACGACGCGTTCTGGCTGCTTTGTTGTCATCATCGCCCGGCGCTCTGCATCGTCTCGCCAGGGAGGTGTCCACCATCACGTCCAAGCCATAAACTTGTTGAACAGGCACGATGATCGGAGGGCTTTCCGCTCGCCCACGAACCTGGAGCCGGTGACGAGCCGCTCCCAGTTCGGCCGCTTCAGACGTGAATCACCCTGGCTGTTGTTTCTTGCTTGCAGCCCGCCAGCCCATAAGTAGGCATTACCCAGCACTTGAAGCTCGCAGTGTCTCCATGCTCAACCGGCCTGTCTCGAGACCGGGTGCTGCGTGTGTGATGCGAGAATCTGCGACAGGCGAGCGTATCCCGATGCGGCATGGCGCGGTTCGCCCAGCTGTCTAACGGCAGACCAGCGTTTCAGACGCATCGGACGTTCAACAAATGCAGACGCGGTTGTGATGCTCCCGTGTGATGCTACAGTGTGGTGTGTCAACGCTGGAACTTGTGGGTGGCGAGCCAAAGATAGGTATGCATTGTGCTCACTGTTGGTGACGTGAGGGTGTCTGGTACACACCACACTTGAACGCACATCAGGTAAGAGCTCATCGGCGAGGAGCAGATCAACGTTTCAGGTCTGCATGCAACATTCGTCGAGGTGCGGGGCGATCCTATATCATAGTGCGCTATAATCGCGTGGTCCTTGTCGGGTCTAGAAGAGACGGAAGAAGCTCATAACCAGCTGTAAGCAAGGGACTGGTTATTATGCCTTCCAATGCCGACCGACGGAAGGTACAATTAGCGTCTGTCACCTGCGTCTGTTCATGCTGTCGGGTTATTTTTTGAACCATGGTACGGTTGGGCTTGGACGAAGAGACTATTGTATGTGTGTTCACGATGCACGTTGAGTAGCGTACCAGACGTCTCGCGAGCTATGTTGTGACCTAATACAAACGGCTCTCGTATGCCTCGTGTAGGAGTCGACGGAGTGATGGAAGTGCGCACTATTGGGAAAGATATGAAGCTTCGTGATAGTAATATCTAAGGTGATTTGATCAATCGCTCAACGCCGACGCTATGCAATGCCAAAAGTTAACTCCACCGCCATTACACCATTACAGGCCGTATCCCCATTCCCAACCGAACCATGAATTCCACATCATGGTTGCGTGTTGGGTTGATGCCGGCCGCTTACGTATCCAATCATTCCAGACGTTCATGCAACAGACTCCGTATCGTACGCCATCCTGAACCATCCCGTTTTGGCTCGACGTGTTGCCGAACCCACACCAAGCCAGCTTGATCGACGTGATTGACACCTGCTCATGCTTGTCTTTAGCGTTCATACACAAATCTTCTCGGACTCTAGCTGCGCCGCCGCTGAGTGAAACTCCTTCTAATCGATTCGCCCCATGCGGAGTTGTCAAGCACTTCCAAAACATCTGCCGCACTGACTGCGCTATTTGCTCGGCTACGACTGTTCGCTTGCCCAGGATCGACTTCGAGAGGACTGGGTGGTCGACTAAGCGCCGAGGCAAACTGCCATTCTTGCTCGCTGCCAGACATGGAGAACGGTGATGGCTGCGGGCTTCCCCGTGTAGGTGAGCCTGTCGGTGTTTGTTGTATCGAGTTGGTTCTGCTCCTTGTCCGGTCATAAGGGAAGGCCGGTGGCGAAGTAGACGCGCCAGCAGAGTTGCGAGGGGAAGGTGCGTAGAGATCTTGAGGTGAGAAGAGAGGACTGGGAGGTCCAGAAGATTGAGTTCGCTGGGCATTTGTGATGTCCTCGTCGTCGATGAAAATCTCGGGAACAGTGAACTGGGGCACTGTTGCCATACGCCCCTGCTTCTTCAGGTCCATCGCACGACGGAAGCGCCGTGCCCAGTATAGTGTGTCGAAAAACCCTTTGACCACGTTACGGCGGACAGCTTCTTCGATTCTTTGTAGACGAGCTCTGCGTCTCAAGAACTCTTCCAGTCTCAAGCTCTTGTTGTCGTTGATGACTTTGTGATGAGCCAGAATCATAAGTAGTGATGAAAACCCAACGCCTCTGTCGGGATCGCTCGACACAAGTACTTCCTCATAGAAAAGATTCATACGCCTTCGTCTGCGACGTATCTCCGCGACTGGTAGCTGGGCGAGACACCGGTTCAGTTTGTCCAGGTCGATCTCCTTGGTTGGTTCACGGCCTGACACAGGAAGATTGGACTCCCTTCCGGGTGCCACCCCACACTCTTCGATCAATCGATTCACAGTGAAGTCGCAGTCATAGATACGCATCTCGAAGATACCGGACAGTTCCTGATATAGTTAGTTTTGTGCTTGAATACGGCAATGATGAACTTACACCCAGAAGCCTGGGGAACACTTCTCTCGAGATGTAGCCGGTCCCGTTTGGATCGTACTCAGCCCAGGCTTGTTTGAAGCGACGAATTTCCTCTCGGCTGATGACTGACAGCCCGCTACTCCTTTGATACACGTAACTGAAACTCTCGTATATCAACGAGACGAACAAGTTGACGAAGATGTACATGCTCAAGATGTTCCAAGTGATGAAGAGAGCTCGCGCCCACTCGGGACTACCGCAGTCACTGTCGAAGTATCTTCTGCCCACGGTGCAGTAAGGTTTGTCGACGTTTGCAAAGTCCTCCATGAACTCATTCCAGCCCTCGCCACCACTCATCACAAAGAGAAAGACGAGTGCTTTGGGTACTGTCCGGAAGTTGATGTTTCCAGTCTCGCTAGCTCCAAATCTGGTAAGACCAAAAGTTTGCGTGAGGGCGATGGCGTATACCAGAAACAGGACGAACCATGTGGCGAGCAGGTTTGCGATGGATGCGAGACTTGCTGCAGCAGTCTTGAACAGCTGGTCGAGTTGATTGTTCCGAGGGATGAGCATGAGAGCAATGGAGACAAGGAAGAGCTTGTGCAGCTGGACGAAGGGCCTAACATCATCCTTCGCTAACACAAGAATCGATGTCACGAAAGTCCCCGCAACCGAGAAGATTGAGTATATGTCCCATGCGCTTCTCCGGAAACGGTGCCATGAGCGACCGATGATACGGATGACGATGTTCGCAATGAAGACGATGGTAAGCGCAAGGAAGATGTAGTCTAGTCATGTTAGTATTAGAACATGGATTCCATGCAATGAGAACTTACCCCTAGCTACCTCCCATGGGCCATAACCGGGATACCACTCCAAACACAGCAGCAGGAGGTGCAGTATCAGAACGCCAGTAATAAATCTCTGCCATGGTCCGGTCTTGGTGACCGCCCTACGGTAACACCACTCTTCCCAGCTCTCTCGTACCTTGGTGGACGAAGGTCGCTTGGATGGAGCGACTTGACGAAGGAGCTTTCGTAGTTCAAGCCAGGAGCGCTGATCTGTCGTCAAAAAGGCGACACCAGTCTGTTCCGTGTAGTTGCGCATAAAGACGGAAACAAACAGCGTCAACACGAAGACAGCTCCGAGCAAGTTGAAGACGATGAAGTAGACAGAGTTGCCCTGCGATGCTCTGTCTGCTGGCTGTGTGTAAACTCCGGTGATACTCATTGCAGTCCACATGTTGTCTGTCCAGCCTTCTTGGGAAACAATCTGGAACAAGATGAAGAGGGCATCTCCGAAGTTATCGAAGTCGTAATAGGGATTGGCAGCTTGGCGTGGGGCTAAAACCTCCCAGTCGAAAGGCTTGCTGTTGTATTCTCCCACACAGTCTCGGAGACTAGCGCCTCCAGGGAAGTCACCATCGTTGCAGGACTGTAGTTGACCGACGAAGAGATTCAGACCGTAGATGGCAAAGGGGATCAACAGACTCAACGACACGAAAGCAGCCTGGTCACAATTAGCTCTGAATGAATAGAGGTTGCAAGATGCTTACCGAGAACAGTTTCCACCAACCGCGAACGATGAGCGCGTGGAAGTGGTTCCGTGCACTGTCGCTGATGTTGAGCAAACGTAGAGCCCTCAAAGCTTTGAATGCGCCCACGGTTCTAGTGACTTGGCCTTCGTTCAAGAACGAGGTGCCAACATTGACCCAAAGAGTAATCAATACAATGCCATCTATGAAGCCCCAAGAGCCGCGGAAGTAGGCATTGGGTGTCCAAAAGAAACCATCAGCAATCACTTTGATCAGCGCCTCGATGCTGAAGAGCACCGCAAAGCCCATGTCTACCCATACGAACCAGTTCTTGACGCTGAACTCGTGGGTCATGAAGTACTCGCGTTGGTACAGCGGCGTTGTGATACAGGCCAACAGTACCATGGCGATAATTGCAGCATAGATGAATGCCGAGAACGCATACCAGACAGGGACAGATGGAGCTACTCCTTCGATACGGTCACCACCGCGGCCAGGGCCTACGACACGCTGACATAGCTTGCGTATGGGGTTGTTGGCTCGGAAGATGAACAGGGAAACGTTGTAGTTGGGGTGGTTTCGTAAATACTCGCGTTGAGCCTTCTTACGCCTCTCGGTAGCTGAGACAACCTCCTTTGCCATGCTTCTTGGGTCAAGATCCTCATATGCGCGGCCGAAGTCGAGAGGAGCGTAGAAAGGGTTGGGCTCCCGGTGTATGATTCGACGCTGGAATCGTTGCCAGATTGTGGACATGGTCCCCGATCCTACTATAGTCTTGGCTGGGCGGATGCCTGGTCGCGGGTCTTCTTCTTGTGGGCTTTCGCTACCGTCTGCCTCGTCAAGAAAGTCACGGACGACCGCATCCTTGAGCAGCATTTCTGTGGCGGCGTGTCCATAGTCGAGTGGATCTCTGCGTCGTGCCTGCCCGAGTTTGAAGATGGATGACAGAGATAGATTACTAGAATGGGTGAGCTGGTGTATCAATCACAGGGAAGAGAGTCCAACATACCCAGTGGACGAAGTGAGACCATCTTCCTTTTGCTGCAGAAACGCTTTGACTTGCTGTAAGCGCTTCTCATCCTCAGACACATCGAAGTTCTCCTGGATGACAGCAATAAACATGTTCAGGACAATGACTAGTCTTTGGTTAGTCTTTAGTCCAGATCAAAGGTCGAGTTGTACTTACAATTAGCGAAAATGAACCACATGATACAGAAAGACGCTCCAATCCATGCTGTGCCAAACGGCTTCTGGAATTGGGTAACAGTGTACAGGATACTTGTCCAATCTTCACTGGAAAATATTTGGTACATTCCCAAGAACGAATTGTAGATGTCGAAGAACGGCACGCGAATTGTCTCGCCATCGTCTTCCTCCGGAATTTCGCCGCGGAGCAGCTTTGAGGCGAAGATGGATGCTAGAAAAGTCAAAAGGAACACAAAGAGAATCAAGTTCAATAGACCACCCGCGTTTCCGAACACGACTGTCTGGTATGGCTGTTAGTTCAGGAGTTCCCAATGGCGGAGAGGGTAACCTACGATGAGGTCGCGTGTCATCGGCACAGCCAAGACAACGCGATAGACACGAAGGATCTGGAATATCGACAACCAGGCGTAGGCTTTTCCATTGTGTGCATGCTTGATGGCTGGTATCTGTATGACAGCTGTGATGATGGCGATCATAAGGTCGATGACGTTGCGCCTGCTCCTGAAGAAATGCCTCCAGTCGACAACAATTCGTACGAGAATCTCAACGAACAGTATGAAGGTGACGACAATTTCTGCGGCATTGATGAAAAAACGGCGAAAGTCGCTCATGTTGGCGCTTCTCATCATTTGAGCAACAAGGCCAAAGGCTATGACAGCCACCCATACCCATAGAGTCCTGTCGTAGAGACGTTTGAGACTACTCACGCGCTGTTTCTCGTCGTTCTTCTCTGCATCTTCATCTTTGATCTCCACTCCGGTGAAAGCACTGGTCTTGCTTTCTTCGCGGATGATTTGGAAGGAGGATGTGATGACAGCAATCAAAAGAGAGATGAGCCACAAACTCAGGATTAACAGCCCTACGATGAAGAAAAGAGCACTGATGAGGTAGTCGGTATCAGCTACCGTGTAGAGCAAGTCGGACCACGTGTTGGACGACATGATGACGAATACAAGCTCAAGAGACTGGAGGATGTTGTCGAAGCTCTTCGTGCCTGCAAAAGGGTTGTCATTCTCAACGCAGACTGAGCCCTTTGGACAAAGAAAGCCTTTGCCGTGGTCAGGCCCAGGTGGCATGCCCGCCGCAGGTATGTATGTTTGGGGATGATAGCCTTCGATGTCGGCTAAATGGCCACCGCAGAATTGGGCATCATTCGTGAAGTTTGGCTGTCCCTCCGGAGCTAACCACACGCAATTTCTCCGCAGACTTGATTTGAAACTTTGGACACCGACGATGGAGAAGAGCAGCCAGAAGAATCCGATGAGGAAGGCGACGTTGACCAGCAAAGGCGCAGCCTTCTTCAAACTTCGGAGAATGACGGAGGTTCCGCTGGTGAGGTTCAGAAGACGGATGATTCGCAAACAGCTCAACATGTCGAACACGAGTATGACTCGGCTATTATCAATGTTCCACAATCCTAGGACAAAAGCAATCCAGTACGAGACAACGGCAACAAAGTCGGTTCGATTAAACGAGTGCCTGAGATATGCCCGATGCGCGAGGCGAGTACGTACTTGGTGACGTGCATCGCCTACTCCGATGTCGGTGTGCATCTGTGCAGTAGTGAAGGACCGGAGCACGGAAGGCTGCTGGGGGTCTGGAGCAAAGTCGGTGTTGGTGCCCGTTTTTCGCTGTGAAGGCTGTCGGTGGAGACCCGAAAATAGCTGATTTGCTTTACTCATGACAGCCTCGCGCAAGCCGACCTGGCGGTTGATGGTGCTGTACTCGACGGGATTGATAATGAAACCAGAGACGATGATGCGGACAATGACCTCGAATGTGTATATGATGAAAAGGCCCATGAGAGCCCAGTCGATGCCATTGAAAGTCGAGATTTCTTTGCTGTGCCCAGTGTTATAGACTGCCCTCGTACGCGCATCCACTGCTAGTAAAACCGTCTGAATCACGATAAGAACGAGCAGCAGTGGCTCTGTGACAGGATGCACAAGCAGGTCGCAAAGCCTGATTCTCAATTTGCTGTCAGCAGGGAAAATGCCAAGACTCTTCCCGCGCAAGGGATTTGGTGGATGGTTCCATGATGCGCTTGGTGTCCTTGAGTACACGATCGGTGACGGCGGCTTCTCGAGTGGCGTGGAGGGAACAGGCGAGGTAGGACCGTCATTAGAGTACTCGGGCAGTGGTGGGATGGACAGAGGAGGTGCAAGGCGTCCTTGGTGTATGGTGGATTTCCGTTGGATGGTTCGCTCAGCGACCTGAGAGTCGTTGCTGACATTGACAACACGCTGGGACATGTTCCGCATAATAGTCCCAGCCCTGTGTAGAGGCGACTCGAAATTGCCAGGCGATAACGAGCGCTTCCTTCCTCGTGAGTCGCGCACGTTGCCAGCCTCCACCTGCCCAATGTCGCCGCCATGCCGGGCTGTCGGCGAGGCATCACCAGGGCTGAGAAAGTGCACACTCTGGAAGCTGGATCGCTCGTTGGGAGTGGAAGGGGCTGTAGCTCCGCTTATCGGTTGGAGATTGCGCGCGTCGGTCAAGCGGGCGGTATCGTCGTAGGTGGGGGAGAAGTAGTCGTGGTCTTCCGAGGTAGATCTGTCGACGTACGGTTCGTGCCCATAGGGTGTGTGTGTGTAGGACATGGACGATGCCGGCGTCGGTATTGGCGGCGATGTGTCGCCCTGGAATTCCATGCCCATGCCAAATCCAATGGCCGCCTGGAATGCGCCCGCGTCCAAGGGCGAGCCAGGCTCTTCGTCGTCCACGACCCTTCGGATGCCATTATGCGAAGGGGGTAGATTGGTGTTAATGTGCGGCGGTGCGTATCGCGTAGGGCTGGGCGACACCTCTACGATGGGCGAGTACTGAGAGTCGCGAAAATGTCCCCCTGTACCTATCGCGCCGGCCTGTCTGAGCAGATTGCGCCCGCGGTCGCTGAGAGTGCGCCGGTGTTCTTGCGACGCATCTTCGTCGAAGCCGTCGGGTGGGCGATTGAGGTCTTGCAGAGGTATTGATTGGTGGGGGTGACTTCGGCCGTGGTTGGGATCCGGGTAGGACATCGGGACGTCCTGTCTGATATGCGGCGTTCAACCCAGCATCTGAACCAACTAGCTCTCCCAGAATGCTATTGCGCGATCATGCAGGCGTCAAAACAAACGTAAGCGAGTGTCGTAGCGTAGAGAGAGCGTGGCAGCGAAGGCGAGAGCGGTAGGTGGCGCGTAGCAGTCCAAAGGGCGCGTGTGGTGTGTTTGGTGGGAAAGAGTTGGTTGAAATGCGGGATGGATGCGGATTCCCAAGCACGGACAAGGGTGTAGTGAGCGACCAGGATGCGCGGCTTAGGCTAGGGCTGAGGGTTAATTTTAGTTTAACGTCTACGGTACTTGTCGTGTTTGGCATGTGTCATCGCTGTCCTGTAGACGGTGCTATTACGAAGAACATGAATTTGTTATGCGATTGTGTACATGGCATTTGCTCTCCAAGTTAAAGCTAACCACCATACAGCATGAGTAACCAACACCACCCAGGAATCCGAAACTGCTGACGGCTTACCATGCAACGTCTCTGGCCCCTGGCGTGGAATCCTCCGGCACTGAGCCACACTTGGTGGAGCTGTGGCTTGTGCACTTGCGTGAGCCACGCGGCCTTACATCGTCACCTCCTGTCATCATGGCCGTGACGATGTTAATTTCGGTGGCTTGGTGGAGTCCCAACCGACGGCCGGCTGAATTGTCCATTCTGTCACGAAAGACCGATACTCTTGGAATGCGCATGTCCTGTAAGACGGGTGCATTAAGGTTTATAGGGACTGGTCTTAGTAAGCGGCCTACATTCATGCCATGCACTCGATATGCCATTGCCATAGCTCTGCCTGTGTAGTACAAGCAAAGCCGCTGTCTGCGTTCTTCGTCATCGTCATGAGTATTCTGTCTGCCAGATTGCATGTGCAAGGCTGGGCCGATGGCGCCTTACCGCTTTGGGCCTCCCCCGGACTCGCCGACAATCGACGCGCGACATTCATCACTCACATCACCAAAAAGGGACATCGGCACTCGCATCATCGCCCTACCCACGAGCCCGCCGACACCACGACAGCATTACCCATCGCCATCTCTCAACGCGCATCTGCTACCCACCATTTCTGGCCTCTACACCATATCCACACGTAACTCACACGCGTCGCCGCACGCGAGGCACCGCAGCCATGCCGTCTCGAAAACGCGCCGCCGACGAAATGGAGGCCGAGGCGCCTGTTGAAGAGCCCAGCACACTGCAGAAACTGCGCAACATGTGGCAGTTTGCAAACCTAGCCCAGTACATCAGTCTCTTCGGGGACGCGGTCAAAATCGACAAGGACTTTGACATCGAGGTACATGCCCTTTGCGCCTGCCATCCCAGCCCGGCGCGCATATGTTTTACAAGGACCACGAGCTGACACACGTGCAGGAATTGGAATCCGAATGTCTCCAACCACAGCCATCCGACAAACTCGCACAAATTGGCCTAGCGCTGCTGAAGCACGTATCGTCACACAAGGGCTTGACGTAAGACCTGGCCATTGCGCATAGTCTCGATAGTACTGACATGATGGTAGACCCGAAATCTTCGATGAATACACCCGCCGACAGTATGTCGCGAAAGCGCCCGCCCGAAACCCCTTTGGCGAGGAAGAGGAGCCCAACAAGTTCCACGACTTCGACGTCTTCACCAAAATACGCGTCTTGCAACAACTTTCCGTATGGACGCTCAACAACCCGAACACAATAAGGGAGAAGATTGGAGCGACGGACAGCGAGCAGACACTATGGGTAAGCACCACTCGTATTGGTGCAGGGCAATGACTAACATGCCACAGCGTATGGAGCCCACGGGCTGGGACTCGCAAGAGCGATCGCTATTCGTTCTCGACGACAACCGCATGTACCGAATGACGGATCCACCTCCACCTCCCGAACCTACGAAAGCCAAGGCCAAATCCAAAGCAAAGCCCAAGAAATCGAGAGGTTCAAGAGCCAGCAAGCGACAAAAGGCGTCCACTCCCGAACCCGAAGAAGCCGAAGAGGAGGAGCAGGCCAACGACGAGCAACAGCCTCAGGAGGACGACGGTCTCGGGGGCAAGAAGTGGGAGTGCATTTGCGTCACCTTGGAAGACTACCAGGAATACATGAGCAGCATTCGGAAGAGTCGCGACCCAAACGAAAAGGTTCTATACAAACGACTCCAGGAAGACGTCATGCCTGTCATGGAGGGGTTGGCAGAGGAGCAAGCAAAGAAGCAGGCCCGCAAGATGAAGGAGTTGGAGAACATGCAGAAGCTTGCTACAGCGAAGCGCTCGTCCCGAATCTCATCGCGACTCGAGAAACAGAAGGAGGTTGAAGAAGCCGAGGCTGCGGAACGTAAGAGGCAGGAAGAACTTGCTATGGCTAAGGCGGAGCAAGAGAAGCAAAAGAAGATGGAGGAAGCACAGGATTCTCGCAGGATGACTCGTGAGCAACGGCTGAAGGAGCGTGAGACGGCAAAGATTCTGAAAGAAGAGGAGCTGCGTAAACTGCACGAGAACGAACAGAAGCTGGCCTCAAACAACGCCAGGCTATCGGAGCGGCACCTGAAAGCCATGATGAAGAAGCACGAGAGTGATCTCAAGAGGCTCAACGAGGAGGAAGATTGGTTCTTCGACTGCGAGAAGTGCGGCACTTACGGCTCCAACCTGGTAAGTTTCACTGCACAACGACTATGCAATCCGCTGACTTTAGTAGAACGACAACACCCCACAAATATCGTGTGAGAAGTGCAATGTCTGGCAGCACATGAAGTGCCATGACATCACAGAAGAACAGGCCGACGATTCGAAGTTTACGTTCGTTTGCACTGCCTGCAACCGTAAAGAGGGAGAGGCGGATGAACCGAAGCTCCCTTCTCTCAAGCTACGATTGACATCCCAGTCACCACGAAACCAAGCAGAAGCAAACGGCAACGGCCCCTCTATGTCAACGAATCTGTTTGACGCAGTACAACTACCACGGCCACAAGCTTTCCAGCCCTCCATGCATCCCGCCCAGCCATGGGTCGACGGCCCAAGTCTATCTCCCCGTGGTCAAGCTCTAGGTCCACCTGGCATACAAAGATCGGAAGCTGCCTATGGATCACCCACCAAAGGCGCGAACGGTAGCATGTCATCACCAATACGATCTCACTTCTCATCTCCTGGGCACAGAACTGGCAACGGTCCAACATCGTCACCTCCACCGTACAACCTTGAACGGATACCGAGCAGCCCAACGAAAAGCTTCCACATGCCACAGCCACAGCAGAACGGCAGCTCTTTCGGCGGCCCCAACCCCTTCAACTCAAATCCATTCGGCCCACCGCAGCCCGCAGCACCGTATGTGCGGAGCTTCAGTCGCCCAGCATCAGCAGCAGGCCCAGGCGGCTCACCAGTAAAGCACTCACCAGCCGCCTCCCCCCGCCCTACCAATGGCCTACCACCAAGCTTCAACTTCAACAGCCCCCACTCCTCGTTCCCACCCAGCTCCGCCAACCGCCCCTCCTTCTCCCCAACCAAACACAGCTCGCCAGCGCCCCTCCCAGCAAACATGTCATCGCCGGCCCCAGCACCAATGCGCATAGCTCCGTCACCATCATCCCAAATGCCCGCACAGATGCTCCCAGACCCCATTCCTGCGCCCTCAAAACACGATGCCATGCGCCCGGTATCGAGCCACCAAATGTCCGAGACGCCCATCTTCCCGCCGGTCAAGAGTCTGGAACCACTTTCCAGTCCGACTATCCTTGATCCGCCCGTCAAGAAGTCGAGTCCGGCGCCGAATAGGATTCTTGACGTAACAAATGGCTCGAACGGATATGATCATGGAAGCAGTCAGTGAGCCTCTGATGCACCCGATGCAATTTCAGGGTGGAGGTGTGCACTTTCTCCCATGGCCAAAAGGATAGGCCTCTTGTTTCAGCAAGGCTACGTCATCCCTTTGAACCCTGTTTCCTTTTGCCTGCTATCCTCCTTTTCTCTTTCAGCAACCGTTGCGGCGTTTTTTGGGTATTAAGGGCAACACGTCAACTAGACATTTCATAACAAGTCTGGCTCAGGTCCATCTCTTGCATAATTAGGGTATATGGAGTGGGTGGGGGTTGGGGCATGTCGACGGACGATGTTTTTCTCTGGCAAGAAAGCATTGGTGTGGGTCATGAAAAGACGGTTGCATGCATGGAGTATTTTTGCTTGGTTTTGAGCGTGGTTTTCTTGCTGCTTATAGCTTTGTTTGACTCGCGGCGATGGATTGATTGAAAGGCCCTTTTGTATTATTAGATGTACCATTGAGAATGGAAAATTGAGTATATTGTACAGTGAAATGTCCAGGTCATGTCATGCGTTATGGGGCGGTATGCGAAGGGGTAACTTGTGCAGCTCCTCACATCGCGAGTAAAAGATACATCCAGTCTTCTCACTAAACTATTCGTCCAGACGATACGACGTATTCGCTATATCAGTTGGGTTATAATAAGGCGTCTTCATGGGACACCAATCGTCGTCGCAGTCGTGTTCATCGCTATCCTCATCTTCCTCGTCGCCATACAACTCATCCCTCCTCCCGTTCATCTGATTACTGTCGATAACCTGCTCAGCTAGTGCCTCAAGGAGCGTGTACCGATCTCCTCCACCATCACCATCGCCAACGCCATCCCCCGCACACCCCATCAAGCCCTCATACTCACCCCCAAGTTCATCAACAACCGCACGCATCTGCTCGCAGCTAACATATTTTCCTACAGCACCCCAATCGGACCCAGGTCTTTCCCCGTCCACTATAGGAAGACCTTTCCAAGCCTGTCGCAGTATCTGCACACAATAATGGAAGAAAAGATAACACTCCTTCGGTCTACCTTCCTGGGCAGAGGCAGGAAATCCTACTTTTGATCCGTCCATATCGCGGAGTGGAACCGGCCTACGGGCATTTGTAAAAGAATTGATATCTTGCATCAGCCCGCCCGTCTGTTCGGTCTCTCGGTTCTGCGTGAAGATCTTGAGTTTGTATTCTCTTGGTGTGGTGTTCTTCCACAATGCTATTTCGGAAGGGGACGTGGGGGATGAGATATCGGGAACAATGGCCATGATACCACTGTCGAAGCGTGCCCCCATGTAATCGGGTAGGAGAAGTCCGTTGAATGATGAGAAGAGAGAAGAAGGGGAGTCGATGTTGCTGGACCCGAAGAGTGCGGTGGCAAGGTCTGGATTGGACTGAGAGGCGAAAACAGGTAGAGCTTCAAACCGCCGATAGCCTCCGTATTCGTAGGCCCCGGAGAAGATGTTCCAGAGGTAACTCCAGTACCTGCGATTGTCTTTTTCCCTGGGATCCACCAATCCTTGGTCTGCGATGATGGAGTTTCTGAATCCGTGGGGTGCGAATGTGGCTTCTATATCGAACCGCGATGGGGGCATGGCAGAAACTGGTATGAGCGACTTCAGTCTAGTGCTCTTTTCAGTCTCGACTGCTTCGGCTCCAGCAGCACGTCGCTCATATATCTTCCCTTTCAAATCCCAAGCCATCATACTCTCCCTGAACAGCCGTGCTTTATCCGTTCTCATGAATTTGACTTCAGGTCCATGGTCGTCGATGTAGAAGGTACGAAAGTCGTATTCAGCTCTTTCGAGCTGGCATAAGGACAACCATCGACCCAAAACTGCATAATCCATGGCTCTTTCCCAGTACTCTGCACTGGACATATTTCTGTGGTTTAGTTCTTCCCCCAGTGCCTTCATCTTGTCTCTGGCGGTCTCTATCCGCGTGGTGTGCTTTTCTGATTCTTTCTTCCAGGCTTTTGAGATTCTCGAAGAGCGAGACGAAGACGAAGACATAATTGCTTGCGTGCGTGTGATTTCGGATTAAAATAGGATGCATTAGTCTAGATGGACTACGAAAAGGGTGCATTTGTGTTCTGGTAGGACTGTATGACTCTTTCGTAACGTGGTGCTCGGTACCGAGAAGAACTGGGCATGAACCTGAACCGTGGAACAGGTCAACATTTCTGACACTTATCCAGTCTCAGTAACATATGCAGTAGCCCCCTTTCACTCTTAATAAAATCGAGAAATAAGAATCCGCATGATGGCCCGGGGATACTAGCGACGGAGTCGTATCGGACAAACGCCCGAAGAACGTGAAGGCGTGACTTCATACGACAGCCAACGTATCAGCAACACAATACAATGAGAAAGCTTAGCTTGAGCAGTATTAGTCAGTACACATCACCAAATATGACGATCTTTTCATGTAAACCCTTATCAGCACGCACGATTTCAGCTGCACTTGTAAACATCATTCTCATATTACAACTCCCCAACTACCTTTATGCTACCCAGAAAACGCCCAAACAGCGCCGTTCCCCATACCCAAAACACCAATGTATGCGAACAATATGCAAACACGCTCAACAGTAGATTGTCACACACAACAGCACAGCAGTAGCAGCAAAGAGACACAGTCAAAGTCGCCGCGATCAAGCCTTCAACCTCCTCTCCTCACACCTAACACAAACCGGATCCTGACTCTCGCCCCGGAGGAAATACCTCCCATCTTCAAAAGGACCAGAGCAGCACTATTCTTCACGTTAGCAAATTGACCCAAAAGACGGAAAGACGGGGGATAGACTTACAACACAAACGAAGCACCCAACATGCCACTCCGCACCCAACGCCTTGACAACCGTATCCGTAACCGGTTTCCTACACCCCTTACACTTCGTGCTATACCGATGCGTATGACAATTAACACACCAAGCATACCCATCCTTCTCCACAAACGGCGTGTTGCTATCAAACGGATCGCCACACTGCGCACAGAAAAAGTGACCAGCATGCCACTCGGCACCACAAGCCACAATAACCTCGCCTTCAATAGGCGTCTTGCAGCTCTTGCAGCGGGGCGAAAACAGCTCGTGGAAATCGAGGTGGCAGTAGAAGCGGGGCGTTTCGTCTGTGCCGTCGTCGTGCTCGAGGCGCGCCATGGAGTCGGCGGTGGGGTGCGACGGCAGGTATGGGATGTCGGCGCCGGAGAGGCGGGCGCGGATGCGCGAGACGCGTTCGGCGTGTTTGTTGGAGGGTTCGGGGTAGAAGGCTACGCATTCGAGGTGCTCGCCGCATTGGTAGCAGGCGAAGCATTCCGGGTGGAAGCGCGCGCCGGAGGCGGAGACGATGCGGCCGGCGATGGGGAGGGCGCATTGGGCGCAGAGAGCGCCGGTGCGGACGGTGGTTGGGGTCCAGTGGGTGCGAGGGGTGGCTGTGCCGTTGTAGCTGTGAGACTTGTTCTGGGCGTTTGGTACTGGCAGTGGTCGTGTTGACGCCGCTGGGCCAAAGCCTTTAGGTGTGTTGACGTTGATCGAAGGCACTGAAGGGCTGACGTTGATCGAAGGTACATTGCTGTTGCGTCCGCGAGTCGGAGCTGGGGTCTCATTGACGGATATGGTCGGAATGTCAGGAGTCACGTTGATAGATGGTGCAGTCGCTCCCCTTCTCAGCGCGGGCGTCTCGCTCACAGAGATGCTGGGAATTGGTGGAGCGTTGCCTCTCGACCCACGGTTTGGCGCTGGCGATTCGCTCACAGATATCGAAGGGACTTCCGGTGTTACAGAGATTGAAGGTGTTGTAGAGCCTCGGCTCGGTGCTGTAGTCTCGCTGACTGATATGCTGGGAATAGGCGGCGTAGCACTCGTTGGCGGAACGTAGGGGCCACGGTTGAACATGTTCTTCCTGGCCGATATCGACGGGGTCTCGGACACGGAAATAGAAGGAACTGGCGGCGCTGGTGTCGTCCTCGAACGCGCAGGCGCCGAGTCAGATACATTGATACTAGGCAGAGGAGCAGCAGAAGGACGAGTTGGTATATTGGCTTTCCTTAGCGAGCTGGTGAGCGGCAGAGGTCTCGTTTGGGCTGGAGGGTCCTCGTAGATGTTGATGGTAGGTTTGTTTTTCAGGTTGAACCGTCCGGGTGCGGGCGCGGAACCAGACGAGCTGTTAGCCTCTGGAGCCACAGGCGGTCTTGGAGTTGTGCTTCGTTCTGGTACGTCCGGTGCAAGGCTGGTTTTAGGCTCGGAAGGAACGTTAATCTCTGGAACTTGCGGTCTTGGGGTGATATTTCGTTTGGGCACTTCTGGTGCGAGACTGATAGTAGGTACGACAGGTTCAGTTGCGGCGTGCTCCAGTGGCGGCGGGCCAGATTTGGTTGTCTTCAAAGGTTTTGGTGCCAGATCGGGTGCAGCAGATATCTCTTCCTTCATTTCAATGACATTCCAGTTCTTCTGGAAAGAAACGATCGGTCGTCCTGGAGCATCTGAGACAGCTGTAGGAGTAGGTAGCTTCGCACTACGGTCCTTCAGACGGAAGCCTGTAGCAGCACGCAGCTCGTCGCTCCTGATCTCCTTGCCATCCTTCATCTTCACCTCCGGAACATTCTCCACGTCCGCCTTGACATCTTCTGCTGGCTTCGATTCTGCCGAGTTCAGGGTATACGCTGCGTTTCTCGATTGGGTTGGTGGGTTCTTCTGTATCTCGTAGCGGTCGAAACGCTTCGTCGCAATGGCAGGATCCGTGCTGGACCTCACCAGTGGGTTCCCCTTGATTGATTGGAAACGCATAAAGGGATTGCGCCGTATGCCTAGTGGTAGTTTTTCGGTCTTGGGTGGTTCGGCGGCGGGGGTGGGTTTAGGAGCAGGCGGTGCTTCCTCTTCGGGTTCTTCGTATATCTGGTCGTTCGGGTTGGAGAAAAGACTCCCGCTGATGGTTCGACGGGGTCCGCTGCTTCTTCGTCTTTGTCTGAAGTCTGGGAGGTCTGAGATGGCTTTGGCTAATGCTGGTGACTCGCCGTTCTTACCCTTGATAATGTCAAAGCTACTCTTGGTAGGCGACGCGGTTCCAGCAGCTGATGTATCGACATCGCCTGCACGGCCGTTGCTCTGCAAGCTGCTACTCCGGCTCCCTGACGCGGCACTCCCCATCGAATGTCGCTTCCGCAGTTTAGAATTGGCCCGTTGCAGATCCTGATCCTTCGGCTCGACGCTCCGACTCCTCTGCGCGCTGTTCTTTCTGGCCAGACCCGGGTATGCATACGGTTTGGTCGGACTGGCCGCGGCGGCATGGGGATTGCAATGCTTCCAGACCAATTCGACGGCTTCGTCTCGTGCAGCCTCGAATATCTTGCCCTCCTCCTTTGCCAGTTCCAAGTCCTCCATGGCCACGCGTATAGCCCGTGCCTCGTCCTGCTCTGCCTGGCGCTGTTCCCTCTCGCGGTATTGCACGCTGGGTGTGCGCGATCGTGACGAAGACCGTGATGTCTCCCGTCCGCGTGGTGGCTGTACTAGCGGCCTTCCAACACTGGCTACGACTCCATCTAGGCTCGCTTTGGACGTTGTTCGGGTATGCGACTTCGGTTCGTGCGAGGAGGCGGGACGTGCATCGGCGTCGACGACAGGGTCTGTGAAGGTACGCTGGAGGGAGGAGATACCAGTCGAGTCGGACATTCGGTTGCTGGATCTATTCGACCATGTGTTGAAGTGTGCAGGAGCAGGTCGAGCTCCGGTGGGACGAGCGGGGCGGTTTGTGCGAAGGTCTTGAAGATAGCTCTCTATGCCAATCGTCAGTATGGCAGGTGCGAAGGCGTCGCTGTAGTTCTTACTCATTTGGGACGGCGAGTAGTAGGCTCCAGGCCCTGGTGACGCAGCACCTTCCCTCTCCTTCGACGTGAACATTGCGAATATACGTCGGCCTCGGTGTTTACTGCTCTGTTTGCTGTACGATTGTCGGTGCACCAGTCGGGAGTGCCAGCTTTTCTGCCCAGAGAAACAGGGATAGAGAACGATATGTGAAGAAGTGAAGATTAATTGTACGACCCGACGCAGCGAAAAAGCGGTGGTGATGTGGTTGCGATGCTGCACGTAGCTTCTCGATCCGGTTGCCCAGCAACTGCAGGTGTGACGCAGACCGCCCCCATCCCTGCAAGCCTCATTATCCCCGGATCTTCAGGGTCCTTTCATCGAGAGCATGGCCAAGTATCGATTGCAATCGATATGATATGTTAGCTTCAAAAACAACGAGTTCCCTCGATAATGACATCTGTCAACGCGTTCGCAATTTCGATCCGAGGTGGTTCCGTCGATGTACATGTCTAGCCGCGTGCACGGATCCGGGAGAATGTCACAAGGACCCAGGATGATACCTGGGTATGCCAGTTCCAGTGTTGTTTTTACATGATAGTATACAACGTTCGTTCTATCCGCCCTCTATAATGCGTAGGTAGCACTACGTCATCTAAAACCGTCGGCAGGCGATTTACCAGAAAACACGCGAAGCTAATGTGCGCGTGACCTAAAAGTCAAGCCCACCCATGCTATCAGCCCTAACACCAAATCCAATCAAAGCGAAAGTGGGTATCCTGCTATTTCAATGTACACATCCCCAAACAACGAATCCCATCATACTCCAGCAGCATTCGGTTGATTCTCATGCCCAGGGCCAACTGAATCCCATCCCATCGTGACGCTTTCCAACATCGAATCCCAGGACGCGTCTGCCATGGGCGTCAGGCCTGTCCCTGCGTTCAACGCTGCGTATTCCCATTCGTTACCCATTACGAAGCCATCAGTATAAGCATCATTACCCATGTTTCTGGGTAGATTGAAGCCGTTTGTAGGAAACGTTCCTCCACTAGCTGCGAGGTCTGGGAAGACGCTGCCAGAGCCTGGCCCAGTCATCTTTGGCGATGCCCGGTATGGCATGTTGTGTTCGATTGGTTGGCCTGGTGAGTAAGAGGAATGTGACGTCGAGCCTCCTCTTGACTGTGAGCTTATGGTGGCGGGGCTGGGCTGATCGACACCCCTATCGCCTCCGGAGAGGTCCATCTCGTTGTCCTGGAAAGTAAAACCACCGGCGGGCCCGAAGGCTTGAGCTGCAGTACTTCCGAAGCCTCTGTTTGCATCAAATTGAGATGGTAAAAAGGTCGCATTGTGCGCGTTCATGTCGATACTGTCGATATTGTGCAGTTGGAATGGCGGAGCAGGGGCGCTGCTCGAGTATTGCGTATTGGAAGTCGATGCCGATGTGGTTGGAATGCCGTTCCCGAACGTACTGGGGGTTGTGGCAGGTTGATTCGGTTCGCGTATATTGATTAACGGACTGCAGTTGGTATGCGGATCAGAATGGATCGAAATGACGGTAGGCTATGGGTCAGGAATTAGTAACTTACTTAGGATAACTCTGACTTAATCGACTCCCAATCGTATCACTGAGCCCCTGGAGAACCTCTGGGGTTTGACTCACTTTGCGCGTGGGCTGTGTGTATGGCTGATGACGCATGCCCTGCAGACCTGCACCCTCTAGATCAAGATCTAATTGCACCAAGAACGACTCTGTGAGTGGGTTCTTCCGTCGAAGAGCTTCCATCGCCTGTAAGAGGAATTGTAACGAGGATTTCATCTGTTGGTCTTTCGGCCGCGTCTTCAGGTATTGGACGAATACCCTTGCTGCTACGTAAACACAGAAAGATATAAAAGGATTCATCTGCCCAAATCAGTAAACGCCAATCGTCGGCCGTTACCAAAAGACTTACTGAACCGAGGTCCATATGACTGATCATCCGCATGATGGAAGCAATCTCGGCTGCTGCTGTTACGCAACGAATCTTGCTTTCATTGCTGACGCTTGCTGGTAGCCGGAATTTGTCTGCTTTGAAGATGGCTGCTTGGTGAAGACATATTGCCGACGTATGTATGCACATGTTCGTGAACACTACGTTGGGTTCGGCTATACCGGATGGCAGGCGGATGCTATCCGGCAGGCTCAGCGAGGTCTGCAGAAGTATGCGCTCGATGCTTCGATGTCGATTCCAGAATCCGCCATTGATATCGTTCTCGTTGTCATCTGACAGTGGTCGATGTAAGTGAAGCAGATTACGGCCAAACATTGCAGCTGTAAGGACGATACCGCCAAGTGGTTGAAGGTTTTGCACGCCATTAGGATTGAGTAATTGGTCCAGTGATCCAGTATCCATGGGCTTACTCTTGTCGAACGCTTCTTCGCTTGCTGGCAGGTTTGTCATGATCTAAAAAAAGTCAGGCTTTGCAGTAGTATGAGCACGAGAGGTCTGTCCTTACGTCTTTCTCATCGTAGGTCATGGGCCAGCCAGTTCCAATACTCGCGTATCGATCAATGCAAAAGGTTAGCCAAAAGGTTCTCCGCCGTTCCTCACGCTCGGTCCAATCCTTGGGTGGAGCCAAGCATTGCTTTACATCTAGTCCAACTCCGTCCAGGCGATGCAGCTGCATCATCTGGGCTAGTCTTGAACCTCTCCCGGATGACATCCAGGCTCTTGGGAAGTACATCTGTCTGAACTCGTACGTAGCCATCAAAACCCATGTCTGGCAATGCGCAAGGGTGATGGTCGACTCTCCGTGGCCTCTCATCTCATCCATCTGCGCATATTTCCTAGCACGTTGGTAGAAATGTTCTTGTAACGCCTCGTACTTGTCTGTGATGGAAGCGGCTAGGGTCCACATGATATATCGCAGACAAACCGGCGGTCGCATATGAGGAGCCAGGTTCAGAGCGGCCATGAACCGTGGTCTGTGTATGACGGGCATTGAGAGATGGATCTTGGCGAAATATATTTGATATCTGGCAAGATGTCAGCGAAATCACCGTGCTACAGGCAGGATTCGGCTCGTACAAATCGTCCTGGATTTCTTGAGGAGGTAGAGGTTCCTCGAGCCCAAGCCCAATCATCTCCCACGAGGTGTCCTCCGCATCATTTCCGCTTGTACCGGTATTTTGGAATGGGCTTGCGCCAGTGATCCTCGACTGAGTATTGCCTGCTGTATTGGGAACATTTGTAGAATTCGGCAGCGATTGACTTATGGTATTCGCAACGTATGTGGAAGCGGCGTCCTGGCGCGGGGCTTCCTTGCTCGGGTCGGTCGTGTCTTGAGTCTTGAGGAGGGTCTCGACTTGCTCTGTATCCCATGAGTCAGTACCATCCACCAGCAGAAGTATGCGCAACTTACGCAGCCGTTGTTCGAGCAGCTTGACATAGCCGCGCTTAGGTCCACTTTTCTTGCGTACTTCGTCGTATGCGCAATCGTGGTTCAGACGTTTACAGGTCGAACATGTTGGCCGGGTGCCGTCGCATCGCAACTTCCGCTTCCTACACAGAACACAGGCAATCCTCTTGACCTTGCTTGATCCATCCTGTTGCGTTTCCTGACCGTTGGTAGAATTCGCGTCTTGCGCTTGTTGGGACAGGTCGTTGAAGAACGACTCGTCTGGCGATTCGGATCCGTTGGAAGCCATGTTGGCGAATCTTGCTGGTCTTTGGCAGTCCAGGAGGAGTCTTGGATCCACGTTGGCTCAGACGAACCGCCCCCGCGTAAGCACGGCTCAAACGGATGAGGGTCCTCTGTCTAGCCACGATTTCCGTTTGATTGCGAGATCTTAATCGAAGCTACGTCGGCAGTATAACGGGCGCTCTAAGCGTCGGTGTTCGGTGAAGAGCTCGGAGTCTCGAATGCGCGCGGGTAGGCACCAGCGGTTGATCAGCACTAAGAGCGCGTTATGCCTCTAAGGTGGGTGTAAGAGTGTGATGTTAGAAGTGCATGTGCTATTGGGTGTAAAACAAGCCATGGCTGAGCTACGCTCATGTACCTGGTCTCACCTCCAAGGCCGTCCGCGCAATGCGTGTTGCCTTAAGCGTGAGGTGATGTGCAACGTCGAGCATATGGACTAATTATGGCGGATCTCCCGAGTTCTGGGATTGCCAGCAAGGACCCCTTACCGTAAGTTCGCAGCTACATAGACGATTACTGATACAGAGAGTTTGCTCTCTAGGTCCTGATAGCTACCCTGGAGCCCATGGTGTTTCTTTACGTGCTCTATTGTGCATGTGGTTGTTTCGTGGCTGCAAGGTGCTGTATGCAGCTTCGCCAGAGCGGCATGGTGGGGCAGTAGTCCAGCCCAAGATGGATCAAAATGCGACCGATCTACGCGCAGCGTCTTGTGTCATCAACCCAAACATGGAGACCAGGTGTCGGCCTGTCAACGGTCACACCACTAGTAATCAGGAATTCATGTACTTGAACGGTGCGCGCAGAGATAAGAATGGTCAAAGTTAAATAATGATGCCACCTACCGTTCATTACACGGCTTGATGAGCTCGCGGTAGGAGATCTGGTTCTGCCCCGGCCACAAGCAGCCAAGTGATCTATGCATGCCCAGGAAGCCGTGGTCGTGAAATTGCAGAAGAGCCGCAACGTCCAAAGTTCCGACCCCCGAGCTTGGACTCTGCTGGCACACGTCAGGACCTCAGATGCGACCGAGAGAGTCCCCGAACCTCGATGACATGTCGCAAACATTATTTGAAGGCGAAATTCGAGCAGATGATGCCGAATTGCTTGAACAGGGATGCACGTTTGGTTGAGCGATGCGCATGATGGGGTTATCGGTGAAGCACTGGGGTAGCCAGACCAGCTGGAGTCTAGAGAGCACAGCTAACATTATGCATTTGCTGCTGTTGTGCAAACATATCGAAACGCAACTGGGTGAGTACTGATGTATATTGGTAGACGGCATGGCATGCGACTACAGTATATGGTACAGCTGCATCTTGAGCATATAGTACACCGGCGGCCACCCTACCTCGCCCTCCGCTTTCCTTGGTTGCGGGGTTTATCTTGGACGAGGAATGTGTGCTTGTTCCTCTTGTGCCTCGTCTTGTAACCTCCCTTTGCTGGAGTGCCCCACGGACTGACGGGGTGCACGTTACCCTTTGATTTACCACGACCACCACCGTGGGGATGATCGGCTGCGACATGTTAGAAGACTGCAACTGAAGTGAATAATTCAAGAACTGACCTGCGTTCATGGCGAGACCACGGACCTCTGGTCGCTTTCCCAGCCACCGTGAACGTCCGGCCTTTCCAAGTGATGTGAAGTGTGATTGCGGGTTGCTGGCAACGCCAATGGTGCAGCATGCGTCTGCGCTGACTTTGCGGATTTCACCGCTCATCAAGCGGATAATAACGTGCTTGATCTCTGTGTTACTGCCCTTCTCCACCTCCTCCTTGTTCACGATGATGGCGTATGTACCGGCACTGCGGCAGAAGACACCTCCGCCTTTTGTCTTGGTACCAACGTTGTATACCTGCGAACCGAGGGGCACCATGTGGATGGGAAGGCAGTTTCCACGTGCGGCTGTCTTCGCGGCCAGCATACCGGGATCGATACCACCACCCATGCTGTCAATCAGGTCCTTGGGAATACCCGTCCTGTAGCTCTCGACCTCATCGCCCGCCCTCATGCCATCTGCAGCGATGATGTACGACTTCTCTCCAGTAGCCACGCGGGTGATGAGGGCCAGATGCGAGCTCCGGTTGGGGTCGTACTCTATCCGCTCCACCACATGCTTGCCGGGTAGGTATCGCTTGTAGTCGACGATGCGTATCCTCCTCTTGTGGCCACCGCCTCTGTGCCTGACCGTGACCCGTCCGGTGTTGTTCCTTCCTCCGAGATGCTGCCCCTTCCGTTCGATAGTAAGCTTCAGGTGCGGTCGTCCCTTCCACAGGTGGTCGTTGACTGGTCGTTTGAGATGGCGCAGACCAGGCGTGCGGGGCTTGTATGTGCGCAGAGGGATAAACTTCTCCTTGCGCGAGCCTTCCTGTTTCAGTACTCCGGCGTCGGCAGCCACGGTAGGCTGTATCGCTGGGGGAGGTTTAAGGTCGATGGCCTGGACCTGTGCGTAGGTGCGGGCAGACAGCAGCGCCCGGCCTAGTCGCGAGGGCTGGAAACGACATATCCGCGGCTGCAGCATATTTGGGGGTGCAGCTGGGGACGCTGGATGCTTCACGCTGGTGCAATGGACGCCGGCTGGATGGCGTGCAGCTGCTCGTCATGTCACGAATAATTCTCAAACCCGCCGCAATTGGCTAGGCCGGCCCGGGTGGGTCGGGCAGGCAGGGCGCGATGTCCCAGCAACAACGTGTGTCTGCTTCCTCGCCCACCACAACACGCTCGTCTTCATCGCCATCTTTACGCTGCACTTGCCAGAACCCCCATCTCACAGCCCAGCTGCTCGCCCGCGACCCATCTTACTGCACGGGCAAAGTTTACGCGTTGGGGCCTGGTGTCATCTCTGGTAAGTCCACTGACGCGCCTGTGGGGCGTGCACTGTTGCCCTCTGCCAGCCTCGAATGCGATTTTGGCGCGTGGGACGTGGAAGCCAAGCTAGCCTGCCCTCGCTCAAAACACACAACATACCTCTCTTCCTACCCACAACACACCTTGGTGCACATCCTCTCTCGCCCTCCCCCATCCTCCACACTCCCTCTCACGACTGATTGCAGCTGGACCGTTACCCTGTCCACTCAATTACCACGCACCGAGCGCTCCAAGGGTTCGTCTCTCTCGCCCGTCACGTCACCGTCGCTGCCGCACCCCATCGGGCGTGTCAGTCCGGCCAGCTTTCGCGAGCATCAACCGTGGTTCTGTATGCAACATCGGTGCATGCACACCGCGGCTTTTGATGCTCCCGCGTTGGCAGCCTCTACGCGCGCTTTTTCAAGCTTCACCGAGCTCTGCTGACACCTCAAAACAGTGTATCAAAACAAGTCCTACAGCCGCCATTCCACTCTCCAGATATACTCAGCACCTGGATACCTCTCTAGCCTTGATCAGCATACATAATATTGCTTGCAATGCCTCCCGCTGTACGTCGTCGCCCTTTCACCTGCACTCATCCCATCTGCTATCGTCCCATCTCCCATCGGCGCGAAGCAACACGTCCATCACGATTCACTCTACTAACGCGTGTTACAGGCTCGATCTCTCAGGCAGCGCGCCGTCACCAACGAGAACGATGAGAACGCGGCTACGACACGCTTGACGCGTGCAAAGGCCGCCAACCTCGGCGCCAACGAGTCTGCTGCCGACGTGCCCAAGAAGACTCTCCAGGCGAAGAAGTCCACTGCTACTCTAGGCGCGAACGGTGCTGCCACGCGTAAGCGTGCTGCCCTCGGTGACGTCAGCAATGTCACCAAGACCGACGGCCTCGGTGCTGTCGCGAAGGATGGAAAGAAGGTCCTGGCCACCAAGGGCGCAGTCTCCAAAGCAGCACAGCCCACCGGCATCAAGAAGCCATCGCGGGCCAACTCGACGCGTTCCATGTTAGAACCCAAGGAGAAGAACCTCGCGTCATCCGAGGTGAAGAAGCGCGGTGCCAGCGGCAACGGTATCGCCGGCCAACCAGCCAAGAAGCGAATGCAAATTACCAAGACCGTCAAGGAAGAGGACCCCGAGGAGGAGCTCAAGGAGGAAGATGAAGAGGAGGCTGAGAACGTTGTCCCTGAGGAGAACGTCACCGAGGAGAAGGACACCAAGGCTGCCAACGGCACCAAGAAGGAGCTTGAGCCAATCACAGAGGTCTTCTACAAGGGCCCAGACCTAGACAAGGAGGACGTCGACGACCCATTGATGGTTTCCGAGTATGTTGTTGAAATCTTTGAGTACCTCAAGGAGCTAGAGATTGCGACCATGGCCAACCCGGACTATATGGAGTCCCAGACTGAGCTTGAGTGGAAGATGCGCGGTATTCTCGTCGACTGGTTACTCGAAGTTCACACTCGCTTCCGCCTCCTCCCGGAGACTCTCTTCCTTGCTGTCAACATCATCGACCGCTTCCTCTCAGCCAAGATCGTCCAGCTTGACCGTCTTCAGTTGGTTGGTGTCACCGCCATGTTCATCGCGTCCAAGTACGAGGAGGTCCTCTCTCCCCACGTCCAGAACTTCCGTCACGTCGCCGATGATGGCTTCACTGAGGAGGAGATCCTCAGCGCCGAGCGTTTCGTCCTCGCTGCCCTCAACTACGACCTCAGCTACCCCAACCCCATGAACTTCCTCCGCCGGATATCAAAGGCCGACAACTACGACATCCAGACCCGCACACTGGGCAAGTACCTCCTCGAGATCGGCTGCCTGGACCACCGCTTCCTCGCCCATCCCCCCAGCCAAGTCGCTGCCGCTGCCATGTACCTTGCCCGCCTCGTCCTCGAGCGTGGCCCTTGGGACGAAACCCTCACACACTACGCTGGCTACAGCGAGGAGGAGATCCAGCCTGTCCTGCAGCTGATGATCGACTACCTCTCCAGCCCTGTCATCCACGAGGCCTTCTTTAAGAAGTATGCTAGCAAGAAGTTCTTGAAGGGTAAGTCATCGCATACTCCTTTTAATGTCTCGTTCACAACTAACAGTCACCAGCATCCATCGTTCTACGCAAGTGGGCAAAGGACTACGTCGCTGCCTACGGTAACGCGCTCCAAGAAGAGGAGGAGGAGGCCGCCATTGTCCCCTCCAAGACCAAGAGCCAGCGCTAAGACTGTTCTCCTTCTTTAGGCACTCCCGGTCTTTGGCTCAGGAGTCGCAAAGCTATTCATTACCGTCATGCTCACTGAGCAGCGGATGACGATGTTCGGTTCGACCGGGAGCAAAATTTATGATTGCATCCAAGCCAACCCCTTCATGTTTACATCTTGGCTAATACCATCTTCCGGTCGGCGTTAATACATGGGATGCAAGTTGGTTGCACAATTCTGTTATGGTTTCTCTTGTCTTGTTTTGGAACATGGAGTCGCAGGCGTTCATCCCCCCATGCACGGAGGCGCAAATCAAGGGTGCTTGCCTTTTCACATCACTCTTAACTTCATTTCTCTGTAGCGGCTCTGGATACTCGCTCATAGCATTAGCGATCGATATACCATGAATGGTGTGATATGGGAGAGGCTATTCCTTGGTGGATCTGTATGTGGTGTCTGTGGGAAATATGGGTTCATTGGGATAGCAAATGTGAGGCAGCTCTCAGAGTGTATGAATAGTCTGAAAACGCACTGTTTCGCGTCAAATGGAGACAGAAATTTCAATGAGCCTCGCTTTCGTCTGACGTGACGTGACTTTGCTCTAACATTGCACGATGATGCCATACATGCTGTCAGCCATCCTTCCCCAGCCATCTCATGCAAAGACCCACACCTAAACACAAAGAAGCGCATCGCGTCGCGCGTCCGAGACTCGTAAAATACACGATACGTCACGACCGTGTTCAGACGCCACATTTTCCTTGCTTTCTCGCGTTCCGCGTGCACTAACACCAACACGCCCGCGTTGCCGCTCCACGATCGCGATGCAGACGTGCCCAGCCCGGCCATGTCGCGTTTCCGCGATCAATGTGCCTCGGCAATTCACGTCGACATCGGCGCTAATCTGAATGCGGAGCTCACCTGGATGCATTGCGACCACAGCTTTGCGCGTTGATTGCGTGTTGATCGATCATCAATACGGGGAAGACCCCGATTATCGTTTTTATCTTTCCTCGTCTTTTTTCGTTCCATTTTGAAGACATTTGAGTGAGTGGAGGTTTGTGAATTGTGCTGCAACAACGACTTGCACCTGCGTTATCTGGACAGCGTTACCGGCCCTTCACCTACCTACCGGAACAAGACGTGGATATATCAACAAACGGCATCGTCAGCATCCGTTCATCCATTATCATCAACATCCATCAACCACTATTCACCATCATTCCGACTACATCCCACAAGCCAACACGACCAACGCTCCTAGCAACCAACCAACGCAACGCAACAATGCAAGAAACAGACCTCCACTACCCACCCCAAACCTGCCCCTTCTGCACCATCGCCGCCGCCTTCCCCTTCCCCTCATCACCCCCCTCCTCTTCCTCGCCCAACACAAACAGTCCACCGCCCACTCCCTCACTATGGAAAAGCAGCAGTACCCTCGAACAAGACTTGTTAAAAGAGAGTATACCAAAAGAAGAGGAGAGCGATCCCGAGAAAACCAGTCCGAGTAGTTTTGTCGTGTTGCGGAGTAGGGATGTCGTTGCTTTTCTGGACATCTTGCCGATGACAGGAGGCCATTTACTTGTTACTACGCGTCAGCATAAAGTCAAGGTTGCGGATATGGAGGCTGTGGAGAGTAGGGAGATTGGTACGCTGGCGAATGGATCTTGTGGATTGAAGAGGAGTGATATACTGACTATACGACTAGGTTTCTGGTTACCGATACTAGCACGGACGGTGGCTAAAGTAACGGGCGTGACGGATTACAATATTGTGCAGAATAACGGTATGTTACGCTCTCTTTTATTTCTCTTGCTCTATTATTTTTTCGGTTTCTTGTATTCTAATACGTCCTTGTAGGAGCACGTGCAGCACAAGTAGTACCTCATGTACATTTCCACATCATACCGCGTCCGGAGACGATGCCAGAGATCAAGAGTAAGAGTTGGACGATGTTTGGACGGGGTCAGAGGGATGATTTGGATGATGAGGAGGGGGCTAAGATGGCGGGGGAGATGAGGAGGGTGTTGAGGGAAGAGGTGGAGAAGATGGGTGCTGCGAGTGCGAAGTTATGAGAAGTTATAAATGTGGTTTGATTCGATTTGTCATGGGCAAGAGCGCGTGGATGTATCAATATCGTTGAGCTTATTATTGCTGCTGTTGAAGCGCATAATTCATATTCAGTATCGTTAACTTTGAGAAACTATCCAAAGAACGCTGGGTATCATCACTCTTTCCCTGTCCATCCATCACATTCATGAATTGAGGTACACCGCGATAAGTAGAGGTTTGGGAGCTGTCTCACACGAGATGAATTGAAACAACTCTCAAGCCTCTACTTATCGCGGTGTACCTCAATTCATCCATTACATTCATCCTGCGACTCCAAGAACGCCCATTCCAAACACTTGCGCATTCTTGGTCCCGTCTCATCATTCGTCAAGAAGGACGCTTACTGGCTCTTCTTGGCTTTGTTCTCCTCTGTAGGTACGAACCTCTTCCTAACCGCCTTGATCATCTGCGAGAACCAGAAGAAGTTGAGCATGCTCAACGCCGTGTTACCCACCAAGTATACACAGACTAGCCACATGGGCAGCTCGCCAGCCGTGCAGTTTCCGGGTCCATCGAGACCCATGCTGCTGTTCGAGGTTCCGTCGCACTTCTGGGCCTCGAGCAGAGAGCTCATGAGTTCGGGCTTGGGCATGGTGAGTGCCTTGTAGATGTCCGAGTAGATCATGACAGACTGGTATGAACCCCAGACGATGCGACAGCCGAAGAAGGTAACGAGGAGGGCGATGCCATTGTAGAGCTGGAGCTTTGAGCCAGTCATTCCGAGCTTGTCGCAAAACCAGTGGATGTTGAGGAACGGGGTGGAGAGTTCGTAGAGGACGAAGGAGAGGCCGTAGTAGTTTCCGAATGGTTTCTAGAAAGGAGTCAGTATGTACGGTGCTGAGTGGAAGTGGAGAACGTACGAAGCCAATGCAGGTCACGGCCAAAGCACCGATCGCATGGATCAAAGAGCTTACGCCAGCAATGTTGATGTATTGCGCGGACACTTGGAGATCCCATAGGAAGTACCCAGCTGCGAATCCCTGCACCATACCGCTAGCTGGCGTATATCCCCACAGTCTACCCCTCCAGTCCATCTCGTGCCTCTGCTCATCCTTGAAGATGACCCACAGCGCAGCGGCGCATATGAACAGAGCCTGGATCATAGAGACCCAGTGGATGTCCCAGTTGAGTCGCGTGCGCTTGTTGAAGCTCTTGTATACATTCGGGCAGACGAGTCGCGAAACGGCCGGAGAAAGGACATGGAGGATGAGATGGTAGCCCAGGAAGCCGAGGAGGATCTCGTGGACGTGATACGGAAGCGTCGTCAGGCTCAGCTTGTCGGCGAACGACTTGCTAGACTGCACGAGCAGCGAGGGCGCAGGAAGGGGGTCCCGCATATTGGGTCTGAGTAGGATATCGACTAAAGACATGGTGTATCAGTTTCGCTGTGCGCAACGGTCGCAAGTGCAGGAACAGGGAGAAATACTGGATTCTTGCGGCTACATGTTCCGCCTATATATACTCGGCGGTGGGGCGCAGTGATCTTCGAGGGTTTCCTCTTGCGTACGGAGTGTCTCGTGTGTCGTACATTGCATGCCTCGGATGGGCGTTTTACCGTGATCACTGAGTCGGCACATGCGGGGCTAAGGCTGCTGCGATCGAAGCTTAAAGCTTACCCTGACGGCGCTAGGCGGGAATTCGCCGGCGTCCTGCATGCACCACTCCGCGACTCTATCGGTCCTGCCATCGTCATTCCTCTCCTCCTCTTCCACAAACCTCACCTGGTCAGCACAACAAACCTCACTCGCCTCTGAGCCCCTATACATCTCGCACAGCGCTGTGTAGGTTCATCCGCGCCCTCCGAAAGAGCATGGCGGCATTAGAAGGCTTGCCCTTCAGAAAGACTAACGAACCATGGCGTCTCCAACAGCGACCTCCAAGGCTGCTGTCATCACTCCCAGCGCCCTGAGTTCTCTTCTTCGCTAGGCAACAGCCCTTGTTGCTACCGGCACCGGAGAAACATCAACGCCGTAGCGCCCGTTGTCCCGCAAACAGACCTTACCGCCCAATATTTCTGCCGCCGACGACTCGAGCTCCTCTTCACCACAACAACAACAAGTTGCGCGTCTCACCAACGTGCACCTTGACCAGTTGCTGAGCCGCGAAACCGTTGCCGAATCTCTTGCCGAACCTCTTTGGCACGAACTTTTGCTGTGACATCCTTCTAACACAATCATGTCCAGTTACAGAACCGAACTCGACGACTTCATGGGGGGTCGGAGGTTCGACGAGTTTGACGGCCCTCTGCCTTCCTCCCGCTCTCCGTCCGCACCCGCCGATATGGCACCGCCAGAGCCGCAAGCTGGCAAGAAGCGCAAAGCCGAGAAGGAGCCTGAGGTTAGTACCGTCTCAAGCTTCTAGATCACTCACTAACATGATGCAGGCGAACAAAAAGCCCAAGGTCATGGAGAACAAAGCGATCTGGATCTCTAACCTTCCGCCAGACACTACGAAGGAGGAGCTCGAGGAGGAGTTCTCCCGATACGGCATGATCGACAAGGGCGCCAACGGCGAGCCGCGAATCCGACTAGAAGAGAAGGAGGGCAGGTTCACAGGCAACGCGATGATCGTGTACTTCAAAAAAGAGGCGATCGTCAACGCAGTCAAGCTCGCCGATGACTACCCTCTGCGCCTTGGCGAAACCGAGCACGGCAACATCCACGTTGAGCCTGCCAGCATGGAGTATAAAAAGGAGAAGGACGGTGAAAAGGTGGCATCAAAGCTTACACGTCGCGATCGTAAGGCGACCGAACGTAACAGGCAAGAGCTCAACCGGTAAGTTAGCAGTCTGCTTACTCTGAAATCGTCACTAACAAAGTTGTAGGAAGCTGAACGAGTGGTCTGACAACGAGGACGAAGTTGCTAAGACCTTCGTGGCAAAGAAAAACAAGTGGGCCAAGGTCGTCATCATCAAGGGCATGTTCGACGTGAACGTAATGAGGACCGATCCGGATAACTATGACCATGTCTACGAGGATACGATGGAGCCCGCTGCGAAGTTCGGCACAGTCACCAAGGTCACCATCTGGGACTTGGAACCTGAGGGCATTGTCACCGTCCGCTTCAAGGAGTTCGAGGACGCAGAGGCGTTTGTGGCCAACAACTTCGGCGGCCGCAAATACAACGGCAGCCATCCCCAGCTTTCGCTTGCCGAGGACAAGCCCCGTTTCAAGAAGTCCGGCCGTGGTGATATCTTCGGTAGCGAGTCAGAGTAACCACCTGTCAACGCCAAGGCTTAGACAGCTCTCACTTCGAGTTGCGCATACTTTACTGTATAGCTTTGGAATTGAGTAGGATACGGGATGGAGGATGAATGCAAGCTTGAACGCTTGAAAGGGGAATGATACCCTCATGTACTACACATGAATATGAGCCACATGGCCTTCGACTGCAATTGAGCAAGTCACCAACGTCACCATCTCCCATTTGATCATTTTGAGTGATGTTGCAGTGTTTTCATGGACACTAACATACAGAAGCATTGTCGCGAAGGCGCCCGGATGAAGCACGTCATAACATCTATCACAAACAACGGAGTGCGAAAGAAGGTATTTGCAAATTTGTGACATTCTCATATCTAGCCCATTATCAAACTACATTATTGAAGAAGTGACCCCGTGAACATGACCCTATACACATGCGAAAAAAAGGGTACCAAAGTAATGGACCCCCGCGTGTCTGGCGAAAAGAAGCGATGAAGCCGATCTAGCGACCCATCTGGTATCAATGACATTGAAAAGAAGAAAAAGAAGAAAACTCCATGATGCACCTATGCTCCCATCTGAACACTCTACAAGACGAGCGCGGCAGCAGCGGCGAGCAGAGCACCAGCGCCACCGGCGACCTTGACGGCGGCGCCGCTGAACTCAGCTGGAGCTGAGGCTGAGGCCGAGCTGGGAGGGATGGGCATGCCGGTGGTGGGCGACATCATGCCAGTGCTGGTGGCGTTGTAGGCAGGCGAGCCTGATGGCATGGCGAAGCCAGATGAGGCAGTGGTGGGAGGCATGGCGTATCCGGAAGACATGGCTGGGGCGGAAGACATGGCAGCAGAGGAAGAGGCAGCTGGGTAGCCCTCACCTTCGCCAGCAGAGACCATGGTGAAGTTGGCGCAGCCGATACGGGTCTTGTTGCTGAGGTGGACAACGAAGGATAGGGCACCGAACTGTTGTGTATTAGCAAACTAGAATTTCCAATTTATAGCGTTTAGCAAAACTTACGAAAGCAGGGTCAGAAGGCAGAGTAGCAGAGTACAAGTCGGTGTACTCGGCTGAGAAAGTGGTCTCAGTAGCGTTTCCGTACTTGCCGCTCAAGTCACCAGTCTGGCAAGTCTCAGGCTTGGTAGCATCGCAGGGAGGAGCCTCGCCGCGCATGTACGGGTCCAGATGAGCACCGGTACCAGTGCAGTTGCCGTCAGAAGGAACGGGCTTAGCGTGGAGGTGGTACATGAAGGGACCGCCAGTCTCCGGGAGGCCAGCGAAGGAGACCTGGAACTTGACGCCCTTGCCGTCGGCGCCGGTGGTGGCCTCGATGGATCCGGTGAGAGCGCTGCCCTCCTTAGCGGGGAGAGTACCGACGTACTTGGCACCCATGGGGTTGCCCATTACGACGGGAGCGGGAGTGCCTTGGGCGGCGACGGCGGTGGCCGCGGCCAGAACGGAGATGATTGAGACAAGCATTTTGAATGTGTAGTCGGTGGTTTCTTGTGAAAGAATGGTGTTGAGACTCGACTGTGGGAATTGTTTAGCGAGTGCAGGCGGAAGTGGAAGAGTAGATGAGCGAAGTAACTGAGTGATCGGGGAAATGAAGTGGAGGCGCCAAGTGTGTTTATATGAGATCCGCGCAATTGAAGTGCGAGAGGGGAAAGCGCGATAGAACCTTGTCGAACGAAATATGCAAACGGAAAGTTCCACGAACGGCACCCGGGTAGGAATGGAATGGGAATGGGGGAAAAGCGCAAACCGCTCGAGGGACTGTGATTACATACCGAATATTATAGCGAACGCTGATAAGCAAAGCGAAAGACTCTGTTGGCAGACAATGAACTGTAGGAAAGAACCAGTGAAGGGGGGCTTGCTTGCAGAAAGGGATGATTCCTCAGGAAGCTGGCGGCTGGCAAACACTATATAATCTTTTCCTGTCGGGTAGAGGCGCAGCAGGCACCATGCACCGGTGGTTGGGGCGTCACACACCAAGAAAGCCCCATCACGCATCCATCTGATCCAACGCCCATTTCCCGCAAAGCCTTGCGCGCCGTCACTTGCGCGCAAACCCACTACGGAACCCTCTTTTCTGCCGGTTCACTCCGGCTGATTGGCCGCAGCGAACAAAGACTGCCTACGTTATTGCATGAAACCAGGTGTTGTTTGCCGTTTTTGCGCTAAAGGATGCGCGCCCGCTTCGCCGTTTCGAAACACCAAGACGCATGGGCGCTTTGCCGGCCAATCATTGCGGGGGCGGGCCTTGTTCCTGAGGCCAGGGCTGAGCCTGGTGTGGAGTTTGTCAGACTTGGCCCCAGCCAGCTCGGTTTTCTGTATGCGCCAACGGGGGCTACATCTTGGGGCTGGGAAGTAAGAGTCATTGATGCCACGTAGGCTGGATGCTACGAAGAGTTGCAGTGTTTTTGTCGTGTCGTCGCTTGCTGATGCAGATACTCTGAGGAAGAGAGGGTCAGGCTGTCGCAGATGTCCCTTCTGCCGCCAACAAACCAAGCTTTGGCTACTGCAGCGCTAGTCCGATCTAACAGTCTTGGTACAGATCCAAATTTACCCCATACAGTGGCATGGCGCTTGCGTGTTGCACCCTTTCCACTAGCCGAGTCCCTAGGGGAACAAACATTCCACACAAAACTCTCGTTGTCGCGCTTATCGACGTAAATAGACCAAACATGCGTTCCTGGCGCGGGTGTATCAGATGCGATTTCCTGTGTTTTACTGAGGCAGAGAGGCGGCGGACAAGGTTGCACGGCACGGCAAAGACGGGTGTGACTCGAGATCGAGATGAGATGAGATGATGTAGAAGGAGGAGGCGTGGGAGGCAGAGGAAATTGACGAGAAGCGGTTGATGTGGGAAAAGACAGGGTTGCTGCATCTATCTGATGCAGAGTGATATGGAATCATCGAAATTGCATACTCATCATTACCCTTTCGCATATTGCGCAGGACGCTTGGGTACCCTTCCTACTCAAATACCGGCATCCATACGGATCGCGGCATGCCCGGTGGAGAACGATCTGTTCCACGTAAATTTAGCGCATCGAGGATGGGGGCTACCTCAGTAGATCCAATTCTTTCCGAACCTTGTAGCTGACTCTAGGGCAGCACCAACCGATTATTTTTGCTGCACCGGCAGCTCCCAGATCCGCTGCGACATCCTGAACGGTTTTGTATGCCCATGGAGCTTCTTCGAAGACAAGGTCCTTCTCGTCACATATGACCCACGTACCTTCTGGGTCTTCTGCATTCGGCTCCAAGAGGTTTATGCCTTTGTACTTCTTGCCCAAGGTTTGGAGAGCCTTTGCCCGAGACATGGCTCGTCCTGCGCCATGGGCCAGCGAAAGTCCGTTCTTGAGGCCCCATGAGTTGGCTTCCGAGAATGTTGGCTGGAGGATGAGCGTGGCGGTGCTCCGGGAACCGGGCAGTGGAAGGAGACCGAGCGGCAACTGAGTTTTGGGGTCGTATGTCGGGGCTGCGCCTTTTCTATGGAGAAAGACGTATTCTTTTGGAGTGTTTTCATCGCCCAGTGCTATTTGGTCCAGCGCCTCGGTCAGACTGCGTTCAGGCGTAGGTTCCTCCGCAGCTGAAGAAGGGGCATGTGGAGGCCAGGCCACACATTCGACGTTGTTGTGCCAGATGTCAACTACCTTGCGCTTCTTCAGTGCCGCTTTGGCTGTCGCAATCATCTTTATGCCCTCTTCGCCGAAATCGCTGGCGTCAGAGTCGCCTAGCTGCCAGTCTTCATTGCCAGGCTCAAGACATGCAAGGAATCGCAGAGCAATCAGATCCCGGTTCGCCTTCGCCCACTTGCAGGCCTTGTTGTGCTCCTCTAGGTATGCATTGGCATCCTCACTATCGTCCGGAAAGCTTGTGCGTGAATCGGTTGTGTACTTCTTGAGAATGCTGCCTCCTAGTCCTCGTGATCCCGAGTGGACTAGCAGGACGACATCATCTTGATGGAGTCCATCGTCCGACTTAGCAAATCCCGATTCCTCGACGACCTGGATCTCGGCAAAATGATTCCCAGCTCCTATGGTGCCCAGAGCAGCGTCCCACTGTTTACCGGCGGAGATGCTACAGTTGTCTTCGTCCAAGAGCCATTTCTCTCGGTAGACTTGGTTGCGCCAGGCACCCTCTAGTCCTCGAAGCTGATTAGCAACGTTCTTGCCTTTGTTCCCATCAACCTGGCTTCTGTTGAGTGTTGTTTTGTACCAGGCCATACCACATCCGATATCGCCACCGATGAGAGGAGGATGGATCCATCCCTTAGAAGCAAATACTGCGCCGATGGGGAACTTGGTGCCTGGATGGAGATCGGGTTGACCAACGGCATGTATGATACCCGGAAGCGTGCGCGCGGTGGTCTGAAGCTGATCTAAAGCCAGCGGTTCAATGAGGGTTGCTTCAGATGCTAATACTTCAACTGGACATTGTGGGTTTGCGTCGGCTATTATATGGTGTCAGTGATTGATCGTAATACGGAAGGGGGTAAGCACAGATATTGAGCGCAAACTTGCTCAAACGTCAGTGCTACTTACCATGCACCCCTGATACTTTCCTGGCACCAACATAGTCTTCTCCCGCTGAGACGAGCAATACGACGTCGTTATTAATATTGCTCTTCCAATCTGCTTCAGACACAAGCTCTTGCCCGCTGCGTCCGACAAAGACGCGAGTGGGTTTCTTTACACGCAGTTTTGTCTGCGCACTCTTGAAGACAAGCGCTCGGACAGAAGATGAAGCTGTCGGATCAGTGGACGCGGAAGCGGGTATAAGGATTGGACATTTTGTTGATTGGTTTGCATTTGATGCGAGAGTCAGACGTATGGCGGGCATCTTCGCACTGTGGTTGAGAGTTTGGGTTGGATGGAGTAACACGATCTCGAAAGGGAAGCGATAGTTGTTTGCGGGGTTAATGTACAATGGTGACCTTTTGTTTGACTACATAGTCTGGTGACAGGACTTTATTTACACTGCGCGTTCGCAGATGGTTTACCTAGCGCAGCGCCGCTCACTTCGACTCATCTTGAACTATTCGAGCACAGCCACAATGTCTTTCACCACAACAAAGCGTAGCGTAACGGATGCCTTACCCTAACGACATCGATGAAGAATAGTACCAATGCACTTTCACACTGATGGTTAGACAAGTGCTTCACATGACTGCGCTTTTACCTCACAGCCGCCGAGGTGAAGCTACCTAGGTATGGTTGGGATGGTATACCAAAAACGCAGGCAAAGTGTGGTAAGCGGTGTGAGCAAAAGCAGGGCCAAAGTAAAAGGAAGAGATCATCAGGGCCCGCCGTCCCGTATCGCGGGCGTGGACGAGAACGTGCCATGTGCATGACGTACTATAGTCCGATTGGATGCTTGGACCGCGTTGCCGTTACAACGCACCTTGCTTGGCGCATACCACACAGCCGCACCGACTTTGATGCCCACGACATCTCGACACCTGCCAGCCCGTACAGCGACCGTCGATTGCACTGCGCTTCCAATTGTGAGTTACTAATTGGCACACCTCGGTCCCAAGCTCATGCAAACAGCGCCCAGCCACTACCACTTCGATAGCCGTAGCCGTCCCAACAACAAGCCGGCCCCGTACGACATCACCACTCCCCGGCGCAAGCCGCACACCTTGCCTCACGAACGACCAACATCTATAATCTCACAATGCGCACATTCTTCGCCCCGCTACTGCTTGCGCCGCTCGCCGCGTTCGCCGCACCCGATGTCTACGGCGACTTCGAGGCCGCCGTTGCGCCATTACCGACGCCCGTGTACGAGGCCATGGAGACATCTCCCGCCGACGGCAACCTCGAACTGCTCAAGCGACAAGGCAATGCATGCGCGACCTCGTACTTCAACTGCGCCGGCCTTGGCGCGCCCGGACTCTGCTGCCCACGAACAGCCGTCTGCTCAGCCGACCAGGCCGGCCACGTAGCATGCTGTCCCCAAGGCGTCGCCTGCACAGGAGCCATCGGCGCAGTCCCCACCGGCGCGAACCCCTCGGCCACCTCGACCGTCTCCTTCGTAATCGCATCCACAACCGGGGAGCAGCCCTTCGTGCAGGAAACAAATGGCGCAAACCACGGAAGCACGGTACAGAACCAATTCTACCCTTTCCCGTACATACCGACGACTTACACCAACGCAGCTGCCTGCTCGTCCGCTTATACAAGCTGCCAAAGCGATGCTGCAAGTTGTACGACTGCTCTAGCCAACGGCGCGGCTGGCGTCACCATCTCGGCCCCCAACGGCGGCGGCGCTACCATTACCGCCATTCCTAGTGTCGGCCTCCAGTCCGCTCAGAGCATCTGCTCCAGTCTCAGCAGTCTGGGCTGCTCGCAGCTTACCGTCGAGGCTTGTGCGGCTTTTGATGGTCAAGGGAATGCGGCGAAGAGAGCGCGGTGTGCCGACTACCTGATGACCGCGGGAGTGGCCGTTGGGATCGCAGGGCAGCTGCTGAGATGAGGAAGAGATGAGCTCGTGTCTTCGTTTCTTTGTGGATAATACGGTGGTTTCTGATGTTCATGAGCGGAAAATACGAATGTGCTTTGGCACAGGCTTGCTTGTGTGGATTTTGCCACGATATGGCGTTTGTAAGGAGTTTAGCGGTACAGCATGCGGCTGAAATGTTTGGTCACTCAAATCTGTACATGCCATCAATGAGATTACATAACTTTTTCCATGTTAAACCGTTCTACCATGTTCTGTGTTGTGATTCTCATTCCAAGACATGTCTGTCTGCTCGAATAAAAGTCTCTTTTGCCCAGTAGCTTTGTAAAGTGAGACAATTCGGATTTTGAACGTGCCTAGGTTGAGGTTCTTGCTGCCCGGACGAGGCCCGGGGTACTTGTGTGGTCTGCAATCGATTGAGATGTACATCAAGAGTAAGTAGAGATAATTAAGTACGGAGGGTGGAAGCAGAGCGGACAGTACGTGAGCGGCAATGTTTGAGTTGGTACTTCAACAAAGAAGATCATCCCAGAACTGTGACAGCAGAACCACCCCTTCTCACCAACTTACCTCACTATTCATCTATGTGTTCCCAACCTTGCGCAACACATTTCCGAGCATAGCGACAGCAAAAATGATATCTTGAGCACGGCTAGACTCGAACTAGCATCTTCCACTCGCCCATAGCCAAAACTAATTATCAGCTGTCTTCCACCGCGGTGCCGAAGCCCCAACGGATTGTGACGGGTGAAATATGGCATGGACGTCCTGACCATTGGACTACGCATTCTATATTTGACTGACTGATGGTTAGATGGCGAACTAGGGTGGTTGTGTAGAGTGATCTTGGGTGAGATTGATGGATGATAGATGGCATCTGAATGTATGGAGAGTGATGGGTGAGACAAGATAAAGCACAGTACGATGTATGAGTAAAGACGCAAGTAAGGTGGGAGGATATGTTAAGAATGTTTTCATTCTCTAATTCGTAAAGCGAGTGTCGTGTTCATAAAGACATAACCTACAATGGTTTCCCACGCCTGGGAAAACCGGGTATCAAGATCGTTTGAAACAAAAGCCCATACAAGGCCCTCTCTATCCTCCTCTTCCAGATCTTCTATCGCCCTCAAGTCGTAAATAGCGTACCCAAAACCTTCCAAACAAACTTTCCAAACCTCCCACCCCAATCACATACGCAGTTCACACCCTCTCCCTCGGCTCAACCCCCCCAACAGCAACCCCATCAATCCCCCCAAAACTACTCCTCGGACTCACATCCCCAACCTCCTTCCCAAACTCCTTCTGCCTAAGTTCCCAACTCCCCACCCTCTCATGCCCCCTCTTCCCATCACCACCAAAACTAACAATACCCGCATTATTCGTCGCAGGCGGCGCCCCATTCCCCGCAAGACTAACATCGGGATCCGACGCCAACTTCGCCGAGCCCTTGAAGCCACCAAGATCAGATTTCTGACCCCGCTTGCCACCAAGACGGTGCTCGACGCGGTGGAAGCGGAGTCCAGTGAGTAGCATGGCGAGCGCGAAGAGGAGGCCTGCTACGACGAGAGAGACGACAGCGCCGATTAAGCCGCCGACGACGGGGGAGACGCCGTCTTTACTTGGTCGTTCGTGGGCAGCGGGGACGACGAGAGTAACGCCGCTGCCGTCTGCGCCGCGGCAGAAGAACGCTCCTGTGCTGCAGGTTTCGCACCAGTCGCTCAGGCCCTGCATGGAGATTGTGCTGAAGAGTCTCACAAACTCTGTGTAGCGCATGTCGGTCTTGGAGCGCCCGTTGTTGAACATGGAGTAGGATTGCAGTGGCTTGTCGTCTGCGTCTGTGCCGTTGTGGAAGTAGAAGCGTACCCAGAGGTCGTCGGGGTCGCTGGGCATGGCTGTACTGGAGCTGGTGCTGAACAGTTCGAAGATTATGGCGGAGCCGTAGGGTGGGATGGATTTGAATTCTGTGGATTGTGTGTCGAGCATCATGAGGGACATGAGGCTCATCATGGCGTCTTGTTCGCCGAAGAAGAAGGTGAGTGGGCTGGGCGTGCTAATTTGGCCTGCGCTGCTTAGATCGCCGGCGCTGTTGTTCTTGCCAGAGACGAGCATGTCGAAAGTGTTTTGGATCGAGCCCGCGAGCGTTTTGCCGCCGATGGCTCGGTTGCTGGTGTCGGAGGATGAGGTGTTGCCGTAGAGGTACCAGGCTACTTCGTCGGCGCGGGACCGAAGCGTATCGTATAAGCCGGACTCATTGTTTGCTAGGGTCTTGTAGATGCTAGCGTTGTGCATGTATTGGTATGACAAGTAGTCTGCCAGTTCAAGTGCATACATGTATGATCTGTGTCAATGTCAGTATTTGAATCATATCGTAGTCATGAATATGCTCTGCAACAGAAAAGATAGGGCAGTGGTAGGGAAAGATCAGAAAATAGAAGGCGAAAGTCTAAGACGTATTCCATCTCCAATCCCACTTACAGTTCATCTTGATCGACGTGACCTTCGAACCAATCCAGAGGGAGGTTCTTGTACAGTTCACTGTTGTCTGCCAAATACTCGGCGTCCCGATATTCTTGAGTCGTGAAGTATTTCAGTGCATCGGTTTGTCCCTGTGGACATTGTCCAGCTCCAGATACAAGTCTCGAAATTGGGGCGTACACATTAGCAGCATGGATGCTAGCGTACTGATATCCGTTGAGCGGGTAGTCGACCGAAGTGCCGTCTGCGAGGACACCCGTATTATCATCAGTTGCGTTGCTGATGTCATGTGGTGGGTAAAGCCCTTGCATGAAGGCTTGCGCCGACGATACGAGGTATGGCACATCGAGAGTCTGAACCCAAACTTGGTCGTTGTCCAGGACATCCTCTGACAGTCCCGCAATGGACTCAGGACCGGAAACGAACTTTGATCTGAGCTTTTGACCAAGCGCATGCATCTGGGTCGCGCCGAGATTGGTAAGAGTCTGGGTATTATTGCGCAAGATGGGTGTCCGTTCTCCCGTGCGAACGAAAGCGAAAGCAGCAAGTGTATGTTCCGAGTCTGAACTTTGAGCGCCAGCCAGCGAGGCCGAAGCCATTGCGGCGACGATGGTGCGTGTGAACATTGCGAGAGTATGTTGGTGTGGTACCTCAACACCAAGACGGTGACGATGGTGCTTGCTGGTGACGATAATACCAGCGACAAGGCTGAACACCAACTGAACCCCGGGATCACATCTCTACTTATTCCCTGCGGCAGCTCGCATGCAGAACTAGATACCCATGCTTATTTTCAAGGCAGCCAGGCACCTTACCCGCCAGCACAAAGAAGCGAACAGTCCGTGGCCCCCAATAACGATAGCGGCTGAACGCCTAATGTAAGCGACGCGGAATAACTCACAACTCTGTACGCGCCGCATGTAGGGCCGCGGCGTGACTGAAGCTGCAGCCTTGCTGAACGACTATGACATGATCATGACTGCCTCGAGCCAAATTTTGGAGACGGATAAACATCCGTGCAAAGGCATCATCGATGCATGAACCAAAGTGTTGCAGTTCCTTGGTTATACAGCATCCGAATTAGCCGTATTCAACGACACCATAGTGGATGCCAAGACTATAAGTATGGCTTTTGGGCGCATCGAATCCTGCAAAAAATCAACGGGGTGGCTGGGTGCTGACAGCGGGAGCCCAGATCCTATGAAGAATGATCCTCTCGCACGAGTGTGTTGGCCGCTATGCTACACCCAGTTAGCCTAAGATATTTACTAACGCTTCTCGTGGTCGTGACCGGGATACCGGTGAGCGGGACTCGGCACATCAGGTACAATGAGGAAACATACGATACTGCCACACCATGTTTGTGTGGGTCAGCGATACAGGACATGAATCTGCCTTACTTGCATTTAGGCCTTGATTCAACCGGATGGATGATTTTCCTTCTATCGTGGGCGACTTCATCTTCCAGATGTCGCAGTTTCAAGATTCATGTTGGTGAGAATTATTGCGGCGAACAGACGAAGGGTTTGCTTCTTCGAGCGGAATGTAGGGTGGCTAAAGATGGATCAAAGCACTACATTAGGCCGCCCACAGGGCTGAAAAAGTGCTGCCGACCCATCCGTATCAGGACACGGCACATGGCACGTGGAACTCGCATTGCTTGTTCGTTTGACATTAAATAATATATGTCCGCCAACAGCGGGCGGGTATTGCTACAATGGCCCTACGATGCTGCGGAAGACATTCGTCTACCACGCTCAAAACGCCAGTTTGGGTCCGCCATCAAGCGACTAGAACCGGATATACCCTTGCCTTTTCCAAACCATGACTCTACAAAGTAACTTCAACACGGCCCTCGGCACCTGGCGCACCACCAGCCTGCAGCGAAGGCAGGAGGTAGGTGATGTCGTCCCAGGGATGTCTGTAAAGACCAGTGCGCAGCCTCTTCTGGTCAAGGAAATGGGCAATGAGACCGATACTTCGGCCAAGGACGAAGAGACCGTTAAGGACACCCATCTTCAGGTAGTCCTCAGCCTCCTCTTGAGTGAAAGCACCACCGTTGCGAACAAGGTCAACGAAGCAGACAGCGATGCAGCCGTCAACGTTAAGAATCAGGTTGTCCTTCTTCGATGTGGTCACCGACTCGACGGCAAGCGCGTAGTCGAGCAGCTTGGTGCTGGGGAAGTTCTTCTTGACGTACTCCTTGACGAGCTCGACACGAAGATCGGGGTTGTTACGCGACTTGATCCTGTGACCAATACCGGGAACTGATAGACGTTAGTTGCTGTGAAAATATGGCTTCCAGCTTAGGCGACTTACTAAGCTTGTTCTCCTTCCTCATTGTGTCAACGAAGTCACGAGGGCTGAGGCCCTTGTCAAAGGCCTTGCTGAACTCCTCAGCGGCGCCGTCAAGCGCACCACCAAAGCGCGATCCAATGGTCAAGAGACCAGAGACCAAGGCACTGATGAGGTCCTTGCCAGCACGGGTAGTGATGATGGTGTTCATGGCACCAGACACAGCTGGACCGTGATCGGCAGTCAACATGAGAACCATCTCGAGGAAACGGCTGGCGTAGTTGGGCAGGCGGCGACGGAACCACAGCAGTGACATGACACCACCGATACCGATCTCCTCCCTGAAGACGTCAGAGATGGGCATACCGGCGTACAGAAGCTCTTGGCCACGGTCGTCAGAGATGGTGGAGATGAAAGCAGCGGGCTTTCGGATGAGACCAAGCTCCTGCGCCCATGAGTAGTCAATGGGGATCTTGGGTACAACGGGCTCAGGCTTGGGCTTGATGGTGCCGTCCTTGACGAGCTTCTGGTAGACCTGGGCAAGAGTGCCGGGCATCTCCTCGAAGGTCTCTGGGACGTAGATGCCAGCTTCCCTCATGGTCTTGTTCTTGGTGGCCGCAGTCTCGAGCTGAGAGTTGGCGAAAGAACCAGCGTGACCGAACTGGACCTCGGTCTTGAGCATACCAGCAACGGTACCGATGGCCCACGCAACAATGGGCTTGTTGACCTGGCCAGACTTGACAGCCTCAATGACGCGGTATTCCTCAACACCACCAACCTCACCGAGCAGGACAATGATCTTGCAGTCGGGGTCGGCCTGGTATCGGAGAACGTGGTCGATGAAGGTGGTACCGGGGTACCTGTCACCACCAATGGCAACACCCTCGAGCACACCATCGGTAGTGTTTGCGATGATGTTGTTCAGCTCGTTGGACATACCTCCGGACTTGGAGACGTATGAGACGGAACCAGGGCGGTAGAGCTTGGAGGCAACGATGTTGTCCATCATACCACCAGTGTTACCGATCTTGAACGCACCGGGCTTGATGCCTCCGACAGTGGCCGGGCCGATGATGGTGATGCCCTTCTTCTGGGCAACGTGGAGAATCTCACGGGCACGCTAGTGCAAGTCAGTGGCTGTTCACAGTAGCTTTTTGTTGCGGTTGGAACTTACTCGCTCGGGTACACCCTCAGCAATGATGGCAATGCACTTGATTTGAGGGAATTCCATCAGCTCCATGGTGGATTGGAAGACTGAGCGCGACGAGGCGAAGTTGACAACGGTGTCAACATCGTTGTGCTTGCCAACGGCCTTCTCGACTGTCTGGTAGACAGGCAGCAGAGTCTCGCTGGTTCCCCAGTACCTGTGTTGTGTGAGTCGAATGTTTGGCGGGGCATTTCGGAGTATTGTCGACTACATACATTTTGCTGACGAATTGACCGCCGAATGTGTAGATGATACCGGCGACGGAGGGCTGCTTGCGCTTGCAGATGAAGTCGAAGTCGAGCATGCCCTGGACGGCACGGGGCTGCAGTCCGCTGTTCACATTGTGTTAGAGCCGCGCTCCGGTATTTTGCAGGCGTGGTGGTCTTACTAGACGAAGCATCGTGTCTTGGGGTGGAAGAGTGTGTGCGAGGCCGGGGGGCTCATGGGCCGGCTGGGGGCAGCGAAACGACGGATGTTGTCGTTGGCGGAGAGGCCATCGCTCGAGGTGGCCGCCTGCGCTGGGACGCTCCCGTTGGGGGGTGCTGCGGAAGGCATTGTGGACGTCGATTAATTCTAGAGAGGCGGGAGGGTCAGTCTGGCGCGGAACGGGCGTTGTGACGAGCAGATAAGGTTGGCGGTCGGGGTATTTCGCGTGGGAAAAAATGCTTCGGAGCTGTTGGGGCAGGCACGCAAGAGCGGGCAGGTGGGATGGAGCTCAACAAGGGCTAGGGAAGGAGCGAGCGAGTGACTTACCTTATGGATGCAATGCCGTGCTGAGGGCAGAGCAGAGTACTTGGATGGATGGGGAGAAGGTTGCGAAGAGGGAGCAGCGATTCTTTCCGAAGTTTGGCCCTTACTTTTGGCGGTGTTGAGCTGGAGAGTGATATCCCCTGCACGAACTAGATGCGTGTGGCGCTAACCCCAAGTCCCGAGCGGTGAACGGGGACCCGAATGTCTGCACCGCAGCGTCGCACCTCGGAATTGGGGGTGTTGGTAATAGATGGGGCTTCAATGCACCGCGCTGGCGCTTTCTGGAAGGTGTTATCGCGGAAAATCCCCCGGGAAGCGTGTGTTCGGGTCGTTGATATCTCGTCGTGGGTCGTGTAGGGCATCCGCAGCTGCTGTACCCCTGGTGGGGTGTCCTCGCCGTGATAGGCCCGCCGTGCGCCCAGTGCCTTAGCCCTGCATCCGCTGCCCGCCCTCAGTGCTCAACACGCAGAAAAAACATCAGACCGCTTTCTCAAGCTCCTCCCAAGCCGTCTGACAACTCAATCTTGCCAGCAGTTCCTCTTAACCCTCTGCAGACCGTGTGTCAAGCCTCAACAAATCCAGGTACGTCTGCCCACTCCCCAGCCTGCCACCTCGCATCTTTTGTCCCGGCCCCCTCACCATCTTCTCCGAACATCTTCGTCTCCGGACATTGCATAAGGCCCCATTGCCATACCCGAGACTTCTTTCGGGATTGCCTGCCAGCCATATCTCTTGCACCCCATTGCCTCCACGCGAGCCGCCCCTCTTGATATTGACACTCATCCATCGCAGTTTGACCATACACCACAATGTCAGCCAAGTCTATCCTCGAGGCCGACGGCAAGGCCATCCTCAACTACCACCTCACCCGCGCGCCTGTCATCAAGCCCACTCCCCTGCCCGCGTCGGCCACACACAACCCCCCCTCCAAGCTCGCATCGCTGCACTTCGCCGCCGATGAGGACATCAAGGGCGTGCTCGACCAGGCCGAGGCCACATACCCATGGCTGCTGACTCCCGGTTCCAAGTTCGTCGCAAAGCCAGATCAGCTCATCAAGAGGCGAGGCAAGAGCGGTCTGCTCGCGCTGAACAAGACCTGGGCTGAGGCGAGGGAGTGGATCGAGGCGAGGGCAGGAAAGGAGCAGCGTGTCGAGACTGTCGATGGTGTCCTGAGGCAGTTCTTGGTCGAGCCTTTCGTTCCCCATCCCCAAGACACCGAGTACTACATCAACATCAACTCTGTGCGAGAGGTACGTCCATTTCAGTTTCCGCCTTTTTCTACAATCATTTCGTTATTTCGTTTACGTCGTATCTTGTGCCGTTTCGGGCGACCGTGTGGTCTGGCGCATGCGAAGGCGTGCAAAAGGCATACTCGGAAGCTCAGAGCGGGATGCTGCAGCTCAAGTGCAAGCGGAGCGGGAAGCGTGCTTAACCCGCGGGCGCAGTGCTGGTTTTGTTTCAAGGCCGGCCGGACGAAGGGAACGACGGCCGACCCACTCCTGCAGAGCACCTACTCTTCTGCGATACGCACGTCCACTTTCACATGCAAATGTGGCTGCAATTTCAGCGCTTTTGCGCCGCTACCTATGCATCGTCAATTTACGGGCCCGTGGTGTTGCGGCTCTAGCATCGGCGCCATCTTGCGATCTTTTGCCGATCTCACCGCTAACTTGTCCGCTTAGGGTGACTGGATCCTCTTCACCCACGAGGGTGGTGTCGATGTCGGTGATGTCGATGAGAAGGCTGAGAAGCTCCTCATTCCCGTCGACCTCAAGGAATACCCCTCCAACGAGGAGATCGCCGCCACTCTCTTGAAGAAGGTGCCCGAGGGTGTACACAACGTCCTCGTCGACTTCATCTCAAGGTTATACGCCGTCTACGTTGACTGCCAGTTCACGTGAGTTACTCAGGCACCTGTCATATTCCTAATGCATACTAATGTAACCAAGATACCTTGAGATCAACCCTCTCGTCGTCATTCCCAACGAGGAGAAGACTTCAGCTGAAGTTCACTTCCTGGATCTCGCTGCCAAGCTTGACCAAACTGCTGAGTTCGAGTGCGGTGCCAAGTGGGCTATTGCTCGCAGCGCGACAGCTCTCGGCATACCAGCTGCTCCCCAGCAGAATGCTAAGCAAACCGTCGATGTCGGCCCACCGATGGAGTTCCCCGCTCCCTTCGGTCGTGAGATGAGCAAGGAGGAGGCGTACATTGCTGAGATGGACGCTAAGACTGGTGCTTCCCTCAAGCTGACCATCCTCAACGCTACCGGCCGCGTCTGGACCCTGGTCGCTGGTGGTGGTGCGTCCGTCGTTTACGCCGACGCCATCGCCTCTGCTGGTTTCGCCGGTGAGCTCGCCAACTACGGTGAGTACTCTGGTGCTCCCACCGAGACACAGACCTTCCACTACGCCCGTACCGTCCTCGACCTTATGCTCCGTGCTCCTCAACACCCAGAGGGCAAGGTTCTCTTCATCGGTGGAGGTATTGCCAACTTCACCAACGTCGCCTCGACTTTCAAGGGTGTCATCCGCGCTCTGAGGGAAGTCGCACCTCTCCTCGTCGAGCACAACGTCCAGATCTGGATCCGTCGTGCCGGCCCCAACTACCAGGAGGGTCTCAAGAACATCAAGGGTGTCGGCCAGGAGCTCGGCCTCAACATGCACGTCTACGGCCCCGAGATGCACGTGTCGGGTATCGTGCCATTGGCTCTTATCCCTGGCAAGACTACCGACATTAAGGAGTTCTCTGGTTAAGCGTGTGCTTTGTATATTAGGGTCGCGGGTGTAGACTGGGACTGCTTACGGCTCATGACTAGACAAGAGTTAACGTTGGGAGCTTTGCATGAAATGAGTGTTCGACGAACCCATTACCTCGTCTGCCTTGCCGAGTGGCTGGTGGCGAAGGAATATAACATTTAATACTTCCATCTGTTGTTTTCTTGTCTTGTTGAGGTGAGGTTTGATGGTTGATGTTGCATCAGTGCACGTTGCTCTTTCCTGAGAGGAAGGCACGACCAGCGCTCTCACCTTCCCACATCACCGCCCATCTACCTGCGTAACTGCATGTTCTTCTCGTCTTCGAACAGAGCTCATACTTTCCTTATAGAACATATGCAGGAGATAGACATGCCATCTCACATATAACCCAATGATCTCGCGCTCGCCCATCACAGAACAAGAACCCCCAAGCAAAGCAAACCAAGCAACAACCCAGTCCTACAACGTCTAGGGTGAAACCAGACATTGCGAGACCAATTGCCTAAGCCCTTGAACAGGCCGAAGCAAAGCATCGTGTACTGCAGTACCAAAACATAGGACAAGAGTTCGAGCACTCGCTCACTCGCGTCTTGAATAGAGAACACGGGCGTTTGATCATCGAGTCAAGAAACGTGTTCTTTATAATCTTCATACTACAGCCTTCAGCAGCAAGGGTAGTTAGAGGAATTCCCCTTGAACTACAGGTTTGGCATACGTCGAACTTGTGGATTGAGAATCTCGAGACTATAGCCTTCGGAGAAAGGGTGGTTGAGAGAATATCGTTGTCTTGAGTGAAGGGGTTGGTTGTTCTATCTTTTTTTTGTTGGCAAGTTTGCAAACAGCGGATGTAGAGCATAGGCTGTGATATATACCTTCTACGCTATACACGGGGAAAAGCTAAATATGTCTATAGCCTACATTAAGATGTAAACATGCAAAGTAGGTAACATGACAATGAACGTAGGCTCCAGACCCTAAGATTGTTCATTACTTTCCCTTCATTGAGGTGCTACACTTGCTAAAGCGAGTCTCTACGTCGCCATCCAGCAGCAATATGAACCAGCATGTGCGCATATGCTTCATGTTGTCATGTTTAGATGTGTGAGGTAGTATTCAAAGTTCGTATTGATTCAAGAAAGAGGAGTATGCAATGCTAGTAGAGCAACATAGGAATAACGCAATGAACGCTTCATAACCATGAATCACAAACGCCCTTCGCCATGCAAGATGAAAACAAGACCATTATACAGCAACACCTCTCTGCTTCCACCCGCCTGGGCCCCTCCAAGCAAAGAAGATGAGACCCATAGCAATCCATACGCTGATGGTCATGGCCCAGAACGTAGACGCATAGCAAGCCTTTCCATGGCAGAGCACATCCTCAGGGTCCTTCTGAACACCGGCCTCGCCATTCTCTGCAGCTTTCTGATACACAGTAGCGTAGACAGCACCCCAGAGCGTGGCACCGGCAGCCGGTGTCATGGCTAGAATGCCCCAGTTTGTACCGAAGTTCTCGACGCCCCATACTACTGAGACGACGATGGGTGTCAAGGAGAAGACGGCTCCATAACCGGCACCGATGAGTGCGGAGACTGCGGCAAAACGGGAGGCATGGTTCTGTACCCACCCACTCGCGAGTAGAAGTTGTCCAAGGGAAAGGATGAAGGCGAAAGCCAGGAGGAAGGTTATGCGAGAGACAGTGAATCGGCGCGGCTGCTCGAGGGACGGGAGCGACGATAGCGAGTTCGCAATGGAGTCTGGTCCACGACGGTGCGAGTTTCCAGCGGAGACCGGGGCGAGTACATCGGAGAGCGTGCCGGTGATCAAGCGAGCGAGCGTGGAGGTGATGGCGACGATGGAAACGTGGGTGGCCGGCGACGTGTTGGTGGAGACGTGCGCAGGTGTAAGCGTCTCGATGATGGTGCCTAGATTGTTGATGAAGGCTTCACCAGGACCAGTAACCAAGAAGAAGCCGCCTGCAAGCCACCACATGGTAGGATCCATGATGTACCGACGAGTCTCCTCGTTCAGCAGCCATGTCTTCTTACGTGCCTCTTCTTCCGCCTTGGCCTTCAGACGCTCAGCCTCGGACTGCAGGAAGTCAAAGGTCGAATCGGAGAGGTCTTGCGTCTCCATAGTTCCGTAGCCGTGATGGTGCGCCGCCTGGGTGAAGAACTCGTCGCGCTGCAGCAGACCAGATCTTTCGAGCTCGTCTACTGCCTCATCGATCATCTCTTCTTCGTCCATGATGCGCAGCGCGAAGAAGCCGACGGCGCCCACGCAGAGGAGAAGTATGCCGAGGAAGAGGAAGAAGCGGTACACGTCGACGTCGCCCTTGGTGCCATCCGGGTTCCTGACGTACAGCAGCCGGCTGCCAACCTGACTTTGCCACATGCCGCTGAGTCCAAAGGCTGCGATGGGCACTGCCAGAGCCACACCCTTGGCGTTTCCGCGTCCAAAGTTCTTCGCGCAGGTTGTTACTGCAGACAGGTACATGCAGCTGGTGCCCATGCCGACGAAGGCGAAGGCCAGCACCATGACGCCGAAGGGCCAGCCATGACCGCCTGCAGATGGTGGAGGTCCGCTCTTGAAGGCAAAGGCTGCCAGCAGATATCCTGAGCCGAAGAGAACACCAGCGAGACCGGCAGGCACGCCAGGGCCCAGGCGGTCACAGAGGTATCCGAAGATGGGGACGAGCAGGTACAGGCCGAGCTCGGCGCCGATGGAGACGATGTTGACCTGGACCTGGGTGTAGTGCAGCTTGGACTGGAACAAGTGGCCGTAGAGGGAGAAGGCGGTGATGCTACCAGCGCAGAGGCAGATGACGATGGCCCAGACGAAGCTCAGCCATCGTAGCACGGCGCGCTGCATCTTGACGCGGTCCTGCTCGTATATGCCTTCGGCCACCTGCTCGAAGAAGCTGCCGGCGTAACTCGTGTCGTTGCTGCGGCGCTGGGATTCGGTGTCGTCGTCGGGGGCGAGCAGCGGGCGACGGGGCGAGTTGGGCGGGTAGTCGAGCTTGTCGATGGTGGTGATGGCATTGCCGCTGTTCCGCTTGGACCTCGGGGGTGACATTGGCGGCCGGTCGTGGACGTGTGACGAGGGTCGGGTGGCTTGGTCTACCGTAGCATGGCCCTAGGAATATATATTAAGAGTAGAATATAGGAGATGCCACGAGACTGCGACAGTATATGTCTGCCCGGACCCAATAACCCAGACGTATAATGCTCTTGCGGACCGGCGGTCAGCGCACGGTGTTGTCGCGCGAAGTAGCTCGCGCCGGGGCTGCAAGCAAGTGACGCTGCAGCCGAATCGCCGGGCCCGCTAGTTCGTCGTCGAAACAAATGCGCAAGAAATCCGCGAGCAGCAAACACCTCGCCGTCGCCCCGTCCCAAGCACCACCATCCAATTGCCATGGCGCCCCAGCAGGCCCTCGTCAACCTCTCGCCCGCTGAGCTGTCCTTCCTGCGCTCCAGCCTCTCACAGACGCCACCCATCCGCCTCGATGTCACCAAGGGCCCCCGCGACTTTCGCTCCATGCGCGCCGAGTATGACGTACTGCCCAGCGCAAACGGGAGTGCGCGCATCGCCCTGGAAGACGGGACTGAGGCGCTCGTAGGAGTCAAGGCCGAGGTGGAGAGGTCACGGCAGCGCCCGACACTGGGCGAGCCCGAAGATGTAGACATGGGAGAGGGCGAAGAGACGGACGACAGCAAGGGCAAGGGCCAGAATGCCTGGGTCGAGATGAGCGTGGAGGTCCCAGGCTTCCGCGAAGACGACGCCCTGCCAGTGTTCCTGTCCTCCATGCTCACCGAGAGCTTGCTTGCCAGTGGTGAGCTCAAAGACCGCCTGTACATCAACAGACGGTTCCACTGGAAACTCTACGTCGACGTAAGAAGTCACGAAATGTCTTCTAGACACATTACTGACAACCCCAGATATTGCTCCTTTCGCCCCCGCTCTCCTACCCGCTCGCGCTGCTTTCCATGACCACCCATCTAGCCCTCCTCACTACCCTCCTACCAGCCTTGAAGTCGGAAAAGGACGAAGATCCCCTGTTCGACGACGACTGGGATGCCGCTGTGCCGCTATACCCCAAGCAGGCGGGTACCAACAAGACCGCTCCCCAGTTCGGGAAGCCCCCAGTCATCATACTAGCCATGGCAGTGGGCCCCAACATCATCTTCGATCCCGCCAAGGAGGAGCTCGCAGTAGCAGATGCGGTTCTCGCGATCGCGTGTACAAACTCAACAACCTCGTCTACAGGCGCGCGCATTGTGTCCATCCGAACCATCGACCCCCCGTCCCACCTTACGCCCCCGGGTGTACCCAACTCGATGAACTCAGCAACAGGCGGAACCGCTCCCACCTCCAGTGCAGATGCGCTCACTCAAAGAGAACTGTTGGCGACTTCAGGCGTCTGGACACCACCCCGAGGCGGCATGAAGAGAGGGCTGATCTCACAAGTCACAAAGATGGTGGTAGAAAACGGAGGAGTCGCCGAGGAAGTCATTGGCGCATTGGCATCAATCGAGGTCGGCTGAAGAGAGCGTGACGCATACATGACATGCAGCGACCTTCAATCAAGGACTCAGTGGGCACTTTTGAGACTTCACGTCCAAATAGGCTTACCGCGCCGAGGAGTACGTCAAAGGGGATCCCGGAGGAGTGTTGGAGCATTTGGCACAATAGTCGTCTCACGACAAGCGTGCTATGCGCCGCTTCATGTGTACTTCAATGCTCTGGCATTGCGTCATCAGACGACCCGTTCAAGAACAACGCAGTCTTGGCTTGGGAAGCCATGTAAACATATATCAATACAACACAACATACCATCTTGATCCACTATCGCAGTATCGTATGTATGATGCATAGTCCCACACGGAAAGGCGGGATCATAGTGCGTTTGATGGCCAACATCGGCATTAATAGTGGAACATTACCCTTGCAGCGTATCAGAACAACAGACCGTCAACCTCACTTTCCTTGATACGCCTCGCAAGCCGTCAAGCAAACATCGCCGAACATCCCAGCTCCCATGTGTTCTGCTTGCTTTTGTCGGCCCCCATCCCGCGTCAGACAGCCACATTCGGCTAGTGTAAATGACATGTCAGCTGCGGCTTCCACGTTGTCGTCGTTTCCTGTTCTCTCGATCGATGCTGCCATTCACACCGCTTCGGACGCGATATAAGAGAACACTGTACCATTCAACCGTCGCGGAAACACAAGAGATATAGAGTTGCACCGCAATTACGTTACACGATACAACCCCGCACCGTCGTCGCAAGGCTGAAGTCTAATAACACAGCCCGTATCAAAAGCGCTAACAACGACACTGGATGCCCTAGAGGAGTCCAGATCAAGAACATAAAAATCCCAGACGGAAGCAAAGTCATACATCTCAACGACCAAGCAGAACAGAAGCCATGATGGATCTTCACCATCAATCCCACTTCTCAGCCTTCACGCGCTTCTCGGAAAAGCTCAAAGACACTACCAACCGGCGCAAACAAAGCACTTCAAGCCACTCCATTCGCAACCCTTCCATCAGCGGCCTCCCCGCAGACGCAGACACAGCTTCCATGCGCTCCTGGGACTCGGAACTTTCACGAGACAGCCGACGCAGCAGCATAGGGAACTACGCGGACCGCGTCCGCCAAATGTTCACCGCAGGATCCACGCACCCCGGCAGCGGTCAAAGAAAACGCATTACAGACCTCCCTGTTGAGGTGCTCCAGCACGTATTCATCCACCTCGACTTCTGGGACTTACTCCGCTGCCAGCGCGTATGCAATGTATGGCGGCAACTCATCCCGGGCGACTCCCCTTTGCTTGCCGAGATGCTGTATTTGAAGCCGTCCCGCAGTCTGCAAATCTACAATCTCGTTCCCACGACATTCGATTTTGAACTCGACGTTACGCCGCAGAGTATAGAAGACGGTGTGCAACCGTCCGGCACGCGGTTTTCCGTCGGCGTGCGCAATGAGATTAGTCTGATGAGGAGGTGTTTGGGGCTTATACGGACGAGCCAGGAGATTGTTTTTCATCCGGTGGTTATGGATTTCAATGTTTGGATTCAGAATGAGAGGGTGTTGGGGTGCAAGGAGGGGTCGTGGAGGGATATGTTGGTTTCGATGCCCCCGTTGAGGGAACTTACGTTGAGGCATGGGAGGAAGAGGAGTGTGGTTAAGGTTTTGACTGTGGGGGATGATGAGGACGGGGTGAGGTTGGGGGCGCTTTTTGATGCCATGGATGAGTGGAGGCGGACGTTAAATTGAGGGACGGGGTGTGCTGGCAGTGGAGATGCTGGTTCATCTTGCTGCTGGGCGGCGACAAAGGGACTCGCTTTGGCGAATGTACATACGTAATACCATGTATTCTTCTTAGCAATTTTCTCGTGCAGAGGCTACCGAAAGTGCGATGCAATAGATGCAAAAAGAGAAATGCAAAGCAGAAGATACGACAGCAGGCGCTGCTAACTACTGTTCTCCGTATGTGCGTGCATATAGGTTGGTAGGTAGGTAGATAAAAAACAAAAAAGAAGATCTAGGCAAAAAGACAAAAACAAAATACCAGTGGACACCCCAACCCGTCACCCGACTTCCAACCCTAATAGGAGTAATCCAGCGCCGCCGTCCCGTGGTGAATACTAGACTGCGGAATTGCTTCCCTCGTCAAGTTGTATTCATTGCTTAGGTCCCTCCAGCATCACTGGTTACCCAAGTGAGTGGATTAAAGGACACCACAGGACTCGAACTGGGCTCCCGTTAAAGTATTGACAGTAAGCCGGATTTGGAAACGGAATGTCTTCTGGCTGAGACCCGTTACAGGTGGCAAATTTTGGAATTAGATGTTATATATAGGTAGCGTGAATCAAAGATGGGTCAGCATAGCTTCTGGGCTGCATCGTCGCTGCCGCTCTGCGAACTTGTGCGAAGGCTGTGAGCTTCCGGTAGCCCAAGCGAGCGGACTGCGGGGTAAGAGTGGCCTCTAAAAGTGGGGGAGTGTTGGGCCTTTCCCGCCAATCTACGACAATGGGTGCAGCGCTATGAACGCCATAATCACAACGCAAACGTGGGTTGGAAGACATTTGGAGGGGAACTCCATGTTATGACAGCTACGATGTAATATACTCGACTTGTCCAAGTCACCACAGATGCGTGGGTATCTATTCATTCCTTCTGCGCCTCCCAATGCGACACCTCCGCTCAGTCTTGGAGACCACGACTCACATCTTCAAAGCGCGTACTAGCTTTTGGATCTCAATCCGCACATCTTCGCATCCTGGTCGCTTCCCTTCATCTCCCTGTACCATATCACTGATCAACCGTTGCACGTCATCACCTATATCACCCAGACCCTGCGCGAAGCCATCAGGGAAGACCCCCCGGCGCAGCTCCGTAAGTGCTGATATCCGCTCCATGCGAGTGTCGAACTTTTGAATCATCTCAAACGCCACCACACCAAGAGCAAAGACATCGAGCTTCTCATTGATACCACTGCCTGTGTGCGGGCGGTAGAACTCCGTACCCACGGGCTTGAAGGTATCCGATACAGTGCAGCTGTCGCTCAGCGCCGCGACAAGCCCGAAATCCCCAATTCGTGGCGTCATGTGTAGGTGATCACGCTTCGGACACGTTGTGCAGCTCGAAACGTTGACGGAGCCGTACGGGGCGTGGCGCGCTCGTGAGAGCGATATGAAGACGTTGGCTGGTTTGAGGTCGCGGTGAACTACGCCTTGTGCGTGGAGGTACTCGACTCCGGAAACGATGTTGTCTAGTAGCTCCAGCGATACGCAGGGGTGGAAACAATGTTGTTCGATCGCGTGTGTTGTGGGTGAGTGTTGATCGGAAGAGAGGAAAGCGGCAAGGTTGGTTTCGCAAAGGCTCATTTGCACATTCAGTGTGAGGACTGGTCCAAGGTTCTGGTTTTGGATCAAGTGGTGGGGCGCATCGCTGTTCGATATCATGCTGTCGGACATCTCGGATGGCGACTCCTGGGAATACGGCATGTGTAATCTGGGTATATTTTCAACGTCATCATCCTCGTCTTCGTCAACGTCCTCCACAGCGCTCATCCTGGACTTGGTTGATGATATTGTGGCTATCGTGTTCTGGCTTGCTTGGCTACCCCGACGTTTCGTGCGTCTTGTCTGCTTCAAAGTCTCTTTGTATGATGTATGAACGCTCTCACTCCTGGTCTCGTTCACTTGCTGCTCAGATTCACTGAACTCAAATATGATTCCCGCGCTATTGCTGTGCTCGGTACTCGCGAAGGGATTGTCCATCGTCAGGCTGTCTAGCTGAGAATGCAGATCTCCTGAGCCCGGTGAAAATGACGGAAATGCGGGTCTATCGTCCAAAAGACGGTCGTTGCGTAACATCGTGACTTCCGGCGCGGTCACAGGGTCTGCTGGTATTGTGGTAAACTCCAGCCAAGCGTTGTGATACCGAACTATGTTGTTATGATCGAACCGAGCGAGCGAACGTACTTCCTCAAGCATGCTTTCCAGTTCTTCGGGCCCATGCTCTTGTATTCTTGCAACCCTGGACGGGCTCACCGGTATCCTCTTTACAGCATACAACGAGCCATCTAGTTTATGTTTGGCTTTGAAGACCTTGCCATATCCGCCCTTCCCTACAATTTCGAGCTCTGAAAACTCCCGGATGTAGCGATCCGTTTGCAGATGAGGATATCCACGTAGCTGCAGCTGTACGGGAGCCGATATACCAGACATAACATCGAAGCCAAGAGATGGTTGTTGAGGTAAGGGTGGATTGATCGCAGTTCCTGGTCGTGAGATGAGCGCCTGTGAAGTTCCTTCGGGGATTGGCGCAAGTTTGCTAAGGCTGCCCTGGATTAATCGATGAATTCCCTGATTCGCAGTTGCTCGGTGACCCTGCATCTCATCGCTCGCGTAGGCGTCGTCTACATTGTTGGAGATCTGACGAGCGAGCTCCTTATAGGCGTCTCTTCCTACTCGTTGTACTTCCGGATCAGAGGGATCCTTTCCTAGTTGCTCCGCAGCTTGCTGAATAGTCTGCTTTTCAAGCATTGAATGGAACAACAAATCTCGAACGTTTTGTGCTGAGTTTTGCCGAACTTCTAGGGGAGGCCGATGGGGCTGAAGAGACGGATGTCCAGAAGTAGCGGAACTTAGAGTTTCGATTCGTGACAGGACGCTATCCTGTTGCGATTCGCTTGCTTCCTCGTATTCGCTCTCATCATCAGAGGTTCCCGAACTTGACGACGAATCTCCTGGCCTGCGGAACATGGACATTGCGAATGGAAAGAGGGGTCGTTGTGAGTCAACACAAGGCCAGGCCAGCTGTTCTTAAAGAGGGTAGTCGAGTCAATTGAAAGATTTAGGGCATCCGATGGCCCTTAGACGAAAAGACGCGCGCGCGGGTTTGTTGTTAAGTTGTTAAGACGTTTATGGTAGTGTGTTGTTCGGTGTAAGCTGCAGCGTCGAGCGAGACCAACTCGATGCCAACAGCTGTACCAGCAAGGACCCCATCAGTACCTAGGTACGCGATGTCTAGGCAAGCATCGAGCGTCACGGAATCTCATGGAAGCGAAACGTGGCACTTTGAATTGAAGGCGGAGAGCACGTTCAAAGTCACAGATTAGATCGGAACGGAAGGGCGCAATCCAGGGAAGTGGGTCCGACTCGTGGACGAAACCGGCAGGGTCTAGCGCGTCATAGCACGTGCCCAGGCGACCGCGAACAATTCACCTACGTGCACGCGCTTTCGACCCTTTCGGACGTGTTTGTGGCTACATGACCTTCTGAGCTGCTTCTTTGCAGACTACGGGCATTATGTCGCGTGCAAACCGTCCTCTACACTCTCAACTCCTGCGAATACAAGGCTGATCTACAAAACCTTGGGCATCATGCCGCGTCAGCTACCTTGGGCAAGCAAGAGTGGCGGAAGTCGGACACAAGCCAAACCAGCATCATCGCGGAAAGCCACGAAAGCGCGCATTACGACTGACGTAGATGACGACTTCTTCGATGGCACTGTGCTGGCAGACAGCAGCAGGAGCAGAACGAGATCAAATGGGACCGACGATGACCTTCCTGGCCTTCCAACAGCACCGACAACGCCACGGACTAAGACAAGGACCAAAGATGCATTGGGAAAGAAACGTGGAGGGTCATCATCACCACCTCCCATTGATGAGCTTGAGGCGCCGCACATTGAGAGAATGCACAAATGTCTGTCGAAGTTCGATCTGCGCGACGACGAGTGGATGATGGTGGAAGACGAGTTTCTAGAGACAGCAAAGCTCTTCTCGCGACACTTGCACATTGCCGAATATGAGAAGCTCAAGGCGATGATCGAAGAGAAGAAGAAAGAAGCTGCTGAGGTTACCAGACCCGTCGTTGCAAATGCGAAGAGGTCAACTAGTGGCGAAATGAAGGAGAAGGCCAGGGTCCAAGAGCTGAAGCAGAAGGAAGCGATTCGCGACGTGTTTGCGTCGCAGGAAGACGAAGATAACCAAGAAGGGTGTAACGCACTATCGAACCGCTCCAATCTTACATCTTCGTTCGTAGCCTCAAGACATGTTGCGACATCCAGGCCTCAGCCAACACCTAGCAAATACGCAGCACAAGATAGCGACTACGACAGCGACGATCTAGACGCACCGCGCCCCTCAACAAAGCCCGTTTCCAGAGCCACCACCACACCCACCCCAGTCCGCAACAGCAGCGCAGCAAAAGTGCAGAAGTCTGCCTCGTCTCCTGCACCCAATCCGAACCCCGTCTTCGCTAAGCCTGCGCCACCTACACCTGCAGCAAAATCTCGCTCACGCATAAGTCGCGCAACACCCTTTGACATGCTCGACGATTTGGTGCCGACGAAGAAAAGTAAGACATTGTCGGGGTCTTCGCCGCAGCAGCCTGTTGAGACTCCGCATACAAGGCGCGCATCAAGTGTCAGCAAGTATTCCCAATCCTTCGATCCTGCGGACGATCGCGGCGGTGCTAAAGGACGATCAAATGCTTCGTTCGATAGAACTGCGTCGGTCAGAGATCAGGGTGACAGTGGTGGTAACAGCGGTGTCAGTAAGGAGACTTCGGAGCGCATTGCCAAGCGCAAGGCTGAAAGAGAGAAGAACGAGAAGGAGCGGAAACGGAAAGCTGCGGATCTAGATGATGTACCGACATTCTTGTTTTGAAAAGCGGGCGCTCACTACGATGCATGGGGTTTTGGCTAGGTGATCTTTCTTAGGAGTTTATCGGTGGAGTTTATGATGATACCCTAGTTATGAATTGATGTATGTTGTTGAGAATGGAAGACATTGAGCTACAGTTCAAGGAAATGGTTTCTTCAAGGATCCTTCATGTTCGTTGATATCATGGATTCTCGTGGTATTGTCACAAATTATCGTATAGACCACATGGGCGTAACTTTACGCATCCCTTTCCAAGAGCAGTACGCAATCGCCAAAGCGAATCAAGAAGCGCTAGCTTGAAGTACCCCAAAGGGCGCCATGACAACAGTAGCGACAAGAGTCTATCCAAACATCTTGTCCAAAACACGGTTGAAAGCATTAGTCTCCGGCTTCTCCACAAAAGTACGATGGTACTCCTCAATCTCCGCAAGATCGGTCACAAGGTCCGCTTCAGACGGCGAAACCCACTTCGTCCTCTTGAGAACCTTCCAGAAGACGAAGAGAACGGGGAAGGCAAAGACCCTGTGTTTCATGTCAGTATTGTGTCATGGTAGGAGCAGAAGGGGGTGAAGGGGTGGAGACTTACATCAAGTATGAGAACAGGAAATCAGCGACAGCCCACTTGCCATTCAGAAACACAGTGTAGCCACCGACAAACGTCATGATGAAGGTGCATACAAGGCCGTACCATGCGGCGTAGGGCTGGGCCATACCCTTGTATGGCAGCGTGTCTCGATCGAGACCCTGTGCCTGGCACGCCTTGTGGAACTTCAAAAAGGTGAAGCACATGACGCTGAAGTTGATCAACTGCGAAGCAGTCACCAAGCTAACGAACCAGTTCAGCACGACAGCGGAGTTCTCGCTGAGCTGGAGGAAGGACAGCAAGGCGATCAAGAGAACGAAGAAGACGCAGTAGAAAGGTACACCTTGCTTCGTGCACTTGGTGAGGAACTTGGGCGCTTTTCCTTCCAGAGCGAGACCGAAGAGCGAACGGGACGCACAGTAGACGTAGGAGTTTCCGGCGGAGAAAGCGGAGGCCAGGACACCAGCATTGACGACGTGGGGTAGACCTTCGATACGAAGTCGGTTCATGGCTATGACGTAGGGTGAAGCTGCTGCACCTGGCTTGCCGTCTCGGAAAGCGGCGATCAGCTCTGGATCGTTGTAGGGCACGTTGATACCGACAGCCAGCGAGCCGAGCACGAAGAATGTGGTCAGACGGTAGAAAACGGCGTTGTAAGCACGGGGCATGACTTTGCGCGGATTCTCTGTCTCTCCTGCTGCCATGGAAACGTAATCCGGTCCGGCAATCGTAAAGGAAGCCTGGATCAGGCACTGTAAGAAGCCCAGGAAGCGACCAAGCTGACCTGGTTCATAGAGTTCTGTGAAACTACCGGGGTTCTTCCAGTAGCGGAATCCGTATCGATCCTTTTCCGGGTTGCCGCCCAACATGGAGATGAAGGTGAAGATAAGCAGGCCAATGATGAGGAGGACTTTGCCGATGGCGGCCCAGAACTCGGTTTCGCCGTACCATTTGACAGCCATCATGTTGATTACGCTGCGTAGAGGTTAGCACTTGATCTGGATATATTCTTTTGAAGAATCCAAGGCGAAGGTTAAGCGCATAGCTGCATGGTTGCTCCAACGTAGATGCCAAAGTACCAAACACATGAGTTGCCAGCACCAGGATGTGGGGTATTAACGTACGCATAGAGCACGAGAACGATTGCGATGATGGCGCCTGTGGGCACGACATCACTCCAAAAGCCGATGATGACATTGCAAGCCACAATCTCAAAGGGCACAAGAGCAGCTTCGAACACGAAGAAGTTCCAGCCAGCCGCGAAACCGAAAGCGTCATCCACAAATCTTCCGGCAAATCGGATGAACGGCGAGGATATAGGGAGGAATGTGACCATCTCAGCGATACCTGGGTAAGTGTATTAGCTGGTGCTCGGCACTTTCAGCGCGAGCGATGGAGAGAGGTGCTATGGGGTATTGGATAAAGCGCATGGGCATTGTCGCGATGGGAAGAAGTTGTCGCTTTGGAAAGTAAGGGATGGAGAGTCTCACTGAGCGTCACAGCCAGAATGACAGTACACCTTGAAATGTTAGCTTTAGCTCATCGCCGTGGAAGGCGAGGGAAATTTTGCATACCATAACGAGAATGCAATGAACAAACTTCCAGGTCCTCCATTCATCAAACCTCGGCCAATCTGCACGTATAAGGCAGTACCAATAGTTCCTCCAATACCGATAAGCTGGATGTGTCTGCTCTTGAGCGTTCGGTGCGTCTGATCGGTGACTGCCTTCACAGATCCGACAATACTGGGATGACGGGGGCCGACATCGTAATGATTCTTTTCCTCGTCGGTAGCAACATAGCCCGTGTTCTTTACCTCGTAGGGTCCGCCAGCACCATAGTCTTGGCCGTAAGAGGCCATTGTATTCGAATAACGAAAACCTCAAGGCTGGGCTTCAGTGTATGGATTTGAGAAGCAGGGCAAAGTACTGTACTACGAAAGCCATGTACCAATAGCCGGTTGAGTTGTCTTATAGATAGCAGGCAAGGCTGAGGGTCGTCGTGCAAGATAGCAGAAAAGTCGGGGAGTAACCTGTTAAATAACCCTCTCAGCTGCCCTAGCGAGCGCGAGTGGGAACCCTGCATGAGCTTCCTCGTGGTGAACGCCGTAGATCGCGCTAGGCAGACTGGGCATTCACAATATCCCGCTTCTCCAAAATTCGGGCCTAACGTTAGTGGAGGGCGAATTACTGGTGGGCGATTTTGGCGTTTGCCATGGCGGGGCTGTAGTAGGCGTATTTCACGTCCTCGGTCCTTCACTGGCCAAACGGCTGCTCATCCAGAAGGATATCGAGGGTCGGTGAACCCTTGTCTCGTACGCCGCGTGTTGGGTAAAATGCCGATAACGTCGTTTGTGGGTGCAGGGATTGAGATACCCGGCATCGCTAGACCAGCTGTCTTTGAGCCCCCAAGCGGGGCCCTGAGTACATCGTGCAGCGGTGTCACAACGTACGGTACCCTCAAGAACGTTACTTCTTCTGTCATGCATTTGAGGCCTCTCTCGCATGTCCAGCTTGCGCAACAGCTGTTATCGGGCCATACCTATCGTCTTCCCTGTCGGCCTCTCCGAATCCTTCCATCCAGTTTGTGGAACGAGAACCCCTCCATCTCTTGAGCGTATCTTGGCCTGCACTTTTACTCCAATGACCGAGTCCGCGTCATTTTCTGAACGGCTGAAGCTATCTTGGCATTCCTGGGCTGGCGGGTTGGCTCCAGGCTTGCTTCGAGGCTTTGCGTTGTCTCCGTTGCCTGCAAGAGGCTTGTTCATACCTCGGAGACAGCCACTAGCTCGGACCCAGCCACCTCGTAGTCCTCAAACTGACAGCCGCCCGCTGCGCCGAAAGGAACTAGAAGCTGCTTGCCGTGAGTCGAGACTCTGACTCGGTAGATACGTAAAATCGTGTGTCGCTTTCTTTCCCCGCGGGGACGAAGATGCATCGTTTGGTTGTTGCCATGTGATGATACAACGCCACGAGAAGGCGTGATGGCTGTCAAGCTATCAGTCCTGCGTCGCTTGAGCCAGCCTCTTTCTGCATCCAAGCAATAAGCGATACACCTTCGTCAGATAAGCCTCAGCTTACCGGTGAATGCAGAGAGACGCGTTACCAACTGTCGCTGACACTTGGCGATGTTCCTTGCTCATGCTTCGCCTCTCTAAACGATACAAGACGATGGCTTCCAGCTGCTCACTTCGCAAACCGATATCTCGATAGCCAGGGTGGTTCTTCGTGCTGTCAGCAGATGTCAGACGTTGTTTGCCTGGAAGTACACGGCGCGCATACCTAGGTACTAAAGCGACGTTCAGATAGGCCAAGGATACATGCCATCCTGCACGTTCGAGATGTTGCGTCCAAGGATTCATAAAGCTTGGAGTTACGTATACCGAACAAGCAATCTGGCACATCGAATCTGCCGTCGCCTTCCTTTTGTGTCGATATTCCGCGTTCTCAGCCTATGGATCGTCGGGCGACCAGCCGCTTTTCTCATGCGAAGAAGGCGCGACATTGCGACGCCGGGTACCGTTACGACAACATTCCAGTATGATGCGAGCAGACGCTTCAAAAGTATAAATGATAAGTTAGACGTGGATTCTGCAGCAGCAACAAGGGCGGCGGCTGTTTTAACAGCTGCAGGTGCCTACCTGGGATCATGAGGCTGTCGCGCTGTCATTGGTCAATCTGAAAGCATGCCCTGGTGTGGTTCATCCTGAGGTCACTAAACACCCTGGAGCTTACGTTGACGTTCGATCATCTACTTTGCATGTTTTCACTTTGACGTAGGCCGCCAATCTGTTTAGTTTCGTTTTCTCATAAGGTGAGTTGTCCTGGAGTTGAAATGCCGGCGCAACGTGTATAGTGAATTCAAAGAGGAAGAAGAGGTTCATAAAGCACTGGAAGTAAATATCGATTGTGAATTAGTCATAATGTAGTCACTGGACCCTAAGTATACATGTTAAAGGTACAGTGTCTGATCAAATCCCCTTCTCCAATGGCGCCTTCGCTGAACTTTTGCATGTGTGATAGTCGATAGCGATATCAGTCGCTAGAGAGAATCCCGGCCAAGAGGCTTACGCTTGACAGAGGGACTGGACGAAACCTTGGGCAGGTCGGCGGTAATATCCTTCATCGTCATGAAATCCTCATCGCCTTGACGACCCAGTTCGCGGTTCAGCTTCTCTACGGTCGTGACTTCGCCCAACCAACGCTCCCCAGTTTTGTGATCGAAGTGCACTGGCTGGACCAGGCCGCGGTAGCGCGACATATCGTCTAAGGTTGGTGGATAGATGATGGTCGTCTCCCTGCGTTCAAAGCCCTCTTCGGTCATGTATGGTTTGCCCTCGATGATCTGCGGTTCTGTGCGCCATTCGAATGGAGTCGCCGGAAGGTTCGGCTCCTTCTGAACGATATCCCACCATCTGTTCTTGCCAGTGCGGTTCGGCAACTCGTCTGCGGATATTTCGATCAAGCCCTCGCCATCAGGATTGGGAATGAAATGACGGGGTGGAAGAACCTCGGTCTGGAGAACGGGCTGCAGTCGATGGTAGTATGTGTAGTTGTGGATCTCGCGGTGGATCTGCTGCTGGATGATTTCGTGTTCGTGTGGTTTGATGATCTCGTGTGTGACAGCTGTTGGTTTGTTAGTCAAGTCGCAACTCCGGGGGGATCAAAGCTTACCAGGGGCGACCGTAGTGTCTCGGACCGTGTCTACAGTGTTGTTGAGGTTCACAACACCCGCAAGCATCGCTTGCTGTTTCTCTTTCCAATTATGCGCGCCATCCGTGCCCTGATAGTCCTTCGTGATCGCGAGACCCGGGAGAGGTTTCACGGCCAGCGCATCATTGTTGGTAAGTCCTGGTACCGGCTGGCCACTCTTGCTCAATCCATGGTGGTCGGAGGTAGAGCGCTGTTCGCGCGATCGAACGTCATCATCCAAGCCGCCGTTGTTGACATCGTGACTACCCACTGCATACTTGCCGGTGGGAGCTTCGGTTGGCACTGCGCGTATGGTGCGGCCTGGACCGTCTACGTCGATTGATCGTCTGACTTCGCCATGGGGATGGTGTAATGTGTCTGATGTTATTTTAGCACTGAGTCGCCGATATTGTAATTGCGCTCTCAAACATACTGGGTAGGGCCGGAAGAGCCTTTGATCGCTCGCCATCTGTCGATGGCCTATAGCGCAGATGCCTATCTGGAACGCTAGGCTCGACATTTGAATGCTCTTCGGGAGCAAGCGCAGGAAGGTACGATCTGTAATCGTCCGCCATGGAGCCATTGGATCCGTTGGAGCCTGTGCTAGGAGTTTCTACTGCATGGCTCGCTCGGCCATCGTGATAGGCAGAGTCGCGTGGTTGACCTCGAGTTTCAGGGTGATAGGCATCATTGGAGGCCGCGGACTTTTGCTGTCGACTGCTAAGAGGTGATGCAGGGTGCTGCTCAGTGCGCGGGCTAGTCTGATCAGAATGCTCGTACGACGCTCGAGGGGACTGAGTGGGCGTCGACTTCTTCCTCCTGTGGAGAACGGACTTGAGCTTCTCTTCGATCTTTTCCATCGTGTCGATGGGTTTGCGAGCACAAGGGGACAAGTGGATGTGGGAGCTATGTGAGATGCCGATCTATTGTCTGTTTTCACGAGGCACGGTACTCATTGTTAGGGTGGATGACCTCACAGCACTTGCGCACAGTTGTCCATTGAAACCTTCCGGCAGGAGCAAGCCGAAGTCTGGAGAGTGTGCATGTCAGCTAGCTGGGGTGCATATTAGGAGCTTCCAGGCATTTTGTCGCAACAGTTCGCGAAAAATTATAGCTTCAGTGATGCCGTGTCACGACGGATGGAGCTGGTGGCTTGAGTAGCACAGGCCGCAGTCGTGCTCCCGCATGTTGGCGGCCTGCCCGGAGCGGTCCAGACTTGTCCCTACGTGAAGCTCTCTCATCTCGATTGAGTCTGTTTGAGTTGCCCGCACAGCCTGTCGCATTTGGCCCACGGCAACGGCATGCGTGGCGACTCAGCATGACGTAGCTAGCGGTACTTGAGTTTGGCGGTGTCTGGCTAATGAGTCGGGGTACCGATGGTACAGAATCACACAAAAGCAAACAGCATCCATCGCCACTTTGGTATGTCACAGCGGAGATCCAGGCGGCATGACGACAGGGAGGGGGAGTCTGGTCGCGGGCGGCTCCACTGATGATCAGCTTAGCGTACCAAAGGACGGGCGATCGTGTTAGCCTGCACCTAGATGCAGCCAGGCCTTCGGTAATTCCGAGATACACGCAGATTCAGGCGGGCTGTGAGAGGGGTTAATGGAATTTGCAATGAAGAAATCAACTTTGGAGATTTCCAGCGAGGTGTTGCGAAGTTCCACCGGGAAGCAGCACGGGCCTGCTGTCACCGAATGGCAGGAGCACGACCCTAGCGCCGATCTCTCTAACACCAACTGGAGATGCCGGGCTCTTCCTCCCCGAACTGTCATAGCACTTGTACCCTTTGAGCACCTCTTCCAGAGAGTGTTGCGACGCTTTGAATCCTTCGTGAAGCCCAATTCCTGTTTGGACACGCAGCATGACTACATCATAGCGGCTAGGCTGCGGTAGGCGTGGAACGACACCACTGGGCGCATCATAGTGGCCATCTCCATTGTCAAGCGTACCAACGCCAGCTTAAGCGCTATCCATGCAGTCTAGCACCAGTGAACTAAGGGCCCTGACGCATATCACGTCGCTGTGGCGCCCTGTAAGCCAACCAATCGAGGCTGCTGGGAGCATCGATCGAGGCCCGTATAGCCTCAACCCACTGTTGCTGCCCCATGATGATGGCTCTTACCCTTGGGAACAAGGAATTCGGCCTGCCACTGCCGGCTTTGCCTGGAACTGAACTCCCCATTACGTCGTCGTGCATCTGTCCCACTAGCGCCCTCACTGTATAAGAAGGCACTGCAGCGCCTTGGGAGCATCATCATCACACCACACACAACAACTCCTCCACACTCACCAACAATCAATCCACTACCACCAAACCACCTCAATTACCAACAAAAACCACACAACTATCACAATGGACAAGGCGAAGGCAGCTATCACCGACTTCATGGGCCGCTCCGGTCACCATGACACCACTGTCCACGAGGCAGTTGCTCCCGCTGTCCAGCACGAGGTCATCAAGCCTCACGTACACGAGGAGGTCAACACCGCCATTGACAAGGAGGTTCACCAAGACCACTACCACCGCACTGTCCAGCCCGTCCAGGACCGCGAGGTTCTGCCAGAACAGCACTCTGCTAAGCTCGGAGCTGTTCAGCACCGCGAGTTCGACCACCGCGATGCCGATGCCACTAAGAGGGCTCTAGTCGACGACCAGGCTCGCTTCGCTGACGAGCGCCGTGTCGAGGACACCACCCACAGCCAGAGCGTTGCCCCCACCGTTGGCGGAGAGCACGTCCACCACGTAAGTTTACCAACAAACAACAACCCCCACCAAGACTGACGTCATCTAGCACATCCACGAGACTATCCAGCCCGTTGTTCAGAAGGAGACCATCCAGCCCAACGTCGTCCACACCACTGTCCCCATCCATGAGGTTCACCATAACAAGGCTACCCACCATGAGACTACTGCTCTCCCAGCCATGACCATGGAGCAGTTCAAGGCCAAGGGTGGTGCTCTTACTGGCCGTGAGGAGCGCTACGACGAGTTCGAGGGTGTTCCCAAGAACATCGGCGGTGCCGGTGGCATTGGATCCGCCGCTGGTCTCACCCACAAGACTAGTGGAACCCACAGCCACGAGCATGCCAGCCACGGCGACTACAACGCTGCTCCCAACCACCACTCCGGCACCAGCAACCCCCTCGACCGCAACAACGACGGCAAGGTCTCCGCCAAGGACCTGACTGGCAGCCACTCCAACACCGCCCACACTGACCGTGGCATGGCTGGCCAGGGCAACCTGACCGGTTCCTCCACCCAGGGAGGTGTTGTCGGCCACGGTGCTGACCGCAACCACGACGGCAAGGTCGACAGCCACGACCTCCACGACCCCGCTCGCAGCCGTAAGTTTGACCCTCCAGACAAGTCATCAACTCATGCTAACGTCTTATAGACAATGAGGGCGCTACAGGTACGAAAGACCCCAGTGGACATGTTGTCGGCGGTACCGATAAGGGCAATATGGAGCACCGTCCCAACGAGGATGGTAGCTTGCCCAAGGCCCTTACCGAAGACAAGTCCAAAGCCGTTCCCCACTCCGAAGCCTCCGAAGCGGAGGCGAAGAAACTCCTTGAAGAACATCAAACCAACACTAAATAGGTCACAAGAAGCCTTCTCTCATGGACAAGCTCAACCCTAGTAAGTTCTGTCACCAATCTCCTCCTTGCGAGCTGTCTTCTGACCACTTCCCACAGAGGTTGACGCCGACGGTGACGGCAAGGCCGGTTTCATGAAATAGATGCATTCTGCTGCACTCTGCACCACGCGCGATCATCACGACTGCATGCGAGATACCAAGGACCATTTCCTATGACATTGTATAATTAGCCTAGTAATGAATTAATCACTACCACCTTAACACACATTTCTCTTCTTCATGATGCTTGAATTTTCAATGAAACTGAATTCTTACTGGCATGTTGATCGTTCTCATGACACCAGATACATGTCCGATGCATGAATGGCCTTCCTTTCTTCAACCCGGTCTATCCGCGATACATGTGCCAACGCATTCCATTGGCTACGCTGCTACGATTCGTATGGCGCTACATCATAGCTCCCTTTCACCTATGGGCTGCCACTGATCAATTGACTTGTCGGTAGGCACTATCACCACCCTGCCGCCGGTCCAACCTCCGAGGTCTCCTGTCCCATCAAAGTTAACACCAAGCAAATCCACTGATGCCAGACCTGCCGCGTCGATTTGAGGAACGTCGTGGCTGCAATAATTAGTCCCAATGCATACGTAGATGCCACCAGCTGTACTTACTACATCAAGCTCAGATGTGGATTGTACTCGTTCTCGGCCCAAGCTTTCGCCTTGCTTTCGTCTTCAAACCCATCGAATTGCTTCCGGGACTGCTTTGCTAGTTGCTTGATCCCATCAAGCTTCTCGCACTTGATGTACAGTTTCCGAAAGAAGACGTCTTCGCTGCCCAGACGTTCGAACTTTACAATCACATCCTTGATAGGCGGCAGATCGAGTGAGTCGAGCCAGGCTTGAGGATCTGGCTCATGCTTGGATGCCGTTATCTCTGAACTCAGAGTGATATGGGGAATGAAGCGGTGAGGTGAGCCGAACTGCTTCGATGTTTTGTCAATGAGACAGGGTAGGACTGTGCTCAAAGTATGGTTCGCTGGTGGAAGCAGCCAAAGAGATGAGCCGGGCATATTGAAAACGTTTTAGATAAGTGCAGAGAAGATGCAATGTCAAGTCAAGCTTTCATGCCCTCCCGAGGTCCTCATTAAGAACCCCGCATTGGTATTGGCCCGATGAATTGGCCCGATGCCTCTAACGCCACGTGGCTAGTGTCGCGGGTAGCTTCAGCCACACCTGGACATCCTCCAGGGGCCCTGACGTCTCCAGCTGACTTGCATGTGAAAGCGCGCATCAGGTCCGACAAGCGTTCCCACTTGCTCGATAGCACCACCTCTCCGCCGACGCGACGAATGAACATGCGACTTCTGCCACCGCGGCGCTGTCAGCCGATCACTATCCCAAATAGCTCAACGCCATGAACGAAGCCCTCAGCGTCGTGTCGGGCGCGCTCTGGAGCTTCCTGCTGTGCTTCTTTGACGTGGCTTTCTTTTGGCAACGAGTGCGTCAGCTTCCCTCTGCTGTTTCAAAGACCGTTCTGGGTCAATTGATGTGTCTTCGGATGGAATGCTGATATGTTGAAGAAATTATACGCGTGGTGGGTGCAGAAGAGCCAGCGGGATCTGCTGCTGGAAGCTGTTAGCGATGCGCGCCTGTTCGAGGAGTGGGAGGCTGCTGCGTATAAGCTGGACGAGGTGCTCGACTATGATATGTGGTAAGCAGTCCTTTCGTCCTATCCTGAATAGGCCTATCCCAATGGACAGCTGCTAACAGACCCACAGGCGACAGACTGCCATAAGTAAGGACTACGACCATCGCCTCATCCATCAGCGCCTCTCCGCCATCTACGAAGCTCAAGAAGATAACGATATCCTCGGCCTCATAAACCTCCTCCGTAGCGGTCTCGTCCGCAATCTCGGCAACATAACCGCGTCGAACCTGTATAATCGCGCATATGCGGGCACAAAGCTGCTGATCGAAGATTATGTCACCCAAGTCGCATACGCCATCGAGAACCTCACCCAATACCCTACATCGAGAAACTCGGATAATGGCTTAACAAACCAGGCGAAGCTGGATGTTCTCCATGACACAAGGCAGGCGTTCGGCAGATCTGTCTTGGTGCTGCAGGGCGGACAGGTCTTTGGCATGTGCCATCTCGGTGTTGTGAAGGCGCTCCATCTACGTGGATTGCTACCAAGAATCATAGCCGGGACTGCCACAGGTGCTCTGATAGCCGCACTGGTGGGCGTGCATACCGAAGATGAGCTATTGGAGTTCCTCACAGGCAACACTATCGACTTGACAGCGTTCACCAATCGTCCTTATAGGAAAGGCGCCGGTGGAACTGCATGGATAGGCACGCTCATACGCCGTGCTAAAAGATGGTGGAAAGAAGGGCATTTCTTGGATGTCGGTGTCCTGGAAGATGTCCTAAGGGCGAACGTGGGTGATCTGACATTCGAAGAAGCATACACCAGAACAAAGAGGGTGCTGAATATCACTGTCACAACTACTAGTGGTGGAGGCATACCGAACCTTCTGAACTACCTTACTGCTCCCAATGTTGTACGTAGTCCGCTCCTTCTCCATCCCGAAGCAGCTGCTAACACTCCCAGCTCATCTGGTCTGCAGCACTTGCCTCCAACGCCACAGCCTCCTCGACTCTGTACCATTCCGTAACAATGATGTGCAAAGACGAGGAAGGCAACATCGTGCCTTGGTCTCCAGCTTCGAAAACCACCTTCCGTCCTTACACCCACGCTTCGTACCGAGACCGCGAATCCCCGCTCCATCGCATCGGCGAACTCTTCAACGTAAACCACTTCATCGTTTCGCAAGCCCGACCATATCTCGCACCTTTCCTACGCTCAGACTCACACCATCCAAATCCCAAACAAGACGGGCGCTGGCGCCTCAGCATGCCTATACTGCGTCTCGTAGTCCTAGAGATACAGCACAGATTACAACAAATGGATGAACTGGGTCTACTCCCCCCTTCCATCCGTCGTTTCCTCCTAGACGAAAACATCCCAGGCCCAAGTCTCACGCTGGTACCTGAACTCACACCTAGCGACTTCTTCAAGCTGCTCGAGAACCCTACCAAAGAGGCGATCGACTACTGGATACTGAAGGGAGAAAGGAGTGTATGGCCAGCAGTGACGGCACTCAAGATTAGATGCGCGATTGAAGTTGAATTGGATAGGGGATACCAGCTTGTTAGGAGAAGGAAGCCTTTTGATCCTGTTCTACCTGGAGGGACTGGCGGCTTGAAGAAGAGCGGAAGTAGAGGAGAGGTGCAGACTGAATATGGTTTTGGGGATGAGAATAGAGAGAGGGAGAAGAGGCATAGAGCGAGGGCTGCGAGCTTTGGAGGAAATGGATTTTGATGGGCATGTAGTTGGATCTGAAATTTTGCCGTGTAGCTGGCCACTGTATGCAAGATTTATTCTGGAAGCACCTTGGAATTGATGTACGCGCCACGGGCATAATCGGAGCATGTCTCGCGCGCTATACTTTGGCAGGAACTGCTGTTTCCTACATGAGGCATCTGAACCCACTCTCAGCCTTACCCGCTCCACCTGCAGCGTCGGTCAAGCTTCGCACGTCATCTACGCTAAAAGAATTCGATGTTTGCTGAGGACCCAAATATCGTGTTGAGGATACCAATCAGCCATCCACCCGTCAGTTGACACCATAAAAACACTTTAACTCTGCAACAAACTTCCACTTCCCTCATTTTACCTGTTCACATCCCCCGTCAAACCCAAAGTCTCAAGTCTCGACATACAAAATGGCAACGTGAGCCCCACCATGACTACCCCGCCAACTGCGCGCATCTCTGAACACACAAACTAAATCTTGAACAGCAACATCACATGGCATCCGTCCCTCTCGCGCGACGAGCGCAACAAGTTCCGCAAGCAGAAGGGCTTTACAATCTGGTTCACCGGTCTTTCCGCATCCGGCAAGTCGACAATTGCGACGGCGCTTGAGCAGCATCTGCTGCACCTGGGATTCGCGGCATACCGTCTCGATGGCGACAATGTACGATTCGGGTTGAACAAGGACCTTGGATTCACAGAGAAGGACCGAAATGAGAACATTCGCCGAATCGCTGAGGTACGTGGACATGCGCGATCTATGTACTCCAAAGAAGACAACCAGCTAACATCATTCCTACCACAGGTCGCAAAGCTCTTCGCCGACTCCTCCACGATCGCCATCACCTCCTTCATCTCACCCTACAAAGCCGACCGCAAGCAAGCACGCGACCTCCACGCCGTAACCACCGGCGAAGACTCCCCACTCGCCTTCGTCGAGGTCTTCGTCGACCTGCCTCTTGAAGTCGCCGAGGCGCGCGACCCCAAGGGCCTGTACAAGAAGGCAAGGGAAGGCAAGATCCCAGAGTTCACAGGCATCAGCGCGCCGTACGAGGCGCCTGAGAACGCCGAGATCCACATCAGGAGCGACCAGAAGAGTGTGGAGGATAGCGTGAGGGAGATTGTGGAGTACTTGCAGAGTAAGGGACTGTTGGAGTTGCAGAAGTAGGAGTTTCACATTTAGTGGTCATGAGCCTCTGAAGCGGATGGCGAGGACCGAAGTTCCGTCGCGGGTTGACTTCAGAGCTGGATAACGAATTGAACATCACTGGCGGACTCTGCTCCGGAGTACCGTCGACGCATGAGCGTCTGTTGAGTTTCACAGGACTTTCGCTGAACAACGCGTCTCCAGATACAACACAGAACAGGATAATCACATGGCTGACACTCAATGCACGGCTTAGGATCTACTCGTTAAGAAACATTGGACAACGGTTTCTCTCTCCCCAGGTCGATAGCATAAAATGCTGTGTTTCATGACCCGCTGTACCCGCGCACATCACAACCCCAGATAACTCTATGGTTACTATACGTATAACCACATCTCAAATTCTTACCAGAGACCAGGATGTATACCAAATATCCCGTTCGCTCTAATTACAGCATCGGTCTAGATACCCAAGCTTTGGGGCCAAACCAGGGATCGTACAAAGGGATTTCCAATTCTTGATACGGCACAGTTGCAGCTTACATGAACCATGATACTCACATATTCCATGCATACCGTCATGACAAAAACCGTTTGATCCTTGTATTCGCGGCTGACACCCGAGGGGCTGGCTCTGGGGCTGGATAGCGTGCTTCAGATGGTATTGGAATCTGAGACTGAAGACAGTTGTGTTGAGGAGCGTCGAGCGTTTCCTAAGGTTGTGGGAAAACGACTTCCAGTATACACCAAGAGGCACCGTCACCGTGGGCTACATGATCAGTAATTCCCAAATTAGCAACACAGACAATTGCGCAATGAAGCATGGAAGGGAGCATCAATCTCCGACGCACAACCCCAATCCTTCTTCTCACCTTCCAGCCCCACCATCCGTCCGTCTACAAACGGCTATCGCAGCCATCGTCGCGACAGCAAATCTCGGGGGTATCGTACGTCCTCGCCCCACGAGGCAAATAACGCCATAGCAAACTGACTCTCATGACACGGGGCGAGATGTCGGCATCCCGCATCCAACAGCGAGTCTTGGAAAACTCAAAAAATCCTACGCACCCTCATCTCCGCCGGCCTCATTGGACCCAGTTGCACCGGTACGCAAACCCGACTTGCGACCTCAGTCATGAAGTTGCAGCGGAGCGCCGCCGCGGCCCTGCAAGCAACAAAGAGCGACCCCACATGAAAACGCTATATGTGAAATCGCGCTAAGATCTGTGAAAAATAAGATGCCGTGTTGCGCCTCGTTGTTTAGCGAGGCATGATCCTCGATCCTAGTCTGTCTAATTCCCTTCCCAAGGTTTTTGCGTGGGATGACGAGGTGGACGTTCTTGGCTTGGGGGGCCCTGTTTTCCCCATATTTTCGCGGAGTTGACACGTCGGATGGGAATGGTTTGGGGAGTGTGGTGGAACTTTATTCGTGATTCGAGCTACCCGCGGAGGTACGGGACCTTGCGGATGTTCGATAATGTTTTCGAGATGGGGTGATTGGGGCGAGGGCGGCGTCTGTGTCAGTTTGGACTGGGGAACCTAGTGATGAGCGCGTTATCGGGGTCGGTATCGGTAATCAGCTTGGGGAGGCTCCCGGAGTTGGCATCTCATCTTGGTTATCGTGACGTTGACGTTGATAGTGCCCAGGTGAGGTTGCGACGACTACGATGCCTAGGGAGTGGGGCGACGGGTTGCCGCTGTGAGTGTACTAGCGCGGTGATTGAAAGCGGTCTGGGCGTACACGTGGTTAGTATTCGAGGGCATGACAGCCGACCAAGCAGAAAGTCGAAAGCAGCAAAAGAAAAGCAAGGCTGTCAATGCGACGTGAAACGCTGGTGCACTGTCAACGGCCGTGACGGGTGGCGTATGGCGTACGCCCGCATTGCCCGCATGGGCGCGTGGTAAAAGCAAACACGACTGGGGTCCAAGGCATGACGACTTCAGGGAAAGCAAGCATATGGGCAGGGTAGCGGATATCTAGACAGGGTACCGTTCCGATTGGGGTAGGAGGGGGTACAAGACCCTGGTCTCTAGTGGCTGGAAAGAGTATTGGATCAAGGGAAATGGGTCGATAGTAGTGCTCGAAAAGGGAGACATTGAATGTGACTGTGATGGCATGGTAGCAAAGGCGCCATCAGCGCTTCGGCACCAAAAGGAAATCCTCCGATGCCTGTCTATATGGCGCCTTTGTATGTGATGCAATGCCTGGATTCCTTTTCAGTAGCAACGGCGGAGTAAGCTGCGCTTCTCGGGGTTGCTGTTACCAAACCGAAGAGGTTGCTGTTACCAAACCGAAGGGGTTGCTGTTACCAAACCGAAGAAATCGAACCAACCCAACCGTGGACATTTGATGCGCTTCTCGGCCCTCATTCTACAACCGTCCGCCGAGATCCTGCTTGAGCACGTCTAGTATCCTCTTACTATCAACTTCCTCGTCACCTCCTCCCCCGCTACTGTCCCCTGGCATGCGCCCCTCACCTTCTTTCAACCGTTTCAAGATCTCCGGATCGAGCTCCTGCATCATCTCATCAAACTCTCTCTGTTGCTCTCCCTCTAGCTTCGCGTATTCTTCCTCCAACATGTAGTCTTCGGGCAGATTCTCCATCTCAGCAGGGAATACGTGAATAGTCGGGAATTCGAGTACAGTACGGCCGTGCAGGCTTTCACCCAGCGATTGCGAAGGGTCTAGAGGTATGAGGACGTGGCGGTTTGTGCTTGTGCGGGGCTTTAGCAGAAAAACCCTATGTTGCCCGCTGCCCATGGACTGCCCATCAGTGCGAGTATCTCCAGGACGCGTCTCGGCCATGTCTGCTTGTCTTTTGGTGGGTTGTTGTTTTTCTTCTGCAGCAGGGGTTCCTCGTCCGGGGGTGACTCCCTCTGGCCCCGCATTGTTGAGCTGAAGCCCAGAATTGACTTCATGTTGCTCGATTGGCTGGTCTTGGTCCGGTGCAGTAGGCGCAACGTCATTTTGAGGTAGGTGTGGAGGGTTTGATTGAGAACCTTGACTGGCAGGACCCTCATTGTTCAGCTTTCTCTTCTTACTTTTAGCCCCACTGCCTTGTTGTACGAAAGGTTGTGCATCTTGGATCGACTGTGTAGAGGATGTCTGGGTGAGCACGCGTCTCTTGGTCTCGTCAAACCATTCGACTGTCCATACTATGTTCCGTGTAGCCTTTCTGGACACAAAGATCAGCAGTGTTACGTGGACGCGTTGATGGTGGGGGGCTTACTTTGTAGCAGACATGTGCGACTTGTTCTCTTTTTGTCTGCTCATGCCTTTGGGCGCCCGCATGATCTTGACGCCAGCAGCATTCTCAAGCTTGCCATATTGAACACCCATTCGCTCCCTGTTGGACAGACCATCTTGAGGAGTGCTCTCAGCGGTGGTTCCAGCGACCCTCTCAGCTTTTTCGAGGTTCCGCTCTATGCTAGAAAGAAAATTATAGTCGTGATCAATGCCCTTCGGGGTCACCAGATCAGACTTCTTGATGAACTTTGTTGGGTCGCGCTTCCCTGAGCATTGTGCGTTCTGTTGATGACGCTTGTAGCATGGCAGCGAGCATGTGCGTGCGCCACACCCAGGGCATTTGTACTTGGATTTATTGCTATGGCTAATTGAACGTCAGCTTTCTCTCTCATGCATGCCGACGCGGCTTCGTTGCGCTAGCTAGTGTCACAGGAACGCGGCACAACTCTTAGGACGATTGCTAGCGAACATCGAACTTTTGGGATGTAACAAGAGCTACGGAGGGGTAGCTAGTCAGACATACCAGATACTGCATAGTTCGTTGAGCAACACTGCGTCTGTCATATCGCCCGGATAGTGGAGACGGGTAACGTGATATCAGATCGCCAACACCTAGCCTAGAGGTGATCGGATCTCGCGCGACGGCACGAAGGGAAGTCACTTTCGCACGGTAGCGGAATAGCCGTACGCGTGAACAGGTGCAGGGAAGGTCAGGCGGTAGGTGCTGTTGAGCGACGCGACGATGGTGTGGCGTGCAAGGCAATGATGGGTCGCGGTGGAAACTTTCGCCAGTCGCGTTGTGGCTGAAGTCAGATATCGTCGCGTCCGGTGGGGAACGTCACCAGAATGCAGGAGATTTAGTGATTGTCTTGCAGATCTACTCTCCGAGCAATCTCGCACCGTGGTTTAGATCGCTGCGCGCTGCACGCAAGACTGCTAGCAGCGAGGAAGGTTTATGAGGTCGGACTAGCGCGACAACAAAAACTCTGTTCACAGCTTCGTCCATCTAGTGCAGATCAGTCGCGAAGGCTTCCATCTGCTCGGTTTCTGTACCCCTATGCGAAAATTCCTGTAAACATGGAAATTTGCGGCTTATCCGTGGCCTTCGACGAACCATGGTCGGAGCAGTGGCACGCCGCCAGCACACTCGCCGGGCTGTGGTCGACTGGGAACCCTTTCCTTAAGACATCGGAGTATTCTCCACGCCAAATTGCATCGAGGTCCACCCACGCGCAGATCAAACAAGTCGTCGACTGCGCCGATTATGCGCTTGCGCTCGTCTACAGCTGTTGAGAGGCAATCGAGTCGTTCTCGCTCTGTCCGGCTGCAACACGTCTTGTCCATGTCAGCTTGACCGAACCTGGGCGAAGGCGCCCGATTTGCCAGGCAGCTTGAGTGCCCGGTGTTTCAGCCTCACCAATTCCAGCTCTCCGCAATTCTGAACGGACAGCTCAGAAGTCTGGTTCTAGAGGGTCCACGACACGCGAGGCTACTGTACGTGGCCACCACCTTTACCGGACTGTGGAGCCGATCGAAGAATCTGGTCGACAGCTCGACGGCGCGTCTTGGACCTTCTGCAGAAAGGCCTCGCACTCCCACGCAGGATCAAACGTGCCTGGCGGCGGGCCTAAGAGCGATCTTCATGTACCGCCTGCTGGGCAGCCACCGATAGCCAACAGCCGTCAGGGGTTTGCCTCGCCAATTTCTAAGCACTTCCATTCGCGGTCCGTCCGAGCTGCAAGTGCGGGAACTCTGCTCATGCATGCTGATGCGAGGATGCACGCTGCAGACGTGCTCATCGTGCACAAGGCGTGCGAATGATTCGAATCCAACCCAATGCGGTATTCAGCATAAGACCAGTCCGTATGGCGCTATTGCCACCAGCGGGGATTCTCTGCTGAGGCCGCTGCGGACTCTCGGTGACCGAGTCGTGGTACCAGAGCTCCGGTCGCTGGACGTGGCTGCAGGAAACGTTACAACAGTGCAAAGAGCGAGGCGACATAACAATGTACTGTGTATAAGCCGTATCTTTGATTGCGGCCCTTGCTGCCGTCGCGCCCGCTCGAGGAAGTTGGGCGAGCCGTTATTCAAGAAAAGTGCCCCTGACAGCGCCGTGCACCGTGCTCCGAGACGGACCCTGCGAATGGGCAGGGATATGCTTCTCATTTCCTCGAACCGAAACTTGTGAAAGCCACCCATGCTAGTCTTCGGGTCGTTCAACCCCCAGCATCCAGTCCGCGCGCTGCGGCAGAGCTCCCCAAAAGCCATGATTCCCCCTTGCTGCTACCCTCCTCTACTGCCCGCAGCAAGGTGACCTCGGAGCTCTCAATTGACGGAGTGCGTATAGTACTCACGGTCCGCTCTCTCTTGTTCTCGCGGGTTGCCTTTCGGATACCTTCTACGCATCGCCTCATGTTCTCACAGTTATAGCTGTCATAATAATTGCTGGATTCATCCGCCTGCCGTTCTCTACACCCATACCGCAACGGCCATCTCGATAGGACCGACATCGAATCCGCCAACATGGCACCTTCTTTAAGTTTGCGACCGCGTACAGGCGCCAGCGAGCGTCCTCCCACGAGAGACAATGCCGACCACAGCCTCATCATCCCGAGCCGGACATCATCGCTTCATTCGAGGATCACCCAACCGCTTCCATCGACTTTGAACGTCAAGCAGGGCGCGAGGAGCCCCAAGACACTGACCCATGCCTACATGGTGTGTGGTGTTGGTCGCGAGCCATCACAATGGGTGAAAGCGCCTGCGCCCTCTCAGGGCAAGATTGGCCACATGAAGGGTGCCGTTGGTACCTTCTGGCTTCCTGAGATTCTGGGAAGCAGCCCCAGACTGGAGCAAGACAATGAGATCGCGAGGTCTCTTCATGCTGCCATGCGAGTACGTCCATACAACAAGGTCATTGTTGTCGCGCTACTAACCACTCACACAGGCATGCTTCCCCCACGACGTCGAGATCTGCACCGGCAGGAGCCAGCCGCACTGCGTACACCATTCCTTCGTCCTGCAACAAGATTCCTCGCACACTCTTTACGGTATCGCACTGCGCGTCTGGTCTCGTGCTGATGAGAAGCGCGCTGAGACTATTCGCGACCTGCGCAAGCGAATCGAGCCCGACTTCTTCGACAACCCAGATGAGACATACTGGATCCCGTACTGCCTGAGCTTCCTCTCCCGATACCCCTTGTACAACCTACTCGGCGACTACCTGCGCGGCATGTGGATTCACTGGAATAAGGCTACCAACCTTTTCCATGCCGAGGAGGTATCGCGCATCCTCAGCTTCCCAGCTCCTCGCCTCAACGACCTGGTCCGCATCGACATGAAGGATTACGCGCTGTGCTACCAGTTCCCATCCTCGCCTACCGGTTTCCAAAACTTCGCCATGTGGCCGCTCTTCACGTGTCTCTCAATTCCCAACATCGTGGGTGTGATAGAGGCTGCTGTATCGCCCACACGACGAATCATCTTCACCAGTCACTACCCCGCGATGCTCACCATCGCAGCCGAGACAGTCCGTTTCTGTGTCAGGGTGTACGAGTGGAGCGGTCTGTATGTACCCGTCGTTCATGCGCGTCACGTCAAGGATCTCGTGCAGGAGCCGGGCCCATACATTCTGGGTGTAACATCAGAGTGCCGATCGCTCTTCACGGCTCCCACAGATGCCCTTGTCGTCGACTTGGACCGGAACTTCGTTCTGACTTCGAGCCCGCCTACCGCTCTTACCGCCGGCCAGAGGACCAAGATGATCCAGCGTCTGACTCAGGCTCTCAACGGTGAGGTTTCACCAACCGGAGTTCCACAGCATCTGCGCTCGGCGTACGGTGGCGGCAAGCTCATCCCCGCGGGTCAAATCATTGTGATGCGTGGTGAGGTTGAGAGCATCCAGGACCCCGACTGGTGGACCCAGGATGCTGTCATGTCGGTCATGGACCACGTGTGTGAGAAATTGGTATGTATCCGGTTGCGGATAGACTCATCGTACCCCACGCTAATATCACCACAGGGCCGCAACACTGGCGTCAAGGCTATCTTCGGTGGCTCCGTCAAGAAGCCGCTGATGACCAAGGTGTCGATGCGCCACCTCAACGAGATCGTTCGCGAGCGCAACCAGTACTCCCGTGACGCACAAGAAGCCTGGACAGACTTCATCAACCTCAAGCAGCGCCTCGACAGCGAGCTTGGCAAGGTTACGAAGCGCAACAACTTCTTGGTCGAAGAGCTTGAGAGCTGGAAGCAACAGTTCCTCAAGTTCCAGGCATTCGCTGAGCAGCTCACCAAGGAGACCCAGGATCTCAAGGTCAAGATCGAGAACCACAAGCGTGAGAACCGTCGTCTCACAAGCCTTATCGACCAACAGAAGGATGATGCCGCAAGGCTTACTGTCCGTCTGTCGGGTACCGAGAAGCAACGTGACGATGCTCTCGAAGCGCTTGTACTGCAGCAAGAGATTGCTGAGGAGCTCGAGCGCGAGAGGAAGAAGAACAAGAAGGAGCTTGGTGCTCTGCAACATACCAACGGTGCCATCCAGCGCCAGCGCGACGAGGCGCAACGGGTTGTGCTCCACCTCCGTGCTCTTATCGAGGGTCAGACCCACCACATGGAGCACATCGTCAAGTCCCTTAACCAGGATGACATGTCCAACTACATGGACGCCGGCTTCGAAGACGTGCCTGAGGAGGATGAGGACCAGGAGGAGTTCGAAGACGCGGCGTCGCGCCATCAGACCCCCCGTCACTCGATCAAGGACAAGTCTGAGGTCGGTACTATCCGCGGCGTAGCCGGTGTTGAGAGCCGCCAGGAGTCAAGAGCCAGCACTGCGCAGGGCAAGCACCTCGACGGTGAGGACGTTACACCCGACATGGAGCAGCGTCTATTCAACAACCCCGCACGCAACTCCAAGCGCTTCTCAAATCAATCAATGGTCGACGTCGCCGACCGTGTCCTCCGCGACAAGACGGATGCCATCGCCTACATCATCCGCAACATCTCAGAGCAGTGCGCCGCAGCTGTTGAGGGTCTTCAGCTCGCACAGCGTGCCGATACGGAAGATGGCGACAACCACAGCGACCGCCGCAGCAGCGTTGGTCAGATGTCATCGGCCGGAGGCCGCGCACAATCGACCATTGGCAGCGAGTACGGCGACGAGGACAACATGCTCCGCCCCAACCGGGGTTCAAGCATCCCCCCAACGCCCGATCTAAGCCATCGGTCCAGCACCTCCATGTCCATGGCCAGTGCCAGCACAACACCAGACCGGACGAGCCTACAGCACCGATCGCACGACATCCCCGTCGTACCAACACGCATCATCGAAGACGATGACGACGTAGACGGTAACAACGATCTCGACGCTCACATGGTTCCCGTGTCCAAGTACGCGCAACCACTGCAGCGACCCAACACCGCTGTACGCCACAACATGCGATAAGCTAGTCGTCGCCGCGGCTTGCCGCCATTCTTCCTCTACTTTGTTTTTATCATTAGCGATCGAAACGAGATTAGCATTGATGCCCTTTTCCTTACCATGTTACCTACCCCCGGCGTTGAACGGCTAGGGACCCTATTTTCTTGCTTTGCACTTCGTTACTCTCCTTGAGAACACCCCCTTGTCCGACGACCCCCCTTGTGTACTTTTGGGTCATTCCTTATGTTTCAATGAGAAGAGTTGTTGTCGTCGTTGTGGATCATACCCGAACAAAGATGGATGGATGGAAGCAACTCCAGTATGTGGGTATCAGAGCCTAAGGATCAGTAGTGGGGAGAAAAAAACGCTTTCTGGGAGATTGTATTCTCCAAGGTGGCTGTCTTTTTCTTCCATTGCGCTAGGCAGATGGGCAGATGGCTCTTGTGTATGTCTGCTTGTAATTTGTTGTTTTGTTAGGATAATACCACTTTCTCCTTATGTTCTGAAATACATATGATCTACCTACATTACGTCTCTATCTGCCGTGTGTGAAAGTTCCTTCATGTTCTTAAGAAAGTGCATCTCGAGGTTCATGCATGAGCGTTGTACGAGAGCATCATCTCTGTTCCAGTATGATACGATTGGTCGTTTAATCATTCACTCATACCATGCACAGTCAGAACACGCGTCATATTCGCGCCACTGACCACCACCACGCTCACGGTCATCAGATGAAGTCATTCACTCTTATCCCATGGCAACTATTAGCCCGCAACCCTGCTCCTGTCACACTCCACACACCCATCGCCGCACTCAACCAGCCAAATATGGCCGCCACCAACGATCCCACCATCGCCCTAGGCCCCGACTTCAAGAAGCTCTCCGGGCCCGAGAACTTCACCGACTGGTTCCAGCGTTTCAAAGACATTGCAAAAATCCATGGCTACGCTGAATACTTCAAAGACAACGCTGAAGTAGTCGCAAAGCCCATTGCGCCGGCCTTTCTCGCACTCCAACAAGACGATGATGATGTGGTACAAGAGGCTCCTCCAGTGGATTGGCAGTACCAGGTCGCCGTCTACCAATTCCAGCTACAGAAATGGAAAGACTATGATCACGCCTCTGGCTCAGCTTTAGCCCTCCTCCACGCTGCTATCGAACCGTCGGTGTGGAAGGAAGCCAGAGACACCAACTCGCCAGCATCCGCGCTGAAGGCCGTTATCAGCTACATTAACTACGAGACGCCAAACGAAGTCCTGTCAAACCGCGCCCGTGTAGTGATTGGCTCTCTTAAACTAGACACGTCAACTGCGGTTCGCCAATTCGTCGTCGACTTCGAGGAGCTCTACGGAGACGTCTATTTCGAAACCGACACTTCAATCTGGGCTATCGAAAAGATCAATGAAGCGTTACCTTATGGGTACCGCACGTATGTTAAGAATTGGAAAGATCACATTAATGGCATGCCTATTACTAGCAGGATCTTCAAGATGTATCGGTCTCGTCTTCTCAGCCATGTTGAAGAGGATGACCCCCCGACAATGAATGGGAAGGTTCGCAAATTTTCCCGCTTGAGGTAAATCTGGGTGGGAGCTGGTCATCATGTCGATCGAGCTTACCGGTGGTGCTTGAGATCCTGAGTTAAATCAAGTAACTCTATCAGCTTAGCTTATAGCCATTTATTGGGAAGTGTAGCCTATACATCGATACTACAACACCATCTAAAGCAAGAACACGTGTATTCCCTTACTTTTAGCTATGACAGTGCAAGCTTCTCTTGTTGCTGATGTGACCGAGAAGAGGGTCTCAACTGAATATAGAAGAAGAGTGTGATACGAATCCATCGAGCCGTATTAACAGGACCGATTATTCCAATCATAAAGCTACGATGGAGACATGAGATCGACTGATAGAACTGGTGAGATAGACCAGCTCAGTAGCCCTCTACGTGATCGAAATTAGAGACTTCGGGAGTCACCCCATTGAAGGGAGATATTAAGCATTTAACTACAGACGAAAGCAGACACAACAATCACAGAGCCTAGGAGCCTACGATACGTTCAAAATTGATGAACTCTTATTCTTGTATCAATGTGAGCGTCAGCGAACCTGTTCAGATTTCTTCACTGTTGAATATAAAGAGAAGGATAGGACAGCTAGCAAAGAAGAGTAGAGCAGGAAGAGAAGCTTACCGTTTCCTTGTTCCTCTCAAGCTTAGCCCTGTTGCTAACAAGTCGTTCAATCTCACGAAGCTTAGGGTTGGGCAGGTTAAGCCTCTCAACCAAGCTTTCTTGCTTCTACTCCTCTTGCTAGCCAAGCTAAGCATCCTAGATTCATTGGCTTGGTTTTTGACGTCTCTGTCCAACAGAGTAGACTTTCGCAGATCACGACACTTATCAGGATATGTTATGTTGCTGGTCTTATTGTTGTTGCCAGGAGACTACACAGGGTTATCCGGCTGCAGATGTCTTGAGAAACTTGTTGTTAGAAGAAGACATTCGAAACCAGCGATAAGGTATGAGGAAGTAGAAGTTGCGCTACAGTGACTTGTTAATGGAGTGTATTCAACATAATGACCATGCCCTTGGAGTATCAAGCTTTGCTGTGTCTTGCGATTTCAAGTTCGGTCGGTGAGACGGCATCCTCAGATATTCCATAGTTGCTGTACTACATGCTCTACGATTCTTTTGATCGTCGCGCGCACATTAAGCAACATATTCAAACGTCTATCACAGTCCCACATCAACACAACAATCCAAACTCTCACCTTCCATCATCCAAAAACCACTTCCAAACTCTTCGATCGTCGTCCCCTTCGATCAAGTACCCCGGATCTACAATACATAAAAACCGTTATGCAATAACCGATCAATTATACATGTTTCATGCACCTCGCGGCAAAGGAATTAGTTCGCATAAAACTTGTCAACACCTTACTGTAATCATACTGTTCGCACCGAGTCTACTGCGGCTGTGCGGGGACGCAGCGGTGTGATCACGTTCAGCGGGCTGCAGACGCGAGATGCAGTTGCATGACTCGTTGGCTTGCGTGCATTTCGGGCAGGAACCAACGTTGGATCGACGGGGAGCAGTAAAAAAAACGGTCAGACATGAGAACGCGGTTGCGAAGGCGAGCTAAGGGATAAGAGGTTTGGAGGTTTGGAGGTTTGGAGATTGGAGTAGGTGGATATCGTATGTGAGACTTTTTGGTTCGTGGGTTGGTGGATGGAGAGGGTAGAGCGGACGTAAAGCGGATGGGATTGGTATGTCTGTGCTCGTGCTGATAGCTCGGAAAGCGAGGCGTCCGACAGCTTAGGTGATGCGAATGTAGTATCCTGAGCAAGCAAAGATCTGGTTCATTGCTGATATGGTGATCTGATGTTGCATGCATGTTGGAATTGGTTTCGATCGTCAAGGTGCCAGCGATGCTAGGTCGTCGTCGCATTCATGATTCCGACGTGTACGTATAATCTGTAGCGCATCTCTTACATCTTTCAGTAATCCGAAAAGCGTCATGTACGCATCTAGTGACGTAAGCAGATCCTGGTAACAGTAGATTTGGCCGCACTGCGCGGACTCCGGAGGGTTTCGACATTGAACGCGCAGCCGCAGCCTAAGATGGATATCTCTCTGGGTTCATGCATCAATCTAGAACTCGGCCTTGGTCTGGCTGCATGCAACCGCAAAAGGTTATGAATCCAACGGTTTTACCGTTGAGGTTTGAGAAGTATGTATGTTGAGGGGGTAGTCCTGCAATGTCAGGTCTCTAGGCAGGTTGAGCCGAGATGTGTCCGACGTCTCCAAGAATATAAGTGGCTTGTTCTAGAAGAGCTAACTTTAGAAAGTATTGACCGGCTGGTAGTGTAGCAGATGTTACAGCCTCATGCCACGTCTTGCTCGACGTTGAAAGTGTCAGAAGGCCACGTAGGCGGCGTAGCTATAGCGGACGTTACAGGAAATCGACGGTCTGTCTACTCGCATGAGACCGAGCTCGATTGAGTTCATAGTCGATCGCAGTTTGACGTACCCGATAGCCGTTGCTATCATCCCGGTTTGGAAGATGCTCGATTGGATGCTCGCATCCCGTCGCGGGCCCTAACAGTTTCCCGTAAGTGAAGGACCACAAAGCGGAGTCAACGGCTCGGGTGCATTGGAAACGGGCCGTAATGGAATGACAATTTGTCAAAAAAGGACAGAATATGTGTGGCGAAGTGGAAGAGAAGCGAATACGGCGGGTGGTAATCTTGACTCGGTGTCCGAATGCAGTCAGAATAAAGTTCGACGTGGGGCCAGGTTGCAGTAGCCGACATCTCGCGTGTAGCGCACGTGTAAGACGGTGAATGTCTCGGAGTAGTGGAAAGCTACACAGCGCTGATAACTTTATTGCTGGTGTTACCCCGCACTCTTTGCAACGTCGAAAACTGGCAAGCAGAGTATTGAACGGCCTCACCTTCATGTCTTGAGCTCACGACATAGTTGCGTCGAGCAACTCCACTTCCCGGCCACGTGCCGGCTTTGCAGATTCTGAGACGAACGGTGGACCGGGGTTAGCGGTATGCAGCTAGCCATGGTATCTTGAAGAACTTGTGGCTTAGGTGTACTATGCCTAATGTTACGCTATAGAAAACGTTATAGTACATACCTATAAGCTTATTAATTACTAGTCTACTTAATTTTATTTTTTTTACTTACTTTAAACTAAAACTAAGATATATTTTACTTATTTTTATACTCTTTTTTAAAAATTATTTATAAGTATCTTAATAGCTTCTTTATTATTAGTAGTAGTATTATTAGTAAGAAATTTATTATAAAGTTATTTAAAAGCTTTTAGCTTTATAAGTATAAAGTACTTAATAATATTATTAGTATTATTAAAAATATAAATAGCTATAACTTTATATATAGTAATTACTTATAGCTTAGTAGTATACTTTTAGCTAATAGTAAACTTATACTTAGTAATATAGTTAAAGAACTTTTTTTTAAAAAAGTTAAAAATAATAAATAGTTTATATTTATTAGAGCTAAGTTCTAATAGTATTAAGTAAGTATAAAGCTTTAATTATACTACTATTTTAAAGTTTTATATATAAGTAAGTAAAAAAAAAATAATATATTTATAAAGTTTTATTTTATTTCTCTAAGTACTAGTAGTATATAACTATAGTATACTTTAGTTATTAAGTTAAGATTTTTTTAAATTTCTATAGTTAAGAAATACTAAAGCTAAGGCTTACTTAGACACGTGACTTAGGTGTACTAACTTGGAACTTGTAACGATAGTGGGTCCTGATCTTCCTTCGGTCCTAGTGCGGGAAGAGCGAGAGACAATGGTATCAGCCGCACTTTGTGTGCTGGAGAGCACTGGATAGGTACCTGCTCATGACCTCGGGATAGAGCTCGATGCGTACGGCCATACACAATGATATTGGTGACCATAGCAGCCAGCTTATCTCCAACAATCGACGACAAACTCCGCAGTGGGGTCATGATCCGCGAAGAAACAAGGCATGTCGTGCATATGGGACCCGTAGTCGCGAATTTAGTATCTATAATAGCCGGCTGCTATTACATTGTGGATAACAAAATTAGTACGCAAGCAGTTGGGCATCATCGCACTTACTGTATTGCCGGCCTGCTCGGGGTTCAGTTACTACCGTGGGAAGGCAGTGGCGACGGCAGATTCTGCGGATATGCTCGAGATGTTGCTATGACTCTTGCTTGAAGATAGGCCGCTGGACGATAGTGGTTGACATCTCCGCTCATCTCCGTCTGCACTGTTGCCGTTGTTTGGCGAGTGGAATGAGGCGGGCAAGGCGAAGCAGAGTGAGTGTTGGAATATATGAAGATAAGGCATGGACGCTCAATGAGGAAGCGACGTTGGAGATAATGACGACATGTCTCAGTGTTTTCAAGGTCCCACGATGCACAGTCACAACACGTTGCCCATCGCGGGGTCGTCTACTGGCTGAGGAAGGCACGCAGGATGTGCTCAGTTGATAGCACGGATAGTATTGACATGCCGCCTCGTCTCGAAGGGCGTCAGCTGCCGGTCACGTGGGGGTCACAACTTCCAAGGTTGTCTGTCTTGGACCATTTGCTTCACATTCAAGTTTGATTCCTAGCTACAACCTTGGAGGTGCATATAACTGACGTACAATGATGCTTGTTGATGTAAAGACGGATAAAAAGTGGCGGGAGAGTCTAGGCAATGGGACTTCCTAGTTGGGACGTAGTGCGCCTGCGCGCGTGGACATGAATCACCCAGGCACAGTGCGTCTATGTAGTCTGATGGCAAGTTCCAGCAGGTCGCGGACGTCTAGGAGAATTGCGAGCCTATATTCCGGAGTAGGGTACCGTCCGCGGGAGGGACTATGCTAGACTCATGGATGGTTTAGGAGTTTTGACAATTTCGCAGAAAGGGGGTGTGGTGGATGGCGAGCCAAAGCCACATGGCGCTGGTCGAGGGCGCTAGAAACAATCACGTTCTCTCGCACAACTGCGGTGGCTTGATGCGTCTGCAGGAAAGGAGCAAGGTCAAGGGGCTCGGTAGTTCTGCGCGTGTAGTGGAGGCGGCCTTGCAGTCGATGCCCCTCTCTGACTGCGGTTTCCGCAGAGGTGCTGCAGCTCCGTCACCTGTGCCAAGATCAGGGACGGGTAGTTCGCGTAGGATTGGCAAGCGCTGAAACGCGCTATTAATTGTACCTGAAAGGCCGGCGCAGCGACGCGAGGCGGCATAATGGAAGCAATTGTTTCCTCGCAAGTGAGATGAGGCTGAGGGATCTGCAGCCGCATTCGCTGGGTGCGGACGACAAGGCCGGGAGCGGGCTGCCGACGCATGAAAGGCATTGCGCGTGCTATGCTCGAGCTCCCCTGCGGCATGACAAAGATGCGGCGCCTTGTTCAGGTTAGAGATGGTCAGCGATGGACAAGGAGAATTGGAAGGAACGGCCGTCGATCGCTAGTGAGGCAAGACTAGCCCTGGAGGTCTGCTCCGGAGCAGATGGCGAAAGCTAGAGGGGCTCGAAGCAGGGGGGAAAGTACATGGAAACAAAGTTTGAGACAGTCCTATTCCCCCGCAGCGGTCCAATGGCAGGCAGGGCAACGACGTTGAAGGGCTGCGCAGGTGGACGCAGGGGAGTCTTGAGCGTCGCCCGGGCTGGGGTGGGACCGGCGAGCAGTTGACTCGAGGTCAGGCAGCTCAGGCAGGCGTACAGGTGATTGACGCCGAGGTTATCTGGGTACGGGTCTTAGCCAGGCACACAGACGCCGATACAGCACAGGTCAGCACAGGTACGGCACACTACCTGCGCCAACCTGCAGCAATTGGCTGGGGTCCTTAGAGGCGGCCCCTGGACACGCTAAGGGGCATCTGGCGCGCTGGTAACCCGCAGTGAGGGCGTGCTGCTTGCTCTCAAAGGGCCTTCACAAGCAAAATAATCCGCGTCTTCATTTTTATCCTGGCCTTTCTTTTTGTGCCTCTCCCCAATCGCCATCCCCAGGCGCCTCGACTGCAGGCGGGTAAACAGCGCTCGCACCCACCACTGCCAGCCCCAGCCCGCGGATGAAGGCCACCTCGACACCGCCGACTGCACCCTCTGCTGGATCTACACGGCGCCGCAAAAGCACTTGCAACACCACACCCAACGGCCGGCGCACATACACGACCACAACGGCGCTGCCGTAGCCGCACACATGGCCACCTCACCACCAGGCTCGCCCGCAAACGGCGTGCCGCGGCCCATGAGCGCGATGATTAGGCCGAACCGCAGCTCCAGTCGCATGAGCGTGAGCAGCAAGCCGGGCGGGAGCAGGGCCTCTGATGAGGACAGCAGGACGGCCGTCAAAGTTGGTAGGTGCATCTCAGGGTCCGCGATAAAACATTCTGCTAACCACGGCCTAATGCAGCTGTACGCGTGCGGCCACCACTGCAACACGGCGATCCGGGCTACGAGCTCATCCCACAGCGCTTCCGCAACGCCCTCTGCCACGTCACATCGCCCTCCAGCCTCACGATAGATGCGCCCGGCGGCAAGAAGGTCTTTGTCTTTGACCGCGTCTTCGGCGAGGACATTGAGCAGGAAGGCGTCTTCGAATACGTGGCCGACAGCGTCAACTCCTTCGTCCAGGGCTACAATGTCTCCATCCTCGCATACGGCCAGTCTGGCGCGGGCAAGTCCTACACCATGGGCACCACCGGCCCCCGAGACCAGGCGGACAACGATGTCATGGGTATGTCGATGCGGAATCTACGAACGTCAAAAATATCATACTGACTTCTCCAGGTATCATCCCCCGCGCTGCGGCGTTGCTTTTCGAGAAACTCGAGGGCACTAGCAATCGCGCGTCATCCTCAGGAATCCGCGTCCCAAGCCGTCTGTCGGGCATACACAACATGGCCTCCAAGGCGTCGTCATCGTCGTCTGCCAATCGGAACTGGCAGCTCAAGGCGACCTACGTCGAGGTAAGATAAGCCCTTCCGCCGTCGCAGGCCAGAACTGACGGATGCAGATCTACAACGAGCAACTTCGCGATCTGCTGATCCCCGAGCACGTGGTCGTCAATGAGCGACCACAGGTCAACATCCGCGAGGATCGCGATGGCCGCATCCTCCTGACGGGACTGACCCAGATTCCTATCAACTCGGTCGACGATATGCTGGGCGCGCTCAACTTCGGCTCCGCAATCCGGCAAACCGACGCGACGGCCGTCAACGCGAAATCTTCCCGCTCCCACGCAGTCTTCAGTCTAAACCTAGTCCAGAAGAAGTCGTCACCTGCCGCGCCTACTCCGACACGCGAAAAGCGCCGATCCGTCCCTATCGAGATGATGTCGGGCTCCTCGAGCGAGAGCTGGGTGACAGTCGACAGCAAGTTGCATTTTGTGGATTTGGCGGGAAGCGAAAGGCTGAAGAACACTGGGGCGCAGGGCGAGCGGGCTCGGGAGGGTATCTCCATCAATGCAGGGCTTGCGAGCTTGGGCAAGGTCATCTCGCAGCTGTCCGCACGTTCCCATGGCGGCTACGTCTCGTACCGCGACTCTAGGCTCACGCGCCTACTGCAGGACTCGCTTGGCGGCAACGCCATCACCTACATGATTGCTTGTGTCAACCCGGCCGAGTTCCATTTAAGCGAAACCTTGAACACCGTCCAGTATGCCCAGCGCGCCCGCGCTATCCAAGTCAAGCCGCAAATCCAGCAGATCCATGACGACAGTGATAAGCAGGCTGCCATCGACCGGCTGCGGGCCGAAGTACAATTCCTACGGGACCAGATTCGACTGTCTGAGCGCACGGATCGAAAGAAAGCAAGCCCTCAAGAGAGCCGTGAGCGCCAGGACGAGCGCGAGACTGAGCTCCAGAACCAGTTGCTCGACGTTCAGGAGAACTACAATGCGCTGAGCGCCCGCCACGCTAAGCTAATCTCCGAGATCACCAAAGCCCGCGACAACAACGAGACGGAGACGCCTATGCTAAAGGATGCTATTGGTGACTCTGCGCTTGAGAGACTAAAGCGATCTAATTCATTCGCCGAGGCTGTCGAATCGGTAGTCTTGGAATACGAGAAGACGATCCAGACGCTTGAGTCTTCCCTTTCCAACACACGCTCCTCTCTGTCCAACAACGAGAGTGACCTCCTGGAGAAGGAGACCCGCATCGCAATCCTCGAAAGCCAGAACCACCACCTGCAATCGCGCATTCAAAAGGCAATGGAACGGGACGCGAACAACGAAGAGTATGTCCAGTCGCTCGAGCGCCAGATCGACAACTCGGCGAATGGCATCGAGAAGAACGACACCATCATCTCTGAACTGCGCGAGAAGTTGCAAAGGCTTCGTGAGAACGAGACCAGCAGCGAAGAATACATCTCCACCCTGGAAGAGCGTCTGGCCGAGAATGAGCAGGAGACTGAGATCATGAGCCGTGAAATTGAGCGACTCAAGCATGTCGTTGAGAGGCAACGCAGCGTCGCCAAGTTAGACAACCTGCTTCACGAGCTCGATGACAAAGAGCATGCTGTTGAGCCTTACACCAATGGCCATTCCAAGACACCTAGCGACCCCTTCATTGAGAAGCGGCCCAAGCTTGAGAAGCGAGTCACGAGCGAGAGCATGCACCAATTTGGTACTCCCGTGGATGCGATTCCTGAGGAGGCTGACAGTGAACGTCCACTCACAGCCAGCACCAAGCATGACGGTGGAGACGAGCAGAAAGATCGTTTTGCTGTCAAGGCTGCTTCAGTCATCGGAGATGAGCCTTCTAGCCCCGCGCAAGCTCGCTTCGTCAACGACAAGCTCGATACCGTGACCCAAGAGCTGCTCGACCTGCGCGTGGAGCACGAAGGAACGCTTCAAGACTACGAGAAGCTGGCCAGCAAATACCAAGAGGCTTTGCGGACTTTGGCCGCTCTCCAAGACTCAGTGGACGAGGCGCGCCATCGCGGAATCACATCAGTGCCTTCCTCCCGGCCAAGTTCTTTCATGGCAGAAGCGGGCGTCAATGGACTCCCAACAGAGGACTTGTCTTCCTCGCGTACATTGTCTGCGGAATTGGCCTTAGCAGAGGCTTGCAACACCAGCATTCCAGACGATGAGACAGAGGTCGGCCAAGATGAGGCCAAGGCTCGACGAGCATCAGTCGATTCCACAACCCAGGAGCAACACATTCCTGAGACCGTGTTAGTCCAGGAGCTGAAGGCCCTGAAGCTGCTTCACAACGAGAAGGAGGAGCGCATCGAGAAGCTTCAACACAGCTACTCTCAGCTGCAAGAAGAACATCAAGATACACTTGACTACGTGGAAGAACTGAAGTCGGAAGTCACGAAGGCCCAGATGCAGGCGAATCGACCATCTTCTCCATCCCTACACATGATCCGCCGCAAGTCTAGCCAAGCAGTCCTTGCGAACGATCGTTCTAACCGCGCATTCGCCTCGCTCCGTAACATGGCTTTGGATACGCTAGACGAGGACCCTGACGGCATCCAAAACTTCGAGCTCAACCTCAACACCATCATGTCCGAGCTCCACCTACGGTCTGAGCGTGTGCAGGACTTGGAGGCAGAATTGCAGTCTGTACGCAAGGAGATGGAAGGCAAGATGACATTGATCAGCGGCCTGACAAAAGAGCGCTCCAGCTTGAAAGCCGGGTCTCCTATGGATATCTCCATCGTCGCTTCAATGCAGGATCAGATGAAGCAGAACGAGGAGCATATCAAGGAGTTGAAGCACTCCCACATCCAGCGCGAGCAGGAGCTCAAAGAACAGATTGAGTCTCTCAAGGCATCTGTCAATCGATCTGATGATCTACTTTCACCTCGTCAGACGCCTGAGGGCATGCGGACTGTCAACGGTGAGGAGGAACCTGAAGACGATGCAACCCGCCACACCCACCTCTCTCAGCTTAGCGATGAGGCAGCCCACTGGCAGTCTAAGCATCTAGAAGCTATCGAAGCTACCAAAGCTTCGGAGCAGCGACATCTCGAGACTGTTCGTGAACTAGAGTCCGCCAAACAACGTCTTGAGGTCGACCATGCTCTTCGCATATCTGAGATAGAGCAAACCCGAGGCGCTGAGTCTGAGGCTGCTCTAGAACAGGAGAGGGCAAAGCACTCCGAGCTAATCGCTACTTTGGAAGCAGAGGTCCATGAGCACAAGTCTACGGCTGTCAGCCAAGCTGCTCGCCTTGCTGAGCTTGAGGCCTCTCACACAAGCATCCTTCAACAGATCGAGGAAGACTCTGAAGCTCGAGCGCTCACCGAGAAGGAGCTTGACACTCATCGATCCCTTGTAACCAATTTGGAGAGGCAAATCGATGAGCACAAAGCGGCGATCGATTACCATCAGCAGGGCATGGACTCTATCCAGAAGTCACATGCAGCTGAGCTCGAGAAGCTTACAGCGGAGCTTACGACACATCGAGAGACAACCTCTTCTCTCGAAGCGGATCTTTCTCAGGCCAAGTCTGAGATGGCGACGCTCCTTGAGGGCGTTTCGACTGTCCTCGGTGAGGAGACGGATGTCAGCAACATTCAGTCTCACATCGAAGCATTGGTCCAGGAACGCAAGTCCATCACAACCAAACTGGAGGAGGCTCAGGCCGAGCTGGAGACCCGCAGGAAGGAGCTTACGGAAGCCAACAACACCATCAGTACGCTCAAGGGCAACCTGAAGGAGTTCGAGCTCATCAACGCCGAGACGATCAAGGAGCTCGAGAAGGTCAGCGAGAAGGAGCACAAGAGCGCCCGACTCGTGCAAGAGCTCGAGGATCAGCTTAACCAGAACTGGGACCAACACGAGGCTGCCAACAACCGACTGTCGGCTCTCCAGACCGAGCGCACTCGCGAGCTGCAAGACGCTATGACCCACGGTGAGGAGCTCGAGAAGGAAGTACAAGAGTCACGCATCAAGATCGCGTTATTAGAGGTAAGCTCATCATCTTCTTGGCTTCGAGGAATCAGCTAACATGACCAGTCACAACTCGTGGACGCGAAGCGCAACTCTAACCGTGCTTCTATTGATCCTCGTGAAGACCTTCAACGATCCAACTCGAACAACTCCACCGCGCGCAAGAGCACAGCACACACATCTCTGCCCTCACCACCACCCGCCATTCCTCTCCCACCTCTTCCGCCTGGCAGCCCCCCACCTCAGGCCAGTGCGCCGTCTCCTCCTACTTCGCGCCATCAGAGCAAAGACATTGCTCACGCTCAGTTGGTCGAAGACCAGGAGGCTCGCATCCGTACCATCGAGAAGCACCTGTTTGCTGAGAAGCAGCTTACAGCTACTCTTGAGGATGCTCTGACCGACCTCGAGGCTTCAAGCACCAAGACCAAGACTGATCTGGATCAGTTCAGGAAGAAGTGCGCCGGCCTAGAGGAAGAGCTGAACATGATGCGCAAGGAACGCAGCGCAGCCCGCCACTCTCTTCAAGCCGTGGAGGAGGAGCGCAACGCCCGCCTTCGCGTTGAAGCCGAGCGCGCCCACCTTGAAGCTCGCATGGCCGCCCTCAACAACGCACAAAAGAAGGGCAAGAAGAAGGGCACTCTGAACTGCTTCTAGGCTTCTCCGCCTACCCACCCACCCACATCTTTGACCTTCATGTATCTGCTTCATTGTCATCTGCTTATACCGGCGTACACTGGAAGGGATCTTTACATACCGCGCTACATACCCCCGATACACCTGCTCTACATAGTTCGACGCTTCCTGGAGCATGTTTTGTTTTCGACATGTCTTTATGCTTTCAACGATTTGCAATGCTCGCATCTCTAGCACACATTTACCGTTGGACGCGGTCATGGCCGGTTGGACACGGAGAGGAACCCTTTGCTTGGTGCCTCTCTCTTCTTTCTTGCCTTTATGTTTGCATGCCCCATACCCCCCTTTTCACTTCTTCTTCACTTCAATCCACATTACTTTTTTTTTTCCTAATGTATATTTTACGGCAGTTGGCAGCTTGGATGGACCACAATTAGCCAGAGCCGGAACCGAAGAGAGGCTATCTGGATTGTACGTTGAAATTGCTTTGGTACGTGCATAGCGAAAGAGAGAGGGCGAAACGATGAACAATTTCCATTTTCTTTCTACCTTTCTTGTTCCTAATTCGGGCTTTTTGTTTTCTCTTCTGTGGAACGGGCAGATGAAATGGGATATATGTGAGAGGGAGGTTTTTTTCTGTTGGATGATCCAAGGGACAACAAAATATCATGCCTTCGTTCTACACAAACATGACTTCGTCCTCATGTCTCCTTTGACGTTGATCGTACAAACAATGCATCACCCCACCTCGTCTCGCCTCCCTTGATGTATAAAACCGACATGGTGGAAAGGCTATAGCAAGCAAGCCCTTGACATATCCTTATCACATGACCCTCAACACCTGCACTCCCATCACACCATCACAAAATCGCGAAACCCCTTCGTCACAATTATGACGACGGACGCGTAATTTCGCGTTCCAGCCCTAAACGCAGGGAGATCGCGATTTGCGTAGGATTCGAAGTGGCCGACGCGCTAAGGTTTACCGTGCCTCTTCCTTTCTACTTTCCACAATAGTGCATGAGGCCTGTGCCGCCACGGCCATCCTTCGGTACCTAGGTATATGAGTAATCATGTCATGTACCTGCCGCCGCGTGTTTTTGTGCCGCAATTTGCGCGGCGTGGTTGGTACCTAGGTAGGTGACTAGTAGTGGTAGTGGCGCGGACGCGATGGATGCGATGGGGTGTTGGTGTGGGATTGTTGTATTGTTTGTTGTTGTGCTGTGAAGGATTTACACGGGCGAGTACGGGGGAGTTGGATTTCGCACGGTTCGCTTGCGTTGGGTTGTAGGTGCGTGGATGTGTAGATTATGAAGGCGTGGCGTGGGTGGGTTTGGGGGTTGAGTTTGTGTTGGAGAGTTTGGTAAGGGAGGAAGGTGTGTATTTGAGTTATGAACGGTGCTATGGGTGGTTTGAAGGGTTTGCTGGGCTGGAGGTGTGTTAGGGCGTGTTGCTTGGGAAGACGTTTGCGTGAGGTTTTCGAAGCATTGGACAGGATGTTCAACGCATCTATGCCTGGTGTTTGGTAAGATTTGGACGGGGGTGGGGACAGTGTAGGTGAGGTACGTATATTCTCAAACTTACTACTCGAAGAAATGCACCATGACCACCTGGGTAGTCTTCGAAGTAAGAGATTGATTCGTATTGGGTCTTCTTTGATTTGTGCCCTGGCCGAGGATATGTTGCATACTCTTATTTTACGACCTTTTTGATACGGTAGAGGGCTACACCAGACTTGGACACTTTTTTGAAGATACCCCACGGCTTATGTATTCATCTTAATGATGTGTGCCCTTCACCAGAGGACATGATAGTAATCGTTCGCCCACTCCCTCGACTTCCGAGGTTCACAAAAGAATGGACCTTTCAACGATGATCTGGAGGTCCACTGCGCCTTCCTACTCGATGATACCGATACTTAGGTATGCTGTGTAATTCGGGATAAGTCATACTCTTGAAACCTTGCGCCTCCCTTACTTTGAATATCTACCGAGACACAGAGTATTTCTCTGATATTTGAAGCTCATGTTGTGTGCGAATGGTGCATGACGTGCGCGACCAGTCCTTTTCCCTCGATATGCTTTCGCGGCAGGTAATTTCCAGTCACATGGCAGCAGTAGGTACATGTAGAGCGACCTAGAATGTAAAGGTCTTGAAGGTCGGACATATCATCCTGATGCTCGAGTTTAGAGGAGTGGAGAGCCTACAGGAGTTACTCCAAAGGCTGTGAAGTTGGATGACCGCATGAGAGAGCCCGGTCAATTCGCGTTGCGACAGAACTGTCTTTGTACGATAAACTGTATTTCTGTAGAAGCATGTCTTGCAAAAGGCTCACGCGAAATAGTTGATGCCGAATACACTCAACTTGCATCGCTGTGGATGGGGAGGCTGGACGAGCGGGGCTGGTTACATAAGCGCGCTACGGAGGCTCGGCGCCGAGGCTCAAGCTAAAATTTCTGGAGCTCAAAACCGTTCTCTACATCATCCTCATCACCAGCACCACATCGCGCTTTCTGATGCGCGCGCTTTCATTCAAGCGCCTTGATCAATATTAACGCAGCCATCGCGTATGCTCTAGACACCAGGTAAGCCTTTCACAGCTTCGCGACTCCTGCAGAAGATTATCACATACGAACAATCCAAATCCTACAGCACCGTGAAGGACTACACAACTCTAGAATTACAATGATGCACTCAAGCGCAGCGGCATTATCAGAACATTCATTCCGAATGGCTGCTAACAAAGCTTCAGTGTTGCGATCCATATCGCGCTTGGCTTCTTCCTCTCTACTCAATCTCTTCAAAGGTAAGACTTCACCACTACTCCCATCCCCCCTCCGCAGAGTGATGAAAACACGACACGGAAAGGCATTCCTCGACCTGAATATACAATGTCGACACCCTTGCTTTTAGTTTCAGCCTTGTCTGATCCTGCTCAATGCTATCGCATATTTGCAAACCTTCTTTGCGATCAACGTGCTAACATTGATACTCGCAGGTACATACTCCCACACACGATCCCTTCCTCCCTCCCGAATACACCTGGCTTCCTGATGAAACCCTGATGCGTCGGGCGGACATAACGTATGCCTTGACCGGCATCCATCAAAAGCAGGCGTACAAACCTGTGGGTGTTCGGAAGAGGCTTTACTTGTTGATAACAGCATCTCTGATTGCCTCTACAAACCACACATTGCGCTGGTTCTTTGCGGACTGTTCAACTAACAGCCTCCGCAGGTATGGCAAACTCTCTTCTCCAGCAGTCGGTCCATCATTATAATGATGATTATGATATTCACGCTGTGTGAGAGGCGGCGTTGTAACGAGCGTCCGTCTTACTGATCACGACAAACACAATCTGATTTAATGAGGTATGTCTGGATCAAAGCCATTGATCCTGCGAACATTCGCTAACATGACACAGGCTGATTCTTGATGGACTCGTACTTTTTCATCCCACCACGGATGTCGCATGTCTTTTTGGACGTACGCTGACATCTCGACACCAGTTACATTCTCACCCTCACATGTCTTTCATGCTGCATCTCTCGGTAAGTTTGATCACATCCCAACTCGCCCGCCACCCCCTAGTATGATGAACAACATGATTCGCTGTGTTCTTTCTTAATTACATTGAAGATAAAATCACCTTGGAGAACTGATCCCTACACCTTACTTCTGTCGCTTTATCTCGCACATGTGTTGGACTTGCTGGCTAACCATGGACAGTAAATCATCCCAGTTGGTCGATGTTGAGCAGCTTTGCGATGCTGGAGGTGTATATAGTCAATGCAATCGTTTATGAACCAGATTTGATTCTCTTCAACTTCACCGTGATGGCGCAATGTTTCAAATATGATGGTGTTGGAATGATGATCCTTGGATGAGTGCATAGATTCTAACGGCCCACGGTGACCGCTTTTCTCACCGCATACCATCCGGTGTACCTCAACATGTTCACTCGCCCGCACCCGCCAGCTCCCCGAGACCAGATTCCCTGTACCGGCATCTACCAGCATCGTGGGTCTTGGGTGCGTCTATGCAAACCACATTAGGTCTGGTTCGCAGTTAAACGCGCATGCGATACGCGACACCTGCATGAAATGGCGGTCAAGGGACAGGATGTCCGCTGTTGTCAAAATCGCTGCAAGAAAGAGCTTAGCTCTGCAGGTACCCACCTGTTGTTTTCCCCTTCTCGCCGGTGTGTGAATTGCTTGCAGTAGTATCTGTTTATCTCCCGAGCAACCAAAGATTTTCGCACTGGTTCAGAGTTTGCGTTTGTGAAGCGGGGGAAAAGCTGAGGCCGGGTGGAGGTTGGGGTCGTCTCTATCAGCACTAGGTATCATTATCAGATGGGTGCACGGTTTGCTGGGTTTTCACGATGTTGTCTCTGCTGTGAGCGAGGGAGATGGAGTGGTTGGATTGCTGAAGTAAGTCACGCGGGTGATGCATTGGAGAAAGCCTATTCTGGTGTTGATGAAACAGTAGATTGCGTTGTCTCGTATTGTGCTGTCTCTACGCTGTGTTGTCTCGTCTTGTCTTATGAGAAAGAGGTATAGTTTTGACGCTCTAGAGTATTGGTGTGAGATGACGTGGTTCGTGTAGTGTGGGGTGTGCATGTTTCTCGGTCTGTGGCGTCCTCGCATCGAGAGACACGACTAAGACGTGCATGTATTGATGAGGCGGGGTGGTGACAAAGTTTGATATGGGAGCTGAGGCAGAGGGTTGTTAGACTTTATTGGTCTTGTGCGCTGTACCTTCAGTCACGAGACCGCATGTGAATGTGACGAGAGCTACATAGCGTATGAGTTGTTCACGTTGGAGGGGAGATGAAGCAGGTGACGGTAGATCTACGGAACGGGCAGTATCTCATGCAGACGATATGCACAGCTTTGCGGGGGATACATCGGTGGTTCTGCTGTACACAGGTCGTCGGTTGCTCAGCTCACGTAAACACTAGCTCCATGGGCCGAGGGCCAAATTGCGATCGCAACAACGGCAGTTCACTCGCAAAGATTTACATGTCCTGTGTCTGCTTCGGTCCGAAACCTTGCGGAGTCCGTGGAGCTGACGTTGGATGTCTCCGATGAGAGATGCCGATAGGCAACGTTCGGAAAGCGGGGAGGCAGTGGTGATCCGTACACTGCAGAGACCCTGAGATGGCGAGATTGATAAAATCGGCGATTATATGGGCAACAAGAGGCTCGTTGGCCGGCTGAACTGTGGGATTCGCCGAAAGCTGGCATCGTCAGCTGAGCGCGCTGCTGATGTACAGGATAGTAGCTGAGATGTTGCGAAACGTGAGTGGCTGTTTCAACTCAATGAAATCAATAAAGACAAATATGACTGCGCAACCTGACTTCAAGGTCCAGTACCACCTACGTCGTCGTGCAGCAACCAGCGCCACAGCATGAAGCAACGACAGATTGTTCTATCGTAATCGGGAGAACGGTTGGCTCGAGGCTCAGCTACCGTTGCGCTAGCACGTTTCTTCTCCAACGTCTGTCTCCTTACTTCTTCCGAGACAAAGATGCTTTTGACAATAGGCATGGCAGCTGAAACAAAGCAAGTGTGCCGCGATCGAGCGATGCCATCTCTCTCCTGTGTCAGCGCCCGTCGTTTTGGCCAAGTCGGCGTTGCAGAACGGCCCCAGGAACCAGGTCGTTTAGGTCGGGTGCGCAAGGAGAACCGGTTTTCACAGAGGAGCACAATAGCACGACGTTGTTCACGGGTGACGCAAACGGACACGGGCTGCCCTGAGGTAGGATGCCTCCTATGTTCGTGCCGTGTCGCGTGGGTCTTTGACGTCCCGGCTGTTGTTGCAGGTGGGTGGTGCTCGGGAGGGCTGATAACGATGAGCGTTGCAGAGCCTACCGATGCGGAGTGGGGGACGAATGCGGTGTTCAGACTGATGACATTTCGGTATGCGCACCGGATAGGGTACGGAGTATGACTTGCAGTGCACCGTACTCGTCTCTGGTGTAAGCTTGTTGGGCTACTGGGGATGGGTGCACGATTGGCTGGGTATTGGGATTTCACAACTGCCTGAATGCGCACTCATAACACGGAGGTTGCCAGATGACATGGCCAGCTATTGTTGGCCTGGTGATACTGCTGCGCACAAGAATTATGGGTGTTTGAATAGAGAAAAAGATGGTCGTCAATAAAGCGTGCTAGTCAGACTTGGTCGCACGTCTCTGAGGTGATGGGCGATCGAGGTGAAAATTCGGAATAGGAGAGCTCGTGTCGGAGATTCTGTGCCCATCTGGCATCAGGCAGCATTCAGGGTGGGCCGGCAATCTACTCGGATAGCCTGTGACATGATCTCAACACGGGAGAAAGATTCTGGAAGAATGAGGGCCCCGTCGTAAATCTTGATGTTCCCTGGGCCCAACAGCTCGCCCAGCAAAAGACGAAACCATCGTCGAGTGCGCATGGACTGCAGTTCTTGGGTGACATTCAGGGTCCGTCGCTGATAGCGCAGGGACTGACAGGATGAACGACGGAATTGCGCGCGTCGGGAGGGAGCGGCCAGCTTGCGGTGGCCGTCGAAAGTCTGCTTTACTCGTGCAAACTCTCTCGAGGCTTGAATGAGGCGCGGTCTATTGATGGGCAAAAGCAACTTTGCCGCACCTCCGCAAAGGTTCCCGCGCAGAATAGAGTTGGGCCTTGCGCTCGCTGCCGTTTGGTCGATCACAGGAGGTTACACGACGCGTCGGGCACTCCACAACGCGCCGCGCCCTGCATCGTTCTCTTTCACGTGTCCGAGTAAGCCTTAGCTTTAGTATTTCTTAACTATAGAAATTTAAAAAAATCTTAACTTAATAACTAAAGTATACTATTATAGTTATATACTACTAGTACTTAAAGAAATAAAATAAAACTTTATACTTAATACTACGTTATTTTTTTTTTACTTACTTATATATAGAACTCTAAAATAGTAGCGTAATTAAAGCTTTATATCTACTTAATACTATTAAAACTTAGCTTTAATAAATATAAACTATTTATTATCTTTAACTTTTTTAAGAAGAAGTTCTTTAACTATATTACTAATATAGTAGTAAAACTAGTAACATAATAATAGGCTAAATAGCTATTAGGCTTAAGAGTTAGTGCGCTAAGAAAAGCTAGGTCTAAACAGCGTTTAGACGAGAATAATAACTAGATATATATATACAATATAATTAACTATATTAAGCACCTATTCTAATAGAGATACTACTAATCTCTCTACTATATATAGCAACTAACTAAAACTTAACCTATTTAGCCTTCTACCTTAGAAAGGCTACGCGCTACTTTTAAGTGCGCATTTTATCTACTAAAGGCTTGTTAAGATAATAGTTTAACTAGGCTTTAGAAGAGATATAATTATTATATAATATAATAGAATAAGTAATAAGTAAGTATATAAAATAGAGAATAAGATAATACGTAGAATAGTATACCTAAGAGACGCGTAGAAGCAAACTGCAAGCTGTAGAAACCTAATAGTATAGACACCTAAGAAGTAGGCGCACTAAGAGACCTCTAATAACATAAATAATTAGATAATAATAACTACTACTTAGGCTAATAGATAATATAGCTATAGTAGCGCTGCGCTAAGTAATATAAAGAGCTAGACAAGAGGTTTAGACTAGACTAATTGCCTCTTAGATAGCTGTATAGATAGAAAATAATATAATAAAAAGTATACAGCTATATTATTCTACTAAAAATAAATAATAAGACCTAAGAAAGGTTAGAAGAGCTAATGTAGTAGATCTTAATTCTAGTACAGCTAGAAAGAAAGAGGCTAAATAATAAGATAGTAGTAGAAAGCTATTATAGTATATAAAAAAGGCAGCAATAGCTCTTCTAGTAAAGAACACCTAACTTTATTAGTAAGTAAATAGTTAAACCTAATTAATAGTACTTATATATTTAACATTTACACTAGCTATTATACTATTTATAATACTTATATACTACCTTGTATAAATAAGTAAGAGTTAATCTAATAAGGCTAAGGTTAATAAATAATCTAAGTTAGTTACTAAAGCCCCTTTAAAAGCCTAGTTTACTAAATAACTATCTTTACCTCTCTAAACTAAGCCTATAAAATCTAAAGCAACACTTACGTTATTCTAGAAGAATATTAAGATGCTAGATATTCTAGAGTTCTTAGGTACTACTAGCTAGTAGCCTTAGGTATAACTTCTAGTATAACTTTAAAATAATAATATAGCAAAGCTTCTTTAGATAATAGCTTAGTCTCTCTAGTAGCTAGGTAATTGCCCTCTAGTCTATTCTATCTAGCTTTCTCTATACCTATTAGAGATAGTTCTAGTGTTTAATAGAACTAACGTTACTACGTTTCTTAAGCGTTTTAAGAATATATTAAAGTACTATAAGTTTATAGATAAGATAAAGATTAATTGCCTTTTAGCGTACTATAAACTTAAGTAGAGAGTAATTATCTAAGCCTTAAATAAATATTCTAACACTCTAGTTACTAAATTCTAGAAGAAGTTTAGAGAAGCTCTTAGAAAGCTCTTTTGTACTAATAACAAAGACTAATAGAAAGCTTAGGCTAAGTACTTTAAGCACTAGCTTCTCTAGTGCTAAGTAAGGTCTAATCTAAATATTAAAAAGTACTTATAGAAGTTTTAGATTTATAGTAAGCGCTATGTTAAAGCATTAACTATTAATAAAGATTACTAAGGTTTCTACCTAGTTAAGAAACTACTCTTTAGGCATACTATAAAGATACTTAATAAGTTTAGTTTAAAGACTAATAACCTAAAGGCATTTAACTACACTAAGATTAGTAACTACCTTACTACCTATCTAGAGGTAGAGAAAGAAGCTTGCATGCTTAACCCCTCTAAAGTAGTTAAAGAGATTATTCTAGAAGTTAAATTTAACCTAGCGCAGCTAATAGCTTATTAGTAACCTTAGTAACTAGTACTAACCTTCTAAGATAACTATACGCAGGCTTTCTAGCTACCTAAGCTTAACGTTCTGCTCTAAGATAAGCTGCTTAGGCTCTATACCTTTTAGTCTTCTCTAGAAAAAGTACCTACTAATATAGAGGTAGATAACTTAGTTAATAAGATACTTAACCTAAAGATTAATTATACTAGCCTAGAGATAGAACTATAGAAGATCTAGTAGACTTACTACAAAATAGAACTTATAAACAACTCTAATATATATAGTAAAGTAGACTATTAAGCTAATAAACGCGTAAACTACCTAAGAGCGTACCTACTCTAAGGCTAGAGGCAATTCTAGCTAAATAACTAGTATTAACCTTAGTAGTAGTAGTAATATAGTAGTTACTAATAGAACACTAGTTAGACTTTCTATAACAACTTCTAAGGCTTTTAGAATCTAGAAACTAGATATAATTAAGGTACTACAAATAGATAGGCTCTTAGAGTAACTATAAATTATTAGATATATAACAAAAGTAATTATTATAAGTAGAACTACCTAACTCTTTAAGCGTATATAGATAAGAGCTAGCTTTATATAGATAAATAGAATATGCTTTAGTAGAGTACGCTAGAGAACCTCTAGAGTTATATTAATAACCTAGACTAGAGACTATAGGCTAAGAGCATTTTAGCTAAGATTAAGTAATAATTTCTAAAGAAGAATATTAACTCTCTTATAGTTAGCGCCTAGTTTAGTAACCTAAAGGCTCTAATTAGTGTAGAGAACAACGCTATTTTAGTTTAGCTTATACTAGACTCTACTAGAAGCCTCTAAGTAAATAACGTAGAATAATTCTAGAAGCTTTTAAGTATCTTTACTAAAGATAAATTAGACTACTACCTACGTCTAGCGAACTTAAATTAATACAACAATACTATTATAGCTATAACTATTTCTAGAGTATTCTTAGAATCTAAGAAGGCAGTATCTTATAATTCTTCTAAGGTTTAGAAGAAGATAATACTACAAAGACCTAGTAATAATTATATCTCTTATCTCTAAGGTTATAAGAATAGAATAGAACACTCTTTAAGCTATTAGACGCTAAATAAGAAGAGAGTTATCTAATTTAGTAAAGAAAATAATCTTATACAACTAGATAATAGAGTATCTAGAACACTATAAGAATAATTAGAAATAACGTCTAAGATAACTAATAAGTAACTAAGAAAGCGTAAGATTATTAATAAGCTTAAGCCTAATACACAGGCTATAATCTATAGTATTCTAGGCACTTTAATCTCTCTTTAGATTAGTACTCTTCTTAGTAATATACCTAAAGTCTATAAGATACTATTTAACTCTAACTATACAAATAAGAAGCTAGATAAGTTTAAAGTTAATATTATTAAGACGTTAAGGTAATAGACTAGATAAGAGGAGCTGTAAGAAGAGAAAGAAGAATAGAAGTTTAATAAGCTCTTAGGCGCTATAGTTAATACAATTACTCTTAGTACTCTTTCTAACTATATACTAGTAGAAGTAGAAGCTAGTAGAGTAGTTAACTACTATAGCCTAAAGGCAGAACACTAGACTAACTAGAAGATTAGCTATATACAATAGTACATTATTATAGATTAAGGCTAAGAGTATAACTCTAAAGATATAGATTATAACTACTTAAGAGATAATTAAGCGTATAACTAACTAATAAGTATTAAGCACTTATGTTAAGACTACCTAAAAGTCTCTATTAACATTAGAGAGAACTCTTTTCTCTACCTCTTAGACTTAGGCGCTAAGCTAAATACTATTAAGAGAGAAGTAGCTAAGAGAGCTATATTACTAATTATATTACTACTAGGTAGTATAAAGGCTGCTTAGATAGTTACTATAAATAGAAGCATAGTAAGCTTTATAGGTATTATCTAGAGTATCTCTATTATTATAGAGTAGATTAAAGTCTAAATAAACTTCTTTATTATAGAATTCTACACTAATCTAATTATTCTAGATAACTCTTTTCTAATAAACGCTTAGGCGCGTATTAAGTATATAACTAATAAATTAACGTACTATTGTATCTTTAGCGTAGATAGCTAAGCTAATATAAGATTTATATATGCTAGAAGTAATAAGCTTATAGCTTCTAGTCTTTATACTAGACCTATGTTAGAAAAAGGTATAGAAGTGTAGTAGCTAGCGCTACACTCTAGCACATAACTAAAGAGCTAGTAGGTAGCGTAGCGTACGCGTATATAGAGGTAGTAGATATAATAATAGAGAAGGTTAGAGATAGAGAACTAAACAGTAGTTAGATACCTATATAACCTATTAGTAAATAGGTTTTATAGAAGAAGCGTAGAGCTTCTAGAAAAGATCTAATAGCGTACTTATTAAGATTAAATAGTAAGTTAATAGGCCTTAGGTCTAATAGAAGCCTACTAATAAAAGATAATAAAGGCCTATACATTTTTAAGATAGAAGACGTTAAAGAGCTATTAGCCTAACTTCTAAGTAATATTATAAAGAGTATTAGTAATAAAAACACTATAAAATAGAGTAAGGCGTTCTTCTAGGCGAGGAACCTAGCTAAGGTAGATAAAGGCCTTATACTAAAGGTTAATGTAGTTATAGTGTTGCGCAAACCTACGCGCCTACCTACTAAGTATATAGTAAGTTAGCTAAATAACGCTTAGATTAACAAAGCTTATAAGCGCAAAGGCGTTAAGATTAAACTTATTAACAACTCTAGCTAACTAACGCAACCTATTAAGAGGTAGTTAGACTAGAAGAAAAGAGTAGTAGTAAAGCAAGTATCTAATACTAATAGCTAATTAGCTCTATTTACTAAGTATTTTAAGCTATAATACGCTGCATTTCTCTAAGGCACTTAAATAATATCTAAATACATTTTAGAGATAAAAATCTTATTAGAGTTATTACTAGTAGAGAAAGATATGCTCTTAGAGGTTCTCTACTAATAAGAAGTAGTACTAGCCTAGAACTTTAGAGAATCTAGAAGAGTTAGTAAAGACGTTATCTCTCTAGTTATTATTAATATAGTACTATATTAAGCCTAGAGAGCTAACTAGTTTCTTATTCTAAAAAAGCTTTAGTAGGTTATAATTAATATAATTTAGAACTATATTAATAGAGGTATCTTAGAGTTATGCAAGAGCTAGTATTACAACCTATAGTTCTTAGTTACTAAGAAAGATAAGAGGTATTACCTAATTAATAATACTTAAAAACTTAATAGAGTTATAATTTGCGACGCTAACCTACTACCTAATTCTAATAAGTTTTTAGAGAAATTTGTAGAATATATTATTATAAGCCTATTAGACTTCTTTTTAGAGTATAACTAAGTAGAACTACATAAGAACTTAAGAGATATAACAGCCTTTTTAACGCTATTAGAACTTGTATAATAGTGTATACTTCTAATAGGTATAATAAACTCTCTAGTAGAGTTTATATATATTATAATAAAGATTTATAGAGACTATATCTCTAATAAGTATATACTATACCTTAATAACGTGTGTATTAAGAAGCTAAAAAAGCGCTATAGTAACTATAAGGTAGAACTAGGTATAAGATAGTTTGTTACTAAATACCTTTTAAATATTAATAAAGTGCTTATAGATATTAAGCGCGTAGACGTAATAATATTAGGCTATAAGTTTAACTTCTACTACTTCTCTATAATTGTTGTTAGCTATTAAATTAATAAGTATAGCTACTACTCTAATAAGAAGAAGGTTAATAAGATTACGCGTTAGCTAGATTATTGCAACACTAAGAAAGTCTAAATATTTCTTAGAATCTACGTTTACTATAGAGTATAGGTACTAGGTTTTGCTATTATTGCAGCTTCTTTATTTAAGCTTCTTTATAAAAATACACTATTTAAATAGAGCCTAAAGTAGAAGTAGGTAATAGAACATCTTAAGGTAACTCTAATAACTACTCTAGCGCTAGTTTCTATTAATTATACTAAGCCTATCTAAAAGATTATTCTTATAGTTAATAGTAGTAAGAAGAGTTAGAGTATAGTTATTATATAGCTTAACCTAAACAGCTATTATTACCTAGTACGCTTTAAGAGTAGAGTTTAGTCTACTACTAAGAGAAATTAGAATTTAAGTAAGTATAAATATAAGGCTCTTCTACTTACTCTAAAGAAGTTTTAGTTCTATATCTATAGAGTAAACTTCTAAGTTAAGATAGATGTAAAGACGCTTATTACGTAACTCTAACAAAGTGTAATAGATCTCTCTAGAGCTCTAATTACTTAGTAGCTTATACTTCTTAATATATAGAAGTTTAATATTATCTATATAGCTAGTAAGAAGAACGTTATAGCTAATACTCTTTTAAGAATACCTAAGCTAGATAGCTAGAAGCTACCTAATAAATCTAAGAAAGATATAAAAGACTTTATTAATACGCACCTAAATGTAGTTTAGCTTATCTTTAGCGAAGCTCTAGCGTACGCGTATAGAATATACTAAGTAGATCTTTTTTTTAATAATTAACTACTAGCAGATAGCTATAGTAATAAGTTATAAGTAATTATAGGCTAGCTTCTATTCCGCAGAAGGCCTAAGCACATATCTACTACTAAGTTTTATAAGTTTAAGAAGAAGGCGCTCTAAATAACTATTAGAGAATAATATCTCTTTATAATTCTTTTAGAAGGCTAGCCTCTATAAAGAGTAGTTAACTTAATAGATAAGTAGTATAAGATTATTAGATCTCTTTATAATAAGTCTAGCTACTAAGGTAAGAAAGGCACCTAGCGTAAGGTGTAGGCGCGCTACTATTATAGTAGTAAAACTAGTAACATAATAATAGGCTAAATAGCTATTAGGCTTAAGAGTTAGTACGCTAGAGAAAGCTAGATCTAAATAGCGTTTAGACAAGAATAATAACTACATACACATAATATAATTAACTACATTAAGCACCTATTCTAATAGAGATACTTCTAATTACTCTACTATATATAGTAACTAACTAAAACTTAATCTATTTAGCCTTCTACTTTAGAAAGGCTACGCGCTACCTTTAAGTGCGTATTTTACCTACTAAAGGCTTATTAGAATAATAGTTTAACTAGGCTTTAGAAGAGATATAATTATTACGTAATATAATAGAATAAGTAATAGATAAGTATATAAAATAGAGAATAAGATAATACGTAGAATAGTATACTTAAGAGACGCTTAGAAGCAAACTATAAGCTGCAGAAACCTAATAGTATAGATACCTAAGAAGTAGACGCACTAAGAGACCTCTAATAATATAAATAATTAGATAATAATAACTACTACGTAGGCTAATAGATAATATAGCTGTAGTAGCGCTACGCTAAGTAATACAAAGAGCTAGATAAGAGGTTTAGACTAGGCTAATTACTCTTTAGATAGCTACATAGATAAAAAATAATATAATAGAAAGTATATAGCTATATTATTCTACTAAGAATAAATAACAAGACCTAAGAAAGGTTAGAAGAGCTAACATAGTAGATCTTAATTCTAGTACAGCTAGAAAAGAAAAGGCTAAATAATAAGATAGTAGTAGAAAGCTATTATAGTATATAAAAAAAGCAGTAATAGTTCTTCTAGTAAAAGACATCTAACTTTGTTAGTAAGCAAATAGTTAAACCTAATTAATAGCACTTATACGTTTAATATTTACACTAGCTATTATACTATTTATAATACTTATATACTACCTTACATAAATAAGTAAGAGTTAATCTAATAAAGCTAAGGTTAATAAATAATCTAAGTTAGTTGCTAAAGCCTTTTTAAAAGCCTAGTTTACTAAACAACTATTTTTACCTCTCTAAACTAAGCCTATAAAACCTAAAGCAACACCTACGTTATTCTAGAAGAATATTAAGATGCTAGATATTCTAGAGTTCTTAGGCACTACTAGCTAGCAGCCTTAGGCACAACCTCTAGTATAACTCTAGAATAATAATATAGCAAAGCTCCTTTAGATAATAGCTTAGTCTCTCTAGCAGCTAGGTAATTACCCTCTAGTCTATTCTACCTAGCTTTTTCTATACTTATTAGAGATAGTTCTAGTATTTAATAGAACTAATGTTACTACGTTTCTTAAGCGTTTTAAAAACATGTTAAAGTACTATAAGTTTATAGATAAGATAAAGATTAATTGCCTTTTAGCGCACTATAAACCTAAGTAGAGAGTAATTATCTAAGCCTTAAATAAATATTCTAACGCTTTAGTTACTAAATTCTAGAAGAAGTTTAGAAAGGCTTTTAGAAAGCTCTTTTATACTAATAACAAAGACTAATAGAAAGCTTAGACTAAGTACTTTAAGCACTAGCTTCTCTAGTGCTAAGTAAAGTCTAATCTAAACATTAAGAAGTACTTATAAGAGTTTTAGATTTGTAGTAAGCGCTGTATTAAAGTATTAACTATTAATAAAGATTGCTAAGGTTTCTACCTAGTTAAGAGACTACCTTTTAGGCATGCTATAAAGATACTTAATAAGTTTAGTTTAAAGACTAACAACCTAAAGGCATTTAACTACACTAAGATTAGTAACTACCTTACTATCTATCTAGAGGTAGAGAAAGAAGCTTATATGCTTAACCCCTCTAAAGTAGTTAAAGAGATTATTCTAGAAGTTAAATTTAACCTAGCGCAGCTAATAGCTTATTAGTAACCTTAGTAACTAGTACTAACCCTCTAAGACAACTATACGCAGGCTTTCTAGCTACCTAAGCTTAACGTTCTACTCTAAGATAAGCTACTTAGGCTCTATACCTTCTAGTCTTCTCTAGAAAAAGCACTTACTAACACAGAAGTAGATAACTTAGTTAATAAGATACTTAACCTAAAGATTAATTGTGCTAGCCTAGAGATAGAACTATAAAAGATCTAGTAGACCTACTACAAAACTAAACTTATAAATAACTCTAATATACGCAGTAAAGTAGACTATTAAGCTAATAAACGCGTAAACTACCTAAAAGCGTACCTACTCTAAGGCTAGAGGTAATTCTAGCTAAATAACTAGTATTAACCTTAGTAGTAGTAGTAATATAGTAGTTACTAATAGAACACTAGTTAGACTTTCTATAACAACTTCTAAGGCTTTTAGAATCTAGAAACTAGATATAATTAAGGTACTATAAATAGACAGGCTCTTAGAGTAACTATAAATTATTAGGTATATAATAAGAGTAACTATTATAAGTAGAACTACCTAACTCTTTAAGCGTATATAGATAAGAGCTAGCTATATATAGATAAATAGAATATACTTTAGTAGAGTACGCTAGAGAACCTCTAGAGCTGTATTAATAACCTAGGCTAAAAACTATAGGCTAAGAGTATTTTAGCTAAGATTAAGCAATAATTTCTAAAGAAGAATATTAACTCTCTTATAGTTAACGCTTAGTTTAGCAACCTAAAGGCTCTAATTAGTGTAGAGAATAACGCTATTTTAGTTTAGCTTATACTAGACTCTACTAGAAGCCTCTAAGTAGATAACGTAGAATAATTCTAGAAGCTTTTAAGTATCTTTACTAAAGATAAATTAGACTACTATCTGCGTCTAGTAAACTTAAATTAATGCAACAACACTATTGCAGCTATAACTATTTCTAGAGCATCTTTAGAACCTAAAAAGGCAGCATCTTATAATTCTTCTAAGGTTTAGAAGAAGATAATACTGCGAAGACCTAGTAATAATTACATCTCTTATCTCTAAGGTTACAAGAATAGAATAGAATACTCTTTAAGCTATTAGGCGCTAAATAAGAAGAGAGTTATCTAATTTAGTAAAGAAGATAATCTTATACAACTAGATAATAGAGTATCTAGAATACTATAAAGATAATTAGAACTAAAGCCTAAGATAACTAATAAGTAACTAAGAAAGTGTAAGATTATTAATAAGCTTAAGCCTAATACACAGGCTATAATCTATAGTATTCTAGGCACTTTAATCTCTCTTTAGATTAGTACTCTTCTTAGTAATATACCTAAAGTCTACAAAACGCTGTTTAACTCTAACTATATAAATAAGAAGCTAGATAAGCTTAAAGTTAATATTATAGAGATGTTAAGGTAATAGGCTAAATAAGAGAAGCTTTAAGAAGAGAAAGAAGAATAGAAGTTTAATAAGTCTTTAGGCGCTGTAGTTAATGCAATTACTCTTAGCACTTTTTCTAACTACGTACTAGTAGAAGTAGAAGCTAGTAGAGTAGTTAACTACTATAGCCTAAAGATAGAATACTAGACTAACTAGAAGATTAGCTATATGTAACAGCACATTATTATAGATTAAGGCTAAGAGTATAACTCTAAAGACGTAGATTATAACTACCTAAGAGATAATTAAGCGTATAACTAACTAATAGGTATTAAGTACTTGCGTTAAGACTATCTAAAGGTCTCTATTAATATTAGAGGGAACTCTTTTCTCTACTTCTTAGACTTAGGCGCTAAGCTAAACACTATTAAGAGAGAAGTAGCTAAGAGAGCTATATTACTAATTATATTACTACTAGGTAGTATAAAGGCTGCTTAGATAGTTACTGTAAATAGAAGTATAGTAAGCTTTATAGGTATTATCTAGAGTATCTCTATTATTATAGACTAGATTAAAGTCTAAATAAACTTCTTTATTATAGAATTCTGCACTAATTTAATTATTCTAGGTAACTTTTTTCTAATAGACGCTTAGGCGCGTATTAAGTATGTAACTAATAGATTAACGTACTATTATATCTTTAGCGCAGATAGCTAAGCTAATATAAGATTTATATATGCTAGAAGTAATAAGCTTATAGCTTCTAGTTTTTATACTAGACCTACGTTAAAAAAAAGTATAAAAGTATAGTAGCTAGCGCTACACTCTAGTACGTAACTAAAGAGCTAGTAGGTAGCGTAGTGTGCGCGTATATAGAGGTAGTAGGTATAATAACAAAGAAGGTTAGAGATAGTAGACTAAATAGTAGTTAGATATCTATATAACCTATTAGTAAATAGGTTCTATAGAAAAAGCGCAGAGCTTTTAGAAAAGATCTAATAGCGTACTTATTAAGATTAAATAGTAAGTTAATAGGCCTTAGGCCTAATAGAAGCCTACTAATAAGAGATAATAAAGGCTTATACATTTTTAAGATAGAAGACGTTAAAGAGCTATTAGCCTAACTTCTAAGTAATATTATAGAAAGTATTAGTAATAAAAACACTGTAAAATAGAGTAAGGCGTTCTTTTAGGTAAAGAATCTAGCTAAGGTAGATAAAGGCCTTATACTAAAGGTTAATATAGTTATAGTGTTGCGTAAATCTACGCGCCTAGCTACTAAGTATATAGCAAGTTAGCTAAATAACGCTTAGATTAATAGAGCTTATAAGTGTAAAGGTATTAAGATTAAACCTATAGACAACTCTAGCTAACTAACGCAACTTATTAAGAGGCAGTTAGACTAGAAGAAGAGAGCAGTAGTAAAGTAAATACCTAATACTAATAGCTAATTAGCTCTATTTACTAAGTATTTTAAGCTATAATACGCTGCATTTCTCTAAGGCACTTAAATAATACTTAAACGTATTTTAGAGATAAAAATCTTATTAGAGTTATTACTAGTAGAGAAAGACATGCTCTTAGAGGTTCTCTACTAATAAGAAGTAGCACTAGCCTAGAACTTTAGAGAATCTAGAAGAGTTAGCAAAGACGTTATCTCTCTAGTTATTATTAATATAGTACTATATTAAGCCTAGAGAGCTAACTAGTTCTCTATTCTAAGAAAGCTTTAGTAGGTTATAATTAATATAATTTAGAACTATATTAATAAAGGTACCTTAGAGTTATGCAAGAGCTAGTATTGCAACTTATAGTTCTTAGTTACTAAAAAAGACAAGAGGTATTGCCTAATTAATAACGCTTAAAAACTTAATAGAGTTATAATTTGCAACGCTAACCTACTACCTAATTCTAATAAGTTTTTAGAGAAATTTATAGAATGTGTTATTATAAGCCTATTAGACTTCTTCTTAGAGTATAACTAAGTAGAACTATATAAGAACTTAAGAGATATAATAGTCTTTTTAACGCTATTAGAACTTATATAATAATATACACTTCTAATAGATATAATAAACTCTTTAGTAGAGTTTGTACGTGTTATAATAAAGATTTATAGAGACTATATCTCTAATAGGTATATACTATACCTTAATAACGTATACATTAAGAGGCTAAAGAAGCGCTACAGCAACTATAAAGTAGAACTAGATGTAAGGTAGTTTATTACTAAATACCTTTTAAATATTAATAAAGTGCTTATAGATATTAAGCGCGTAGGCGTAATAATATTAGGCTATAAGTCTAACTTCTACTACCTCTCTATAATTATTATTAGCTATTAAATTAATAAGTATAGCTGCTACTCTAATAAGAAGAAGGTTAATAAGATTACGCGTTAGCTAGATTATTGCAACGCTAAGAAAGTCTAAATATTTCTTAGAATCTATATTTACTATAGAGTATAGGTACTAGGTTTTACTATTATTACAGCTCTTTTATTTAAGCTCTTCTATAAGAATGCACTATTTAAATAGAGCCTAGAGCAGAAGTAGGTAATAGAATATCTTAAGGTAACTCTAATAACTGCTCTAGCGCTAGTTTCTATTAACTATACTAAGCCTATCTAAAAGATTATTCTTACAGTTAATAGTAGTAAGAAGAGTTAGAGTATAGTTATTATGCAGCTTAACCTAAATAGCTATTATTATCTAGTACGCTTTAAGAGTAGAGTTTAGTCTACTACTAAGAGAAATTAGAATTTAAGTAAGCATAAATATAAGGCTCTTCTACTTACTCTAAAGAAGTTTTAGTTCTATATCTATAGAGTAAACTTCTAAGTTAAGATAGATGCAAAGACGCTTATTGCGTAACTCTAATAAAGCGTAATAGATCTCTCTAGAGCTCTAATTACTTAGTAGCTTACACTTCTTAATATATAAGAGTTTAACATTATCTATATAGCTAGTAAAAAGAACGTTATAGCTAATGCTCTTTTAAGAATACCTAAGCTAGATAGCTAGAAGCTACCTAATAAATCTAAGAAAGATATAGAAGACTTTATTAATACGCACCTAAATATAGTTTAGCTTATCTTTAGCAAAGCTCTAGCGCACGCGTATAGAATGTGCTAGGTAGATCTTTCTTTTAATAATTAACTACTAGTAGATAGCTATAGTAATAAGTTATAAGTAATTATAGGCTAGCTTCTGTTTTATAGAAGGCCTAAGTATATATCTACTACTAAGTTTTGTAAGTTTAAGAAGAAGGCGCTCTAAATAACTATTAGAGAATAACATCTTTTTATAATTCTCTTAGAAGGCTAGCCTCTACAAAGAGTAGTAGACTTAATAGATAAGTAGTATAAGATTATTAGATCTCTCTATAATAAGTCTAGCTACTAAGGCAAAAAAGGCACCTAGCGTAAGGTATAGGCACGCTACTATTAGAAAGAATAGTATAATTAAGTTAAATAATATATATAGTCTTGCTCTAAGTGCTAATTGTATATATTAGTAATAGTTTAAGAAGAGCTTTAGCTTATAGAGCTACTAATAGTACTATTTATATAGATTACTATTAACGTTATTTATATACTGCCTAGTTGCAATAGTAAGAAGTTTCTTATTATTACCTAAGACTACCTTTTATAATAGGTAGAAGCTAAGGCCTTAGCTAAAAATAACTTAAAGAGTGTTTAGAAGTTTCTACTATATAATATATTTTATTAATAGAGTATTCTACTTAAAATATTAGCTAATAGAGGCTCTAAGAATAAGAGCCTTATTAAAGAACTTTAGAAGTAATAGAGAATTAATAGAGTTATTTTAAGCGCCTACTACTTTTAGAGGTAGAGACTTATTAAGTAAGAGTACGCGCCTATTATAGCTGCTCTAAAGAAGCTTTCTAGTAACTAGGTAGACAACTTGCCTAACGTTCTATAGGCTAACTATATAACTATTAAGTAATCTATAAACAAAACACTAGCTTACTTAGTCTTAGACTAGTAGCATATCTTACCTATTAAGCTATCTATTCTAACTTAGTAGACGCTTCTATAAAATAACGTTTAGAATACATCTACTTTTTTTGTAATATAAGCCTGCTAGTTTAACTATAGAGATAAATAATTTAAGAAGTCTATTAACTACACTGTACGTCTTAGGCATAAGAACAAGAACTATTTTAACTAGTTAAGAGTTCTTTAGCTAAGTAAGCTTTCTCTAGATAATTTTATTCTATTAAGAGACTCTTTCTACAAAAACAACTAATCTACGCTTACTAAGTTTCTGCCTAAGTAGAAGAGGCTATTTTGCATTTATAGCGTTAATAAGAAAGGTTAGTATTAGTTAGAAGAGCTTAATAGTACCTCTTTCTAAAGTTATACGCTAGAAAACTACCTAAAGGCCTTTTACTAGCGCATAGTAGTAGATCTTACTAAGATTAATAGGCTAGACTACGCTGTAACTGTGTTCTCTACTAATAAAACTAATAATATAGATTAAGAAGTAAGTAGTAATAATAATAATAAGACGCCTAAATAGCCTACGTATAGCTAAGATATTCTAGATACTCTAGAGTTAACTAAAGTTTAAAAAAGCCTATAGCTAAGAGCTTAACTAGATAATTAGTTAGTTAATGTAGAAGAGAAATAGAATATAGAATAGGTATTATCTAGACCTTAGTAATTATTAGTAGTTATTCTAATAAAAAAGCTAGATTTTAACTAGAATAAGTATTAGGCATATATATTACAGGTATAGTTTTAAGTAGTTTTAGACATATATATATTAAACGCTATAACTAAGCTCTAAACTACGTCTATAAATATATACAGAGAATAGCTACTATTATTATAGCCTATAACTAAGTAACGTACCTACTTCTTACTCTTCTTCTTCTTCTTACTAGAGGTTTTCTAGACTAATAAGCCTTTAGACTTAGATAGAGTAAGAAATTTATTACTCTTATTATTATTAATATCTATAGCCTTAGTAGAAGGCGTAGTAGGCTTATAAGTGTAAAGAGTACGTATAGAAGTAAGTAGTAGTACTAGTTTCTTTATCTTCTTAGTAGAGGTAGACTTTATAGTACTTTTAGAAGAAACGCGCTTACGCTTAGAAGATAGTAGAGCTAGAAGACTCTTTAGAGTAGCTATAGCCTTCTCTAGCTAAGTAAGCCTTAGCTTATAATTCTTCTTAGAGATACTCTTACTATAGTTACTAATATCTAAGTTCTAAAACTTCTTAGTAGAGTTATAATCGCTATTACTAACTAGCTTCTTAGAAGTACGTAGAGCCTAAACTATAGAACTCTTCTTATATAACTAAAGTGCGCTTAGGCTGTTAGAGCTATTAAGAGAGAAGAAAGGTTAGAATAATTAATAAGGGAGGTAGAATACTATAAGAGACTTATTAAGATCTACTAGCTTAGTAAATATAACCTTCTTACTAGAGAAGTTAGACTAACCTAAGAATAAGTTAGCTATTATACTAATACTAAGAAAGTAGATATCTAAGAAGTAGTTAGAAACTTATAAGTAAAAGAGCACTAGAGTTCTACGCTCTTTGCGTAGTAATTAGTGTAAGTTCTCTATAGTATTAGAAAGCTATTTAATATAACTAAGTAATATAACTTAAATAGAAGCTTTAAACTACGTTTGCAATAGCTATATATTTTATTATATCTACTAAGCTTTTTATTCTTACCTAAAGCTAACTTATACTTAATTATGCTAATAAGATAATAGTATATAAGTATAGTAACAAGAGGCTTAAAGACAATTTACTTATAGTTTATACTAAGAGAGAAAAACTTATAGAAGAATAAATAGTTCTTAGACACGTCTAGAGGCGCTAAATTAATTTTGCGCTTAATCTAAGGTTTTTTACTTTAAGTTAGAAAGTAGGCTGCTATAAGAACTAGTCTAGCTAGAGTCTCTAAAGTGTTAAGGTTAACAATATATCTATAGAGGTCTTTAACCTAGTTAATAGTAAAGTTAGCGCGTAATATATATATTACTATAAAAGAATATAATATTAGTAGAATGTCTTTTAGAAAGTAAGAAAGAAAGATAGTAGACTTACTCTAGCTAATAATAGTATTAGAGGCAGAAATACGCTTTAGTAGCTTATGCAACTCTACTACCTAATTACTAAGAGCTTTAGGCACTAGACGCTTTTTTGCAGGTAACTTAGAAAGAACTTTAGACTTAGAAGAGCTAGAGCTCTTAATAGAGAGGCTAAATTCTTTAATATTAGATAGAGTTTTATAGTAGTTAGGTAGCATAGTAGAGCGTAAAGTGTTCTTACCTATAATACTCTAAAGCGCCTAAGAGGCGCTTAGCGTGTTATTAAGATTAAAATCTATTTACGTAATATCTAAGAATATCTTAATATTAATCTACTCTTAAAGGCTAAGAAAAGATCTCTTATTATCTAAAGTAGAGAAGTTAAAGTTATTAAAAGGCTACGTATCTAGCTTGTTAAACTTATTAGCACTTATAGTTATAGACTAAGTAGTAATAGTAGCTAAATAGTTCTTAGTATTAGGCTTAGTAGTTATCTTGTTAGTAGAAGTTAGCTTAGAAGTAGTAGCCTCTAGCGCAGTAATAGTAGACGCTTACTTAGGCGTAGCGCGTAGAAGAGCTTATAGAGTAGTAGAGTAGGCGTTATTAAAGTTAGAGAAGATAATAGACGCGCTCTTAATAATAGGCTGCTAGATAGTCTTGCCTTTAGGCGTAGTGTTAATAGAGCTAAAAGCTATAGTAAGAATGCGCGTAGAATAATAGTAGTAGTAGTAAAGTAAAGAGTAAGAAAAGGCAGAAGAGCGCGTAGAAGAGTATAAGGTAGTTAAAGTGTAGAAAGAGTAGAAAGTAGTAATAAGAATATTATAGAAGAATTTACTTAATATATTTACTACCTAAAGAGCTATTAAGCCTATAGTAATAGACCTACTTTTCTTACAAGAACTACTACGCAATACTAGATTATAATACTAGAATTTTAAAGCTAGCTAGTATATAATAATGCTCTTAGAATGTATTAGCAATGTAAGAAGAATATTATAATACTATAATATAGAATATAATATATTTAGAGTAGTTAGAAATTTAACTAAAGGCTACTTAGCTAGAGCTATAGTAAAACTCTAACTAGACATCTTAAGTAGGCGCTTAGATTAGTATCTGCTAATAAGAAAAGGCTCTTAGACAGGCTAGAGAACAGCTTTAAGAACTTTAGAAATAGATCTTAACTTTATAGAAGAATTATTTTAATTTAGAAAGATATTAGAAGATTTTCTATATAATTATAAAGGCTGCTAAGACTATTGCTATTAGTACTTCTTAATCGTAGCTTAGAATCTAGTATTATTATAATAACTACTAGAAACCTAAGAATATTATAATAGAAAGATTATATCTAAATAATATTTAGAACCTAAGGCTAAAGAAGAAAGAACTTTCTTCTTTTTAAGTATAGAAGAGAAGTAATGTAGGTTTAGCTATTATAATATTATAGGCGTAAGAATATAAGGTAATAAGAGAAGACTTAGAAGTATATTATAATTTTATTTACTATAACTATAGAGTAGAATAGATAGACCTAAAGGTTAATTAGAGAGAAAAGAGACTAGAGAACTACCTACGCACAGAAGAGCTAGCAGAGCTAGAAGTTGCAGAATTAGTAGAAGTTAAAGAAGAAATAGGCTTAGTAGTTCTAGTAGAAGTAGTAATAGAAGTAGTAATAGTAGAAGCCTTAGACTTAATAATATTATTACTAATAGTATCTACCTTATTAGCAACAGCCTTCTTAGGCTTAGGCTACTTACAAGGTTAACTATAACTACTATCTAGAACCTAGATAGAAGAAGAAATAGCATAGAAAGCGCAATAATAAGGTTTTCTAGTTAGCGTAATAGGCTTAAGAACACTAGTAGCTAAATAGCTATTAGGTCTAATAGAAAGCGCAGCGTCTAGAGTAAGCTAGCTAGTAGATAGATTAGACTTTGTAGGTTAGCTCTAACGCTTAGCAATAGTTAACCTAGACTTATTATTACTCTTACTAAGAATTTTTAAGCGTAGTAATAATAACTAAATATAAGTTGCGCTAGTAGAAGTAGAAGTAGCCTTAGTATTAGAAGCCTTTTTAGGCAAATTGCAGCTAAGATTCTTTAGACTTAGTTAGAAAGCTAAGTTATAACTAGCGTTAATATTACTTAAATAGTATCTATACTAAGTAGCTATACTGTTGCTAGCCTAGGCAAATAAGGCTTTATTGCTCTCTTTAGATATAGTAGTTAGCTTCTTACTAGCTTTAAGATAAGTAAGAACGCTCTTAGAGAGACTAGTAATTATATTAGAGGTAACTATAGACTTAGTAGCTATAGTAGACTTAAGGCTACGCCTTACTACTTAGGTCTCTAGAAGAACATGTTAGTAAAGATACTAGAAATAAGAAAGTAAGTGTCTAAAGAATAGTTAGCGACTTACTATAAAAAGAGTAGACCTAATAATTACTATACTTTAAGTAATTAGTGTAAACTCTACTCTTTATTAGCTAGCTATTAATATAGACCTAGATACACTAGCTAAACATCTTTCTATAATTTAACAACGCACACTAACTATAGATAATAATCTTAATAGAAGAATTCTTAACTAAAGAATTAATTACACTAACTAACTTAGCGCTAAAGTAATAAGATAGTATAAGCGCTTTTATATTAGAGTTAAATAGCTAGCGCGCAGACTTGTTATCTAACTAAAAGAATTTGCTAATAGTTATCTCTAGATTAGCTAAGTAGAAGTTACTATAAGCGTTAACTTATATATTAGACTAATAGCTTTTCTAATTAGTAGCTAGAATAGATAGAGAAGGCCTAAGCATGTATTCTACACTTTATAAGGCATGTAAGTAATTCTATATATCTATAGTAAAGCTAAGAGTAATAATATAGGCTCTCTAGTTAGTTACTAATAAAGTAAAAGATATTAGAATAATATTTAGTTAAAAGGCTCTAGAGAAGAGAAAAGACTTACGCTAGGTAATATACTAATTATAACTAGAGTTAGAAGTTTTGTACTTATATAACTTTACTATACGTATATTACGTCTATTTTCTTTAATAGCCTTAGTTAGAGTAAAGATAGAAAAGCGTAGAGACTTACTCTAGTTCTTCTACTTTTTAGAAAGGCAAAATGTAGGCATTTAAGAGGCTTTTATTAGAGCTAAGTTAGGCTAAGAAGAGCTAGTAGAGTTAACGTTGCAGATAGAGAAAAGTAGTAGAGTAGTATTAGATATATTAGTTATAATAGTATTAGTTTAGCTAACACTAGCGCTAGTCTTAGCTTTAATTAAGAGCGTAGTCTTAGGTAAAGTAGGTAGAGTAGGTTTAGCTAATAGCTGTTTAGGCGTACGCGAAGATTAGAATAATAGAGTAGTATTATTACTAGTACTCTTAGTTATAGGCTAAGTAGTAATAGTAGTAGAATTGTTTGTAGCCTTAGGCTTAATAGTTATCTTATTAGTAGAAGTTAGCTTAGAAAGCGTAAGCGCGTGCGTAGTAATAGTAGCAGCTTGCTTAGCTATAGTAGGCTTAAGAGTAGATATAGTAGTAGAGGTAGCAGAGCTATTATTAGCCTTAAATATAATAGCTAGCTTAGCAGCAAGCTTCTAAGTGTAGAAAGTAGATATAGTAACTAGTATAGTGTCTGTAGTAGCTAACTTACCTTTAGAGCACTTAGGTAAAGCTATAGTAGAGAAAGAAGGTTAAGGTAGAGTAGAGTAGAAGAAGAGAAAGAAATAGAGAGAGAATAGTAAAAGGCTACGCGCGTAAAGGTAGAGTTAAGAGTAGTAATTACTATATATAAGAAGAAAAGTTATAATATTATTATTTTAATAGCCTAGTTACTAAGCGCTAAAAAGCTCTTAGGCAAAAAAGTAGAGTAACTAGTGTATAGGTTCTAATAGTAGTGTAGTACGTGTAAACCTTCTAGAATATCTCTATAAATGCACTAGTAATATACTAGAGATAATAGAATATCTATTAGAGAAAAGGCTAATATTATAGAAGGTTAAGCGCTAGATAGGTAGGCGCTATAGAAAAGTAAAGATTAAACCTAAGAAAGATATAGATCTAAGCCTAAGAGATTATTAGCTACTAACATTAAAAGTAATTAAGATAAGGTTTAGAATATACTAGAGAAATAAAGGAAGAGGCTATAGGCTAGTAGAAGAAATTAAATTAAAACAAGAAGAGTAATAGAGAAAGATGTACTAGAATAGAAATAGCCTAAAGAGATTTTGCATTTAGATTTCTAGATAGAAGTTTAGTGTATAGTATATTTAGATTAAGTAGATAGAATCTAGTAATATAATAGGTAGAAAAGAATATCTAAGAGCTATTCTCTTATTTATGCTTAAGAAGAAGAGAAGGCTTTCTTCTTAAGTATAGAAGAGATATAGTAGTAAAACTAGTAATATAATAATAGGCTAAATAGCTATTAGACTTAAGAGTTAGTACGCTAGAGAAAGCTAGGTCTAAATAGCGTTTAGATAAGGACAACAACAATATATATATAATATAATTAACTACATTAAGCACCTATTCTAATAGAGATACTTCTAATTACTCTACTATAATAGAATTCTTCTTTACTAAAGTAAACTAAAATAATATAAGATAGTATTACGCTTACTACTTTTCTATCTTACACTTTTTTCTTATAGTAAGATCTAGATTGTAGAGCTATATATATAGAATAGGCGCAGAATAGATATAGAGTTATTAGGCGCTTACTTATCTAAATTAAGATTACCTGTAGAGTTCTATAACTTATTAGCGCAGCTCTTAAGAAAATACTCTTCTATAAAGTATAGCTAGTCTATATATAGTTAGTAAATATAGTAATCTTAGTCTATTTTCTATACGCGTAAAAAGTATCTTACTTAGAATTTAGACTAGAGATACACGTCTAGCCTACTATAAAGATTAACTACCTCTATACACTTACACTATACTTTAGCAAAACGTTTATTATAAGTCTAGAAAAAGATAAATATAGGCGTAATAACGTCTGTATAGGTGTAATAAAAGTTATAGCCTAGAGACTATTATACCTTAGTATTCTAACTTATAGTAACTACTTTTGCCTATTACTTATAACATTAGAAAGGTATCTAGTAATAGAAGTAATACCTACTAGAGTTAGTCTAACTAAGTTAATCTTTTTTAAACTCTTTTACTTATTACTAAATTCTACTATAGTTGCTTAACGCTATAGAATTGCTAGCTATATAATTCTAAAGTAGGCTCTAGGTAAAGTAGGCTACATAATAAGTCTGCTAGTAGACTATAGTAGTAGAAATATATATATAGTATATAGACCTAGCTGCGTAGGCAGAGGCTACTATACTAGTAACTATATTGTCTAGCTATTATTATTACTTGTTTATAGACAGTGCACTAGAGCTACTATAGAAAGGTGTTAGTAAACTAGTCTAGATAATAGTAGAAGATAGTATTAAAAGCGTAGCTTATATCTAGTAAGATATTTTATAAGATACTAACGTAGGTAGAGTAGAGAGTAAAGATACAATAGACGTTGCCTTAGAGGTAGAAGTATAAAGAGAGAGAGATAACACTATTCTTAACTATAGTAATATTATAATAGCTAACGTTGTATTAAATATAATATTATTTAGGTATAGGTACTATAAGTAGACGTTACATTTTTACTTATCTAGGCTATACACTAAGCTACCTTAAACTATACTATTAGTATACTTAAGAATAACATCGCGATAATAGCGTATAACTATCTATTCTATAGATAATATAAGTGTAGCTATCTAACGCTAATTACGCAAAGACGCGTAGTAAAGAAAGAAGTAAAGACTAGAAGCTAGTATAATAATAGCTAATATAGCCTAGCTAGCGTAGCTATACTATTCTAACTACTAGATAGTGTTATAAGAATTGTCTAGGTGCCTATAAATATAGACAGACACTATAGATAGATTATAAATACTATATCTATAGGTAGTATTAGTAATAAAGAAGTAGCTATTTCTAGTAAGAAAGCGTTATATTATACTCTTCTACTCTAACAACGTTATACTACTATAGATACCTAAACACTAGAGCCTAGCACTTATTACTATAACGCTAGAGTAATTAGTTACGTAGATAATGCTTTATAGGCCTTTGTTAATATTAATATTTATAGTAATATACTCTTAGATAGCTTTATTACTAGTAAGTAGCGTATCTATATAGCATACATAATAGGCTAGGTTAGAGTAGTTAGTTAATTCTTAAAATACGTAAATAAAAGATAGGTTAAGGCATAATTTGCGCTAAACCTTATCTTTATTATTAGAAGACAAAGTAGCTATAAAAAAAGTTAATAGTATACTATAAGTAGTTAGGTAGTCTAGAGCCTAGATATAGAGGCAAAAGGTAGAGTCTATCTATAATATATAGTAGACTTTATTAATAATAATATATAAGAGGTGTTAGGCAGACTATTAGCGTTAAAGAAAAGCTTTTAGTAAGAATAAAGTTATAATCTATTTAGGTATAGTTATAACAACGTTAGTAGTCTTATCTACGTTGTTACTAGTATTCTATAAGATAGAGCGCATACTAAGGCTATAAAAATAGTCTACTAGATTAGCTTTTAGCGCTATAAGTAGCACTATAAGTAATATTATACTATACTCTAGAAGCTTTATAGAGAGCTTAAACACTAGGCTCTTACTACTACTAGTAGTAGCTACGTAGGCTATAGTAGCTAACTTGCTCTAGACAATCTTAAGTAAAACCTTTTCTTATAACCTATAAAACTGCGTAGCTATACTATAGATATAAATAAGAAGTTTAGATAAGTAGATAGTATTAAACTTACGCTTAATACTATAGTAGAGATTAGTGTAATAGTCTAATAATGTCTTCTCTAGCGTAGTAGTAGCTAGATTATTAAACTAGCTTACGCTGTTACTACTATTATTATACACTAAAATCTTAATAAGCATAAATCTAAGAAATGTATAGTACTAGGTACTTACCTTTAGGTTATATTTATACTATACTATAAAAATTCTGCCTACTTCTTGCGTATACATAAACGTTCTAATCTACACTCTATAGCTAGCCTACTTCTCTAATACATTAGCTTTCTCTTTCTAAAATATATTCTAGACCTCTACTACTAATATAATGTAAAGAGCTATATTCTTATAGTTAATCTTGCGCCTAATAGTAATATAGATATACTATATAGCGCGAAGCTTAATTCTAACGCCTAACGCTTTCTTAGTAATAAGGTAGAGTCTGTTGCTAAGGTAATTAGCTATCTTCTATACTATACTAGTGTAGAATAGAAAAAGTATAGAACTTATTATAAAGAGATTGCGTAAATAATACACTAGAAGATTATACTATAAACGCCTATAGAAAGGTAACACTATTTATATATAATAGATAAAGATATTACCTATAGGTTATAGTAGAAATTAGTAAATAGATTTTAGAGTTTTATTATAATTAAAACTCTTATAGTACTATAGCGCTAGCGACACTAATCTATTAAGAAAGAAAACGTTACGTATTTTGCTACCTATAGTATTCTATATATAGTAACTTATTAACTTAGTGCTATAAGTAGACGCGCCTAAGGTTAGGTACGCTAACACTACTATATCTTTGTTTAGACGCTAGATACAGTCTCTAATATAATAAATAAAGTTAGAGTTATAGAAGGTAGAGTTAAGAGAGAAATACTATTAGGTAGCTACTTTCTTATTAGCAGCTAGCGTCTACACGTAATACATAATCTATTCTCTAAGCTAGATAAAGTAGTTATTATTAGACTTATTAAATACTAACTATAAGTTATTATATTATAATATAGACTCTATACTACTAAGAGTAGTATATATAATAGAAGAAAGTTTGTTAAGCGTGTTAATATAGTAAAGATTACATAGTTATTTCTTAATCTAAGCCTAGAGATAGTAGATTATATTTTAGAAATTTAATATACTTAACGTAAATTTATAGTAGGTAAGCTAGTTACTAGACTACGTTATAAATCTATCTACGTAGTTAGCGTACTAGAGGCAGCTTATATACTTTGCTATTAAGATAATCTACTATATTAGTATTGTATAATTAACTATTAACTATAAATAACTCTACTTTAGAAGCGTAGCTTCTACTTTATTATTAGTGTAGCTCTATAGCGCATCTAATTCTTCTATAGTTAATACGCTAGCAGACTTCTCTTTATTAATATTATTATTATTAGAAGTAGTAGTAGACTTAAAGTCTAACTATAGCTAGTAAACAAAGGCTAGGCGCGCAAATTTCTTTATAGCTAACAGATTAGTAGCGTAAGACTAGGCCTACTTATATCTATTTAGCGTAACACCTAGAATAGTAAGAAGCGTAAGTAGTAAAAGTTTCTTTTTATCTAGAGTACTTTTTTAGTGTAGTAATAAGAGCTATAGATTATAGAGAAGAACTTCTATTATAGTAAGTATTATCTAGTTAGAGCTAGTGTTAATAAGCAGATAGAGTGTATAGAGAGAGGTAATATAGTTTTTAAGAGTCTAGAAAGCTATAAGCTATTAGAGAGTAAGCTAGAAGTAGAGAAAGTAGCTAGATAGTTAGTACTATAAGTGCTATACGCAAAGAATAATAGCCTAGAGAGAGCTAGTATATAAAATAGAGTTATATATATATAACTATAAGAGCTGCGTAGGCTAACTATAGAATTCTCTCTTACGTATAACTATAGCCTAGATATAGTAAAAGAAGTAGTTATAGGTAGCTATTTATATTTATACTATACTTAAGATATAGTTTACTAGAAACTACTTAAGAGGCTCTATCTTCTTAAAAGGTAGCGCTATAAGCTTAAGAAGCTCTACGCTAGATTTACTACCTATATAGATAGTAAAATTTATATAGATAAGCTATAGGCTTATATTATAACGCTAGTTACTCTCTTTAGAAAGAATATTATAAATACTAGTAAACTCTTCTAATTTACGCTTCTTAGTGCTAGCTAGTATAGCTTTAAAGGCGTTGTTGCTAAGCGCTATAGTAGTAGAATGTAGCTAGGTAACCTTAAAGAAGAATATAGTAGTAGTGCTAGACGCTATATAGTTAAATAGACGCTAGTAAGATATAGTAGTAGTATAGTTTAAGAAGAAAGCTATTGCACTAAAGCTATATAATTTAGCTGCGTCTACGTTAGTAGAGACGTAATAGTAGGTATAGATATAGGTTTATAAGTATTTCTACGTAGTGTCTTCTATAGTAATATACTAGCATATTCTAGAAAGAATATCTTCTATTATAGTATATATTAACCTATCTACTATAGAGATAAACTTAATAGATTTAATTAAGATAGGTAGAAGAATAAAATTAGAGTAACGTTAGTGTAAAGATAAAATAATAGAAGCTAAACAGTTAATAATAGTGTAATATTTATCTACTACTAGACTTTAGTGCATACTAAGGTAGACTACTAACTTATCTAGTAGAATAGTAATTCTATAGGTTTTATAGATAAGAATATTCTATTTTTTATAATAGTAGAAGATCTCTAGTAATTCTATAGTAATAGTAGAGAGAGAGGCGTAATAAGAGAGAGTATAGTATAAATATAAGTATAATAGCTAATTAATAGCAGGTATTCTAGAGGTAGGTAGATAAATAAAAATAGTGCTAGGCTTCTATAGTAATAGATTAGTCTTTTAAAGAAAATTTCTAGAATTTAATATAATATTAATAGCAGCCTAATTGTAACGCTAATTTTAAGGTAAATAAGTAAATAGATTAGCGTACGCAGTAACTACTATAAGTAGTAGTAGAGTAATATAGAATAGATAAGCTAGTTACTATAAATAAAGTTACGTTTAGAGTAAACTAAAAAAATACTATAATAGTAAAGAGATGCGTCGCAGAAGTCTATTTAATAGTGTCTTAGTATTTAGAAAAAAAGAGAATAAGGTTTTACTAACTCTAACATAGCTATAGAAATATATAGCTAGAGTAGTTAAAGTGTAAATAGATAGTTCTAGATCTTATAACTATAGAGGTTATACGTTTAAGAATAGTGTAACTTTAGTGTTATAGTCTAAAACTTAGATTAAGTAGCTACGCTAGTAATTAGCAGCGTAAGATAGCGCGCACTAGTCTAATATAGATACTAAATTAGTACGTATAGGTTAATAATTAGTATAATTCTATTATTACTAGATATAAAAAGAAAGTTATAAGCTAGTAGACGCTAGTATATAATGTAAATATTCTATTTCTATAAGTATGCTTACACTTCTACCTATTACTACGTCTAGTAAGTGCTAAGATAGCTAGAACAACAGTATCTACAAATCTACTACTATAGTAAATAATATATTTCTAAAAGAAGAGTATACTAATACTTACTAGTTAGAGTTTTATAATAGTAGCGCTTCTTAGAAGTTATTAATATCTTAGTTACTATTCTATGCTATAGTATAGATATACAAGCGCATTGCGTAGAAGAATCTAGTATTATAGATTTCTAATAAGTATAACGCACTTGCACTTATAGGCGTAATACTAGTACTTTTAATATTAGTCTAGAATAAAGCTAAAGTTAGAGAAAGTAAGGTAGAAGTAGATATAGATAGCACTACTCTTATAGACAATATAATATTAGAGGCAGCTAAGAACGTAGTAGATAAAATAATAATCTAGCTAAAGAAATAATAACACTAGAAAAGAAGCTTAGATAGCAGCATAAAATAGGTAATAGAAAGATACTAAGTTAAGAAATTAAAGCACTAGAAGAAGTGCTAGGCTTCTACCTAGAAGCTACTAAATAACTCTAACGTAAGAGTTAGAATAAATAGAGAGTAGCTTGCGTACTAAGAGTACGCAGAAAGATAGAGAAAGATAGGCCTAGCTATAGTAGAGAATTTAATTTATGCTAGGCGCAGCGTCGCCTTAAAAGAAGCGTTCTAGAACTAGTTAGCACTAATAAGAGTTTAGTAGCAGCAAGCTACTAAGAGACTAGAGCTACTATAGATTATAACGCAGAGTAATAACACTGCGTTGCTAGCGTATAATAATATAGTTTCTATTTATAGCCTTAACGTATAATCTTAGAAAGTATATAAGAAGAAATATAATAAAGTAATACTTATAGAGAGCGTAAAGTTATATGCAACTATTTAATATTATATTAAATATACTAAGCTTTATAAAGATAGATTAGAAATAGAACGCGTTATTAAAGAGCACTAGAATAAAAGTAGTAGAGAGAGACTAGAATAGAAAGTTATAATATTTGCGAAAATACATCTACTAAAAGTACTATATAGTTAGAACGCAGAAAGGTAGACGTATAGAAGAGAATAGATAAAGTTTAATAAAGTTATAATATATAGAAAAAGGTAGAGCTATTTTAAGATATTATTTAGAGTTAGCGCTTTTACGCTATTACTAGAGAGAGTTAAAAATAGTTAGGTTAAGAGCCTGCAGAAGGCAATATTTCTAAAGTAGTATAATCTTATTATTACGTGCAACAAACACGTAGTACTACTATTAGATATAATTAAGAATATAATAATAATACTAATAGAGAGATACTCTCTGCTGTTAGAATAGTTTGCGTTTAAAGATATAGAGAAATAGAACTATATTTATAATAACCTAGAAAGTCTATAGTTTCTACTCTAGTCTTATAATCTAAATAATAGTTATAGGTATATTTAGGTTAGGTAGCGCCTAGTAGGTACTATAGAGCCTAGAGATATAGCAGAGAAGAGGTATTTAAGTAAAGATATATTGTTTTTAGAGTATAAGTAAATATAATAGTTTTGTATTATACTAAGTTTAAATACGTTTAGTGTAATCTCTAATATTAGCGTTATATACTATTATATAGAGAGCTAAACTTAGTTATAGTAACGCGTCTCTTATTCTAGTCTCTTTTTATATTGTATCTACTATATCTTCTTCTATTATTATACATCTATAATTATCTTATAAGTAACAAAGCTCTACGCTAGTAATATTTACTAATATTCTAGTCTACTATAACTAAATAGATATAGCGTCTAGAACTAGAGCTGTAGGTATAGCAGAGCCTCTCTAAAGTAAGAGAAAGCTACTAGATAGTTTTACCTTAGCTAAGCATAAATATACTACGCGTACTACTACGCTATTAAAAGACGTATCTATTAAGAATATTATCTACGTCCGCACTCTACGCTAATTATCTCTCTCTACGTAGTTATTAAAACGCGTTACTACCTCTACTCTAGTTTAGAATAGTAAGAAGTTAGTGCGCACCTACTATAGAATGTTAAGCTTTAAGTACATTTCTATAGAAATTAAGGTAGAGTTTAAGCGCGTAAAAGGCCTAGTAGAAAAGCTATATATAGATTAAAAAGAGTTGCATTATACTTAAGCAGAAATAGTCTACTTAGAGAAGGTAGTAGCAGCGCTTTAGAGTAACGTTGTAATAGAAAGGCTAAAGATAGCTAGAGCCTTAGATAAGGTTAACGTAGCTAAAGTAGAAGTAGCTTAACTCTATAGTTATATTAAGATAAGTAAGAGTATACTCTATAAGGTTACTAAAAGCTATAAAACTATTATTAACGCTAATAATGCTGCTAAAGTTAACTACGCTAATTTAGATACTAATAGCATACTTGCTATTAATAGTAAGGTAGAGAATAATTAATAAGCTTTAGTATATAGTAGCTAGAATAGAGAAATAATAACTCTATTCTAGAATACATGTTACGCTTACGTAATGTAGACTTTCTTCTATACGTGTAGTAGTTATATTCTAGTATATCTTTTACCTTCTGCAAGAACCTTTATATATAAAATAACCTAATATAAGCTAAACCTATCTATTCTAATATACTCTCTATATAATATACTACTATTATATACGTATAATATATTGCGTCTTATTATAGACTCTAGCCTACTTATTACGCGCGTAAAATAGAAAGACTAAGGTAATAAATTTTATAATAAGTTTATACTTAGATATAGTAATATTTAAGATAAAGGTTTTATTACTTAAATAAATGCAATAGGTTTACGTTAGGTATAGATACTAAAGGTATACATTATATAGAGGTTAAAAGGTTTTATATCTAGCCTAGATAGTAAAGTTTAATATTAGAGTTAGATAGTAAAGATTTTGTATCTAGATAAGAAGTAAATAGTTCTTAGTACCTATGTGCACTCTAACTACAGGCTAGTAGGTGTCTTACTCTATAGTTAGAATTATACAGAACGTATAAGTATATTATTACTTATATAGAAGTGTATCTACTTTGTATAAAGTTAAAAGAATTAGTAGTTATAGAATACCTACAAGATAATTAAAGTTTAGAACTTTAACCTAGATATTATCTAGAGAATCTTATAGACTTTAACCTAAGTAAGTACTAAAAACTAGAGTAGCACAGACTACTTACAGCAGACTTTAACTTAAAGTCTACGTATCTAATACTAATAGCGTTCGCAAGTATCTAATCTCTAGAAGTTCTAGAGCTATAGTTAATTCTAGCGTAAGAAGGCTTTATTACTAGAAGGCCTAGATAGTAATTACGTCTATCTATATACTATTATCTATTAGAGCTATATTTATTTTAAGCCTACTACTATATAGGTAAAGAGCTTAGAAGATTAGTATAATAGTGTATTATAAGTACTATAAATATAAATAAACCTTTAAAGAGTACTTTAAATACTTCTCTCTCTATTAGATTATCTTTTTTAAGAGAGTAATAAATTATAGCCTAAGTCTAGAGCTACTATAGATTTAGAAAGGTTTATAGTAGTCTAAATAGAGTATAAGATTTACTATAATAATTTTCTTAAGTATAGATATATATATAATAGAGTAGAGAAGCTATTTTGCTATATAAGTATATACTTAGATAAGTACTTTTTATAAGTCTAACTCTAAGCTACCTAGGTACTTAAGTAGGTTCTTAGGTAGTAGATAGGTTATATAATTATTAGACTTTTATAATTATAATAAAATATATCTTATAATATTAGTACTCTATATAAAGTGCACTATACTATAGTAAATCTTAGAAGTATTATATTTTATTTTATAGACTAGTTTTGCACACTCTAGTAAGCTCTATAGCTATTAAATAGGTATAGTGTTATAACTTTTAAACTACCTATAAGTAGGTAAAGATAGAAGATATTATAATAGCTATAAAACTTATTAAGATAAGAATAGCTCTGCGTTAATAGTTTAGAACTTATAATATATTATTATAGCTAGTTAAACTTACTAAGAAATATAATTCTTATTATAAGGCTGCTAGATAGATTAAAATTAATTAATACTTCTATAGAAGAGGTAAGCTTCTATAACCTATTAATTATCTATATAACTATAGATAAGTTATAGCTTATATTTATCTTAAGTAGCTAAAGTTTTATTAGTAAGATATTTATAGTGTATAGTTTTTAAGTAAAATAGTTATATATAAAAAGGTGCTATAAAAACTATAGAATTAAACCTTATCTTAGTTAGATATAAAAATAAAGCTAATTATTACTTTTATAAGCTACTTATTCTTTTTAAGCTTAGCGTTTTCTACTTTCTATAGTCTACTCTTATCTATTTAGATTCTTCTATAGCGTGCGTAAAGGCTATATTCTAATATTACTAGTATTAACTTAAGAATAGTTAGTACTATAGAAGAATTATTTTTTACTAGAAGATTACTAATATATAAGAAATATAAGATTTATATACTTTATTACTAGACTATAGTCTTATATATATACTTTAATCTCTATAACTATAATTTAAATCTTTATACTTTTTATTAGTATACCTAGGTAGCTTTTATTATTAATAATTAAGTTCTACACTTATAGTAGTATTAATAGAAATATTCTAGCTCTAAACTTAGTTAACTATACTATCTAGTAGATTGCGCTAGTTTACTAATAGGTATATTAATAAGCTTACTACGCAAATAGTATTTAGAACTTATACTTATAGAGAGATTAACTTATAATTTAGTTTACGTTAAGATAAGTAGTTACTAGCTAGATTAATATAAAGGTATACTTAAGCTATAGATTATATAAGTAAGATTACTACTTAAAAGAAGAATTATATATTCTTTAGAGCTTACTTAGGCTAGAGACTTATCTAAACTATTTATTCTATCTACTATATTACTTATAAAGCTTATTAAAGAGAGCGTAGTAAGTAGTACTATTACGTATTATAAGCGTAGAGACAATAGAGTAGATATAATAGTAGTTAGTAAGATAAAAGATAAATTAATATTTAGGTAGTCTATGCGTGTAGATATACTCTTAAACTAACTCTAGTTAGGCTAGAGCGTATATATATACCTAGGTATATCTTAATTATAAATATCTAGATATTATATATCTTAGAGTTAAATAATCTTCTTTATACTAAGATCTTTACTACACTATAGCTTATTATATATATAGAAGTAGATAAGTAGTCTTTTTATAATTTTAGTAATATAAAGAGTAGAGATAATATAGTAGTACTTAGATAGTAATATTAAGAAGTAGTAGCTTAGAAGTAATATATAATAAGTAATATTAATTATATATACTTATAAAAGAAGTTCTTAAGGTTACTATATATAAAACTAAGTAGAGAGTAGAACTATTATAAAGTAGACTATCTCTAGAAGTATCTTCTAAATAAAAGATAATTACTAGTTTTAGTTTTTCTATAAAGCTACTATTACTAGCTACTTTAGTAGTAGTTAACCTTAGACGTAATACGCAAAATAGAATACTTTTAGAATTAGTATTAGAAATATAATAATATAGTAGTATTATAAACTAAGACTATAATATATAGTACTATCTAAAGAGTAGAGTTACTAGAGTAATATTTATTACGTTATATTTAATAGTTATATTAGCAAAGGCATCTTACTATAGTAACGTTTAAGTAGTAATATTAATAGAGTAGTATTTATAAGTAGAGTTTAGATATAAACTATTATTTTCTTTTATATATAAACTCTAAGTAATAATCTTATAAGAATTTATATATCTACTAATAGTTTATATACTATAACAAACTAGCGCTTATAAAAGAGAGCCTTTATATAAAAACCTATTATCTTAAATATTATATAATTCTTTAGCGTTAACTATACGCGCTTTACTAGTTTTTATTATTATAGTATAGCTTAACGTTACTACCTATATAGAACGCTTACGTAGCATTCTATAGAGCGTAACTATACCTTTAGTCTTACTAGTAACTAACTTAATTCTAACTACGCAGCTACCTAATTAGTTAGTATTACTATTAGGTATTACTATATTTCTCTAGAAGAACTTTCTATTATATATTTACTATATAGATAAACTATATCTACTACTAACTTATTACTATTTAGACTTAAATTCTTTACTCTTACGTAGCCTAGAGTAGATAAAATTAAAAAAAAGTCTAATCTAGAGTTCTTAACCTTTCTTAAGACTATCTATATAGTCTACTATAATTATCTCTAACACTTCTATAAATAACTACCTAATAACGTAAGTAACTATATATAACTAAAGAATATTATAATTTTACGTAGTGTTATACTTACTATATTCTTTACGCTATAGAATGCGCCTAGACATACTACCTTTAGCGCTCTAGATCTACTACTACTATATATTTACTAGACGTAGTTACACTATAAGAGAATAATAGATCTAACTATTCTTAAGAATTAATACTATATACTAGCGTAATAGTATATAAACTCTTATACTATAGACACAGCTTTTTATATAGATATATATTTAAAGGTTATAGTATAGTAAGTAGATATTATATCTTTATTAGATAGATAGTAGCTATTAGATATATAGAGAAGTTTTTATAATTTAATATATTTACTATAGGCTTAGATATTATAGCTAGACAGAGACAAGGTAAGAGATAATTAGAAAGAGGTGTTACTTGTAAATAAACGCTAGAATCTTATAGGTACCTTAATAATATAATATTAGGTAGATAAATATTAGAATATAGAGAATATAGTTACTTAGTGCTTTAAGAGTCTACCTTTTTTTTTATATACTTATTACTTTACTAGAGCCTATTACGTATATAACTACTATATTAAATAAGAAGTACGTTTAAGTTAAAATAGCGTTCTTTACTTTTTAATTAGAAATATATTAACTATAGCTAAAAAGCTTAATAATCTATTTTAGAAAGAGAAGCCTAAGTATTAGACTAATTTAGGTTACTCTAAGAATTATAGTTAACTAGTTATACGTGTTACGCTTATATTAGATTACCTTCTACTAATATTAGTAGTATGCTTAGGTAGCTCTACTACTCTTAAGTATAAAGAAAAGATTAATATATTTAAGAATATAACTATAAAACACTATACGCCTAGAGGTTAGAGAAAAAAGTAATATATTATAGTAGGTGTAATATTCTATATTAGAAGCTTATATAATTACTTTATTACTTATTATAGAGGTTATAAAAGATTCTATAGAGTTATTATTAAGTATAATAGTATACTAAGTCTAAAGGTAAAACCTATATACTTATAGCGTACTAGTAGACTAATAACTAATTATATAAGAGTTATATTCTATAGATAGTATAATTTTTAAGAGAAACGTAGTCTATATAAGCTTTAGTAGTTTTATAATATTTCTTCTTTATTATAGAAATAAAAAGAGGCGTTCTAAGTATATAGGTACTTAGCTAGAGAAAGTACCTTATTTATAGACTAGCTTAGCTTTTACTTTATTTTAGATTAGATAGTAGACACTATTATAAGAGACTTAATATAATTACTAATTATAGTTTTATATTTAAAAGGCGTATTCTTATATACACTATATTATATCTCTCTAACGTAGATAACTAGCTATATAGATTAAAGTAATATAATAGCTAGCTTAAGCCTCTTAATATATAAGATTAGGTTATATATAGTTTAGTACTCTAAGAGATTTATGCAAATTAGTAAGTATAATATATAGGTACTCTAGCCTCTATTTAGATAGATTTTTAGAAAGATAAGATTTAGAAAGTAGAGCTACTATTAGATATAGCTTAATAGCTATCTCTTTCTTTATAGAAAGTCTTTTCTTTTAATATTTTCTTTCTAATATTCTACTTTTTTAGAACTTATACCTAAAAGATAGCACTATTTACTATTCTTAGCGCTAAGAAAGTTACGTAGAAAGTTATAATAAAGATTAAAAGTAAATTTATAGTATATATATTAGATAAGGCTTACTATTATTACGCTAGAAGATTAAAAACGCGTTATAGAGTTTCTAAGATAAGACTAGATTAAATAAAGTTTAATTATAAATATATTTTATCTATAGTATACTTTAAGAGTAAATATTTAAAAGTTATAACTAGTAAGGTAGATTATTATAAGACTTATTCTATAGTAATAATTATATATATAGAAGAATATTAGAGTAGAATATCTAAGAAGTAAATTAAATATTTTAATTTTAAGCTTAGTAGATAGTTACTACTATAGGCTTAGTAGTATTTAGTCTACTAGGTTGTATTTATATATTAAAGCTATTAAGAGTAATAATAAACGTTTTATATCTTACTTTATAAAGTTTTATTAATCTACTATATTTAGTAGTAAAGCTAGTAGTACTTTAATAGAATTAGTTAGTAGAGGTTTAGAGGTTTAGGCGTATTATAGTTATATCTCTATTTATAACACTATCTAATCTACACTAATATTAATATATATATCTACGTAAACTATTAGATTGCGTAAAGTTAATATATTATATAGTAAAGTAACTACGCTTAAACGCTAAAAAGAGCTATATAAGCTTTAGCTTAGCTAGTAGTATAGAGTCTCTTACTAATTAGCTAAGCTCTACGCTACCTACACCTATAATACGTAGTTTAGAATTAGATATATCTTAGAAACTAAAGAAATATCTACTAGAACCTATTACACTATATGTAGCCTAAACTCTATTATTAAAATAAAGTTAACTAAGCTTTATATTAGTTTAATAGAAGGTAAGTCTTATAACTATATAGTTAATAATTTATATTAGAATATAAGCTAATTCTATATAAAGTCTAGAAGCTAAAAACACCTCTATTCTATCTAGTATAATTACTTAGCTAGTGTTTAAAACGCTATTTTATATTATAATATCTATTTATAAAGATAAATATAGTCTTACTAATAAGAGAGAGAATACTAAGATAAATATTACTAATAGTTAAGAAATAGTAACTAAGAAGGTTACTAGATAGAATTCTAGTAACTATTATATACAAGATTAACCTAGAGGTAGTTATTAACTACTAGCTAAGTTTCTAGTTTATAATAATACTAACCTAGATCTATAACTATCTATTAGAAGATTCTTTTTAGTTTTAGTATCTAATAGCTCTTACAGCAGTAGCGTTAAGAATATTACTACTAGTAATAATAATATAGATAATAAAGATAGTAATAAAGATAATAACTAATACTATAAGAGAAGATAATTTAAAGAGTATAATTAGTCTTAGAAGCTAGCTAAGATATTATAGTAAAAGAATTACTAGTAGAGAGAGAAACTTAAGATTAAGAATATTACTATAGAGAGAGTAGCTAAACGCTTATTACTACTATTTATATAAGAGTAGAATAGATATAGATAAGAATAGTATACTAATACGCTTTATAATTATAATATTAAAAGTAGAAAATATTATTACTTCTATAGAATATATAATACTAAGCGTTAGAATTTAGAGTTTACAGCTACTATTAGTCTTACTAATTCTACTTTTCTATAATAGATTAACGCTCTATATAACGTGTATACTTTATCTATAGTATTAGTAGATTAGTTTAAGAGTACTACTTAGCCTAATATAGCTTAAAAGTAAATATATTTTTATTTAAAATATAAAAATGTTAGAGAATACTAATTATACTAAATAACTAATATAGATAGTCTTATTCTATTCTCTTTATCTCTTAGAGTAATTTAAGTAATACTTATAGTCTACGCTATTTATAATAATACACGTAACCTATAAATATTTTTATATATACTATTATATCTATAGGTCTAAGATACTCTAGAAAATTCTATACTTACTTAACTTAAGTTTAGAAACTTCTTTTAAACTTACTTTAGTTTTATATAAAGTCTACTAAATACTATTCTAATTAGTTTTCTAGATTTATATAGTAAGAGTAGAGTAAATAATTTCTTAACTAAGCTGTAAGAAGAGTAGTTCTATAATCTTATACTTTAATCTATAATTACTAGATTAATACTACTAGATAATATTAGGTATCTTCTACGTATATAGAAACTTATAAACGTTAATACTACTATAAAGTTAAAAGAGTAGCAAACTTAAGATAGTACTATAGTAGTAAAACTAGTAACATAATAATAGGCTAAATAGCTATTAGGCTTAAGAGTTAGTGCGCTAAGAAAAGCTAGGTCTAAATAGCGTTTAGACAAAGACAACAATAATACACACACAATATAATTAACTGCATTAAGTACCTATTCTAATAGAGATACTTCTAATTACTCTACTATATATAGCGACTAACTAAAACTTAACCTATTTAGCCTTCTACCTTAGAAAGGCTACGCGCTACCTTTAAGTGCGTATTTTACCTACTAAAGGCTTATTAGAACAACAGTTTAACTAGGCTTTAGAAGAGACATAATTATTACGTAATATAATAGAATAAGTAATAGACAAGTATATAAAATAGAGAATAAGATAATACGTAGAATAGTATATCTAAGAGATACTTAGAAGCAAACTGTAAGCTGCAGAAACCTAATAGTATAGACACCTAAGAAGTAGGCGCACTAAGAGACCTCTAATAATATAAATAATTAGATAATAATAACTACTATATAGGCTAATAGATAATATAGCTATAGTAGCGCTACGCTAAGCAATATAAAGAGCTAGATAAAAGGTTTAGACTAGGCTAATTACTCTTTAGACAGCTATATAGATAGAAAATAATATAATAGAAAGTATATAGCTATATTATTCTACTAAGAATAAATAACAAGACCTAAGAAAGGTTAGAAGGGCTAACGTAGTAGATCTTAATTCTAGCACAGCTAGAAAAGAAGAGGCTAAATAATAAGATAGTAGTAGAAAGCTATTATAGTATATAAAAAAGGCAGTAATAGTTCTTCTAGTAAAAGACATCTAACTTTGTTAGTAAGTAAATAGTTAAACCTAATTAACAGTACTTATACGTTTAACATTTACACTAGCTATTATACTATTTACAATACTTATATACTACCTTATACAAATAAGTAAGAGTTAATCTAATAAGGCTAAGATTAATAAATAATCTAAGTTAGTTGCTAAAGCCCCTTTAAAAGCCTAGTTTATTAAATAACTATCTTTACCTCTCTAAACTAAGCCTATAAAACCTAAAGCAACACCTACGTTATTCTAGAAGAACATTAAGATGCTAGACATTCTAGAGTTCTTAGGCACTACTAGCTAGCAGCCTTAGGCACAACCTCTAGTACAACTCTAGAATAATAATATAGTAAAGCTTCTTTAGATAATAGCTTAGTTTCTCTAGTAGCTAGGTAATCGCTCTCTAGTCTATTCTACCTAGCTTCCTCTATACCTATTAGAGATAGTTCTAGTGTTTAATAGAACTAACGTTACTACATTCTTTAAGCGTTTTAAAGACATATTAAAGTACTATAAGTTTATAGATAAGATAAAGATTAATTGCCTTTTAGCGCACTATAAACCTAAGTAGAGAGTAATTATCTAAGCCTTAAATAAATATTCTAACGCTCTAGTTACTAAATTCTAGAAGAAGTTTAGAGAAGCTCTTAGAAAGCTCTTTTGTACTAATAACAAAGACTAACAGAAAGCTTAGACTAAGTACTTTAAGCACTAGCTTCTCTAGTGCTAAGCAAGGTCTAATCTAAATATTAAAGAGTATCTATAAAAGTTTTAGATTCGTAGTAAGCGCTATATTAAAGCATTAACTATTAATAAAGATTGCTAAGATTTCTACCTAGTTAAGAGACTACCTTTTAGGCATGCTATAAAGATACTTAACAAGTTTAGTTTAAAGACTAATAACCTAAAGGCATTTAACTACACTAAGATTAGTAACTACCTTACTACCTATCTAGAGGTAGAGAAAGAAGCTTATATACTTAACCCCTCTAAAGTAGTTAAAGAGATTATTCTAGAAGTTAAATTTAACCTAGCGCAGCTAATAGCCTATTAGCAATCTTAGTAACTAGTACTAACTCTCTAAGATAACTACACGCAGGCTTTCTAGCTATCTAAGCTTAATGTTCTACTCTAAGATAAGCTGCTTAGGCTCTATGCCTTCTAGTCTTCTTTAGAAAAAGCACCTACTAACACAGAAGTAGATAACTTAGTTAATAAGATGCTTAACCTAAAGATTAATTATGCTAGCCTAGAGATAGAACTATAGAAGATCTAGTAGACCTACTACAAAACTAAACTTATAAATAACTCTAACATACGTAGCAAAGTAGACTATTAAGCTAATAAACGCGCGAACTACCTAAGAGCGTACCTACTCTAAGGCTAGAGGCAATTCTAGCTAAATAACTAGTATTAACCTTAGTAGTAGTAGTAATATAGTAGTTACTAATAGAACACTAGTTAGACTTTCTGTAACAACTTCTAAGGCTTTTAGAATCTAGAAACTAGATATAATTAAGGCACTATAAATAGATAGGCTCTTAGAGTAACTATAAATTATTAGATATATAATAAGAGTAACTATTATAAGTAGAACTACCTAACTCTTTAAGCGTATATAGACAAGAGCTAGCTACACATAGATAAATAGAACATACTTTAGTAGAGTACGCTAGAGAACCTCTAGAGCTATATTAATAATCTAGGCTAGAGACTATAGGCTAAGAGCATTTTAGCTAAGATTAAGCAACAATTTCTAAAGAAGAATATTAACTCTCTTATAGTTAACGCCTAGTTTAGTAACCTAAAGGCTCTAATTAGTGTAGAGAATAATGCTATTTTAGTTTAGCTTATGCTAGACTCTACTAGAAGCCTCTAAGTAGATAACGTAGAATAATTCTAAAAGCTTTTAAGCATCTTTGCTAAAGACAAATTAGACTACTATCTATATCTAGCAAATCTAAATTAATGTAATAACACTATTATAGCTGTAACTATTTCTAGAGTATTCTTAGAACCTAAGAAGGTAGTATTTTATAATTCTTCTAAGGTTTAGAAGAAGATAATACTACAAAGACCTAGTAATAATTATATCTCTTATCTCTAAGGTTATAAGAATAGAACAGAACACTTTTTAAGCTATTAGGCGCTAAACAAGAAGAGAGTTATCTAATTTAGTAAAGAAGACAATCTTATACAACTAGATAATAGAGTATCTAGAACACTATAAGAATAATTAGAACTAAAGCCTAAGATAACTAATAAGTAACTAAGAAAGCATAAGATTGTTAATAAGCTTAAGCCTAATGCATAGGCTATAATCTATAGTATTCTAGACACTTTAATCTCTCTTTAGATTAGTACTCTTCTTAGTAATATGCCTAAAGTCTATAAAACGCTATTTAACTCTAACTATATAAATAAGAAGCTAGATAAGCTTAAAGTTAATATTATAGAAACGTTAAGGTAATAGGCTAGATAAGAGAAGCTTTAAGAAGAGAAAGAAGAATAGAAGTTTAATAAGTCTTTAGGCGCTACAGTTAATGCAATTACTCTTAGCACTCTCTCTAACTACGTACTAGTAGAAGTAGAAGCTAGTAGAGTAGTTAACTACTATAGCCTAAAGGCAGAACACTAGACTAACTAGAAGATTAGCTATATACAATAGTATATTATTATAGATTAAGGCTAAGAGTATAACTCTAAAGACGTAGATTATAACTACTTAAGAGATAATTAAGCGTATAACTAACTAATAGGTATTAAGCACTTACGTTAAGACTGCCTAAAGATCTCTATTAATATTAGAGGGAACTCTTTTCTCTGCCTCTTAGACTTAGGCGCTAAGCTAAACACTATTAAGAGAGAAGCAGCTAAGAGGGCTATATTACTAATTATATTACTACTAGATAGTATAAAGGCTACTTAGATAGTTACTATAAATAGAAGTATAGTAAGCTTTGTAGGTATTATCTAGAGTGTCTCTATTATTATAGGCTAGATTAAAGTCTAAATAAACTTCTTTGTTATAGAATTCTACACTAATCTAATTATTCTAGATAACTCTTTTCTAATAGACGCTTAGGCGCGTATTAAGTATACAACTAATAGATTAACATACTATTACATCTTTAGCGCAGATAGCTAAGCTAATATAAGATTTGTATATGCTAGAAGTAATAAGCTTATAGCTTCTAGTTTTTATACTAGACCTACGTTAGAAAAAGGTATAGAAGTGTAGTAGCTAGCGCTACACTCTAGCACGTAACTAAAGAGCTAGTAGGTAGCGCAGCGTGCGCGCATGTAGAGGTAGTAGATATAATAATAGAGAAGGTTAGAGATAGTAGACTAAATAGTAGTTAGATGCCTATATAATCTATTAGTAAATAAGTTCTATAGAAGAAGCGTAGAGCCTCTAGAAAAGATCTAATAGCGTACTTATTAAGATTAAATAGCAAGTTAATAGGCCTTAGGCCTAATAGAAGCCTACTAATAAGAGATAATAAAGGCCTATGCATTTTTAAGATAGAAGACATTAAAGAGCTATTAGCCTAACTTCTAAGTAATATTATAGAGAGTATTAGTAATAAAGATACTATAAAATAGAGTAAAGCGTTCTTCTAGGCAAAGAACCTAGCTAAGGTAGATAAAGGCCTTACACTAAAAGTTAATGTAGTTATAGTGTTGCGCAAACCTACGCGCCTAGCTGCTAAGTATATAGTAAGTTAGCTAAATAATACTTAGATTAATAGAGCTTATAAGCGTAAAGGCGTTAAGATTAAACCTATAGATAACTCTAGCTAACTAACGCAACCTATTAAGGGGTAGTTAGACTAGAAGAAAAGAGTAGTAGCAAAGTAAATACCTAATACTAATAGCTAATTAGCTCTATTTACTAAGTATTTTAAGCTATAATACGCTGCATTTTCTTAAGGCACTTAAATAATACCTAAACGCATTTTAGAGATAAAAATCTTATTAGAGTTATTACTAGTAGAGAAAGATATACTCTTAGAAGTTCTCTACTAATAAGAAGTAGCACTAGCCTAAGACTTTAGAGAATCTAGAAGAGTTAGCAAAGACGTTATCTCTCTAGTTATTATTAATATAGTACTATATTAAGCCTAGAGAGCTAACTAGTTCTCTATTCTAAGAAAGCTTTAGTAGATTATAATTAATATAATTTAGAACTATATTAATAGAGGTACCTTAGAGTTATATAAGAGCTAGTATTACAACCTATAGTTCTTAGTTACTAAGAAAGATAAGAGGTATTGCCTAATTAATAACGCTTAAAAACTTAATAGAGTTATAATTTACAACGCTAACCTACTACCTAATTCTAATAAGTTTTTAGAGAAATTTGCAGAATACGTTATTATAAGCCTATTAGACTTCTTCTTAGAGTATAACTAAGTAGAACTATACAAAGACTTAAGAAACATAATAGCCTTTTTAACGCTATTAGAACTTATATAATAATATACACTTCTAATAGATATAATAAACTCTTTAGTAGAGTTTGTACGTATTATAATAAAGATTTATAGAGACTATATCTCTAATAGGTATATACTATATCTTAATAACGTATGTATTAAGAGGCTAAAGAAGCGCTATAGCAACTATAAGGTAGAACTAGATATAAGGTAGTTTGTTGCTAAACACTTTTTAAATATTAATAAAGTGCTTATAGACATTAAGCGTACAGGCGTAATAATATTAAGCTATAAGTCTAACTTCTACTACCTCTCTATAATTATTATAGGCTATTAAATTAATAAGTATAGCTGCTACTCTAATAAGAAGAAGGTTAATAAGATTACGCGTTAGCTAGATTATTGCAACGCTAAGAAAGTCTAAATATTTCTTAGAATCTATGTTTACTATAGAGTATAGGTACTAGGTTTTGCTATTATTATAGTCTTTTTATTTAAGCTTCTCTATAAGAATACACTATTTAAATAGAGCCTAGAGTAGAAGCAGGTAATAGAATATCTTAAGATAACTCTAACAACTACTCTAGCGCTAGTTTCTATTAACTACACTAAGTCTATCTAAAAGATTATTCTTATAGTTAATAGTAGTAAGAAGAGTTAGAGTATAGTTATTATATAGCTTAACCTAAATAGCTATTATTACCTAGTACGCTTTAAGAGTAGAGTTTAGTCTACTACTAAGAGAAATTAGAATTTAAGTAAGTATAAATATAAGGCTCTTCTACTTACTCTAAAGAAGTTTTAGTTCTATATCTATAGAGTAAACTTCTAAGTTAAGATAGATATAAAGACGCTTATTACGCAACTCTAACAAAGCGTAATAGATCTTTCTAGAGCTCTAATTACTTAGTAGCTTATACTTCTTAATATATAAAAGTTTAATATTATTTATATAGCTAGTAAAAAGAACGTTATAGCTAATGCTCTTTTAAGAATACCTAAGCTAGATAGCTAGAAGCTGCCTAATAAACCTAAGAAAGATATAGAAGACTTTATTAATGCGCACCTAAATATAGTTTAGCTTATCTTTAGCGAAGCTCTAGCGCACACGTATAGAATGTACTAGATAGATCTTTCTTTTAATAATTAACTACTAGTAGATAGCTATAGTAATAAGTTATAAGTAATTATAAGCTAGCTTCTATTTCGCAGAAAGCCTAAGTATATATCTACTACTAAGTTTTATAAGTTTAAGAAGAAGGCGCTCTAAATAATCTTTAGAGAATAACATCTTTTTATAATCTCTTTAGAAGGCTAGCTTCTATAAAGAGTAGTAGACTTAATAGATAAGTAGTATAAGATTATTAGATCTCTCTATAATAAGTCTAGCTACTAAAGTAAGAAAGGCACCTAGCGTAAGGTGTAGGCACGCTACTATTAGAAAGAATAGTATAATTAAGTTAAATAATATGTATAGTCTTGCTCTAAGTGCTAATTACATGTATTAGTAATAGTTTAAGAAAAGCTTTAGCCTATAGAGCTACTAATAGTACTATTTATATAGATTACTATTAATATTATTTATATGCTGCCTAGTTGTAATAGTAAGAAGTTTCTTATTATTGCCTAAGACTACCTTTCGCAATAGGTAGAAGCTAAGGCTTTAGCTAAAAACAACTTAAAGAGTGTTTAGAAGTTTCTACTATATAATATATTTTGTTAATAGAGTATTCTACTTAAGATATTAGCTAATAGAGGCTCTAAGAATAAAGGCCTTATTAAAGAACTTTAGAAGTAATAGAGAATTAATAGAGTTATTTTAAGCGCCTACTACTCTTAGAAGTAGAAACTTATTAAGTAAGAGTACGTGCCTATTATAGCTGCTCTAAAGAAGCTTTCTAGTAACTAGGTAGACAACTTACCTAACGTTCTATAAGCTAACTATACAACTATTAAGTAATCTATAAATAAGACACTAGCTTACTTAGTCTTAGGCTAGTAGTACATCTTATCTATTAAGCTATCTATTCTAACTTAGCAGACGCTTCTATAGAATAACATTTAGAATATACCTACTTTTCTTATAATATAAGCCCGCTAGTTTAACTATAAAGATAAATAATTTAAGAAGTCTATTAACTGCACTGTGCATCTTAGGTATAAGAATAAGAACTATTTTAACTAGTTAAGAGTTCTTTAGCTAAGTAAGCTTTTTCTAGGTAATTTTATTCTATTAAGAGACTCTTTCTACAAAAACAACTAATCTACGCTTACTAAGTTTCTACCTAAGTAGAAGAGGCTATTTTGTATTCGCAGCGTTAATAAGAAAGGTTAGTATTAGTTAGAAGAGCTTAATAGCACCTCTTTCTAAAGTTATACGCTAGAAAACTATCTAAAGGCCTTTTACTAGCGTATAGTAGCAGATCTTACTAAGATTAATAAGCTAGACTACGCTATAACTATATTCTCTGCTAATAAAACTAATAATATAGATTAAGAAGTAAGTAGTAATAATAATAATAAGACGCCTAAACAGCCTACGTATAGCTAAGATATTCTAGATACTCTAGAGTTAACTAAAGTTTAAAGAAGTCTATAGCTAAGAGCTTAACTAAATAATTAGTTAGTTAATATAAAAGAGAAATAGAATATAGAATAGGTATTATCTAGACCTTAGTAATTATTAGTAGTTATTCTAACAAAGAAGCTAGATTTTAACTAGAATAAGTATTAGGCATATACATTATAGGTATAGTTTTAAGTAGTTTTAGATATATATATATTAAACGCTATAACTAAGCTCTAAACTACGTCTATAAATATATATAGAGAATAGCTACTATTATTATAGCCTATAACTAAGCAACGTACCTACTTCTTACTCTTCTTCTTTTTCTTACTAGAGGTCTTCTAGACTAATAAGCCTTTAGACTTAGATAGAGTAAGAAATTTATTGCTCTTATTATTATTAATATCTATAGCCTTAGTAGAAGGCGTAGTAGGCTTGCGAGTGTAAAGAGTGCGTATAGAGGTAGATAGTAGTACTAGTTTCTTTATCTTCTTAGTAGAGGTAGACTTTATAGTACTCTTAGAAGAAACGCGCTTACGCTTAGAAGATAGTAGAGCTAGAAGACTCTTTAGAGTAGCTATAGCCTTCTCTAGCTAAGTAAGCCTTAGCTTACAATTCTTCTTAGAGATACTCTTACTATAGTTACTAATATCTAAGTTCTAAAACTTCTTAGTAGAGTTATAATTACTATTACTAACTAGCTTCTTAGAAGCACGCAGAGCCTAAACTATAGAACTCTTCTTATATAACTAAAGTACGCTTAGGCTATTAGAGCTATTAAGAGAGAAGAAAAGTTAAGATAATTAATAAGAAAGGTAGAATGCTATAGAAGGCTTATTAAGATCTACTAGCTTAGTAAATATAATCTTCTTGCTAGAGAAGTTAGGCTAACCTAAGAATAAGTTAGCTATTATACTAATACTAAGAAAGTAGATATCTAAGAGGTAGTTAGAAACTTATAAGTAAAAGAGTACTAGAGTTCTGCGCTCTTTGTATAGTAATTAGTGTAAGTTCTCTATAGCATTAGAAAGCTATTTAATATAACTAAGTAATATAACTTAAATAGAAGCTTTAAACTACGTTTATAATAGCTATATATTTTATTATATCTACTAAGCTCTTTATTCTTACCTAAAGCTAACTTATGCTTAATTGCGCTAATAAGATAATAGTATATAAGTATAGTAATAAGAGGCTTAAAGACAATTTACTTATAGTTTATACTAAGAGAGAAGAACTTATAGAAAAATAAATAGTTCTTAGACACGTCTAGAGGCGCTAAATTAATTTTGCGCTTAATCTAAGGTTCTTTACTCTAAGTTAGAAAGTAGGCTACTATAAGAACTAGTCTAGCTAGAGTCTCTAAAGTGTTAAGGTTAATAATATATCTATAGAGGTCTTTAACCTAGTTAATAGTAAAGTTAGCGCGTAATATATATATTACTATAAAAGAATATAATATTAGCAGAATATCTTTTAGAAAGTAAGAAAGAAAGATAGTAAACTTACTCTAGCTAATAATAGTATTAGAGGCGGAAATACGCTTTAGTAGCTTATATAACTCTACTACCTAATTACTAAGAGCTCTAGGCACTAGACGCTTTTTTATAGGTAACTTAGAAAGAACTTTAGACTTAAAAGAGCTAGAGCTCTTAATAGAAAGGCTAAATTTCTTAATATTAGATAAAGTTTTATAGTAGTTAGGTAGCATAGTAGAGCGTAAAGTGTTTTTATCTATAACACTCTAAAGCGCCTAAAAGGCGCTTAGCGCGTTATTAAGGTTAAAATCTATTTACGTAATACCTAAGAACGTCTTAATATTAATCTGCTCTTAAAGGCTAAGAAAAGATCTCTTATTATCTAAAGTAAAGAAGTTAAAGTTATTAAAAGGCTACGTGTCTAGCTTATTAAACTTATTAGCACTTACAGTTATAGGCTAAGTAGCAATAGCAGCTAAATAGTTCTTAGCATTAGACTTAGTAGTTATTTTATTAGTAGAAGTTAGCTTAGAAGTAGTAGCCTCTAGCGTAGTAATAGTAGACGCTTGCTTAGGCGTAGCGCGCAGAAGAGCTTATAGAGTAGTAGAGTAGGCGTTATTAAAGTTAGAGAAGATAATAAACGCGCTCTTAATAATAGGCTGCTAGATAGTCTTGCCTTTAGGCGTAGTGTTAATAGAGCTAAAAGCTATAGTAAGAATGCGCGCAGAATAATAGTAGTAGTAGTAAAGTAAAGAGTAAGAAGAGGTAGAAGAGCGCGTAGAAGAGTATAAGGTAGTTAAAGTGTAGAAAGAGTAGAAAGTAGTAATAGAGATGTTATAGAAGAATTTACTTAATATATTTACTACTTAAAGAGCTATTAAGCCTATAGTAATAGACCTACTTTTCTTACAAGAACTACTACGTAACACTAGATTACAACACTAGAATTTTAAAGCTAGCTAGTATATAATAATGCTCTTAGAATGTATTAGTAATGCAAGAAGAATATTATAATACTATAATATAGAATGCAATATATTTAGAGTAGTTAGAAATTTAACTAAAGGCTGCTTAGCTAGAGCTATAGTAAAACTCTAACTAGATATCTTAAGTAGGCGCTTAGATTAGTATCCGCTAATAAGAAAAGGCTCTTAGACAGGCTAGAAAATAGCTTTAAGAATCTTAGAAATAGATCTTAACTTTATAGAAGAATTATTTTAATTTAGAAAGATATTAGAAGATCTTCTATATAATTATAAAGGCTGCTAAGACTATTACTATTAGTACTTCTTAATTATAGCTTAGAATCTAGTATTATTATAATAACTACTAGAAACCTAAGAATATTATAATAGAAAGATTATGTCTAAATAATATTTAGAACCTAAGGCTAAAGAAGAAGAGACTTTCTTTCTTTTAAGTGTAGAAGAGAAGTAATACAGGTTTAGCTATTATAATATTATAGGCGTAAGAATATAAGGTAATAAGAGAAGACTTAGAAGTATATTATAATTTTATTTACTATAACTATAGAGTAGAATAGATAGACCTAAAAGTTAATTAGAGAGAAAAGAGACTAGAGAACTACCTGCGCATAGAAGAGCTAGCAGAGCTAGAAGTTATAGAATTAGTAGAAGTTAAAGAAGAAACAGGCTTAGCAGTTCTAGTAGAAGTAGTAATAGAAGTAGTAATAGTAGAAGCTTTAGACTTAATAATATTATTACTAATAGTATCTACCTTATTAGTAATAGCTTTCTTAGGCTTAGGCTGCTTACAAGGTTAACTATAACTACTACCTAGAACCTAGACAGAAAAAGAAACAGCATAGAGAGCGTAATAATAAGGTTTTCTAGTTAGTGTAATAGGCTTAAGAACACTAGTAGCTAAATAGCTATTAGGTCTAATAGAAAGCGTAGCGTCTAGAGTAGACTAGCTAGTAGATAGATTAGACTTCGCAGGTTAGCTCTAACACTTAGCGATAGTTAACCTAGACTTATTATTACTCTTACTAAGAATCTTTAAGCGTAGTAATAATAACTAAATATAAGTTGCGCTAGTAGAAGCAAAAGCAGTCTTAGTATTAGAAGCCTTTTTAGGTAAATTACAGCTAAGATTCTTTAGGCTTAGTTAGAAAGCTAAGTTATAACTAGCGTTAATATTACTTAAATAGTATCTGTACTAAGTAGCTATACTATTACTAGTCTAGGCAAATAAGGCCTTATTGCTCTCTTTAGATATAGTAGTTAGCTTCTTACTAGCTTTAAGATAAGTAAAGACGCCTTTAGAGAGACTAGCAATTATATTAGAGGTAACTATAGACTTAGTAGCTGTAGTAGACTTAAGGCTACGCCTTACTACTTAGGTCTCTAGAAGAACATATTAGTAAAGATACTAGAAATAAGAAAGTAAGTATCTAAAGAACAGTTAGTAACTTACTGCAAAAAGAGTAGACCTAATAATTACTATACTTTAAGTAATTAGTGCAAACTCTACTCTTTATTAGCTAGCTATTAATATAGACCTAGATACACTAGTTAAACATCTTTCTATAATTTAATAACGCACACTAACTATAGATAATAATCTTAATAGAAGAATTCTTAACTAAAGAATTAATTACACTAACTAACTTAGCGCTAAAGTAATAAGATAGTATAAGCGCCTCTATATTAGAGTTAAATAGCTAGCGCGCAGACTTATTGTCTAACTAAAAGAATTTGCTAATAGTTATCTTTAGATTAGCTAAGTAGAAGTTACTATAAGCGTTAACCTATATATTAGACTAATAGCTTTTCTAATTAGTAGCTAGAATAGATAGAGAAGGCCTAAGTATATATTCTACGCTTTGTAAGGTATGCAAGTAATTCTATATATCTATAGTAAAGCTAAAAGTAATAATATAGGCTCTCTAGTTAGTTACTAATAAGGTAGAAGATATTAGAATAATATTTAGTTAAAAGGCTCTAGAGAAGAGAAAAGACTTATGCTAGGTAATATACTAATCGCGACTAGAGTTAGAAGTTTTATACTTATACAACTTTGCTATACGTATACTACGCCTACTTTCTTTAATAGCCTTAGTTAGAGTAAAGATAGAAAGGCGCAGAGACTTACTCTAGTTTTTCTACTTCTTAGAAAGGCAAGACGCAGGCGTCTAAGAGGCTTTTATTAAAGCTAAGTTAGGCTAAGAAGAGCTAGCAGAGTTAATATTATAGATAGAGAAAAGTAGTAGAGTAGTATTAGGTACGTTAGTTATAATAGTATTAGTTTAGCTAACACTAGCGCTAGTCTTAGCTTTAATTAAGAGCGTAGTCTTAGATAGAGTAGGTAGAGTAGGTTTAGCTAATAGCTGTTTAGGCGCACGCAAAGGTTAGAATAATAGAGTAGTATTATTACTAGCACTCTTAGTTATAGGCTAAGTAGTAATAGTAGTAGAATTGTCTGTAGCCTTAGACTTAATAGTTATCTTATTAGTAGAAGTTAGCTTAGAAAGCGCAAGCGCGTGCGTAGTAATAGTAGTAGCTTACTTAGCTATAGTAGGCTTAAGAGTAGGTATAGTAGTAGAGGTAGCAAAGCTATTATTAGCCTTAAATATAATAGCTAGCTTAGCAGTAAGCTTCTAAGTATAGAAGGTAGATATAGTAACTAGTATAGTATCTACAGCAGCTAACTCGCCTTTAGAGCGCTTAGGTAAAGCTATAGTAGAGAAAGAAGGTTAAAGTAAAGTAGAGTAGAAGAAGAGAAGAAGATAGAGAGAGAATAGCAAAAGGCTACGCGCGTAAAGGTAGAGTTAAGAGTAGTAATTACTATGCGCAAGAAGAAAAGTTATAATATTATTATTTTAATAGCCTAGTTGCTAAGCGCTAAAGAGCTCTTAGGTAAAAAAGTAGAGCAACTAGCGTATAGGTTCTAATAGTAGTATAGTATATGTAAACCTTCTAGAATATCTCTATAAATGCACTAGTAATATACTAGAGATAATAGAATATCTATTAGAGAAAAGGCTAATATTATAGAGAGTTAAGCGCTAGATAGGTAGGCGCTATAGAAAAGCAAAGATTAAACCTAAGAAAGACATAGATCTAAGCCTAAGAGATTATTAGCTACTAATATTAAAAGTAATTAAGATAAGGTTTAGAATATACTAGAGAAATAAAGGAAGAGGCTACAGACTAGCAGAAGAGATTAAATTAAAATAAGAAGAGTAATAAAGAGAGATATACTAGAATAGAAATAGCCTAAAGAGATTTTACATTTAGATTTCTAGGCAGAAGTTTAGCGCATAGTATATTTAGATTAAGTAGATAGAATCTAGTAATATAATAGGTAGAAGAGGATATCTAAGAGCTATTCTCTTATTTGTGCTTAAGAAGAAGAGAAGGCCTTTTTCTTAAGTGTAGAAGAAATATAGTAGTAAAACTAGTAATATAATAATAGGCCGAATAGCTATTAGGCTTAAGAGTTAGTGCGCTAGAGAAAGCTAGGTCTAAACAGCGTTTAGACAAGAATAACAATAACACATATATAATATAATTAACTGCATTAAGCACCTGTTCTAATAGAGATACTTCTAATTACTCTACTATAGTACTAGAAAGTAGTTATATTATTTTAATATCTAAATAGAACGTAATAGTAATATATAGAATAAAATAATAGAGATTATTAATACTACGCTAACTCTAGCGCACTTCTATAATCTAGTAATCTTAGTTAATTTTAAGAGTATTAAAGCTTAGACGTTAAATATAAATCTTATAGAGAGTATAGACTAGACTAATAATATACTAGAAGATTTATTTAATAAGTAATATATTTCTAATAATAGCTTTACTCTAGATATAGAAGCTATTATAGTAGCTCTATTACTAGATCTATTAACTACTATTAGAGAGTATATAGATAATATAATTATAAATAACTAGAGATGTTACTACGTACTTAAGATACTTTAAGACCTAAAAAAAGATAGATTTAACTAGAAAGCACTATCTATATAGATATATATAGTAGTAATATTATAGAACGCTATCTACGTAAACTTTAAACTTTTAAAGATATACTATCTACGTAAAGGTAGCTTCTTATTTAGTTAACTATATAAATATAATAAAACACTCTTTAATACTATAGGCTACTATCTATTTTAAGAAGATATAGTAGCTAATATTTATATTAATTAGTATATATATAACTACGCTGCCTTAGAATCTAGGTTAATAGAATCTTATATCTATAAAGTAGGTTTTGCTTTAGCTAAAGCTTCTAAGAAGAGAATCTATAAGATTCTAAGTTATAATATTAATATTTCTTATAGTATTTAATTAGAGCTTTATATAAATTAGAAGCTCTAGTAGACTCTAAAGTAGAGAGCGTAGAATTACTATAAGAATAATTTTATATTTAATCTAATAGATAGTTTAAATAGACCTAAAGTAGTGTAGATAGTGCCTACTTCTATCTTTATAAAATATCTCTATAGAAACTATAATAAATATATCTTACTTCTAAAGATATATACTATTACTATACTAGCTAAAGATTAATCTATTAAGTAGGTATAGCTTATATAAGTTATTCTATAGTGTCTAGAATAGCTTTTTAACTTCTATTACTCTAAATTTCTAGCACTCTAGATAGTAAAGAAAGAATAGTATAAAGTAGGCTATCTATGTAGTTAGAGCTTCTAGAAGTCTTTACTACGTAATAGTTATACTTAGATTAGAAGAAATACTATAGACTAGAAGACTCTATAATTTAAACTAAAAGTAAGTAGTAAACTAGTAGGCTATATTAATACGCGTCTACTAGTATAGTATTCTAATATATATTACTTTATTACTAAGTAGTCTAAAGAAATACTAAGAATCTACTTTAATTTTCTACGTATTATAGTAAAGAATAGAAGTAGCTTACTTAAGAAGAAGGTACTATTTATACTAATATATAAGCTACTAAAGACGTATTATAGTAGTGTTTAGATACGTTTATAGCACGTAAAGTTAATATAAATAGATTTTCTATCTTATATATCTAAAGATAAAGTTCTATTTATATAGAATAAGCTTTATTTAGCTATAATAGATAATATAAATATAGTTACTAGAAATAGAGAAATAGCCTTAACTTCTAAATAGTTATTTAATTAGCTATAGATAGATAAGTATTTATACTACTATAGTACTTCTAAAGTTATCTATAAATAAAACTACTAGAAAACGTTACTATATTATAAGAAGACTTAGGTCTATAAAGCTAAGATTAAAAGAATTAATAGCTTAGGTAACCTTAACGCGTAATTTACTAAAATACTATATATATAGTTCTTTAAGTACTACTAGATAGTTCTATACCTAGACCTAGTAGGTATATTTCTATCTACTAAGAAAAAAGAAAGTACCTACTAAGTCTAGAACGCATATATAGACTCTAGAAGTAGTAATATTAGATAGAGAGTAATAAGATATTAAAGTAGAGATATACTTCTATATCTACGTGTTTATAAGATATAAAATTAATTACTTAGATAAATACTACAAAACTATTAGATAGTAGATAAAGAACTAGCTACTACTAAAGAAGTATAGTAAAAGAGAAGAAAGATAGAAAATAGTTCTATATAATCTAGTATAAATGTTAAAACTATTTAATATATTATTATTCTAGTAATTACTATTATATCTATCTAAAGATTAAATAGAGAATATCTAGAGATTAAATAGTAGAAAGAAAATAAAGTATTATAAATATATACTATAGTATCTACTAGAGTAATTTATATATATAAGTGTATAAATAGTTATAGTAAAGAAAGTCTTAAAGCTATTATAATTAGTAATATTAAATAGTTATTATACTTAGGTTCTTTACTAAGTATTATAAGACTAGATATCTATTATTATAAAGTTTATTTTATTTACTTAGTAAATTAAGACTAATACAAGTAGCGTATAATAATATTATATATTTAATAGATCTATTAAGTAGTAGTATAGAGTTAACTTTAATAATAAGGTTAAAGAATAGTATAATAGAGTACTAGAGTTATTAAGTAAGAAAGAGTTAAAAACTAAGTTAGTAGAGTATAGTAATATATAGTAGAGAAATAGTAAAGTAATATTAAAATAGCATAATAGTATAGAGCTAAGAAGGCGTAATAGAAAGTAAAGTAATAGAGTAGTAAGATAGAGTAGAGTAGTAAGATAAAGTAGAGTAGTAAGATAAAGTAAAGTAATAGAGTAGTAAGATAAAGTAAAGTAATAGAGTAGTAAGATAGAGTAGAGTACTATAGTAAAGTAGCGTAGTAAGATAAAGTAGAGTACTAGAGTAAAGTAGCGTAGTAAGATAGAGTAGAGTAGTAAGATAGAGTAGAGTAATAGAGTAGTAAGATAGAGTAAAGTAATAAGGTAGAGTAGCGTAGTAAAATAAAGTAGCGTAGTAAGATAAAGTAGTATAGTAAGATAGAGTAGCGTAGTAAGATAGAGTAAAGTAATAAAGTAGTAAGATAGAGTAGTGTACTATAGTAGAGTAGCGTAGTAAGATATAGTAGCGTAGTAAGATAGAGTAGAGTAGTAAGATAGAGTAGAGTAGTAAGATAGAGTAGTAATATAGTATTATAAAGTAGTGTTTAGAAGTAAAGCTTAAGAGTAAAGCTTAAAAGTAAAGCTTAAGAGTAAAGCTTAAAAGTAAAGCTATTAAGAAGAGATTTAGAGTAAAGTTATAGAGTAGAGCTATATAGTAGAGAAAAGTAGTAGAGTATTAGAGTAGAGTAATAGAGTAGTAGAACTATTACACTATATATATATTCTAGCTATAGTAGCTAGAGATTAGTTTTTTACTCTATAATAAGAACTAAGTAAGAAAGTTATATAATAGAGTAGTTATATAATAATTAATATATAGATATACTATATTTTCTAACTTTAAAAAAATATAAAATATATAATATATAGAATAATTAATCTACTAGTCTAAACTATAAAAGTATTATCTTAGTCTAAGTAGTATTATACTATACCTATATAGAAAGCTTTTTAGTAGCAGCTCTTTATTCTATATCTTTCTTTTCTATACTAGTAGTAAATATAAATATTTTTATATTATACTTTAATATAAAGATATTAGTTTATAGATATATTATTAAATTAGTAAAAGATATTACTTTTAAATACTAATATTTTTTTTCTTAGAATATTAGTTTACTAATAAATTACTAGATAAATATTACTAGTATAGTATACTAAATACTATATAATAGTAGTAGTATAGAATAGTATAATTAGATAGTACTAAACTATAGAGTTTATAAGTATTAGTACTTAGTAGTACTTTATAGTAGTATTTAGTAAAGGTATATTATAGTAGTATTTAGTAATAGTATATTATAGTAGTATTTAGTAAAGTTATATTATAGTAGTATTTAGTAATAGTATATTATAGTAGTATTTAGTAATAGTATATTATAGTAGTATTTAGTAATAGTATATTATACTAGTATATAGTTATAGTATATAGAAATACCTTTTAGTAATAGTATATAATAGTAAAATAAAGTAGTTTAATAGCTATACTTTTATATTTTAGTATAATAGATAGTAAGATAAAATTATAGAATAGAATAGTAAAAGAAAGTAGTTTACTAGATTAGAAAAATAAGAAGTAGAGTTAATAGATATAGTAAATAACTAAGAAAATAAAGAAAAAGAATAGATATAGTATAGAAACTAGTTATTTACTATTCTTAAAAGTTTTAGAAAGAATATACTTCTATTAGTAAGTATTTAGAAGTTATATCTCTTTTATTATAAAACTCTAAATATTTACCTAATTACTATTATAATTAAATATATTATTTATAAGTTATAAAATATAAGAATATTCTTATTATAAAGCTCTAAAGCTAAATTCTAGTAGTATACTACTTAATTATAGAGATTTAATACTTATTAATATAATAAAATTAAAATACTTTATAAGATAGTTATATTAACTTATAAGTTATAGAATATTATAAAGTACTTTATTAATACTCTAGAGTTTTATATAAAAACGCTATTCTTACTTAGTAATAATAGAAAATTCTATAGAGTAAAGTTTAAATATAGTATTATTAAGTATTATAATAGAGTATAGTATATAAGATAAGTACTTAGAAGTAATATAACTAAATAGTTTAATAAAGAAGTATTATTAGAACTAAAGTTAATATCTAGTAATAAGAATAGTATTAGAAGAAAGTCTTATAAAGTAGTATTCTAGAGTAATATAAGGTATATATATTTTAAAGTAATTTTAGATAGTAGAGTTATAAGTTAGTATTTTACTATAGTATTAAATAGTTCTATAGTATAGTAGTAAGATAAAATATAGTAATATCTTCTATTTAAAAGTAGAATAGAATATTATAGTAGTATACTATAGTTATATAGGTTTATAGAAGAGACTATAATATATATTAGTTATATAGAGTAGTACTATAAAATAATATTATTCTAGCTAATATATTAAAGTAAGTTATATAATAGTATAGAAAAAGAAAGAATTATAAATAACTTCTTTCTATAGATAGATAAGTATTAGTAGAAAATAAGTAATCTCTACTATATTACTTACTTAATAGTAGTACTATTACTAAGTAGTATATCTAACGTAAAGCTTTAGTATACTAGAAATAAGTAGTAGTTAATTAAATCTTTTGTAAAAAACTTAGATAATAACTTTTATACTTACATCTTTTATACTAGAAGTAATGTTCTTATACTTTAAATATATTATAATAATATATAAGTAAACTAGATTTATAGCTTATATACTATATAAAAGTTATTAGAAAGATAAAGTAAATATTTACTTAGAGAAGTAAAATATAAAAAAAATGCTAAGACTTTTTATTAACCTAGGTTAATAAAAACTCTTAGTAAAAAGTATAGACTTTTTTTAATTTAACTTTTCTAAGTAAATATTTACTTTATCTTTCTAATAACTTTTATATAGTATATAAGCTATAAATCTAGTCTATTAATATAGAAAAGATATAAAAAAGTTAGATTTTTTTCTAAACCTAATCTCTAAGTCTATACTATAGTATCTAAAACACTAGAGGTAGAACTTAAAATAACTTACTACTCTTTATAGTTAATAGTATATATACTTTAGAGGTACTATCTTCTCTTATAGTCTACCTACTCTTATATTAGATAGAAGTAACTAAAATAGTCTTAGGCTTTATAAAGAATAGAATAATATATTTATTATATAAAGCCTTTTCTTCTCTATAGTATAAGCGCTTTTTGTCTCTATTTATAAACGCGTTAATAATCTATTAATAATACTTTGTATTATAATAGAGTAGCTATAGAAACTTATTTACTTAGTTTTATTTAGCCTATTTAGCTTTTTTAAAATACTAGTTTAGTATACTACTAGAAAGAAGAACGTAGGTAATATAAGGTAACCTATCTTATTCTTCTCTTCTACTTACTTATAGAAATATAATAAAGTTACTTAGCTTTCTAATCTATAATACTATATAAATATTAGAGATATAAATACTTATTATAAAAGTACTTATTATAATTATAACTCTAAAGATATTTACTATAAAAGTATTTTAGTTATACGCCTAGTCTTCTACGCTTATCTAGCTATAGTAGCTATACTAATCTATCTATCTAGATAAGCTCTCTACTATAGTTATATAGTTAATAAATATAAGAACCTTAAGTTCTATTCTTTAAACGTATTAGATATAGTAGATAAGATTCTTTTTATAGCTATTATCTTACACTTCTACTTCTTAAACTTTATATACTATATTTATATATACTATAGGTTTCTAGTATATATAAGTATTATCTAGAACTCTAGCTAGTTATAGTGCCTTTTATTAATATACTATAGAGATAGTAGCTAATAGAAAGGTTAAAAGTGTTATATATTGCGTTAGTAAGTAAAGAAATAGTAAGTATAGATAGTATTTACTATTAGATAGTAATATAAAGTAGAACTTATCTACTATAATTTACTCTAGGCGCTACTAGCTTTAAAGCTAGTAGATAAACTCTTAAAAGGTAGAGTTAGTAATATTCTTAGAGATAGTAAGAATAATATATATATTCTTATTATACTAGCTCTACTTCTATACTATAGTTTTAATATCTATTACTATATATTACGTAGTAATATCTATACGTAGAGCTATAAGAGGTATAATAATAATAACTTTCTTATAGCTAGAAAAGTAGGTTAGTAACTAAAAGAGTAGACTCTTACTAGCCTTAGTGCTAGTAACGTATAGAATAATAGTAGTACTTTCTAGAATAGCTTTTAGTGCGTTTTATTAATAGCTATAGTACTTTACTTTTAGCTCTAAGTTTTCTCTAAGTAGAGCTTTATAGTTTACGTTATACCTTAATTTAAGAGTTTTAGTTATTAGATATATTACGCTATAGCTTTTCTTAATATTAGACTTATAACTTATAAAACTAAGCGCTTTATACTACTTTATAAATATTTTATAATATATAGTAGGTTAGTAAAACTACTAGGTAAATATATTTTATAGATTAAGTGCGTAGATACTATACGCTATTTTAGATAAGTATCTAGACTAGATTTTCTAAGCTTCTATATCTACTACTTTATATAGCTTTTCTACTTTTTCTTTTAATAACTCTATTAGTATTCTAGCTTTACTATTAAGTTTACGCTTAAAGGTAATAATAAGATATTATAGTATACTAATATTAATTTCTACGCCTATCTAGCGCTAGATTACGTAATAAATAATTCTAGTAAGATATACTCTATTACGTCTCTATTATCTATTCTTATTAGACTATAAAAGTTAGCTTATAGCTTATAAGTAATATAAGTTAATAATATAAGAAGTAGCTTAATATAAGATTATACTATAGAATAGCTATATAAGCTAAATATACTATATAAGAAGACTACCTATTTTGCGTAGAAGAAATTAGTAGATAGCCTTAATTAACTTATTTTAATTATAGCTTTTATAGTATCTTAGAACTAGTATTACTAAGCTATTATAAAGAAAGATGTTATATAATCTATCTTCTATTAAGTTTTTAAAGTAGAGGCTAGTAGCCTCTAGTCTATAAGTAGCGCCTTCTCTAGTATAATAGCTAAGAAAAAGAAGATTTTTTAAAAAGTTTTATAAAGTATTATACTATACTAAAATTTCTAGAGTATTAGAGAGCTATAATAGAATAGGTTACTAACTATACTCTTACGTGTTAATAATATAGTTTATAATAAAGTCTTAACTATAAGTAAGTATAGAATTAGTAGGTAAGAATATACTAAAGCTAATACTTTTATTACTAGGTTTATTATATAATCTATTCTATAGTATAGTTAAAAGCTTTACTCTAGAGATAATATCTATAAGTTTATAAAGACGCTGTAAGGCTTCTTTATACTTATTCTAGACTATACTTTAGTACTTAGTAAGTAATATCTAAACGTTACGTACGCTTATAGTATTACTATTCTAGTAAATAAACGCGTTTAGGTTCTTTTTATAGTAATACTAGCTAAAGTTCTACGCTATATAGATAACCTAATTTATTAGTATTAACTCTTTAGTAGATAAGTAGTTAGAAACCTATATCTATAGTAACTTTACTATAGCGTAGTTATTAGATTCTTTTATACTTAAGCCTTTAAAATTAATTTTATAAATAAGTATTTCTACCTCTTATAAAGATATTAGATAGTAGAGTTTATTTCTACTTACTTAGTATGTATTAAATAATATATTCTAGAAGTGTTAGAGTATAGCTATATAGGTAAACTTTTTAATTACTAAGAGGTTAGTTATAAATAGATATATCTTATAGAATCTATTACTCTTAGATAATATAGTAATAAAAGCTAAAGAAATAAGTATAGAGAGCTTTATATTAGTAGTATATAACGTCTATATAATAAGAGATATCTAAAATATATAGTAAAATCTCTCTAGTTTCTCTAATATAGTATAGTTATACCTAAAGTTAAATTTATACTCTTTTAATTTATTAATATTATAGAGATAGTTATAAATAGCTCTTTATATAGCGTGCTATTTCTCTCTTAAATATAATATTAATAGCGTAGAGTAATATTACTTAAATATATAATAGAAGAAAAAAAATATCTTTTATATTATAGTAGTATAGTAAAGATTAAAGTTCTAGTAAAGCGTAAGTAGGTATAGTAGAATATCTTAAGAGTATTCTTTAACTATGTAGATATAAGTATACTAGCTACTCTAAGCTATAATATTCTACTAGGTTTAGACTATAGTCTTTACTACGTTATAGAGTAAGTATATCTTATAGTTTAATTTTTCTACTAGAAGTATAGTGTATAATACTATACACTTCTATAATATACTTTTTAGTATAGTAAGAAATAATATATACGTAATCTATAGATTTATAAATATATTAGAGTAGATTAGAATCTATATAAGAGATTCTTTGCGCTTACTTATAGCCTACTACTTAGCTATCTATAGCTACTTATAAAGAGAAGATATAGTTTATAGTAGTATAGTAATCTATATATAGTATAATATAGTATTAGTAACTTTAGATAAAGATTTAGATTAAGATAGGCTACTACTCTAGTTAATAGAAGTATTAGAAGAGAGAGTTATAATATCTACTTCTATATTACTATAGTTAGATATATTAGGTTTATACACTTTAAAGTATTTTATAAGACTAGAGTTTTAGTAGGTAGCTAGAACGTTTATAAAGAAGTATTAGCTAGTAACTTCTCTAACATAAAAGAAATACTAGTTAGTACTACTAATATATTATAGTAAATTAGATTTAAATAAAGCGTATTAGTTTTGTAGATATAAGTATATATTACTACTAGCGTTAGCACTTTCTATAATAGTACTATATTAATTATAGTAATAAGATTTTATATAGATAGTAAGACTATATATAATAGAAATAGCTATTAATAGAATATTAAAATTACTATACTTAGTCTTTAAATTAAAGTTTTCTTATATAGCTATAATAGCGCTAAGAATAAAGTAGCGTTTAGACGTAGTTACGTTAGTTTAATATTAGTTTTTAAAATAGAATAAGATAGTTTAAGAGAGAATAATAATACTATAGATAAAGTAAATTAGAGTCTTATACTTATAGTTATAAATAAGTTATTTTAGAATTAATATATTAGGTAGTATATTAGTAAAAGCAAAAGAGATAATTTAAATATAAATTTTAGATTAAAATAAAGACTACGCTATAGTTTTACGTAGGCGTAGTAGAAACTAAACTAAGTAGTATACCTAAAATAGAGCTATAACTATAGGCTAACTAAAAAAGATATAAACGTAGAGTTAGTAGATCTATCTTTCTAGTTTAATTACGCAGAAATACTCTTCTACGTTTACTTAATACTATACGTAATAATATAACTACTACTAGTAGATATAGTAGCTTATTCTATATTCTACATTATTTCTAATACTATTATAGATAACGCGCTAGATCTATAGGTAATTAGATAAGCTATCTAGAATAGTCTTTCTAGTATAAAACTAGCTATATTTATTTATCTTCTAGATAACTTAGTTCTATATATAGTATTTATATTATAAAATCTAATAAACGCTCTATATTAGATATATTAAAACGTTTCTAAATCTAAACTTCTTAAAGTTCTTAATTATAATTATAACTATCTACTTAGAAGCGTTTAGAATAAAGATATCTAAGAGAAGCTACTAAGTTAAAACGTAAATAATAAATATACGTCTAATACGTAGTAAGAATTAAAGCGTAAGTAGAAAAAGATAACTAAATAGGTTAATAAAAATATAGTTAATTACCTTAATCTTTAACTTATATAAATAATTATAAGTATATAGAATTAGAAAACTATTTAAAATCTAGAGGTAATATTAGTTAAAGAGCAACGTTATTATTAATAGGCTTAATAAATACTAAACGTAGACTTAAATATAATTACTTATATAATTAAAATAGTAAGAGCTATAAAGATAATAGAAGTATTTAAGAATTAGGCTACTATTTTTATTTTATAGAAGTAATAAAGAGTAAAAAGTTTATAGCTCTTTAATAAGCTAAGACTAGTTAAAGATAAGAGTTTTAGTTTTACTTCTTATATACTAGGTACGTAGCTTACTTAGTAGTTAGTATAGACTTTTAATATTATACTACTAGAAATATAGATAGAACTAGGCACTAATAAGTTAAGAAAGAGGTACTTTAAGGTCTAATAAACTTACGCTAATATAATAGTAAGTTAGATATAGTAATATTAGAAGATAGATATATTTTATAAGAAATATAAGTAGATATATAAGAAAATAAAAAGGTAGAGTATAGAAATAGGTTAAAAAGAGTAAAGATATAGTAGTGTTATAAAAAAGATATTATTTACACTTATATATAAAGAGAAATTAGAGAGAATAGCTATAAAAGAGGAGAATAGAAAGCTTTAGATTAAGTTTAGAGAGTACTTAGATTAGAGTAAGTGCTAGAATATTCTTAAGAAGTAATTTAGAATAATTAGTATCTTTATATTACTACTATATAGTATAAATCTAAATAATTAGGTTAAGAGAAAGATTACATAAGCGCGTATTATATAGTAGACAGAAATAGTATTTAAATATAATAAGCTAGTAGTTAAGTTAGTAATAAGAATTAAGTAGTTAGTAGTTAAGTATATATATAACTAGAATCTACTAATAAAATATACTTTTCTTAAGAAGCTATATTATTTCTAAGGTCCTTATCTATTAGCGCTACTTAATAGTATATCTAGAATTATAGATAGTAGTATAAAAAAGAGTAGCATAGTAAGTAAGTCTACTTAGTAAGAAGTGTTTAGAAATTATAAGATTATAGTTCTTAGAATTACTAGAAAGTAAATAAAATAGTAATAGAGTAGTTATAAGAAAAGCGCTTCTAGAATTATAAAGTTTTTAAAATATATATAATTCTAAGACTATACTTTCTTATAACTTAGTGTTTAATAGAGCTTAACTTAGATTAATAACTATAAGTAATATACTAAGAGAAAGTACTTCTAGAATTATAAGATTTCTAAAATACTTATAATTTAGAGAGTAGTCTTATCTACATAGTTACGTTATAGATAGAATAATTTAAATCTTAAATTTAGATTAAAATAGGCAATATTAGCTATCTAATATTACTACTAGGCCTACTAATATTACACTTATAGTAGCTAATATTACTTAGCTACTAAATAATATTACTTCTAGGTCTACTAATACTACACTATAGGCTAGTAATATTATACTATAAGATTATTACGCACGTACTATAATTTATATAATAATAGTTTATTATTATTAATTCTAATAAAGTTAGCTATATAGCTACTAAAGCTTAATTTTATTCTAGTTTCTATTAATAAAGATAATAAAGTTAGTTTACTAGTTTAGAACACTTTTATAATATTAGAACTCTATATAGTAGTATTCTATATTCTACTAGATATAGTAGAGCCTATATAGGCTTTTCTTACACGCTCTCTAAATAATATAATCTACTAGATTTATTAATAAGTTAGTAAGAAATAACTTTTAAAGTATATTTAGTAGGTTTATAATAATTCTTAAGTAGATATAGAATACGCTTCTACTAATCTAACTAATAAAAACTATAAGCGTCTCTCTAAGTATATATATAAGAAAATAACTATAAAATAAGTAAATAAGTGCCTAAAGAATTAACTAGATTATATATTAGTAGAAATAGTAGTAAATTTCTAGAATATAGTTATAGTAAAAATAAATAAGATTACGTATTCTAATTATAAGCTTAAGTACTAGAATATAGCTAAGATATTTAAGTGTATAGGTATTAGTAAGATAGCTAAAATAATTAACTATATAAAGATAGTTACTATAGTTAACTATTTATAAGAATAGAAAGTAGTTCTAGGTACGTAGAGGTAGTTATATTAAGAAGGTTCTTATTTATTTATAACTATAGAATTAACTAAATATAATATTATAGAAAATATAACTACTAGACTAAGTAATAATATAGATATAGTTTCTAATATATAAAATAACTAGCTAGTATTATTCTAGGCTAACGTAGGTAGAATATTAACTAATATACTAACTATAAGTAAAGTTAAAGAAATCTAGAAATTAGTTATAACTATATAAAAGAGAGAGACTATAGATATACTTAGTAATATATAGTATTACTAGAATATATTAATACTTTACGCTAAATACAAATATCTAGAATATCTTTTACGTAGTAGAATTAATCTAAAAAGTATATAAGAATAGAGTATAGTAATAGTAGTATAAGAGTAGCTATTTACTAAGATTAGTAGTATTATACTTTATATATAGAATAGATAGTTAGAATATAGAAAGTAATAGTTTATACTCTAAGAGAGATTTAGAGTAGAAATCTTTACCTTACTTCTAAAAGATAAAGTACTAAATTTATTTATTAAATAGAGACTAATTACGTATCTATAGAACTAGATAAATATAGTTATAATCTATAATAGTAATACTATAGAGATAGTAAAGGTTATAGAACTAATCTTTATAAGTTATATAAAAGTAGAGTCTCTACTAATATAACTTCTACTAGAGTCTATTAAGAAGTTTAACTTTATTAATTAAACCTTTATAGATCTACTTACCTCTAGTTAAGATACTTAGTAGAACTTTAAGGTAGTCTAAGACTTAATAGATAATATAAGTTAGCTTAATTTACTAGCGTAAATAGTAGTAATATAAGAGAATAGGTAATTCTAGATATACTTTACTATTAAAATTCTATTAATTTACGTATATAAATAGGTAGGTTCTTATAGATATAAAAAGTTAGATTAACCTAGTAATATCTAGAGATTTATACGTATATAACGTTAGAACTTTACTTAGTAATATCTAGAAATTTATAGGTATAAGGCGTTAGAATTTTATTCTAAGAATATAGATATAATCTAGTAGTATAGTTTCTATCTATAAGATAGTAGAAAATAAGCCTAAAAGTTATAATACTTATATTATTAAGCGTACTTCTAGAGTTAGCTTACGCTATTAGTATACTTCTAGAGTTAGCTTATAGTGTTAAGCGTACTTCTAGAGCTAACTTACACTACTAGTAGATTTCTAAAGTTAGCTTACGCTATATAGCGCACTTTCTAGGTATACTTATAGTAGAGAATATACTTCTAGAGTTAGCTTATAGTGTTAAGTATACTTCTAGAGTTAGCTTATAGTGTTAAGTATACTTCTAGAGTTAGCTTATAGTATTAAATAAGATTCTAGAGTTAGCTTAAGCTATAAGGCTAGTGCTAGAATATATAAATATATAGACTAAATTTTATAGAATTTAATAGTAAAAGTTATAAACCTAATAAAGTTAGCTTTATTAAATAACTATATACTAAATTTTTTTCTTATACTTTTTAAAATAGAATCTCTATAGTTAATAGAAATTTTATTATTATTTATTAAACTAAAATATTTTTAAAATATAGATTTTTTACTTAATATAAAATTAATAATTTATACTTATAAAATTTACTTATATTTTAATACTATATACTTTATATAATATACTTTAAATAATATATTCTTTAATAGTTATTACTATATATATACTAATACTTCTTTATAATATAGTATTAAGTTATATTTAGTTATAATAATTTTATTAATATCTCTAGTTATATTTAATTTTTATTCTTATTCTTTCTTTAATATCTTACTTCTATATTTACTTATCTTTCTATCTATTTTTATATTTATCTTTATACTTCTTATTCTATTTATTTTTATACTTTTTCTAATACTTATCTTAATACTTATCTTTATATTTATCTTTGTACTTCTTATTCTATTTATCTTTATACTTTTTCTAATACTTATCTTAATACTTATCTTAATACTTATCTTAATACTTATCTTTATACCTATCTTTATACTTATCTTTATACTTACCTTTAAACTTATCTTAATACTTATCTTTTTACTTATCTTTCTACTTATTTTTATACTTATCTTAAAGTTTATTTTTATACTTTAATTAATACTTATATTTAATTTTATTATAATATATATTTTTATTTTACTATTTTTATTTTATACTACTAAGCTATAAGAAGTTAGCTTATTTTTAATTTTAATTAGTAATAAAATATATATACTTAGTAAATTATAATATTAGTTTTATAGATTACTACTTTATTTTCTATAGCTTTAACTAATTTAGTAGATTACTATACTAAGCTATAAAAAGCTAGCTTATTTTTATATTCTATTAGTAATAAAATATATATAGTTAGTAAATTATAATATTAGTTTTGTAGATTACTACTTTATTTTCTATAGTTTTAACTAATCTAGTAGATTACTCTACTAAGCTATAAGAAGTTAGCTTATTTTTACTTTTAGTTAGTTAAAAAATATATATAGTTACTAAATTATAATATTAGTTTTATAGATTACTACTTTATTTTCTATAGCTTTAACTAATCTAGTAAATTACTATACTAAGCTATAAAAAGCTAGCTTATTTTTATATTTTATTAGTAATAAAATATATATAGTTAGTAAATTATAATATTAGTTTTGTAGATTACTACTTTCTTTTTTTCTATTTTAAGTAATCTAGTAGATTACTCTACTAAGCTATAAGAAGTTAGCTTATTTTTACTTTTAGTTAGTTAAAAAATATATATAGTTACTAAATTATAATACTAGTTTTATAGATTTCTACTTTATTTTCTATAACTTTAATTAATCTAGTAGATTACTTTACTAAGCTATAATAAGTTAGCTTACTTCTACTTCTAGTTAGATACTTTTACTACTTAGCTACTATAATATAATATTAGTTTTGTAGATTACTAGCTAGTTTTGTAGATTACTACTAGATTTTCTTAGATTTTAATTAAAATACTTAATAACTATACTAGGCTATACTAAGTTAGCTTATTTCTACTTCTAGTTAGATACTTTTACTACTTAGCTACTATAATATAATATTAGTTTTATAGATTACTAGCTAGTTTTGTAGATTACTACTAGATTTTTTTAAATTTTATCTAAAATACTAAATAACTATACTATACTATATAAAGTTAGCTTATTTCTACTTCTAGTTTAATACTTTTACTACTTAGCTACTATAATATAATATTAGTTTTATAGATTACTAGCTAGTTTTGTAGATTACTACTAGATTTTTTTAAATTTTATCTAAAATACTAAATAACTATACTATACTATATAA